>NC_060126.1:34245795-34965795 GCF_021461395.2 Schistocerca americana
CATTAGTCTGTAGTCAAGTTTCAGTCTGCGCCTAATAAGATTATCACATTCCTGTACATAGCCATGAAGAGAAATGTATAGACACTTTGTCAAGTATCAGAGATATGTGAGAATAAGATTAACGTACCAAGACCAAAGGAACTTCAGATTGTCAATTGTAAATAGCATCCAGAACCAAGTTAAGTTATTTTTATGCTTGCTATTATTTTAATAAATGTGTGTGAAAATTAATCAAGTTCTGTTTAAAGTTGGTCACCGTCAATCTGCTACTCTAAGCGTGCAAGTGGCATTTGTATCGTCTGACCTAATGGCGGAAGATAATCACGCCACGATAAGACCACGAGACATATTGCTGACACTCGCCTACTTCGTTAGAGCGACAAGTCAAATAATCTGATGGTGTGTGTACCGAAGGTCTTACAGTACGCACACTACAAAGCCATACCGTATAGCAAAGCAGCTGCAACCACTGGTAGAAGAATTTATTGAACAACAACTAGAAAAATGTAGATCGCTGCCTGGTTTAGTTTGGTGTATATGTTCCAGAATCAACAATGAATAGATGTACTGCACAGTCATCTATTTACATTCGCAGTGGTACCCGAAAAGTAGAGGAGGGGCGGTTTAGCGATGATACAGGAATTAGGAAGCATGCTATTGTGTCACTGGCCGGTGCTGTAACAAATTGGTAAAGCTGCTTAAATTGATCGGACTATCAATTGTGATGCTTATTACAGTACTTCGATGGTGTCTTTTCCATCTCATCCATCCACTGTTACGCTGTTGATTGACTGACATCGCTTGTTTGAGATGGATGAAGAGTCATGGTGGATGGGCAACACCTTCTGGGGTTGGCTAGCATCAAAACAGTGATCGCATAGATAACTGCAATATGAGGAATCAGTCGAAACAGAACACCGAGTCATCAGCTATCCCGTCACTGTGGAAGATGAGTTTAAATGTAGAGGTCGTCAGTCACCTTCGGGCAGTAGCTTCGAAGCGCTCCACAATGCCGCGAAACTGTTCAAGTTTCCTTATGTTGGGACTGTCTTTCAATCACCCAGTGTGTGTGTGTTGTGGGAGCAGCAGCAATATGATTTACACTGTTTACGTTTGACACAGTTCCCCACAATCGTTTAATGAACAAAGTAAGAGCATATGGACTATCGGACCAATTGTGTGATTGGATTGCAGAATTCCTAGATAACAGAACGCAGCATGTCATTCTCAATGGAGAGTAAGAGTGATTTCAGGTGTGCCGCAGGGGAGTGTCGTAGGACCGTTGTTATTCACAATATATACGAGTATAAATGACCTTGTGGATAACATTAGAAGTTCACTGAGGCTTTTTGCGGATGATGCTGTAGTATATCGAGAGGTTGTAACAATGGAAAATTGTACTGAGATGCAGGTGGATCTGCAACGAATTGACGCGTGGTGCAGGGAATGGCAACTGAATCTCAATGTAGACAAGTGTAATGTGCTGCGAATACATAGAAAGAAACATCCTTTATCATTTAGCTACAATATAGCAGGTCAGCAACTGGAAGCGGTTAATTCCATGAATTATCTGGGAGTAGGCATTAGGAGTGATCTAAAATGAAATGACCATATAAAATTAATCGTCGGTAAAGCAGATGCCAGTCTGAGATTCATTGGAAGAATCCTAACGAAATGCAGTCCGAAAACAAAGGAAGTAGATTACAGTACACTTGATCGCCCACTGCTTGAATACTGCTCACCAGTGTGGTATCCATACCAGATGGGGTTGATAGAAGAGGTAGAGAAGATCCAAAGGAGAGCAGGGCGATTCGTCACAGGATCATTTAGTAATTGCGAAAGCGTTACGGAGATGATAGATAGAATCCAGTGGAAGACTCTGCAAGAGTACCGCTCAGTAGCTCGGTACGGGCTTTTGTTGAAGTTACGAGAACATACCTTCACCGAGAAGTCAAGCAGTATATTGCTCCCTCCGACGTACATCTCGCGAAGAGACCGTGAGGATAAAATCGGAGACACTAGAGCCCACACAGAGGCATACCGACAATCTTTCTTTCGACGAACAATACGAGACTGGAATAGAAGGGAGACCTGATAGAGATACTCAAGGTACCCTCAGCCACACACCGTCAGGTGGCTTGCGGAATATAGATGTAGATGTGGATGTAGCTGTAGATGTAGACTGTGCGAGCTAATGTATCGAAACCTGTTAACGTCAGTCTAGAATCTGACATGGACTTCGAAGTCACGGCGGAAAATACAAAATGTATAGCGGCGTATAAAGATTGTTGCAGCAGAAAAAATAATGTATGGAACAACAAAACAGGGACCCTCTCGAACAGACCGGCGGCCTGACGCGCAGACTCAGATGCAGGAACTCAGCCCAGATCGGGTGACCACTCGCTTTGTTCTCTTACTGGCGGAGTGAAAGGCTCTCATTTTGCCGGCTTTAAAGGTTGATCCGAACGACAGACATACGAGCACTCCGAACGACAGACAGACACTAACTGCGTAACAAATGCGGACGAGAAACAGACTAGCAAGCTGGGGACGAGAGACTGACCCAGACTGATCCACTGGCGAGCTCACAGCGCCCCTTAAATGCAC
This sequence comes from Schistocerca americana, assembly GCF_021461395.2. NCBI lineage: Eukaryota > Metazoa > Arthropoda > Insecta > Orthoptera > Acrididae > Schistocerca > Schistocerca americana. The sequence continues at coordinate 34,248,403 of NC_060126.1, forward strand.
GTGATCAAGCAACCTTTTCCCTTTCCCACCAGAGGCAGACACCAAAGCTGCGATTACCACAGCGGCCCCACCGCCAGAAACGGAGGGCGACTGCTTAACACCACGGGCTGCGGTGCGCTCTTCAAAACATCAGTTTTTACCACGACTCAGTTTTGTTGTTGCTTAGATTTGTCGGCAGTTTATAGAGACAGAAACTGTATCTCGACAGAAACTGTGCTACTTTAGAAGAGGGGACCGCTATTTGGCCGAAAGGAAACGACAGTGCCGCATTAGTACTGCACAGCAACTGGCATATGACCTTTCAGTATCCACTGGACGTGTTGTATCGAGGCAAACGGTGCGCAGAAGGCTTCGCAGAGTGGCCTTCATTGTCGGAGATCTGCTGTATGTCTGCCTGTGACGCGTCTTCACAGAAGGGAACGTCTGGAGTGGGGTCATCAACATGCCACCTGGATGGTCGTATAGTGGGTCAATATTGCTTTCACAGATGAGTCTCGATTTAGTCTGGAGAGTGATTCTCGATGGATTCGCTTCTGGAGGGACCCAAACATTGTGGAAAGGGACCGATATCGAGGAGGTTCCTTAATGGTGCGGGCAAGGATTATGTTTACCTTTCGAACCCCTCTTCATGAAATTGTACGAGTGAATCGGAAAGGTTTAAATGCTGACATGTATCTTGAAGAGATCTTGGAACCTCGTTAGCGGTTGTTGCGAGGTGCTGTGGGTAGAGACTTCGTATTGATGGACAATAATGTTCGACCTCATAGAGCACGGATGGTTGATGTTTTCTTGGAAACTGAAGATATTGCACGCATGGCGTGGTCTGTCCGCTCTCCCGATTTCAACCACATAGAGCATGTCTGGGATGCACCAGGGACACGGGATGCATCACGTCACCATCCACCAACCACTCTCCAAGACTACGCGCAGGTCCGCAGGAAGAATGGGCATTACTGTCTCAATATGAGGCTGATGACATCATTCATAGCATACCGCGTCGTTTATCAGGCCTGTATTGCTGCCAGATGTGGTCACACCCTATACTAAGCGCATTAACCACTTGTCGGAATGTGTGTGTAAATCATTTAAGTTGGAAGAAACAAAGAAAATTTTTGTCTATTTTTATGCATGTTGCAATTGTTTGAGTTCTGTATTATTTACATTTTTTTATACTTTACTATCACCTATTTACATTGTTTTGTGGCAAAAGAAACGCAACCTTGCCAAAATCTCCTTTTGTTGCTCTAATTTTGGGCAGCAGTGTATTAATCGTTGAGTCTGATCCGACGTGTTACTCTCTCAAAACACACCATAAAATAAACTTTCACTTTTTCAAAACGGAACAGAATGGGACAATTTGTATTAATTAAATGTCTTGATTATCGATTTTCAGTAAGAATAGTGGATGTCTGTTTCAGGATACTAGACCAGATAATATACAGTTTGTTGCTCCAAATTACGACAGTCAGTTTCACCCAAAGCACTCTGTTTCAGTCACAGTTGCAATACAACTCAGCTCATAGTCTGAGTCCAATCACAAACCACACGTAGACATCTTTTATAGATTGTTCGTAACAAGTTGTAGTAATTTTCATAGCTTGCTTGCTGTTGGCTCTCAAGAGTTCTGTGGCTCTGACATACCGTATATCTTCTTGGTATTTTCTGCCATGAATCTTCTGGGTTCTTTTTTCTTTCAGTCTTCTGCCTTCACCTTCTCCTATCCTCTTCTTCTAACAAAGTTCTCCGTCTTATAACTTCAATGATCAAATTTCCTCAAAACTTCTCCTGCATCTACCACCGATAAACAGTCCTAGCTCACCAATTAACTTACCTTTCCTCAACTTAACTCTGCGTGCACTAGCGCAACCTTAGCACGCGTCGTCGTCCTTCCCTATACTCAACTGGTCCTCAACTCTCTCACCGTTCGTAACGTTTCTGCAGATATTGATTTCCCTACCGGATGGAAGCTCCTAAAGTTAGAAGGAAACTGCGTACATACTCGGAAATAATGTTACATGATAAACAACAATACTGATTTTGCATAACATATTACTTTGCATCGGTACGCAAAAAATCATTACAGACAAGAGAAGCTATGTTAACAGAGAAAGAAAAAGTCACGCAAAAAAAAGACGTACATAATGACTTCATCAATGTTTTTACAGACTTAAACGATTAGTAGTAGAAGTTGTACAAACAATAACATAGGTCAAATAAGCCCGTTACTCTGTAAGATGAGGATGGAGCCTTTCGCTCCTACTGTTCAATTAATACATCGAAGAAGCAGTGACGGAAATAGAAGAAAGTTTCAAGTGTGGCTTCAACTTTACGGTGAAAGGATATTACTTATAAGGTCACCTGATGACATTGGGTATCTTAAGTGAAAGTGAAGATCTGTTGAAAGGAATGAACAGTCTAATGAGAACAGAATATGGAACGAGAGTAAACCATTTGACCAAAATAATGAGAGGCACCGAAATTAGAGTAGTAAGAAACTTAACATCAAAATTAGTGATAACGAATTTGACGAAGTTACGGAATTATGTTACCTTGGAAGGAAAATAACCCGTGACTGACGAAGCAAGAAGGACATAAAAAGCAGAATAACACAAACGAAGAGGGCAGTTGTGGCCAAGAAAAGTGTGCTGGTATCAAGTATACACAATAACATGAGGCAGAAATTTCTGAGGATGTGCGTTTGGAGCACAACAGTCTACGGCGGTGAATCGTGGGCAGTGGAAAAGCCGGAAAAGAATCGAAGTATTTATTTGAGATGTTGCGCTACAGAGGAATGTTTTGGTCGACTAATAAATTATGAGAAGGTTCTCCACGGAATCTGCGAAGAAATGAGCTTATGGAAAACGCTGAAAGGATGAACGGACAAAATGATAGGACTTGTGTTAAGCCATCACGGGACTCCCATGGTACCAGAGCGAGCTGCAGAGGGCAAAAACTGTAGTGTAAGAGATTGAAATACATCGAGCAAATAATTCAAATAATTGAGGATATACGGTGAAAGTGCTACTCTGAGATGAAGAGGCTGCTGGAGGAGAGGAGTTTGTGACGGGTAACATATAACCAATGAAAAGACTGAGGAAAAGAAAAAAGAAATTGAAATGTAGACGGAAGACCAGATAGTATAGATAAAGACATTCATAGCGTTGAGGAAAAAAATACGTCTCTAAATGGTGAAATTTCCATCACAAAACAGTAAAACCACAGACGGTACGATCAGAATTTGTGTGCAGTAGATCAGTTCCCAAATAATGCGTCAGTACTGTTTGATTTTACAAGACTACGATTAAACAGTTATTCACATATCACCTATCTCTCCAAACTGTACAACATATTCACTAAAATTATTATCGTTGCATGGAAAACGAGAAGCGCTGGACTTTAAACAGACCAAGGAAAAAGCTGTGTTTAGAAGCGAATATTGGAGAAAGGACCATTTGCAAGACGTGAGTGTAATTGTGGAGCAACGTAATGATTGTGAACTAGCACTTATTTTGACTTCCAAAGATTTTACGGAAGCTTTAGACCAGGTTTCAACAGAACATGTACTGGCTACCCTTGAGAAAGAAGGGCTTCATTCAGTCTTTGTTAGTACACTGCGGAATATACGAACGTATCAGCGCCACAGTATGCACTGTATTTAACCGGGACTGAGAGAAACGCAGAGCTGGAGAGAGCAAGAGCAGGCAGACATGAAGAAGTCTAGGACTGTTCTGAGCAGCCCTAGGAGCGGGAGGAGTTGTCGCGTTCTCACAACGGGAAACGAACAGATAATGCGTGTTAAAGGAATGTACCGAAACGACCTTCATATTGTTGAAGACTTCTTACTGCTCTTCTCTAGTACAACTAAACGTCAACACAGAATGAAAACACTTTCGAGCCAATTTGAAACTACTGTTAAAATCTGTAATGTACACTCAAATCTTCTAAAAGGAAATAGTGTTACTTAACAATGGAATTACTGAAACACTGGGGAGATGCAAGCTGGGAAATGGTGGGAGACGCAGGAAATCAAACAAGTGTATCACAGAACAGGCATGAGTAGAGCGCGGAATTGCGAGTGCACTGGGTACAAAGTAGTACCGGAAAGAACACGTAGCAGTTGAAAAGAGGTACATAATCAACGAATACGAGAGAAAATAACTTAGGATAATATATGAGATGGAAGGTATTCTAAGAGAAGAATATGACGCAACACTGAAAGACTTAATGTAGAAAAGGGCCCACGGTGCGTTCGTCATTTCCTCAGAATTACTGAGATGCTTGGGAGAGTGGCACATGGACAAGTTATGCCACCTGGTGTGCAAGACATTTGACACAGACGAAGTACTCTCATACTTCGGGATGGATGTAATAATTCCAATTCCAAAGAAAGCAGACGCTAACAGGCTGGAACACTACTGAACTATCAGTTAAACAACACTTGCTTGCAATATATTGACATAAATTATTTAAGGAAGTATGGGAAGACTGGTAGACGACGACCTCAAGGAAGACCAATGAGGGTTCCAGAAAAATTAGGAACAAATAAGGCAATAGTGGTCGTATGACATAGCCTGGGTGATATGTTGAAGAAAGGCAAACCTATGTCTATAGCTTTGGTAGATTTGGATAAGGTTTGTGACACTGCTGAGTCACCTACACTCTTTGAGTGTTGTAGGTATCACGTATAAATTACAACGAGCGAAAAATTATTTACAACTCGTGTAAAGACTAGACTGCATCCGATTGACATGAAATGGAAGTCGTAGTTGTTGAGAAAGCGAGACAGCGTTGGGAATATCTCCGAAAGAAACGAAGGAGAAATTTGTTAAGGAAATTAAAATTCAAGTTGAAGAAATAAAAACTTCCCGGTTTTCCGATTGAATGGGAAGTATGCCAGTGATGCAAAAGACTTGGTAAATCAGTTGAACGTAATGAATACTGTATTGAAGACATATTATAAGACTAGCGTCAACAAAACTGAAACAAGGATAATGGAATGTAGTCGAATTAAATCGAGTGATGCTCAAAGAATTAAACTGGGAAATGACACAGTAAGGGTTGTAGATGTATTCTACTATTTACGTTGCAAAAGTAACTGTCATTAGCGAATTAGAGAAGATATAAAATATAGAGCGGGTAAAACGTGAAATGAATTTTTGAAAAGGAGGAGTTTGTCAACATCTAATACGAATTTGTTAGGAAGCATTTGTTGTTTTTTAAAATTGTTAAGACTTTTAGGAAATATTTTATCTTTACTTTATAATTTTATTTCACCAAACATTATGACTGACTATCTGTTTCAGAATGTTTGCTTATATGCTTTTGGACAGCATATTTCTAATTCACATCTTTTTATTTTTGGCACTACGGCTTATAGTATTATAATTTTAAATTCCTTCCATTTTTATTATTTTCATTTGTTTATAAGACTGGCATACAACCTAAGGAATAGCAATGCCTTTAAAAATTGTCACATGTAATTAAAAACATAAAAAAAATAAAATAAAAAATAAAAAAAATGCGATGTACATAGACAAAATTTCCTAAATATGGACAACTACTTCGTATCGTGTTTGTGCAGCATGTAGTATACATGTCAGCAAAAGATTATTGCAGCCTACTCATTGAAAATTTTTTCACTAAAGACATGTTGCTGCTCAATAATACATCGCCTGACGTGTCAGTCTCCGCCGTTCCACTTTCGCAGCAACTTGGTTAGAAAGAAGCCTGCTGCCACATCTTTGCACTGGCGTTTGTCTTCACCATGGCAACCACTAGTTCGCCTATCGACTTTACAACGACTTCAATGCAAAGAAGCCTGCTGCCTCATCTTTGGAACGGCGTCCAACTTCACCATGGCAACCAGTGGTTCCAAGTGGTTCACTAACAGGCCTTGAGACGGCACCCCATGTACTGCCAAACCGAAGTTCATTTATCCTACATATTTAAATATTTTTTAACTCTTTTTAATTGACAATACCTGTTTAATAAGCTAAGTTTAGTGCGTGTTTATTCTTATTTCATGACAATGTTCTTTTAACTAAGAAATTTTACATTGTTATTCGACTTGTAACTCGTTGGTTAGTAATGACATCATTCCGTCAGAAGTGGGCGGAGCCTTCATTATATATAGTAAGATGTGCACTGGTTTCTCCAGTAGTGATTCTCCAGCAGAAAGAGATTCCTACTCAATGGTAATTCATTGTTTAATAGCTTTATAACTTTATGTATTTTCTTGTAGGTTTGAAGGCGACCACCTTAATAAATAAATCGTGGTCAAGACTGTTTTTAATAGTAAATATTTTTCGAGGGTATTTGTCTGAAATATAGCCCAACACGGAAGTGTATCGTGGACAATAACCAGCTCAAACAAGAAGATACGCTTTTGAAATGTAGTGTTACCAAAGAACGCTGAAGATTAGATGAGTAATTCTAAAAAGAAATGAAGATATACTAAATTTAATTAGGAAGAAAAGAACTTTTTGGCACAACTTTACTAAAAGAAGAGATTAGTTGCTAGGACATGAACTGAAGCATCAAGGAATGGTCAATTAGGTCATGTCATGAAGTGTAAGAGGTAAAACCTGCAGTGGGAGACCAAGGCTGGTATACAGTAACCAGGTTCAGATGGGTGTAGGTCGCAGCAGTTATGCAGACATGGTGAGGCTTACCCAGGATAGAGTAATATCGACAGCTGCATGAAGCCAACCTTTGTACCGAACAGTACAACAACAACAAAAATGGAATAGTATGACGATTCTAAGACATAAGAAAATATTGAGACGGTAACCTTACTGCTTCTTGGATACTTCCATGGATTATATTGTCCTCAGTTTTTTCGTTGCTGATATGTTCTGTGTTGGTAGATGTTGTACATCTGGTACCGGGCGGTCATCTGACCCTCCAGTGTCGACGTCAGTAATTGGTATGAGGTGGTCGAATGTACTAGCCGTTCGTATGGAATCATCACGGTAGCATAGGTCGGTATGGAAAAGTGATAAATTGGGAGAAAAGTACTATCGTGTTTGGACGTCTGACTATATCGAAGGTAAATTAGGCCAATTTCTGGGTGTATCGATGCGAACTGCAACGTGTCTGCAAGTAATGGTGCACAACTATATAACGTGACGCAAAAGCACTGGTTTTAAGAAGATTCTAACTGGCAGGATCGGTAGAGAACTACCACACCTTGTTAATCAGAGTCGGTTTCCGAACCAGATAGGAATTACTGCTGTCACTGCATTCAGACCCAGTTCAGCAAGTTTCCCAGCGAATATTGCTAAGGGAACTACACGCAATGGACATTTGCCTTCTGGTTCCTCGAAAAAGGCCGTTCCTCATAGCAGCACGTAACAGTGCACATCCCCAAACGACATAATAACTGGCCAGTAGTGGCTACTGGAGTGTAATACGGTCTAATGGGTCACATTTGTGCTTCTTATCAAAAGATGCGAATTGGGGAGTGCACAGACAATGCAACCCGTTACATATGGAAGATGCAGTTCACGGTCTCCGTGGTTCTGTGATGTTTTAATGCTGTTTTCTTTCCATAAATACGACCTGCATGCCTCAGCGACACATACAGCCGTACTGTAAGTGCAACCACAACGGAGGGGTATCTGTTGAGTGGCCAGACAAACGTGTGGTTCCTAAAGAGGGGCAGCAGCCTCTTCAGTAGTTGCAGGGGCAACGATTTGGATGATTGACTGAACTGGCGCTGTAACATCAACCAAAACAGCATTGCTGTGCTGTACCGCGAACAGCTGAAAGCAAGGGGAAACTACAGCCATAATTTTTCCCAGGGGAATGCAGCTTCACTGTATGGTTAAATGATGATGGCATCCTCTTGGGTAAAATATTCGGAGGTAAAATAGTCCCCCATTCGGATCTCCGGGCAGGGATTACTCAGGAGGACGTTGTTATCAGAAGAAAGAAAACCGGCGTCCTGCGGAATGGAGTGTGGAATGTCAGATCCATTAATCGTGCAGGTAGGTTAGAAAATTTAAAAAGTGAAATGGATAGGTTAAAGTTAGATGTAGTAGAAATTAGTTAAGCTCGTTGGCAGGAGGAACAGGTCTTCTGATCGAGTGAATACAGGGTCATAAATACAAAATCAAATAGGGGCAATGCAGGAGTAGGATCAATAACTAATAAATTAAAAAAAAATACAGGAACGCGGTTAAGCTGCTACGAACAGCATAGTGAACGCATTACTGTAGCCCAGATAGACACGAAGCCTATGGCCACCACAGCAGTACAAGTTTACATCCAAACTAGCTCCGCAGATGATGAAGAGATTAAAGACGTGTATGAAGAGATAAAAGAAATTATTCAAATAGTTAAGGAAGACAAAAATTTAATAGTCACGGAGGACTGGAATTCGATAGTAATAAAAGGAAGAGAAGGAAAAGAAGTAGGTTAATATCGACTCGGGTAAGGAATGATCGAGGAACCGCCAGGTAGAATTTTGCACAGCGCGTAACTTAATCATCGCTAACACTTGGTTTAAGACTCGTGAAAGAAGGGTGTATACGTGGAAGAGGCCTGGGGACACTGGAAGGTATCAGATACATTATATAATGGTACGACAGAGATTTAGGAACCACGTTTTAAAATGTAAGACATTTCCAGAGGCTGATGTGGACTCTGACCACAATTTGTTGGTTATGTACTGCAGATTAAAACTGAAGTAACTGCAAAAAGGTAGAAATTTGGGATCTGGATAAACTGAAAGAACTGGAGATTGTTAAGAGTTTCAGAGAGAGCGTTAGTGAACGATTCACAAGAGCAGGGGAAAGGTATACACTAGGAGATGAATGGGTAGCTTTGAGAGATGAAATAGTGAAGGCAGCAGAGAATCAAGTAGGTAAAAAGACGAGCGCTTCTAGAAATCCTTGGGTAACACAAGAAGTATTGAATTTTATTGATGAAAAGAGAAAATACAAAAATGCAGTAAATGAAGCAATCAAAAAGGAATACAAACGTCTCAAAAATGAGATCGACAGGAAGCACAAAACGGCTAATCGGGAATGTAAAGATGTAGACACATATATCACTAAAGATAAATGCCTCTACAGGAAAATTAGAGAGACCTTTGGAGAAAAGAGAACCATCTGTATGAGAGCCATGTACGGCTCATGTTTATCCCATTTATTGTTTGTCATCTTCTATTACCGTACTGCCGCCTCGTTTTCTTATTCCATTTACTGGCTTCACTAACTGCCCGTGAGCGGCAGCAGCAGCGCGTATCGATAGGAGCGACCGATAGTATTTCCGGGACGTCGTGTGTCTGGCAGTCAGTTTAGGACGGACCAGCAGTGCAGTCGGGACGCAGAAGCAGTGAAGCCGGGGACGGGGCGATAGTGACGCGCCGGCAGCAGGTGCTCGCCGACCACTGACGACACACATGAATTGTCCGACGGAGGGAGATTGGAGCGGGACGACCGTTGGTTGGTCGTCTCATCGGCCGACGCATACTTGGTCCTTTCACCGTTTCCGGGCCTGCGGGTCGGTCGGTTGGAGTGGTGCAGTGAGGAAATCTCCGCGGCGCGTAGTTTGGCCGGGCCCGATGGCGGCCTCCATGCGGTGTCGGGGTGTGATGTGCTGTTCCCATTGCTATGAGGTTCGTGGCTCACCGATCCTGGACATGAATGTTGTGTTTTAATCTACCAACAAGTCACGACTGTTCACAATGTGTCGTTTGGAGTTCGTTGTCGGCTGTTGGAATATTCCCACGAGCAACAACGCGTGTTTTCAAGTTGGCCAATTTTAGCCACCCTCCGGTGGAGTTTAACTGTACTTGGTTATTTGAAAGTGCACCAGCGGTATCTTCTGCCTTGTGGCCGTTAATATTCCAGTTACCTGCGCTGGCCATTGACGTAAATTCAGGCAGTGTATTTTCCTCATCGTGTTGTCGCTGTCCAGCACGGTGTGTAGTTTGACAGCTCACTGTATAATTGGTTGTGGGCGCCAATACCTTCTACGTTGTTCCATTGATCTCCCTGTTGTGTGCTGGTCGGGTGAAGCATAGGTTAGATTATCGGTGGGTCCATTGACTGTCAGTTGGGTTGTCGTCGGATCAACAACTGTTGAGTCGATTGCCTGTCCCACCTAAACAAGCGTTAGTGTTTGAATTACAGGTCAAACCTTGGAACTTCTGAGCGCTCTCGGGTATACTGCCTTTTCTTGTTTGGTCTTGTTTTTTGTACTTGTATGGCTACTAGCAGGTTTATAGATTAAGGTTATTTTGCCCTTAAGGCGTCAGATGGTTTGGGCCTTAAGCCTAATTTAAGATCTGCTTTATGTAAAGCCTTTGGCATTTTTAAAATTAATGTTATTGAGTGTTGGGCCTTCAGCCGATTTTGAATTTAAGTTGTTTTGCTCTTAAAGTGTCAGATTATTTGGTCCTTCAGCCGATTTTGAATTAAAGTTGTTCTGCTCTTAATCTGTCAGATGGTTCGGGCCTTCAGCTTAATTTAAGAACTACTTTATGTAAAGCCTTTGGCATTTTTAAAATTAATGTTATTGAGCCTTAAGTGTTGGGCCTTCAGCCGATTTTGAATTTAAGTTGTTTCCTCTTAAAGTGTCAGACTTTTTGGACCCGCAGCCTGATTAAGGAGCTGTTTTAAGATAAGGCTTTTAAATGATTTTGGTCGAGCCTTAAGTTGGCTTTCAGCCGTTTTTAAATTAAAGTGGACTTGCCCTTAAGGCATGAGATAGTACCGCGCGTTCAACCGCTAATTAAGTTCCAAAACTAAAGCTGTGTATTTTTTTTTAACTCTGGCTCTTGTTGTGTTTGATAAAATAAAAGGTTGTATGTTCGAGCGTAACTGACAGCTGCTTATTTTGGTCCCTTTCCACAACTGAAACTAACTGACCTGTCCTGCGGGTTGAGCAGGGTCTCTCAATATGAATATCAGGAGCTTAGCTGGTAAACCAGTTCTAAGGAAAAATGGGAAAGCTGAAAGGTGGAAGGAGTATATAGAGGGTCTATGCAAGGCGATCTACTTGAGTGCAATATGACGGAAATGGAAGAGGACATAGATGAAGATGAGATGGGAGATGTGATACTGCGTGATGAATTTGACAGAGCAATGAAAGACCTAACTAGAAACAAGGCTCCGGGAGTAGACCATATTCCGTTAGCACTACTGATAGCCTTGGGAGAGCCAGCCATGGCCAAACTCTTCCATCTGGTGGGCAAAATGTATGAGACAGGCGAAATAGCCTCAGACTTCAAGAAGCACATAATAATTCCAATTCCAAAAAAAGCAGGTGCTGACAGGCGTGAAAATTACCGAGGTATCGCGGTTGCAAAATATTAACACACATTCTGTACAGACGAATGGAAAAACTGGTAGAAGCCAACCTCGGGGAAGATCAAACTGATTCCGTAGAAATGTAGGAACACGCGAGGTGATACTGGCTCTAAGACTTATCTTAGAAGCTAGCTTAAGTAAAGGCAAACGTACGTTTATAGCATTTGTAGACTTAGAGAAATTTGACAATGTTGACTGGAACAGTCACTTTCAAATTGTGAAGGTGGCAGTGGTAAAATACCGGGAACGAAAGGTTATTTACAATTTGTACAGAAACCAGATGGCTGTTATATGAGTGGAGGGGCATGAAAGGGAAGCAGTGGTTGGGAAGGAGAGAGACAGGGTTGTAGCCTTCCAGCAATGTTATTCAGTTTGTATATTGAACAAGCAAGAAAGAAAACCAAAGAAAAATTTAGAGCAGGAAATAAAATCCGGGGAAAGGTAATAAAAACCTTGAAGTTTGCTGATGACATACCAATTCTGTCACAGACAGCAATGGACTTGTAAGAACAGTTGAACTGAATGAACAGTGTCTTGAAAGGAGTATATAAGAGGGTGATTTGAAAAGTTCTCGAAACGGAACAGAGAAAAAGTACTTCATCCCTGAACCTTTTTTTATTTTACAATGCAGTCTCCTTGTAGATTAATGCAGCTGGCCCAACGATGTTTCAGTGCCTTCATCCCATCTCGGAAATGAGTTTCCTCCAGGCCTCCAAAATAGTTGTCAACTCCGGCTATCAGTTCTTCGTTTGAAGTGAATCTTCGTCCACCAAGAAAAATTTTCAATTTTGGGAAGCGATGGAAGTTCAAAAGTGGTTCAAATGGCTCTGAGCACTATGGGACTTAACTTCTGAGGTCATAAGTCCCCTAGAACTTAGAACTACTGAAACCTAACCAACCTAAGGACATCACACACATCCATGCCCGAGGCAGGATTCGAACCTGCGACCGTAGCGGTCGCGCGGTTCCAGACTGTAGCGCCTACAACCGCTCGGCCACACCAGCCGGCAAGAGGTGGATGTGTGACGGAGCCCTATGAGGTGAATAAGGCTGGTGTGGCAACAATTAATATCTTAGTTCGTGTAATTTTGCCATGGCAACGGCACATATGTGCGGGAGCCCTTTGTCTTGATGTAAGACGAGTTTCTTTCTTGCTGAATCTGGCCTTTTTTCGCGTTTCTTTTGTTGCAGTTTGTCCAGGAGGCTAGCATAGTATCCTACAGTAACTGTTTGCCCAGTGGGGAGATAATCTATAAACAGAATCCCCTTCGCATCAAAGAACACTGATCTCATAACCTGCCGAAGGAATTGTCTTTGCTTCCTTTGGTGGCGGAGAATCATCATATTTCCACTGCTTTGAATGTTGTGTTGTCTCTGGGGTATAGTAGTGGACCAAAGTTTCATCTGTGGTTACAAACAGGGGCAAAATATCTTGTTCGTTTCTCCTAAAACGGGCCAAACATGGTATCGATATGTTCTCATGCGTTTTTGATCCAACGTCAAGAGTCGCGGCACCCATGTTGCAGATAATTTTTTCATTTCTAATTCTTCAGCTAAATGTGAAATACCCTTTCATATGACATCTGGCAAGCGTGAGCAATTTCATATACTTTCAATTGGCGATCCTCGAGGACAGTCTTTGGCACTTTTGCAATTATTACTGGAGAAGTGACACATTTTGGCCGACAACTGCGCGGATCATCATTTAAGGTCTCCCCACCAAATTTAAACTGATTTGTCGACTTGACAACAGTTTAATATGAAGGAGCAGATTCCTCCAGTCTGTTCTGGAAATAGGCATGAATGTCCTTTGCTTTCATACCTTTCTTTACGAAGTGCATAATCACTGCTCGAATCTCGATTTTTTTCCGTCTTCGCAAATCACTACGCGGGAACAACAGAGCCACGTCACCGCCACCGCTCTCTTCCAAGAGCACTGACGTGGCAAGTTTTATTTACCGTATGCCAGTGCACGTCATTCTACTCTTCTTACAAATGATTAAACATACATATACTTAAAAACAGAATAAAACATACAGATAATGGGCAATACAATTAAATAGAGACATCAAGATTATATATGGTCAATACAATTAAATGCTAACATCAAAATTATATATAAAGTCTTTTGCGGCGTCTGTTGGCATCAGAAAACCACTAAACGTACCACTGTAAGCTCTTCTGTCGCACTCTTGGACGATGGGGCAGATGATCTGTTGGCTCCGCAGTCACATGTGGGAGTTGGTTTTTCCCCATTTGTAAGGAATATCTGCACCGTGATATGTCCGTGTTCTGTTAAGGGATGACCATATTTTACGTAGTAGTTCATATCCGGGCGGTCTCTCAGTGGTGCAGGTGAGGGCTTGACAATGCTCAGGATACACCTCTCGCCATTGTTCCCTCCAGATCTTTATTGCATCAAAGTTTACACTTTGTAATTTCTTGGCTGTTATCATCGTTGGATGTCTAGACCGTAGTCTGTTTCTTTCCAGGTCAGGCATTTCGCAGTGTATACGGAGCTGGGCGTTGTCGAGCATCTTCCTGTATTCCCGGAGAAGAGCATTCTTCCGACGTAGGTCCGCAGGTGGTATGTGCCTTAGAATTGGCAGCCAATGTGTTCGGATTGATCTCATGGTTCTGCTGACAGTTCGCATCCTGCTATTCAGCTGCACGTCGACTTTTTTTCTTTCTTTGTTGTGTGGACACTGTTTATCCAGACCGGAGCGCAGTACTCCGCGGCCGAGTAGACCAGTCCGAGCGCCGGCGTGCGTTGCGTGTCAGCCGGGGAGCCCCAAGTAGTGCCGCACAGCTTCTGGAGAATATTATTCCTCGTCTTTAGTTTGGCTGCAGTATTTTCCAGACGTCGTTTACAAGTGAGCGCTCTGTCAAAAGTGACTCCAAGGTACTTTGGATGCTCATTAGATCGGAGCCGATTTGCATCGAGACGAACGTCAAGTTGTTTGCTTGCTAATTTATTAATGAGATGGAAACATGTAGTTTCGGTTTTTGTAGGATTTGGCAGTAATCTCCATTTACTTAATGCCTCCAAGTCAGATGTCAAGGTTGTTTCCATGACCTCAAAGTTCTTGTGTTGTGTTGGCAAGACCCAATCGACTGGGTACCCAAACATCCTGGAAGATGTGGATGGCATATCGGCAATATAAAAGCTGAAAAGTACTGGAGCCAACACGGAGTCCCGCGGTAGGCCATTGTTCAGGGTTCTTTGGACGCTTATCAGTTCTCCTGTTACTAGTTGGTATGTTCTGGCAGCAAGCATCTGTAAGTGTGGTAGTTCTCAGGCAAGGGATTGTTCGCATGAATTTGCACAATAGGCCATATCTCCAGACAGTGTCGTAGGCAGCAGACAGATCTATGAAAACAGCGATGTTTTTAATTCCTTTTGTTACCCAGCCTCGACGTATGTAGGTAGTGACATAAGGTGGTCTGTACAGCTAAGCGCAGGGCGGAACCCGGCTTGCTCCACGGGAACTGACTCCGGAATTTTGGTGGCAATGCGGTTATAGAGAAAGAAGTCTTTCAAGGAGTTTATAGACAGATCTCAATAATGCGAGTGGGCGGTAGCTCTTTCGTTCCTTACTTGGCTTCCCTGGCTGAGGGACTATGTCATATGTTACAATATCTGTAATGAATTTTGCTATCTTTTCCCATATTTTCCGCAGTTCAGAAGAAACTCCGGTGGACTCCATCAAATCCAGGTGCTTTGCCCTATTTTACGTCTTCGAGGGCACTCGTTATGTCTTCTGCCGAGAATGGACGGGAAAATTCAGTTTGGTCGTCGCCGAGAGATTTTAATGTTGTGAGCTCATGCTTTATCTGAGTGGTGTGAGCTCTATCTCGCGGAGTTTCAGAGGTTGACACCATATGGGAGGCAGTCTCGTTTGGATGTATCGGTATTTCTTTGTGGATGCTCCTATTGCTGTCATTTAGTTTTCTTAAAAGGGACCATGCTTTTCTACTAGACGGTTTGAAGTCTAGTTCTTGAACGGTTTTCATCCCTCGTTCTCGTCGAGCCGCATCAAGTTTGTGCAGTAGGTCGTCAGCAATTTCCTGGTCGTTGCTGTTGAGGAATGCCTGGTACTGATTTTCACATTCTTTGTTCCATCCTGGGTTTACGGAATCGTCTAGGTATTGTCTTTTTTGCGGAGCTTATGACCACTCCAACAAACCTTTAGAGTAGCAGGTATCCACCCAGATTGTTAGAAAAAGGCTAGGAAAGGAACTAGGGGAATAGTTATTACAATGTCTATTGGAGCGGGTCGATGTTGGCTGTGTTGGAAATCTGGCAGAGTATTACCAGAGATTTTCCGCGGTATGTTTTCGTTGTCTGTGGTCTCGAACCATAGATCCGGGTTATATCCTCGTCTCCATGCTGCCGATTTGAAGGAATCTCTATCCTTTGCGTCAAATACGAGGTACATTTTGTTCCCATCCGCCCAGTTTGGAAGTGCCTCGCCATTGTAATCGTTCTCTTTGTATTTCCATTGGATGTGACGATTGTTGTAGTGACCTACATAGAGAGATGCGTGCTGCAGTAGTGGTAGGACTTGTGGTGGCCAGGAGGCTACGGGAGGTTTGTGTGTGTTGCTTATGGTGTTCCCTCCGATTTGAATAACCACTTCGTGTATACTGTTGTTGGTAGAAGTTGAATGCAACTGAACATTTTCGATATTTTTACAGGCAACTGCCCAATGAATATCACATGAACAACACGTTGCGCTAGTGCTGACCTCTCGTGGTGATTCCGATAACTTTTCAAATCACCCTCGTAAGATGAACATCAACAGAAGGAAAACGAGGACAATGGAATGTAGTCGAGTTAAATCAGGCGATGCTCAGGGAATCAGATTAGAAAATGAGACACTTAAAGTAGTAGACGATTTTTGCTATCTGGGCAGTAAAATAACTGGCGATGGTCGAAGTAGAGAGGGTACAGAATGTAGACTGGCGATGGCAAGGAAAAAGTTTCTGAAGAAGAGAAATTTGTTAATATCGAGTATAGATGTAAGCGTCAGGAAGTTCTTCCTGAAAGTATTTGTATGGAGTGTAGCCATGAATGGCTGCGAAACATGGACGACAAGCAGCTTAGACAAGTAGAGAATAGAAGCTTTTGAAATGCGGTGCTGCAGAAGAATGCTTAAGATTAGATGGGTAAATCACGTACGTAATGGGGAGGTACTAAACAGAAATGGAGAGAAGAGGAATGTGTGGCAGAACTTGAGTAGAAGAAGGGATCAGTTTGGTAGGACAGGTTCTGAGGCATCAAGGAATCACGAAATTAGTACTGGAGTGTAGAGTGAAGGGTAAAAATAGTAGAGGGAAACCGAGAGACGAATACAGTAAGGAGATTCAAAAGGATGTAGGTTGTAGTAGTTACTCGGAGATGAAGAAGATTGCACAGAATAGAGTAGCATGGAGAGCTGCATCAAAACAGTCTTTGGACTGAAGACCACAACACACAAACATGACCTGTTCACTTAGGTACGATATTTACTTCAACGTCCACGTTGTGCAAGTGTTGCGCTTTCTCTTCCCCTCCATGACGGGTATGGTGTGGACAAGAGGACAATAGGCGTGTCCTCAGCGCTGCACAGACATGTCCCTGCTTTGACGAGCACTCGGGCGCCCAGTCGTTGCTCGGCTGGGGAGTGCCTGCTAAATCGATCCGCCTCAGGGCCAAAAAAGCTTTCTGAAGCCATTTGGAACAGCGTGTAAAAACTAGGAATTACGATATTCTCTATTCAGTAGCTCTTCGGATCCAATCGTCAGTTATATGCCGTACTTCAGAACGTGGTGGACTGTATTCTTCAGGAACTGAGGCCGTTGTCGAGGCTGGGGCGGTGTTGACGGTGAGTGCGTGACGTCTCCTGAGGCTACTAACTTTTCGTGGGCAGCATGTCTCAAGAGGAGACGGGAGGAAGGCGCCGGAGTGCACACCCCGCGGTGGCCACCGTGCAGACGAGTCGGCAGAGGCCACGAGATGAGAAGGGGGCCAGCGCGATTGGCCCTATTATCAATGTGCCCTTGGTGTCGGGGGGAGGGAGGGAGGGAGGGAGAGGGGTGGGGGGGGGGAGGCAGAGGGGAGAGGAGACTGCTGACAGAACGGGTGGCGATCCGACTCACAGGCTGCTGCGGCGCGGGGCAGAGCAGACCGCGTTCCGTAAGTCTCTACGTATTTCTTCCATCACCGTGCGCTGTTCTGTCTCTACCACTTTCCTCAACTTAACGGTCACCTGTACTCGGTGCTACGCCGCTCTTAAAAGTGATCAGGATCACTAAAGGAAAAAACTGAGTTTCCTCTCTTTTCCACGATCTATGGCGCAACAGCTCTTCCGATGCAATCCTGTAAGTAAGTAAGTAAGTGTCGTGTGACTAGGGCCTCCCGTCGGGTAGACCGTTTGCCGGGTGCAAGTCTTTCGATTTCACGCCACTTCGGCGACTTGCGCGTCGATGGGGATGAAATGATGATGATTAGGACAACACAATACCCAGTCCCTGAGCGGACAAGATCTCCGACCAAGCTGGGAATCGAACCCAGGCCTTTAGGATTGACATTCTGTCACGCTGGCCACTCAGCTACCGGGGGCGGACGATTCAATCCTGTATCGGCAAGCGTCAGCTACGCACTTTAGCACACTACTGCTTCTCATAGCATAATTTAAGTATTAGCGGTACTAACAGTACTTGTATTTGTTACGTGCTATGTTTTCTTGATACAAGGGTTGCGAAGCAACTAAATCGCTTGATACGGGCAAGTCCTCAGGTCCAGATTGTATACCGATTAGGTTCCTTTCAGATTACGCTAATACAATAGCTCCCTACTTACAAGGGAACCTCCCCATCGCACCCCCCTCAGATTTAGTTACGAGTCGGCACAGTGGATAGGCCTTGAAAAACTGAACGCAGATCAATTGAGAAAACAGGAAGAAGTTGTGTGGAACTATGAAAAAATAAGCGAAATATACAAACTGGGTAGTCCATGCGCAAGATATTAAACGTCAAAGACAGTACAGCCTCAGGAGCGCCGTGGTCCCGTGGTTAGTGTAAGCAGCTGCGGAACGGGAGGACCTTGGTTCAAGTCTTCCCTCGAGTGAAAACTTTTAATTTTTTATTTTCAGACAATTATTATCTGTCCGTCCGTCCGATGCGAGGTAACTGCGCCGTAGTATGGGGACGCTACAACTAAACAAACATCGAAACTGTTGCATTCATTTGTTGCCGTTTATGTCTTCATCACTTTTTTGGGAGTGATTATCACATCCACAAGAAAACCTAAATCGGGCAAGGTAGAAGAATCTTTTTACCCACTTGCCAAGTGTACAAGTTAGGTTGGTCGACAACATATTCCTGTCATGTGACGCACATGCCGTCACCAGTGTCGTATAGAATATATCAGACGTGATTTCCTGTGGAGGAACCGGTTGACCTATGACCTTGCGATCAAATTTTTTCGGTTCCCATTAGAGAGGCACGTCCTTTCGTCTACTAATCGCACGGTTTTGCGATGCGGCCGCTAAACACAGACACTAAACTTATTACAGTGAACAGTGACGTCAATGAACGAACGGACGGATCATAACTTTGCGAAAATAAAGAAAGTAAACTTTTCACTACGGGGAAGACTTCAACCAAGGACCTCTCGTTCCGCAGCTGCTCACGCTAACCACGGGACCACGGCGCTCCTGAGCCCACATTGTCCTTGATGTTGCATATGTTGCGCATGGACTACTCGGTTTGTATATTTTGCTAATTTTTTTCATAGTTCCACACAACTTCTTCCTGTTTTCTCCATTGATCTGTGTTCAGTGTTTCGAGGCCTATCCGCTGTGCCAACTTATAACTAAATCTGAGGGGGGTGCGATGGGAAGGTTCCCTTGTTAGCAATCATATACAACCGCTCGCTCACCGATAGACCTGTACCTACAGATTGGAAAATTTGCGCAGGTCGCACCAGTGTTTAAGAAGGGTAGTAGGAGTAATCCATCGAACTACAGACCTATATCATTGACGTCGGTTTGCAGTAGGGTTTTGGAGCATATATTGTATTGAAACATTATGAATCACCTCGAAGGGAACGTTCTATTGATACGTAATCAGCACAGTTTCAGAAAACATCGTCCTTGTGCAACGCACGAAGTAATGGCCGCTATCGACAGGGGATCTCAAGTTGATTCCGTATTTCTAGATTTCCGGAAAGCTTTCGACACCGTTCCTCACAAGCGACTTCTAATCAAGCTGCGGGCCTATGGGATATCGTCTGAGTTGTGCGACTGGATTCGGGATTTTCTGTCAGGAAGGTCACAGTTCGTAGTAATAGACGGCAAATCATCTAGTAAAATTGAAGTGATATCAGGTGTTCCCCAGGGAAGCGTCCTGGAACCTCTGCTCTTCCTGATCTATATAAATGACCTGGGTGACAATCTGAGCAGTTCTCTTAGGTTGTTCGCAGATGCTGTAATTTACCGTCTAGTAAGGTCATCCGAAGAGCAGTATCAGTTGCAAAGCGATTTAGAAAAGATTGCTGTATGGTGTGGCAAGTGGCAGTTGACGCTAAATAACGAAATGTGTGAGGTGATCCACAAGAGTTCCAAAAGAAATCCGCTGGAATTCGATTACTCGATAAATAGTACAATTCTCAAGGCTGTCAATTCAACTAAGTACGTGGGTGTTAAAATTACGAACAACTTCAGTTGGAAAGACCACATAGATAATATTGTGGGGAAGGTGAGCCAAAGGTTGCGATTCATTGGCAGGACACTTAGAAAATGCAACAAGTCCACTAAAGAGACAGCATACATTACACTCGTTCGTCCTCTGTTAGAATATTGCTGCGCGGTGTGGGATCCTTACCAGGTGGGATTGACGGAGGACATCGAAAGGGTGCAGAAAAGGGCAGCTCGTTCTGTATTATCACGTAATAGGGGGGAGAGTGTGGCAGATATGATACGCGAGTAGGGATAGAAGTCATTGATGCAAAGACGTTTTTCGTCGCGGCGACATCTATTTACGAAATTTCAGTCACCAACTTTCTCTTCCGAATGCGAAAATATTTTGTTGAGCCCAACCTACATAGATAGGAATGATCATAAAAATAAAATAAGAGAAATCAGAGCTCGAACAGAAAGGTTTAGTTGTTCGTTTTTCCCGCGCGCTGTTCGGGAGTGGAATGGTAGAGAGATAGTATGATTGTGGTTCGATGAACCCTCTGCCAAGCACTTAAATGTGAATTGCAGAGTAATCATGTAGATGTAGATGCAGATGTAGATACCAGAACGAATGTTACTTTTGCTGTAAGTTTGTCTGATCCGAACGACAACAGCAGAGACTGTTAGGGAGCCGCCTGTAAAATGGCCAGATATGTATGTCGTGTTTGCCCGTTGGCAAAACTTCAGATCCAAGGTTCAACAATGCTTTTGGTAAATCGAGTATGAATTTGAAGGCGAGATGGAAGCTGAATTCGTTACAGTATATAGGGTGATTCAAAACGTTGGCCAGAAAGTGTAATAACTTTAGAATAGCATATTGTAGTGCCTGTGTTATTCCGATTACGATGCACTGCGACGAATACAGCCGTAATGAAATAACGCATGGCAGGCGACATATGAAAGTTTTCGTGTGACGTGAGCCGTGCACGGATACGGAAATGGTAAGGCGACCGCTCGCCATAATCGGGAATTACGGGTTCGAGTCCCGGTACGCCACAAATTTTCTTTGTCCTCATTCCATTCTGCAGCTGGTGGCTGTTGCGAATTCATTTAATGTACTTTGGAATAGGGATTTATGATCTTGGAATTAATCCAAAACGAGCGAAAGCTTTAGAAAGTCAGTAACAACAAGAACAGTCAGTGTACATGTGCCTCAAATTCAGCGACGATAATTTACCGTTTACTGAACAATGTTGTAGATTACAGGACATTTTCGATCGAAAACGGCGGTCGGGCGGAGCACAGGCGCTCTCTTGTACGTGGCACGCACAGTGCTGCACATCCGGTGCGAAGATGTGGAGGGGGAGGTCGGACTGCACGGCCACCTCGCTCCCCTCACCTCACGCCTCTTCACTTTTATTCGGATGGCGGCCGTATCAGAATACTTGTGGACGTGACGCCGTTCCGGATGAGGAGACACTTAGTGCCAGGAGAGTCGCAGCCTCTAATAAAATTGTTGCCATACTTGGGGTACTTACTTAGAAATTTTTACGAGGACAGTATACCTGTATTTGAATGTCGTGCTCATTGTTTTGAACACCTGCAATGTAAAAACAGCATTATCTTGGCTCATCATCGTTTGGACTGTTTGTTGTTTCTCACATTCGCAAGCTTTTAGTGGCTCAGGATTACTTCCGAGGCCAAGGCTCTTTCAATTTCTCCGCATGTTCTTGAATTGTCCTGTATAATGTGTAAGTAGACTGTTTAGGTTTTTATACTGGTAACGCCACGTAGCGCTCTGTATGACAATCACTGGCTGTGCTGCGTGCAGTCTGTGGTTGGTTGGCATTGTTGCAATATTCGCTGTTGTAGAGTTGGGCAGTTGGAGGTGAGCCGCCACCAGTGGTTGATGGGGGAAGAGAGACGGCAGAATTTTGAGAGCGGACGATCTGGATGTGTGTCCGTCAGAAAAACGAAATTTGTAAGACTGGATGTCATGAACTTATATATATATATATATATATATATATATATATATATATATATATATATATATATATATGGTGTTACAAAAAGGTATTGCCAAACTTTCAGGAAACATTCCTCACACACAAATAAACAAAAGATGTTATGTGGACATGTGTCCGGAAACGCTTAATTTCCATGTTAGAGCTCATTTTAGTTTCGTTCTTCCACCTACGCTCAATGGAGCATGTTATCATGATTTCATACGGGATATTCTGCCTGTGCTGCTAGAACATGTGCCTTTACAAGTACGACACAACATGCGGTTCATGCACGATGGAGCTCCTGCACATTTCAGTCGAAGTGTTCGTACGCTTCTCAAAAACAGATTCGGTGACCGATGGATTGCTAGAGGCGGACCAATTCCATGGTCTCCACGGTCTCCTGACCTCATGACTTTCATTTATGGGGAATCTGAAAGCTCTTGTCTACGCAACCCCGGTACCAAATGTAGAGACTCTTCGTGCTCGTCCGCGTGACGGCTACGGTCGCAGGTTCGAATCCTGCCTCGGGCATGGATGTGTGTAATGTCCTTAGGTTAGTTAGGTTTAATTAGTTCTAAGTTCTAGGCGAGTGATGACCTCAGAACTTAAGTCGCATAGTGCTCAGAGCCATTTCTTCGTGCTCGTATTGTGGACGGCTGTGATACAATACGCCATTCTCCAGGGCTGCATCAGCGCATCAGGGATTCCATGCGACGGAGGGTGGATGCATGTATCCTCGCTAACGGAGGACATTTTGAACATTTCCTGTAACAAAGTGTTTGAAGTCACGCTGGTACGTTCTGTTGCTGTGTGTTTCCATTCCATGATTAATGTGATTTGAAGAGAAGTAATAAAATGAGCTGTAACATGGAAAGTAACCGTTTCCGGACACATGTCCACATAACATATTTTCTTTCTTTGTGTGTGACGAATGTTTCCTGAAAGTTTGGCCGTGCCTTTTTGTAACACCCTGTATATTATGACTTTTGAACACTATTAAGGTAAATACATTGTTTGTTCTCTATCAAAATCTTTCATTTGCTAACCATACCTATCAGAGGTTAGTGCCTTCAGTAGTTAGAATCTTTTATTTAGCTGGCAGTACTGTGTTAGAGTAGTTCGAGTAACGAAGATTTTTGTGAGGTAAGTGATTCGTGAAAGGTATAGGTTATTGTTAGTCAGGGCCATTCTTTTGTAGGGATTATTGAAAGTCAGATTGCATTGCGCTAAGAATATTGTGTGTCAGTTTAGTGTTGATTCGAACAAGTAAAGAGAGAAATGTCTGAGTACATTCAGTTCTGCTCAGCTGTTTGAAAATCAAATAACGTAAGAGGTTTATCAGCACAGTCATTTATAATTTTTCTAACGGGACGTTTCAAATGGAATCCAACGATGAACCCAGGAGTGCAGCTATCTCCCCTCCGCCTCACCATGCCCACACACTTATAAAAAAAAAAAAAAAATCTTCGGAAACCGATCCCTCATAGTGCCCACCCTTACAGACCGAAAAACGTCTCAGTTCTGTACGAGTATTAAGAAAGGCATTTAACGGGTATTGAGTATTTGCAACTGCAACCCATAGACATTCTGTCGTTAAATCTTGGAGCTGTTTCATTATTCCGATACTCTCTTAGCAACTGAACATGGCCATGTATTCTAAAAGTTTGTACTTTCATTTATTAATAATTTTACTTGTGTTGCCATGCAAGTAAAAAATTATTAAACGAGCAATATAGAAAATATTTGGCTGTAAAAGAATATTACATGCCCCACGGAAATATATTATACACTGATCAGCCAGAACATTTTGACCATCGACCTACTATCAAAATAAACCCATCCAGGCGAGAGCAGCGTCACGTGGGGAGGAATGACTTCTAGCCAGACACACATAGTGTCAGTGAACGTGCTGTCCGTGTGTAGAATGGGGAAGGCGCACGATCTATCTGAGTTGGAGGGAGCATTTTGGCGTGTGTCCGTGAGTTCCTAAGGGACCAAACTGTAGAGGTCATCCGTACCTAGACTTACACCCCACTTGAACTAACTTAACGCTAAGGACAACACTCACACCCATGCCTGAGGGAGGACTCGAACCTCCGGCGGCAGGGGCCGCACGGTTAGTGCCTCGAACCGCGCGGCCACTCCGCGCGGCGAGCATTTCACAAAGTGCACGACTTGTCGGGTGATCGAGGTGTACTGTGGTGAGCGTTACTTCAATGCGTGGTGAAACCATATCTAGATGTAGTGGTGCTGGCTAGCCATCCCTCATGTTTGATGTCGTAGGATTGGCTAAACAGGACAGGAGACGAACTGTGGAGGAACAAACATCAGACTTTAATGCTGGGCAGAGTACAAGTGTGTCTGAACACACAGTGCGGGGAACACTGCTAACGATGGGCCTCCGCAACGGACTACCCACGTATGTGCCAATGTGAAAA
The DNA here is from genome assembly GCF_021461395.2 of Schistocerca americana. Taxonomy (NCBI): domain Eukaryota; kingdom Metazoa; phylum Arthropoda; class Insecta; order Orthoptera; family Acrididae; genus Schistocerca; species Schistocerca americana. The sequence goes on from NC_060126.1 coordinate 34,272,831, forward strand.
TCATGACATCGGCAATGGCCACGTGATCATATCAGCTCGGGACGCTGGCGCAATGTCAGAGCGTTGAATGGTCTCATGAGTCCCGATACCTTCTTCATCATGCCAATAGGAGGGCGTCCGTCGTCTTCCAGTGGAACAGCTCCTTGACACCTGTACTGCGGGGCGGAGACAAGATAGTAATGGCTCCATTGTGCTATGGGGAACAGCCATGTGGGCTTCCATGGCTCCAGTGGAGCCCGTGGAAGGCACCGTGACAGCCAAGGAGTCTCGTACACTGGTTGCAGACCACGTACACCCCTTCATGACGATCATGTTTCCTGACAGCAGTGGCATTTTTCAACAAGATAATGCGCCATCACACAAAGCCAGGAGTGTGATGGAGTGGTTCGAGGAACACAGTGGCGAGTTCCGATTGATGTGCTGGCCCCCCATCTCGCCAGATCTGAACCGATCGAACACATCTGGGATGTGATTGAACGTGGTGTCAGAACTCATCGCCCCCCTCCCCGGAACTTACGGAAATTGGGTGACCTGTGGTACCAAATCCATCCACCGACCTACCAAGGCTTCATTGCTTCCATGCCACTGCGCATCGCCGCTATTATTTGTGCCAATACTGGCTATTAGGTAGGCGGTCGTAATTTTCTGCCCGATCAGTGTCTCTCTCAGTCAAGAAACTTCCAGGCAGCAGGTACCTACTTGTCCACCTTCCAGTACTTCCAGACCTCTTGCACTTTTACAGACATGTTTAACTACTCTCAGACCATTTGTACTCACAGATTGTTCCATAGATTCTGGTAAGAAGCTTTACTGGTGTGGGATATGAAGACATACATTACCAAAACACAGGGGAATTGCAGGGACTTAAATTGTCTACCGTAATAAAAACATGCTATCACCGCAATGCCGAATGATTTCGCTGTTGTGCCATCTAAATTTAATCGAGTCAAACAGGATAAATCGAGTCAAACAGGATAAAGGCTAACACACTGAAGAGAGTTGCAGCCTCTTCTGTTACATCAGGCACTTCTGTTCATCTGCTATTGGTACCTTAATAATTACTTCAATTTCTTTTTCAACGAAAATATGTACCGACATTTGTAAATACTTGAGTGCTATGTGCAGCACGTTACTACCTGTTACACAGCTATATAGCGAAAGCTATTGCTTTTAAATTCCTAAATATATTTATTCCGGTAAGGCGTGGATAACGAAAGTTGTTTTGAATTTATGATAGGGATTCCCAATGTTCTGACGGATGCTTGCTCAGTATCTTCTCACCAGAATACAAAACTCAGTTATTAGCCTTGGACAAGGAAGCAAAATTCCACATGAAGTCTATTATTGCGTCTTATATTGTGACTGCCTAAATCACAGATCAACTGAAACCAGTTTGTTTCTTGTCAGCAACAAAACACCATTAAGAAGTAAATGTGTGTAACAATTGTAATATCCTTGAAAACAGTTTTGCAAGACCGTCAGTTTACAGTGGATCGCTTCTGCTGAATAAATAATTTATTTGCATTAAATGCACTGTCGCAGGAGATAATTCCATTAGGGAGAGTTAAGTCAAGCCTGACTACCGAACTGAACTTCTTGGTTGTTTACCTATGTGTGTTGACTACGTTTCATCTTGTTATCTATTCAGGCCCTAAAAATTTTTACATATAACGTTTCATTTAGTCTGTGATCATTAACGCCCACTTTCGCTGAAAGCATCTCCATATTGCTTGTCTAAAATCGTATAATATGAATCATTGTGATATTAGAATTTAAAAAGTCCTCTGTGAACCACTTGTACCCCTGTTAAGCTACCATCTGAACTTTTCTTGCAAGGCATATTTTCTGCTCATGGTTAAAGCACTTGTGCCGTGAATAAACTTTATAGTTTTAGAAGCGCACTTTAAAGTCATTGGAAGATCGTTTATATAGGTTAAAACAGGGGAGTGTCTAGTACCATTGTTTGAGGGATCTCACACGTTATGTCCCCCTCCCCCCCTCCCCCAGCGAAATTGTTTTGGAAAGAAAAGTTTAGTGTTTCGGCCTTCTCTCCGTTATCCTCCATTTGGATGCCATTATGAACTGAGTGTCTACACAGAAGTGTTCGATTAGTATACTGATTTAACGAAAGACCAAATCTTCTCAGGAGTTTCTGTCAAGTTACCCGATATGACTTTCGAATTCGTTGAGTCGTACACCTTTTTCTATTTTGTTCGTAGGTCTGTTACGGAAGTAGAATATTTAATGTCTGCTGCTTCGTGAATAATTTTTTTTGGTTTATTCAACACTATATCGACAAAGTTCAAAACTTCGTATTTTCTTGCTTTCGAATGAAATCACGAATTGACGAATAAGAAAGCAATCGTTTTGGTGCTTAAAAGATATAAATCCTGAGCTGCAAACGAATCGCCGCCCTTTCCGGTGGAAGCAGTGTCTGGACGTAGCATGACCTGTGTATCAGAGGTGGGGTGGGCAAACACACGACACTCACTACTTACTGTTCCACTTTGTGTACCATACAGGTTGGTCGAACACCTGTGCTTTAACGCCCTGGTCTACAAATACCAAATGATGCATCGGTCTAACAGTTTATAATCAGGTACACGTAACGTGTATCCACAAGACATGTGGCCTGTATTTGAAGAAGTATCATGATGATCTCTCCATTGGCAAAAGATTCCGGAATAGTCCCCCATTCGGATCTCCGGGAGGGGACTGCCAAGGGGGAGGTTACCATGAGAAAAAGATTGAATAATCAACGAAAGGATAACGTTCTACGACTCGGGGCGTGGAATGTCAGAAGCTTGAACGTGGTAGGGAAACTAGAAATTCTGAAAAGGGAAAGGCAAAGGCTCAATCTAGATATAGTAGGGGTCAGTGAAGTGAAGTGGAAGGAAGACAAGGATTTCTGGTCAGATGAGTATCGGCTAATATCAAAAGCAGCAGAAAGTGGTATAACAGGTGTAGGATTCCTTATGAATGGGAAGGTAGGGCAGAGGATGTGTTACTGTGAACAGTTCAGTGACCGGGTTGTTCTAATCAGAATCGACAGTAGACCAACACCGACAACGATAGTTCAGGTATGCATGCCGACGTCGCAAGCTGAAGATGAACAGATACAGAAAGTGTATGAGGATATTGAAAGGGTAATGCGGTATGTAAAGGGGGACGAAAATCTAATAGTCATGGGCGACTGGAATGCAGTTGCAGGGGAAGGAGTAGAAGAAAAGGATACAGGAGAATATGGGCTTGAGACAAGAAATGAAAGAGGAGAAAGACTAATTGAGTTCTGTAACAAGTTTCAGCTAGTAATAGCGAATACCCTGTTCAAGAATCACAAGAGGAGGAGGCATACATGGAGAAGGCCGGGAGATACGGGAAGATTTCAATTAGATTACATCATGGTCAGACAGAGATTCCGAAATCAGATACTGGATTGTAAGGCGTACCCAGGAGCAGATATAGACTCAGATCACAATATAGTAGTGATGAAGAGTAGGCTGAAGTTCAAGACATTAGTCAGGAAGAATCAATACGCAAAGAAGTGGGATACGGAAGTACTAAGGAATGACGAGATACGTTTGAAGTTCTCTAACGCTATAGATACAGCATAAGGAATAGCGCAGTAGGCAGTACAGTTGAAGAGGAATGGACATCTCTAAAAAGGGCCATCACAGAAGTTGGGAAGGAAAACATAGGTACAAAGAACGTAGCTGCGAAGAAACCATGGGTAACAAAAGAAATACTTCAGTTGATTGATGAAAGCAGGAAGTACAAACATGTTCCGGGAAAATCAGGAATACAGAAATACAAGTCGCTGAGGAATGAAATAAATAGGAAGTGCAGGGAAGCTAAGACGAAATGGCTGCAGGAAAAATGTGAAGACATCGAAAAAGATATGATTGTTGGAAGGACAGACTCAGCATACAGGAAAGTCAAAACAACCTTTGGTGACATTAAAAGCAACGGTGGTAACATTAAGAGTGCAACCGGAATTCCACTGTTAAATGCAGAGGAGAGAGCAGATAGGTGGAAAGAATACATTGAAAGCATCTATGAGGGTGAAGATTTGTCTGATGTGATAGAAGAAGAAACAGGAGTCGATTTAGAGGAGATAGGGGATCCAGTATTAGAATCGGAATTTAAAAGAGCATTGGAGGACTTACGGTCAGATAAGGCAGAAGGGATAGATAACATTCCATCAGAATTTCTAAAATCATTGGGGGAAGTGGCAACAAAACGACTATTCACGTTGGTGTGTAGAATATATGAGTCTGGCGACATACCATCTGACTTTCGGAAAAGCATCATCCACACAATTCCGAAGACGGCAAGAGCTGACAAGTGCGAGAATTATCGCACAATCAGCTTAACAGCTCATGCGTCGAAGCTGCTTACAAGAAAAATATACAGAAGAATGGAAAAGAAAATTGAGAATGCGCTAGGTGACGATCAGTTTGGCTTTAGGAAAAGTAAAGGGACGAGAGAGGCAATTCTGACGTTACGGCTAATAATGGAAGCAAGGCTAAAGAAAAATCAAGACACTTTCATAGGATTTGTCGACCTGGAAAAAGCGTTCGACAATATAAAATGGTGCAAGCTGTTCGAGATTCTGAAAAAAGTAGGGGTAAGGTATAGGGAGAGACGGGTCATAAACAATATGTACAACAACCAAGAGGGAATAATAAGAGTGGACGATCGAGAACGAAGTGCTCGTATTAAGAAGGGTGTAAGACAAGGCTGTAGCCTTTCGCGCCTACTCTTCAATCTGTACATCGAGGAAGCAATGATGGGAATAAAAGAAAGGTTCAGGAGTGGAATTAAAATACAAGGTCAAAGGATATCAATGATACGATTCGCTGATGACATTGCTATCCTGAGTGAAAGTGAAGAAGAATTAAATGATCTGCTGAATGGAATGAACAGTCTAATGAGTACACAGTATGGTTTGAGAGTAAATCGGAGAAAGACGAAGGTAATGAGAAGCAGTAGAAATGAGAACAGCAAGAAACTTAACATCAGGATTGATGGTCACGAAGTCAATGAAGTTAAGGAATTCTGCTACCTAGGCAGTAAAATAACCAATGACGGACGGAGCAAGGAGGACATCAAAAGCAGACTCGCTATGGCAAAAAAGGCATTTCTGGCCAAGAGAAGTCTACTAATATTAAATACCAGCCTTAATTTGAGGAAGAAATTTCTGAGGATGTACGTCTGGAATACAGCATTGTATGGTAGTGAAACATGGACTGTGGGAAAACCGGAAGAGAAGAGAATCGAAGCATTTGAGATGTGGTGCTATAGACGGATGTTGAAAATTAGGTGGACTGATAAGGTAAGGAATGAGGAGGTTCTACGCAGAATCGGAGAGGAAAGGAATATGTGGAAAACACTGATAAGGAGAAGGGACAGGATGATAGGACATCTGCTAAGACATGAGGGAATGACTTCCAAGGTACTAGAGGGAGCTGCAGAGGGCAAAAACTGTAGAGGAAGACAGAGATTGGAATACGTCAAGCAAATAATTGAGGACGTAGATTGCAAGTGCTACTCTGAGATGAAGACGATAGCACAGGAAAGGAATTCGTGGCGCGCCGCATCAAACCAGTCAGTAGACTGATGACCGAAAAAAAAGGCAGGTTTGCGAAGGCTAAAAATGGATTGAATAAATACGAGGGTTGACTGAAAAATAATGTCTCCACCTTTCTAACTCTTCAACAGTTGGCATTATTGGTATGCGTCAGGTAGACTTCTTCCGTAGCCTCTTCTCTACAGCTCCAGATGGCGGGAAGCCTTAGCATTGAACGGTTGCGTTGTTACAGTGTAAAGTATGGATCTCTGCGCAGACGGTCGATCAGTGCGAATTAAGCAACGTGGAGTCATTGAATTCCTGACAACAGAAGGTGTCAACCCAAAGGAGATTCATCAGAGAATGAAGTCAGTTTATGGTGATTGTGTTGATGTGAGTACTGTGTGTCACTGGGGGAGTATGTATAAAGATGTTGATGCCGGAACATCTGACCTGCGATACAAACAAAGAGTTGGACGTCCTGTGACAGCAACCACCGAGTTTCACATGCAAGACGTTGACAGGTTGATTCAGGACGATCGTGGTATCACTCAGAGGGAAATTGCATGCACAATCGGCATTTCACAAGAAGGCGTGGGGCACATTATTACTTTGTTTGGCTATCGGAATATCTGTGCACGATGAGTACCCCGGATACTGACTCCTGAAATGAAAGCGCACAGAATTGAAATTTGCCAGGAACTCCTCTCGCGTTACGAGAATGAAGGTGGCTCCTTTCTCCATTCGATTGTGAGAGGAGACGAAACGTGGGTTCTCCATTACGACCCGGAGACCAAACGTAAGTCTATGGAATATCGACACAAAGACTCGCCCCTGAAAAAGAAATTCAAGACGCAGCCCTCAGCTGGAAAAATCATGGCCACAGTGTTCTGGGACGCAGATATTGATTTACTTGTTCGTGGGAAAACGATAAATTCAGAGCGTTACATCACAACGCTGCGAACTCTGAAACGACGGCTAACAAGGGCCCGAAAGGAAAAGGGAAATGTGCTCCTGCAGCATGAAAATGGCTAATCACACACTTCACGTGCCACCGCAGCAGAACTTCAGAGACTGAATCTCACCACCGTATGGCATCCTCCATACGGTCCAGATTTAGCACCGTCTGACTTCCATCTGCTCTCGATAATGCGGGGACATCATTATGCTTCTGATGAAGACGTTGAGAGAACTGCGAGACTGTGGTTGCGGAAACGAAGTGCCGACTTCTTCCGTGACGGCTTCAGAAAACTTGTTCATCGTTGGCAGAAATGTATCCAACGGCCTGGCGATTACGTGGAAAAGTGAATATTGGTAGTTAAAGATCACACTCTAAGGATTATTTCTGTGTTTGGTTTATTAAAATTTTCCCATCCAAACCCAAGTAACGAAGGTGGACGCATTACGTTTCACTCAACCCTCTAAAACCCTGTAGGCCTAAAGATGTTAACACAGTAGAATTATAAATCAAGTCTCATAAGAGTTTATTGACATTTCTCACACGTCACTGAATTGTGGCGTCACATCAGAGTGGATTCAAATGGAAGTTGTTAACAAATATTCGTAAATAAAGTGCAACAGTACTGCTTAAGCGCGGAACGTGCGCTTCTCAAGGCATTAACTATGAATACCCACATGCAAACATGCGAAGTCCTGAAGCACTTTTCACTCACAAAACACGAAGCGAAATATTTTTAATCACCATTTATCAAACGCAACGACAAACATCAGCTGCGACAGTACTATCTAAGAGCTAACAGGATTTTCATAGGCGGTGTTTGAAAGTTCTAACATGTGTTCCAGAATCAATGAGTATTCCAGGTCCTCACGCAGTTACAGCGTGATGTGGAGGTCAGTTAAGTTACGCCATGTCCGACGTTCTGCACCCAGAAAAAGTTAGCGCCAACCCGCGTGTCTGCCTCACACCTCAGATACTGCCTTCAGAACTACCTCTCCATGTCCCCGGAAAGAATAACAAAAAATGGCTCCTGCCGGAGCCTGAACGACAAAACTCCTAAAGCCGAAAGAGACCCAAAAGCACAAAGACAACGCGCGCCGGTTTGTGCCCGGAACTTTCTCTGTGACGCTCTATACTACTGAATTACACATTAATTCTGACCAACATTCAAAATTAAGGCTATTCTCACACAAATATTAAAATAATCTTACATTTATCACGTTCATTATGTCACCTCTCAAGGCATAAGCTATACAGTTTTACGTAAGATATTAATAAAAACGTGAATCCCGTTTTTTTTCCATTTGTGCTTTCAGATGTTCCGTAGCATGCAACATTTATTTTTTATTTTCGCAAGGATTATAATATGGCAGCTGAAGGTATGCGTTCCTGAAAAATAAACCGCAAACACCTGTTGTACGATCCTATCCTTAGGAAGAAGATGCTGCTCTAACATCGTGAAACCGGCAGTACTACGAGTAATAAAGAATCAACAATAGCTGTTTGCGGTTTACTTTCCAAGAACATTTTTTATTTAACATTGTTTTGGAATTTCCATGTCAATAATCAACAAAATAATTACTGAGCAATGTGAAACTCATCATCTGAGGTGATCAAGAAAGGAACTAATTCATGCAGTCTTTCTGTTATTTGTAGCTGTGGAAAAATCAAAAGTAGTGGCATAATAACGTAATCATACTGCTGTAAAATCGGCTGTAACTTTTAGAACAAGTAAAATAAATGAAATGTATCTTCTCTAGAGTTTACTATCGTGTTTAGCTGTCTGTTATCTCACATTCTACGGTAACTGAAAATGTTAGTTAGTTACTAATTTTCTATTGCCTATTATAATATCCGCGATTTAAAAAAAATCCTAACAGTTGTGATGATTATCGTAAAATTATGTTATAACGAGCTCTTTTCATTCGCACCGTCTCAGTAATATCTTTGGTTTCATTATAGCGTTTTTAGGGGATTGTCAGTCATATTGGAGTCAGCGCTCAGCAGCCGCTATTTGTGGTTGATACACTGTATATCTCGGCACAGTGTCTGCATCCTCATGCTACAGTATCCTTCAGACAGACACTGTACCATTCACTGATGTATCCGTGCTACGGCCCACGGATAGCTGAAGTGGTGAAGGCGGCCGCTTGCGATTAGCTGGAAATCCGGGTTCAGGTCCCGTCCAGCACAAACTTTCAAATGACGCAAACAGATGACGTCTATCTAGTGTCTCAAAATGAGAACCTACTCCTAAGACCGAGGTTTCAGCCACCTCCACGCTGGGAAGTACCCACGCCTGCCTGTAATAAGGCTCGTTTAGGCGACTAATGCCGCTGACGTAGGCGAGACGCAGCCCCTTCCCACGTCACCCTCTGCGCGAAACCTCACCCCGTAATGTGTCTCACTAAAGTCTCACTGGAGGAAGCGAAGTTGACAGCGACACCCTTGCAGTTAATAAGGGAGTGACAGAGGGTAGTGTGTTCTTTAGAGAGCGCTTTATCACACATGATGAGAAGTAAACAGAACTGTGATATCTAAACTGTTTTCGGAAATGTTTGACGTAAATAAGTTAGCTGAATGAGCCATTGTACTAGGCGTGTTTTTTTTTAAAGTAAGTACCGTTTTGAAATTAAAAAAAGACTTGCTAAGATATCCAAATAATTTTATTTTTACATGAAAGCCTGTACCTTAATCTACGCACTGACGCCATACAGTCTGATTCTTCCTTGTTTGTGTTGTGTACTGAGTGTTTAAGATGCCTCCGATAATTGTGAGTCCCGCCGACTGTGAAGTACGGGCTGTTATAAGATCGATATTCATCGTCAGATCTGTGTAGTTTAAGGAGAAAACATTACGAGTGATGGAATGGTAAGGAAGTGGGTGAGAGCATTTAAAGATGGCCGCACAAATGTGCATGATGAACAACGGAGTGGGCGTCCTTCAGTCGTGAATGAAACCTTGGTGCAGGAAGTGGACAATAAGGTGAGAGAAAACAGACGCTTTACGATTTCCTCCTTGCGGGTGTGATTTTCCTAATGTTTCTCGTAGTGTTTTGTACGACACTGTGACCGAGCACTTGAATTACCGAAAATAATGCGCACGTTGGGTACCGAAAATGTTGACGGTTGTGCACAAAACCAAAAGTTTAGACAGTGCATTGACTTTCCTTGAGCGGTACCACAACGACGGTGATGATTTCTTAAGTCAAACTGTTACGGGCCATGATACGTGGGTGGCCTACGTCACACCAGAATCAAAGCAACAGTCCATGGAAGTTGAGCAAGGGCATCGTTTTGCTGCAAGAGAATGCCCGTCCGCATGTGGCGAATCAGACCAAAGATCTCATCACATCTTTTCGATGGGAAACTCTATATCATCCTCCGTACAGCCCCGATCTTGCGTCCAGTGACTACCATCTGTTCCTGCACTTGAAGAAACACCTGGGCGGTCAGCGTCTTCAAGACGATGACGAAGTCAAAACAGTGGTGGTGCAGTGGTTAACAAGTCAGGCGGCAGACCTCCATGAGGAGGGTATTCAAAACCTGGTACAATGTTATGACAAGTGCCTCAATATTGACGGAAATTATGTAGGAAAGTAGATTAAGGTACAGGCTTTCATGTAAAAATAAAATTATTGAGATATCTTAGCACGTCTTTTTTTTAACATTTTAAGACGGCACTTCCTTAAAAAACACGCCTCGTATATTGCGCAGAACGAAGTGATATTAGCCTTGTGAAATGAAGTAACGCCAAAGACTCAAACATTAATTTACTCCAGTTACTTTCCTTTATAGTTTGTAGAAAGAACGTTAGATTTGTAACTACATTTATTCATAAAATTACAGGTGTTCAACTGTCTGCAAATTTCAAGAAGATATCTTTAAGGAAGAAGTTCTTTATCTGGCTCGGCATCTCTCGCCTCTCACTATGTTCGACAGAAGCAGTTTTTGGCTCCTCTGCATTTATACGGCAGTTGTCGTAGCTACTGACTATAGCGACCGAGACGCCATTACAGGTAAAAATTTCATTTTTTCAAATGACAGATACCTCAGTATGATAACGAATAAATTGTCTTTGTGCGTAGTGAAGTACGCGTTAAATTTTCCCACTGATATATGTATCAATTACATTTTCAGAACCAGATCTTGAAATCACATTCTACGGTTTAAAAAATGACACTACAGGTAAGTATCAATTTTCCCGTTATTCCATATAGAGGACTGAATTTAGAGCTATCAGAATTGGTACTATAGCTAGCTATTTGCATTACGATGGCAAAAGGGAACTGGCACGAAGTTTCATAGTGATCACGTGTCCTATTACAAGACTACACAAGGAATCGAATTCCTCATTGTAAGCTCCACACTAAAGATTTCAACTTGAGACGAGGAGGTGAAATAATTAAAATAAATCTCTCACTATCGCCTGAGAGTGCTGATACCATCAGGTATGAACGTAACCTAACATGTAAAATCTCAAACCAATTTAACATAGAACACCACGTTCAATGAGCAATGTGTCTGCTCATCGGCTGCCAGTGTCCGTCTGTCTCTGGAAAAAAATTCACAGGCTTCCCCCAGGTTAAGTGTCCAGAGTCAGTTCTTTATGGTGGGGCGGGAACCGATCTACCCCAGCTCATGCCAAAAAGTGTGGGCCGCTGAGCCCAACCAAGGCGGGTGAGACAGCATAAGCAACCACTGCTCCTAGGCTCTCCCTGAACAACGACAAGTTCCAGAAAGCTCTAGGAACATCGACGTGGTATTCGACAGGGCCAATCAAAGTACTCGGTGTCAAAAGCGGCGGGAAATCCGGCTTGTGCCGCTGAGGTGTGTGCCCGCCAGCTGGGAACACGGAAGACTTGCGAACTTTGCCCAGTTGCGAGCGAAAGCGAGGAACACCCTCTCACTTGATACTAACGCCGCCATGCTCTCGTCTATAGCAGGTCACTGCAGGGGGGTTTAGTAAAGAAAAGGACTGACGCTGCTGATACCCATAGCAAAATAGGAAAAATAGAATTAAATGTCCAGTAGAAAATCTTCTGTAGACATCGGCATGTGGGAGAGACAAAACTGCATTTAAAAGAAAATTTTAAAAGTCAGTAACAAGATCGGAAAAGATAAAAATTATCAAAAGATGTGTGAGACTATCGGGTTCCGTTCAGCATATCATGGTCCAAGAAATTAATTTGATACTAACTTACCTCATCTTGGTAGGGTCCCTGCGTGATATAGTAACAGCCCTCCGTCGCCTTGTAATAATGTGACTGTTACGAAGTTTGCCACATAAGAGTTCCAGTATATCAATGCATCTAGTATTATAGTCTAATATAGTTCGAATTCTGTTTATTTATGTGTTCATGTTCCTTGTATCATTACAGCAACAATTGTAGCAAAGCTGTGGAATGTTTCAATATCATTTTTACAAAGATTTACTTGTACAAAGTAGAACAATATACAGCGCCAAAGAAACTGGTATAGCCACGTATGTTCAAACACAGAGATATGTGCCTCGGGTATGGATGTGTGTCATGTCCATAGGTTAATTAGGTTTAAGAAGTTCTAAGTTCTAGAGGACTGATGAACTGAAATGTTAAATCCCATAGTGTGAGAACCATTTGAACAGACATATGAAAACAGGCAGAATAAGGCGCAGGGGTCGCCAACGACTATAGAAGACAACCAGCGTCTCGCGCAGTTGTCAGATCGGTTACTGCCGCTACAGTGGCAGGTTATCAAGATTTAATTGAGTTTGAACGTGGTTTTACAGTCAGTGCACGAGCGATGAGACACGGCATCTCCGAGGAAGCGATGAAGTGGGGATTTTACCGTACGGTCATTTCCCTAGTCTACCGTGAATATCAGGAATCCGGTAAAACATCAAATCTTCGACATTGCTGCTGCCGGAGAAACATCCTGCAAGAACGCGACCACCGACGACTGAAGAGAATCGTTCAACATGACAGAAGTGCAGCCCTCCACAAATTGCTGCATATTTCAACGCCGGGCCACCAACAAGTGTCACCGTGCGAGCCATTCAAGGAAACATCATCGATATGGACTTTCGGAGCCGAAAGCTCACTCGTGTACCCTTGATGACTGCACGACACAAAGCTTTACTCTTCGCCTGGTTCCGACGGCACCGACATTGGACTGTTGATGACTGGAGACATGTTGCTTAGTCGGATGAGACTCGTATCAGATTATGTGAAGCGGATAGACGTGTACGGACATGGAGACAACCCTCATGAATCCATGGACCATGCATGTCAGCAGGGGACTGTTCAAGCTGGTAGAGGCTCAGCAATAGTGTGGGGTGTGTGCAGTTGGAGTGATGTGGGACCCCTGATACGTCTAGATACTACTCCGATAGGTGACACGTACATAAGCATCATGTTTGATCATCTGCATCCATTCATGTCCATTGCTCTTTCCAACGGACTTCTGCAATTCCAGCAGTACAATGCGAGGTGTGGGGACACGTCCGGGATTGCTTCACAGTGGCTCCAGGAACACTCTTTTGAGTTTAAACACTTCTGCTGGCCACCAAATTCACCATACACGAACATTATTGAGCATATGTGGGATGCCTTGCAACACGTTGTTCAAAAGAGCTGTCCACCCTTCGTACTATTACGGATTTGTTGACAGTCCTGCGGGATTCGTGGTGTCCATTCCCTCCAGAAATACTTCAGACATTAGCCGAGTCCATGTCACATTGTGTTGTGGCACGTCTATGTGCTCGTGGGCCCCCTACACGATATTAGGCAGGTGTACCAGTTTCTTTGGCTCTGCAGTGTAATAAGCGAAAACACGACAACTCAAGAAGCTACTGCTTTACGAATACATTGTTGGTATACACGACCCTGGAAACCCTTCCAGCATTACGGCAGTATGTTACAGTAGTATGTATAACTCCTTTTGATGCACAAGAGATATATAAACAATTAAAATTATGAAGTTGATAATTGCAGTCAACTAGTTTGTGCTTGTGTCTACATACTGATGAACACAAACTCCAAGACTTGAAATTACTAAATGGCAATCACTGTCTTTTACGCATTTATGGGGCCATTGTTCATAAGATCTACTATCATCAATGGCAGATTTTGTAATGCGTGATAGCCGGCCAGCGTGGCCTACCGGTCCTAGGCGCTACAGTCTGGAACCGCGCGACCACTACGGTCGCAGGTTCGAATCCTGCCTTGGGCATGGATGTGTGTGATGTCCTTAGGTTGGTTAGGTTTAAGTAGTTCTAAGTTCTAGGGGACTGATGACCTCAGAAGATAAGCCCCATAGTGCTCAGAGCCATTTGCTGCAGAGTAGTATTACATGCCTAGAACTCATCCACGAAAGAAGTGGCTTAAAAGGAACTTGTTCGCCCGATTCTTGAGTACACCTATCTGGGATCCCTACTAGGTAGGATTTATAGGGGAGGCAGAGAAGATACAACGAAGGGCGGTGCGTTTCATCAGGGAATCGTTTAGCCAGAGAGAGAGAGAGAGAGTTACAGAGATGCTAAACAAACTCCACTGACAGGTGTTACAAGAGAGACGTTGTGCATCACGGGGAGATTTACTATTGAAATTTCGGGACAGCACATTTTCCGAAGGAGTCGGACAACATATTACTTCCCCGCCACATACATCTCACGTATTGTCCACGAGGAGAAAATTCGAGAAATTAGAGCCAATACAGAGGCTTACCGTCAATCATTCTTCCCACGCACTATTCGCGAGTGGAACAGGGTGGGAGGGATCAGATAGTGGCACCGAAAGTACCCACCGCCACACACCATTAGGTGGCTTTCCGAGTATGATGTAGGTGTAGATGAAGACTATAGAAACAGAAACCTGCCAGATACTCTTAGAATCAAATGTAAAACAGCTTTCTTTCAATGTCGGAATATAACTCATCAGTACCGTTAAATTATATCAGAATGACTTTTAAATAAAATATTGGAATGAGAGTGATATTTTACCCTAAAGTACACGACATTCCCATATTAAACAAAATTGTTAATACTTAATTTATTACCGCTTGAACTTGATGGCTGTAAACAGAGACTGAAGATAACAGGCAATGTTTTAACACCAATTACAGTTAATTGCTTACGTGAACCGCAGGTCCTTGTTGACATAGTGAACATGAGAAGTGACTAGTAGTACCTGAAGTGAAGGAGTAATGAAAGTAAATGTAGCACAACAGTCAAAAGAAAAACAACAATACATCCTGTCGTTCTCTTTTATACACTATGCGATCAAAAGTATCCAGACACCTGGCTGAAAATGACTTACAAGTTCGTCGCGCCCTCCATCGGTAATGCTGGAATTAAATATGGTGTTGGCCTAGCCTTAGACTTAATGACAGCTTCCACTCTCGCAGGCATATGTTCAGTCAGGCGCTGGAAGGTTTCTTGGGGAATGGCAGTCTATTCTTCGCGGAGTGCTACACTGAGGAGAGGTATCGATGTCGGTCGGTGAGGCTTGGCACAAAGATGGCGTTCCAAAACATCCCAAAGGCGTTCTATAGGGTTCAGATCAGGACTCTGTGCAGCCCAGTCCATTACAGAGATGTTATATTCGCGTAACTACTCCGCCACAGGCCGCGCATTATAAACAGGTGCTCGATCGTGTTGAAAGATGCATCCCATAATTGATCTTCAACTTTGGGAGCAAGAAGGTGCTTAAAACATCAATGTAGGCCTGTGCTGTGATAGTGACACGCAATACAACAAGGGGTGCAAGCCCCCTCCATGAAAAACACGACTACACCATAACATCACCGCCTCGGAATTTTACTGTTGGCACTACACAAGCTGGCAGATGACATTCATCGGGCATTCGCCATACCCACACTCTCCCATCGGATTGCCACATTGTGTACCGTGATTCACACTGAAACAACTTCGGAAAACCGAAGTCAGTATTTCGGCTTTCTCTCTGTTAGCTTCCGTTTCGGTGCGGGTGTGGTCACTGAGAGAATGAATAGACGATTCTGACCCAGATTTTACATACGACCAAAATCTCTTAGCGTTTTTACTCAGGTCGATTGACAACGTCTTACTTTCAAAATCATTGAACGCTTCTATCATTGCTCTCCTTACGCTCATTTTCGCCTCGTTCAGCTTTTGTTTGTCATCTAGGTTTTATACTTTTCTGTCTGAGCTTCACTAATAATGTTATTAACTACTGGCTGTTTTGTTCAGTGCTGCCTATACTCGCCTAATGTGGAAACTTCAAGCAATATTCCATTAGTCACACAGAATTCTATTGAGACGGCACACAGAAGAATGAAGCAAAATACCGATATACCAGATAAATTTGTATATAAAGTCATTTCAAGTCTCATTCAGTCGCTAAACGAAAAGTAAATTGAGAAAAAGCATCAGTAAATGACAACGTCATTCCGCGTGCGACGCGACACTTCACTAGCACGCCGGCCTTGTGCAGCGCTGTGCTGGGCCGTGCTGTGCTGTGGCCTTCCCTCTGTACTGCCGCTGCGCTGCCCGGCAACCGCCGCTGGCGCGGACGGCAGAGGGAGCAGCCGTCGCTAACACAGAGCTCACTCGCCTACATAATAAGAACAGTTTCTACTATAACCTAGAATTTCTCACAACTTTCCTAATTATGATTGTAAACGGTGGTGAAATTTCCTACTAGGCGGTGGTTATCAAATGTACCTGGTATAAGCTTAAGTCACTACTTTAGTCTCAGAAAGTTTTAGTAGACCTGGTAATAGCCTTGGTTTCCAAGTTGCCCTACTGAACTCGTTCTATCTCTGTCTCAGAGTTTTAAAACATGGCACAGCTACATTACGTTATTTGTTGAATATGACCCAAATTTACGAATTATAGGTTAATCTAAAGGATAGTAAATCTGCAACGTTTCCCAGTCTTACGGCGAAAATTTACATCCCCCTTTCTTAAATAGAAAACTTGTCTCAGAATGACTTTCACGACAATGTTTGAACATGTAATTCTACCAGGCAAACTTTAATTTTGTATCTGTTGTTTTCAGAGCACTTCAATATTACTAAAAAATTTGAATAACTAGCGAACCCCTAGACAAAAACAACGATCGCTGCAGTGTGTCATCCGTGACATGAAAGGCCGAGAAATGCTGTTTCGGGCGACGCAATGATGTGTCCCAGTCCTCCCTAGCCACACTGAATGGCGGGAACGACGGAGGAAGTACAGAGGCTCGGGTGGCACGAGTTTCTGCAGCCCGGTACAGCTGCGTCACGTGAGCTCTGAGTTTGTACGCCCGGAAGTGAAGCGATTTTTGTAACAAATTTAGCTGCAGCTGCTGCATTAACTGCTGCTGTTTCTCCAGCAAGCGAGTCAATAACTACTAAATAACTTCCTGTTTGCTCGTCCTCAATGCCATATCTGCAGTAGCCAGATATCGGGATCACCCAGGTAGAACAGCTGCCTACAGAAGAGGAACCCAACCCAACGGCATGAAGAGCAAAACATGACAGACAGGTTACGGACAAAACAACAGATCAGGACAAGGACAACCTTACGCAAAGCAGTCGGCACAACGATGACAACAACGTCAAGAGCAGCGGAGTGACAACCCAAGACACAATCAGAGAGAACAACTGGGTGGAATGCAAGTTAGTTACGCAAAAGTTTTACTATAGCGAAGATCATACCATACGTACCAAGCGTGAGCGCTGATTTGACTGGCTGTGCACAGTGTGCCAAAATACTGGTCGTGTGGAATGGTATTTGCCTGTGCACTCACGTGGGTGGGACAGTGGCGTGTTCACCGTGCAAGTGTAGCAGGCCGTGGTGCCCTCTATCGGCTATTGAGGTCTAGATCCTTCGCAGAGGATTCAACAGATACCAGGTCCCTCTCCCACGAAACGGGCACTTATGGGAGGAAGCACTCCAGATAATGCCGGGGGTGGGGGCGGAAAGAAGGAATGGGTAACGACCAGGACCCATCGACCACTGGATGAGCAAAGGGATGGTGGCCGGTGGTGCCCGTCATGACATCATTGGAGGTGGGGGCGCCGCAGAGTTCTCGCAATTGCCATGGTGGCAGAAGGACTTGTGCCCGTGGTGGCAGAAGGCACTTGTGAGGAGTTGCTGCTAGTGGCCAGTGATGCTGGTCCTCATGGTCACCGGAAAGTGGAGAGGAAGGGGGACGCTTGGTGGTGGATGTTTCGCCTATACTTGAGGCTGGAGCACGTTGTCGTTGTGGCGCTCAAGCGTCCGCCATGTTTGGACAGATGTAGCCCAAACGCTGATACGAAATGTTCTTTCACTAGTGACGGCAGGAATTTATTGAAGGGCCAAGCCTCAGGTTGAAGATCATTTATGGTTTACAACATCTAATTTTATTTCGTGAAAATTTTCCTTTAGAATGGAATGAGGTGAAAAGCCAGGAGGGCTTAAAATTTGCATTGAAATTTATCTTTTTTTAAAGAAAAATTACAAGATCCACAACAATAATCACAGAGCCCCAGAAGACTTAGAATCTACTTTAAAATTCTCTCTTTAAAAAATTTACAAGATCGAAGCTAATAATCGCCAAGCGCCAGATGGCTCAGAAATTGCCTTGAAACTTTTAAGCAATACAACAAAGTCGAGATCAATACAGAGCCCCCAAAGGCTTAGATATACTCCCTTTTAAAAAACTGAAAAAAACCTGTAACGGAAATAGATCAAGATATTTTACAGCCTGTAGCGGCCTAAATATTTGGTAAATTGTATATGATTGTTGTGAACTAAACTTGCAATAGATTTTACATTGGTGAAATTTAGTAACTGTCTGGTAACTCGAAACCCTTCTGTTTGCACAATCTTGAGGGTTGATTTCGGGAGGGGAAAGCAGGCAAGGGCAGACTAAAGAAAAATGAAGAAGATCCTCAGGACAGAGCATCGCAATAAGCGTAAGAACTTAACTGACCGACGACTCGCAACCACAACTCAGCACGGACTAGTTATCCCAATGGAAATGAGCGTTCAGCGTCATTGGCTGGGAGGCCCCTTGCGGGGCAGGTCCGGCCTCCTTGGTGCGGGTCTTAGTACATTCGACGCCACATTGGGCGACCTGCGCGCCGGATGGGGATGAAATGATGATGAAGACAACAGCCAGTCCCTGAGTGGAGAAAATTTCCTACCCAGCTGGGAATCGAACCCGGGCCCGTAGGACGGCAATTCGCCACGCTGATCACTGAGCTTTTGGGGCGGACAGTGGTTCCAATGAGGTCCTAGAACAGCGCCCGCTTCCTCTCCTGTCGTCAAGTCGGCCGGCCGGTGAGACACAACAGAACAGTTTGTCGGCTGTTTGGACAACCAGGACCTAGGTCAGCATACACTGAAATGATCACACGTAGCTTTAATAAAACTACATTCACAAATTCAGTACTCGAACAGCGTCAAGACTGACTGCTCATTAAAAAAAAAATTCTCTAGATACAAATACTGCACCTTACCAGTGTACGGCATTCATCAACAGTCGACAGTGTCCGCTACATGATGCCATCTTCCTGTGTGTCTAGAGCTAACAGACATCCCATTGACGTTGGGGCGTTGTCACTGACTTAAGACCCTGGGTGGATCAAATACAGAAAACACCTTAGAAAGTAGGTAGATAGTAACTGCAGATGTAACTCTCGTACTAGAAATAAGCCATCTGAACCTCGAAAAGCCATCCACAACAACCAAGATGTAACGATTCCCTGTCTTAGTGTGGGGAAGGAGCCCATGTAATCAATGAATAACTTGTTCATAGTGTGTCGCTCGCTCTCTGATTGGAGAAGTCCCTTGAGAAAAATGTGATCAGGCCTTCCCATTTTTCATACCTCGTACTCCACCGCTAATCGTTGGACATTCTTACTCAGTGACGGCAAAGTTATGTGTTGTTTCTCTTCAGCGATGGTGAAACCCTAAATGGCCCCCGAGGAAAGAGTCATGAAAATGGGGGAAAATGGACAGGACAACTTCCACAAGCAAACAAACTCTTGGCTCAGGTGGTCTCCCAACCTGACGACACAAAATTCCTTTAATCAACAATACCTCAGCACTTGCTTCCCAGCGAGCAGACACTTCCTAATAGTGCCCAGCTCGGGGTCCTGGTCCTACTTAACGCCGAAATCAGCAAATAGCTCCGGCACTGGGTAAAGATAGCACTAGCCAATTCCTTGGATGCTTTGTCATTCTCTGTTATCTCCTCGCCGTTCTCCCGAAACATTCAGCTAAGTGCGTCGACCATCTGGTTGGCAGCCCCTCTTAAATGCCGCACCCTATGCGCATCGCCCATCTAGCAGTTCTACCAGTTTTCCTGAGACAGGCCACGACCCAGCTTAATGCCTGATTGTGAGTTTCGAGTTCAAACTCGCTATGCTCCAGGTAGTGCACAGAGTGTGGCCAAAACTTCAAACAGAGTATTTTAATTCAGCTAGTGTCTAGCTCCTAGGCGTATGTGACAAGGTGCTTATCCCCAGAACATTACTGCAGTAGGTGAGGTGCAGAAGAAACTATCCATTTGTAATTTTTCATGGCCAATTAAATTGGTCGTCGTTGAGAATTTGTCCATTCTCTTACTTCTCAGTTGCGACTTGATTCAGATAAAGGGGTTGGTGCTTGATTTTGACAGTAAGGCCTTTTCCTTCAAGTTTCATCCTTTGGAAGAAAAAGGTCCTTTGTTCTTGTCATAGCAGTGGCAAGGTCAGATTGCTTATGCCAATCTTTGTTCCTCATTAACCATCTTGAGCAAGGTCAGGTCCCCCGCTGGGAGACTATCCTGATCTCCTCACTAACCATTTAGGGATAACGGACGAAACTCATTATAAAATTCGTTTGTTGGACGATGTCTATGTTGCAAGCTCCACACCGTTTGTCACTCCAGCCCTCCCCAAAATAAGGATACTGCAAAAAAATGGTTCAAATGGCTCTGAGCACTATGGGACTCAACTGCTGAGGTCATTAGTCCCCTAGAACTTAGAACTAGTTAAACCTAACTAACCTAAGGACATCACAAACATCCATGCCCGAGGCAGGATTCGAACCTGCGACCGTAGCGGTCTTGCGATTCCAGACTGCAGCGCCTTTAACCGCACGGCCACTTCGGCCGGCTAAGGATACTGCAGCAGAAAGTGAAACTTGAAGGACTGGATCATCAGAGGCCATCCATGTTGCCTTATGTGTTGCCTCTTTTCCTCGTTCCCATCGACAAGGCAAGGATTTTGGGCCAGTGGTCAGTTATGAAAAGGTTGTTCTCGAATCCGTGCTGTTGTCCGATTTGCACGATTTTTTCAAGTGTTTCGCTGAAGCCAGCTATATTACTGTGCTTGATCTTAACCAAATCTGTTATCAGATGCCTCTTATTAAGGATTCCAGGCAACTGACCACATTTTGTACCGACTGGAGTCTGTATGAGTTCAGTCGGGTTCCCTTCGGCTTATTTAGCGGGACAGCGGTCTTGTCTCGTCTGGTGGACCATGTGTTAGGTGCATGTATAACTACCTGGACGACGTTCTCGTTTGTAATAGTTCCTTAGGCCAGCAAGTGTGTCATACACAGGTGGTGTTATCGCGACTTTGGACAGCTGGGTAAATGGTTAAACCATCTAAAGTCACCCTAACTAGACGTGAGCTCTCCTACCTGGGGCATCTTGTTTCAGAGGACGGAATCAGGACTGACCAAGAGCGCACATCTGCCTTGAGACGGTTCCCGCCCCCAAGGAATAAAAGGGGAATAGTTCGGTTTATTGGCAATTATTTCCGTAAATTTGTTCCAAATTTCGCCCAGCTTGCCGTCCCCTTAATAGTTTACTTAAAAAGAGAGAAGCCTTCGTTTGGGAAGAGAGTCAGCAGTCTGCCTTTGAGGCCATTAAAACTGACTTAAATAACTCTCTAGTACTGGCCATCTCGGACTTTCAAAAGGCCTTTATCGTCAGACCGATGCCTCCAATGCTGTGTTGCCATTGTTCTACTGCAGTAATGTTCTGAGAGGAGTTCCCTGTCGCCTACGCTTCTAGGAGCTTGAAACCGGCTTATTTTACATAAGCTAATCAAATGATTAGCTTATGTATGTCATGACACGAATAAATCACAATTCATAATTCCCCCACAACTGCATTCCAGTCGTAATCCTCAAAGAATATCAGATTTTCATCTACCTTTACATACTGAGTTACCTACTCAGCATCCTCATATACTATCTCTTCATCCTCTGCTTAGGACGTCGGCATCCATACCAGAATTATTGGTGTTGGCATCAGTTGGCTGTCGATGCTGATGAGAACAACCCTATCACTAAACTCTTCACAGTACCTCACTCTCTGCCCTACTTTCCATTGTACCATTTTCTATTGCTTTTGACATTACCCTATAAGTGCCAGACTATAAATCCTTGCCTTCTTTAGATTTAACTTCACTGGTCCCCATTATATCTAGATTCAGCATCTGAACTTCGCTTTTCAGATTTTCAAGCTTATCTACCACATTCAGATTTCTGACATTCCACTTCCCAGCTTGTAGAAAGTTAGCCTTTCGTTGGTTATTTAGTCTTTATCTCACAGTCAGCTCCTGAATGAGATTTTCACTCTAAAGCGGAATGTTCGCTGATATGAAACTTCCTGGCAGATTAAAACTGTGTGCTGGACCGAGTTCGAGTCTCTGCCTGGAAGTTTCAGTCAGCTCCTACTTGGCAGTTTCCTCCCAGAGATGTGAATGGTCGACCAGTCTGAAATCTTTTGACGATGGAGGGATCAACAAGACTGGTTTTAAATTATAAGCCACTTTTCAAGTGGATACACGTTATTTATCTTTAATGCAGTGGTTTCCATTGCCTTCTGTATTCTTATGCCGTTGATCATTACTGATTCGTCAACCTTTTGGGCTCCGTTTAAAATCCCATATGCAAGAGAATGCCCTGAACCTCTCTCTGCTCCTCCACCCTCATTGGCAAGGCTGTTGGCAGAATGATGGCGATTTCTTATGCCAGAAGTCTTCAGCCATCGTTGCTGATGACTTTTATTTGGAGTGTATGGCCTATCTCATATACTCTATTACTCAATCACGTCTTAAGCGGATGTGTCATTATCCAACATTGTATGACCTACCTGGGAGATCTTTTGTGACAAAAGGTCTTTAATGGATAAGGGAGAATGATTTATACAATTTCATTGATATAAAATTATAGTTAATAAGAGGATTTAAACATCAATCTAATTTTTGTCAAAAGATACTTTCACATGTTTACATAATAAGACAATTGATAAGCTACATCTTGCTCAAATATTCAGTTCATCGTTCATAAATTCTTCAACTGAGTAGTAGCGACACTGAGGTAGAGTACTGTGCAGCTTTCGTTTCTGTCAATCTAGGTTCATACTCAGAATGTTCTTGACTTTTAGTTCGTTGTAAATTTTCATTCCCATGTACTAGGGAGTTTGAGCATATAATTTTAACTGATGAGTGGGCAGCATAAAACTTTCTTTATTTCTTGTATTGTAAGTGTGGTCAAAGCAGTTCTCCTGGCATAATTCTAAATTGTTATGTAAAAAAATTATAAAATCGTAGGTATACATGGTGTTACAAAAAGGTACGGCCAAAAATTCAGGAAACATTCCTCATGCACAAAGAAAGAAAATATGTTATGTGGACATGTGTCCGGAAACGCTTATTTTTCCATGTTAGAGCTCATTTTATTACTTCTCTTCAAATCACATTAGTCATAGAACGGAAACACACAGCAAAACAATTTCAGATTTTCAAATAATGGGTGACACGATTTTCTTGAATGTAGAGCACACATGTTTCTAACAATTCATTTCTGTAATTTCAGTATGCACATTAACTTGCTCCAGTTTCCCCAAAAAGCAAAACCACACCTTACAACTCACTGTAAGTAGCTATGGTATGCAATTTTCCTTGGGTTCATTTCAGTGGCATTTCCATTGCAAATGCAAAGCTACATAGTGTGTTTCATAGATATTCAACATGTTTACTCCAGTTTAAATTGTTATCTGGGTTTAATCCTAAAAATTTCACAGAATCCACTTTTTCTAGATTTCGATTTTTGTGATTTATTTTAATTTCCTGGGATGCTGAATGTTTTGTTCTGAACTGGACCACATGGGTTTTTGCGATGTTTGGGATTGATCCATTGAGATGAAACCAAGTTTCTGAATTATCTATTGTATTGATGATGCTGACAGGAATAGTTTCTGGGTCCTGTTCTTCAATTAATACAGTTATGTCATCTGCAAATAAGACTGATAGGGTATTTATATTGTTTGATGGTTATTAATGTAGAATAGACGCCACACGAGGTAGCCGCGCAGTCTGGGGCATCTTGTCATGGTATGCGCAGCTTCCTCCTCCCGCTCCACCCCCACCCCCCATCATCAGAGTTTCGAGTCTTCCCTCCTCCCTCGGGCATGGGTGTGTGTGTGTCGTCCTTAGCGTAACTTAGTTTAAGTTAGATCAAGTAGTGTATAAGCTTAGGGACTGATGACCTCAGCAGTTTGGTCCCATAGGACCATACCACAAATATCCAAATAGAATAGAAACAAAACAGGTCCTAGGATAGAACCTTGAGGGACACCTTGCGTTAATGTCTTTCATTTGGATAATTTGCTGCATTTGTAGAGACAACCACTCTTTGTTTCCTGTTGCACAGTTATGAAGTAAGCCACTGTAAAGCACAACCGTAATTCCACACATGCTAAGTTTGTGATTAAGAAGTGCATGATTTATGCACGATTTACTGAGTCTAAAACTTTTGTGGGATCACAAAAGATCCCTCTCACTTTATTCTGATTGTCTAATGATAAGCTAATCTTATCAACAAACTTGTTTATTGCATCTGTAGTGCTTTTCCACGTTGAAGCCAAATTGAGTTTTAAAAATAATCTCATATTCTTCAATAAAACTTTGAATCTGGATGGCAGCAGCTTTTTCGAATATTTTTAACAGTACTGGGGGAAGAGATATGGATGATAATTTCCCATATTCTCTCTTTAACCTTTTTTGAACAGCAGTTTTACTTCTGCATACTTTAGCACCTCTGGGAAACATCCGTGTTCAAAAGACTGGCTTATTATTAAAGATAGCAGGTGTCCTATTATCTTATGCACAAATTTGAGAATTTTTGTGGGCATCCAATACCAATCTGAAATTTTTTTGTTTTTCAGTGTTAATATAATGTTTTCTTCTTCTGTCACTGACACCACTTTAAATTTTGTGAAGCATTCAGACATTTGATCAAGTCCAAAGAGACATACTATATAGTCATAATCTGAAACATTGCTATATGATTTAATTACACTAATGAAGAATTCATTGAAGCATTCTGAAATTCGAGCTGAATTTACAATAACCTTATCTTCAAGCTTGATTTTACAAAATGTTCAAATGTGTGTGAAATCTTATGGGACTTAACTGTTAAGGTCATCAATCCCTAAGCTTACACACTACTTTACCTAAATTATACTAAGGACAAACACACACACCCATGCCCAAGGGAGGACTCGAACCTATGCCGGGACCAGCATCACAGTCCATGACAGCAACGCAATCCCTAAGCTTACACACAAATTAACCTAAATTATCCTAAGGACAAACACACACACCCATGCCCGAGGGAGGACTTGAACCTCTGCCGGGACCAGCATCACAGTCCATGGCAGCAATGCAATCCCTAAGCTTACACACTACTTAACCTAAATTATCCTAAGGACAAACACACACACCCGTGCCTGAGGGAGGACTCGAACCTCTGCCGGGACCAGCAGCACAGTCCATGACAGAAACGCCTTAGACCACTCGGCTAATCCCGCGTGGCTTGATTTTACAAATTTCATGACTAGATGCTTTAATACCTAATTCAGATTTCACAACTGACCACATTGCCTTTGATTTATTTTCATTGTTTGCCATTTGATTTGGTCCATTGACAACTTTCTTAAATCTAATTTTGTACTGTCTAACATTTCTACAAAATCAGAACTTTTATTATATCTTAGTTCATCATGTAGCTGCCTTTTCTTGGCACTGGAGATTTTTATACCTTTAGTGATCTACTTCAATTTTTTTGAAGCTTTACTAAAATAAGTTTCAGGTGGAAATGTCTCATTGAAAACATGTAAAAAACTACTTAAGAATGTTTCAAAATTTGCAGTGCTTTAAATGTTTTTGTCAAACTACCATTCTCTCTCATTCAGCTTGTCACGAAATGAAATCATGTTTACCCAATTAAAGTTTCGTTTTACAGACCTTTTTACACAGAATTCATTACTTTACCCGGGCAACTCAATGAATAGTACTGAATGATCATATCTTCAAAAACGTAATTAGTTAAAATATTGTCAATACATGTAGCTGACTGAGCATTTTGCTCATTGATTTTGAAAAATTTAATTTGAAACCGTATTTTTTATTAAGTCAATGAATTTTGATGCTTCACCGTTTTCACTCAACCCATTGATATTCAAATCCACAGCAATTACAATTTTCTTCTTTTTTTCTTTACTAAGGTGCTGTAGCAAAAACTGAAATTTACATAGGAAACGCTCAATTCTGACTTTCCCTAGGATTCTATAAATCGAGATTATAACAATATTTGGGTTCCTTAATTTGACACAGCAACCATCACAAATACACTTCCCCTTTAAACAGTTGAAGTCACTTCTTACATGGTAATCTAAATCTGAGTGAATAAGTATGCATGAAGCTCCACAAAACTTACTTTTCCTAGAAAAGCTGGTAGCTACCTTAAAGTATTCAATTTTACTTAAGATTTTTATTGTACCTTCGCTAAGTCAGTGCATGCTATATGTACACTCAGTTCTATTTAAAATTTTATGTTTGCTATTGGTCAGAAGTCGGTAAGGTTCTTTAACATCCCACACAGCAGTTTTTAATTTCCCTTGTTTTTTATGATTTGATAAGTGTCAGCAAACATTTTGCTAAGTGTTTTGGAACCCAATTTATTAAGATGTAAACCGTGTTTCCCCAGACTTTTATTAATAATTTATTAGGATCTATAAATGCAGCTCCTAACCTGTTGCAGTTCTCTTTGATACAGGAATTTATTCTTGCTGTGTTTGTTTTTCTAACTGACCTTATGTATATTATGCCACTTATTACAATACTAGAAGCTTTGTAGAGGTGTCTTGTCGTTCGAATCATGTTTCCTGCCTCAGTGACACTTTCTTCTTAGCTGCTGCTTTGAAGGGAATTCGTACCCTCATGTAGGAATTTAGCTTTGCAGTTCCAGCTGGTTCGTCTCTTGAAGTTCCTTCCGAGTTTAATAACTCAGATGTTTATTCATTTTCTGAGGACGTACACCATTTTATGGGTTTGACACTTCGATGTTTCTCAGCATACTGTTGCCAATAACGAGGAACTCTTCTTTAAGAGGATTCGTTTCACTACTGCGCTGCTTGTGTACTCTTTTGTTGTGTCACTTTTGTTCATTATATTTATTCCTTGATTTAAAGTCTTCAGCTTGTTCCAAATATGTTAGACATTCTTTTGAGGACTGCGGAAGTGTATCACTCCGCCCATTTTCGCGACTTTGTCCATTATTAATGTTTCGCTCATTTGCTTGTGTATGCTCCAGAACAACAAGTGTTTTCATACAATTCAGGTCTTTATTTTCTTCCGTCAGTAGTCGTATTTCACTTTTCAAAGCGTCTATATCACTTAACAGCACTTTTATAATTTCCTCTTTCGACTTCACAGCCAATGATAAAACAGTAGGGACTAGAAAAAGGAATTATGGAAGAGTGTTGGCTTGACAATGAGAGGGGAGAAAGACTAAGTTCTGCCATAAATATGAGTTAGTAATAGCGAATACTCATTTCAAGAATCGCAAGAGCAGGAGCTGTACTTGAAAAATCAGGAAGATTCCATTTAGATTACATCATAGTCAGACAAGGATTCTGAAATCTGATATTGGATTGTAAGGAATACCCAGAGACAGATATAGATTCAAATCAGAACGATGAAGGGTAGGCCGAAGTTTGAGAGACTAGTCAGAAAGAATCAATGCGCAAGAGATATGCTTGAAGTTCTCTGAGGCTATAAACACTGTGATAATGAATAGCTCAGGAGCCAGTTCAGTTGGAGAGGAACGGACAGCTCTAAAAAGTATATTCACAGAAGTTGGCAAGGAGAATATAGGTACAAGGAATGTAACCACGAAGAAACCATTTATAACAGAAGAAATACTTCAGGTGATCGACCATAGGAAGTACAAAGGAAGTACAAAATGTTCCGGTAAATTGAGGAATACAGAAATGAAAGTCACTTAGGAACGAAATACATAGGATTTACAGAGAAGCTAAGGAGAAATGGCCGCATGAATCGAAAAAAGAAATGATTGTCGGAAGGACTGACCCAGCGTATAGAAAACTTAAAACAACATTCGGTGAAATTAAAAGTAAGAGCGCTAACATTAAGAGTGCAACGGGAATTTGACTGTGAAATGCAGCGAGAGGGCTGATGTATGGAAGGAGTACATCGAAGGCCTCTATGACGGTGAGGGCTTGTCTGACGAAGTGATAGAAGAAGACAAAGGAGTTGAGAGGGAAGGGATGGGGGATACAATATTGTAATCAGAATTTAAAAGAGCTTTGGAATACTTAAGATCGAATAAGGCAAAAAGGGATGGACAACATTTCATAGTAATTTATTAGACCATTGGGGAAAGCGGCAACAAAACAACCATTCAGGTCGATGTGTAGAATGTGTAAGACTGGCGTTACATTATCAGACTATCAAATATCATGCAAACGATTCTGAAGATAGCATTAGCCAACAAGAGTGAGAATTATCGCACAATCGGCTTAACAGTTCATACATCCAAGTTGTTGACAGGAATTCTGGCAGGAATTACGTACAGATGAATAGAAGAGAAAACTGAGGATCTGTTAGATGACTATCAGTTTGGCTTTGAGAAAGGTAAAGGCACCAGAGACGCAGTTCTGACGTCGTGGTTGATAATCGAAGCAAAACTGAGGGAAATCAAGATACGTTCGTCGGATTTGTTAACCTGGAAAAAATAGTTCGATAATTTAAGAGGGTGCAAAACGATCGAATTTTTGAGAAAAATAACGGCAAGCTACAGGGAAAGACGTGTCACGAATCAAGACTGGAAGACCATGAACGAAGTGCTCGTATTAAAAAGGGTCTAAGACAGGGATATTTACAGTTCAATCTGCGTATCGAAGAAGCAATCGCGGGAATCAAAGAATGGCCCCAGAGTGGGATTAAAATTTAGGGTGAAGAGATATCAGTGATAAGATTCTCTGATGACGTTACTGTCCTGAACGAAGGGGAAGAATTGCAGGATCTGTTAAATGGAATGGACAGCCTAATGCGTACAGAATATGTATTGAGAGTAAATCGAAGAAAGACGAATGTAACGAGAAGTAACAGAAACGAGAACAAGGAGAAACTTAACATCAGAATTTGGGATCACGAATTAGATGAAATTAAGGGATTCTGCGAAGTAGGCAGTAAAGTAGTCCATGATGGACGGAGCGAGGAGAACATAAAAAGTAGACTACTACGGGTATAAACGACATTCCCGGCCAAGGAAAGTCTGCTATTATCAAATATAGATCATAATGTGAGGGCCAAATTTCTGAGAAGGAACTCCTTGAGTGCTAGGTTGCAAAAGGCCAGTGATGTTTACCGCATTCAACCTTCACATATTGTCTGCCACGCAGCCACAGTATTGGCTGCTCGGGTCTGCAGGTATCCTATGGCAAGCACAGCATGAGGCTACTTTGCATAGTTAAAGTGCTACAGTGCTGGTGCCACAGTGCTAGTGATGTTGAGACAAAATAGAGCAATGGCAACGATAAACAAAACAAACATTGCATTATCTCTACAACGACAGTTGCAGAAGTTGACACTTCGTCAGGACTTTTGGAGAGTGAGAAAGGGGTGGCAGATGAATATTAGCGTTTCTGTAAGATGAGTCAGTGGAATGCGTGGTGTCGTATACGTTCAACTGTGCGGACTATGTACATGAGTAGTACGGTGACGACGACAGGTGCTTAACAACTGAAAGTGAACCTGAAACAGATCTTGAGCTATGTAGTTCATCATTATTGTCCGACAGGGAGCTACAAATCCCGTCTTCAGTGAAACATAGTAAAGGGCAATCGTCGTTCAAAGAGCAGGCACTAAACATAATTTCGTACTGAGAATTTCGTCCGCAGCATAGTAAAAAAAAATTATGATCGTATTTCGAATACGTTCGCAGCCGTGTAGTGCATAAGAACTGCCGTGCGGGATTAGACAAGCGGTCTAAGGCACTGCAGTCGTGGACTGTGCGGTTGGTCCCAGCGAAGGTTCGAGTCCTCCCTCGGGCATGGTTTAGGTTAAGTAGTGTATAAGCTTAGGGACTGATGACCTTAGCAGTTAAGTCCCATAAGATTTCACACACCTGTTAACATTTTTTAAACATAAGAAAACTATGGATATTCAGGGGAGGAGGAGGCGCACTTGTCACTAAAACTGGTGTATGCGCGTTTCAGGGATGCTCGATACAATTTACAGGATGTGCATGATAATCACCTACTATGTTATGCACATCAAACTGCGCGTGGCATTGATTACATTAATTTCAAACGAAGCAATGGATGGTTGCATAACTTCACATTATGCTACGGAACTAGAAGATAACGAAATTTCATACAGAACGTCGACTTGACGGTGCACAGCAAACTGCTGATTCGGCCTGATAATTTGTGTATGAGGTATAAAAACTTACCCCGTAGTTCAGCAAGAAATCCATTTTCAACTCTGACCAATCGGGATACAAAGAGGAAATGCGTACTAAAGGAAGCCTGAAAACTAGAGCTGGATGGTGAATTGGTTGGGAAATTATTTATTGTGTTGACCAAAGTTGGAGGTGGTTTGTCCCCTAGATTCTTTCTCATGTGCGTGAACTTGTAACGGCAGTCCGGAATATTTGCGTCACAGCAAGCAACAGTGGGAAAATGGTAGTGGGAGAAGTGCAGCCGTGATATGAGCAGTGCATTTGACCAATAGCTGGTCAAATAGCTTGCTTTTGCTTGAATTCTCGCCTGCATATAAAATATTAGTCAGTTATACCTTCTGAAAACTGTTTGACATTGCAATTAATACCATACAGAACCACTAACCAAATTCAGCTTCTACATGTTTTTTTTTTTCGTGCGTATAAAATATATTATCGCACTATCTGCAACTACGCCTTTAAGGATAGCCAGTTTCATGACAAGCTCCACAAAAGACTGCTTCATATTCGGCGGCATGCCATCACATTCCATCGGTTCTCTTCACCCCGTTACGCCAATATGATTCTATATGGATACCTGACAGAGGGTCCTGCACAGTTTGTAACTCCCAAGGATATCGCGTTCGATCTTGATAGTGCGAACCTTTGTGATCAAGCCATTTTTCATTCCACGTTCATTGTGCAAGTTTATGGTTTGCTTTGAACATTTCTTCAATGCAGATAATGTCTATTTTGTGACGTGTAATACAGACATCCTATAGCAGGTTGATCTCTACACGTCCAGGACACTTCCCACCCCCCCCCCCCCCCCACCCCACCCCCTCACCACACCCCGCCCAGCTGATGCACATGATAAATTAACAACTAATATTTTTCCAGTTATAACTGTTAATGCAACGCCTTAGGATGAACCTCATTAAAGATCGAACTTACGACCTTGAGTTCCTTGTGAGAATGTATCTTTGGGGCACAGCATTGTATTTTAGTGAAACATGGGCTGTGGTAAAACCAGAACGAGAGAAAATCGAAACGTTTGATGTGTGGTGTTACGGAAGAATATTCAAAATTAGGTGAACTGATGACGTAAGGAATGAGAAGGTTCTCCGCAGAACCGCGTGGAAAGGAATTTATGGAAAATACTGGAAAGGAGGGACAGGACGAGAGGACAGCTGTTAAGACATCAGGGAAAAGAAAGGGCTGTACAGGGTAAAAACTGTAGAGGAAGACAGAGATTGGAATACATCCAGCAAATAACTGTGGGTGCTGGGTGCAACTGACACTCTGGGTTGAAGAGGTAGGCGTAAAAAACAAAAAACAAAAAAAGAAAAAAAAAAAAGAGGCAAGCACCTTAGAGTGGTCCTGCTTATGAATGTTCAGGATTGATGACTTTATTTGTTTTGTGTGGGGTGAGAGTCGGCAGATATTTGTCACAGTTTTGAAAGTGTCTTACAGAAACATAATTTAATGATTTTTTCTCATTTCCTTATCACGCAGTTAAACAAATATTTTTACAATAATGTGTCCACGAGTATGATCGACTGCAATAATGCAATCATTAACTAGAGAGCTCTGTCTATTGTTTTACTAAAGAAAACCACAGTAACATAAGGCGATGGCCCGAAAATGTCTACAAATATAAACAACATTAAACAGGAAATTAGTCTTATGAATTTTCTTGGAGGTACTTCCATAATACACTAACTAAAGTTAAGAGATTATTCTACGAGTGTGGTATGGTTTTGGCAATATGTTCTTTTTTGTCTTGAAGTTTCTGGCAGATGGTCATTAGAATATAGATTGGGTGGGTTAGTAGCTTCCGTTGTTGTCTTCGAAGTCAGAGGCGAATCAGGCAGGGAGTCTGGCTTATGATGAGGGACAGAGCGCATTACACGCGTTGATAAATTATAATTGCTGGTAATGATGGAGAAAGAGAGCAAGAATTAAGTCAGGTTGGCTCACAATACAGAGCAGTGTAGTTGCACAAATTATTAATGTTAACATCAAATGGGTGAGAAAATTTTGAGATCAAAACAGGTAGAGGAAATTGGGAGAGATAAAATATTTCAATTGCAACTATTCATTTGCCCGTTATAAAGTTAATGTAGGAACGTCCTCTTCACTAGCGATGATTCCGAAAACTATTTGGCAGTAAACACCCAGTTCCCACGTCTGTCTTCCGTCTTCTTCATTTCCTTTAGTAGTTGCAACCGATACCTTTTATAGTGCGACTTATGTACTTCAGTAACACTCTTCATCTGAAAATTATTCATTGACATATCTGTCTATTATTGCTTGTAGGAGCCTGTTATTTGTCAATAGACACACAACAGTCTAAATTCCTTCTTTTACAACAGTATTCCATGAAGTCTTTTTTAAAGATTTCATAATTTGTCGTTTCATCTGTCCATTTGATTTATAGTATTCGCCTCTAAGACAAAACTGCGAAAGACTTCGCTTCTTTCCTCCGGACACACTGATAACACGTGGTCACTGAAAACTTTTCTTCATTTGCTACCCGTTTTCTTTTTAACGGCGGCAATTCTGCTTCTTATTTGTTCTGTGCTTCTTCCAGCTGCCATGATCTTGTTAACTGAGTAAGTAAACGAGCCAGCTACTTGCAGTAACTTACCACGCTCATGTACTCGTACGTTGGTTTGTGGTCCTTTGTCACACTCCATCACCTTTGATTTAGGCTCTTTTCTTCATGTTACGCTGTTTCGTCATGACTTACACATTTAATCGATTCGAGATCTTGTTCACTTACAGATAAAACAACTGTGTAATCAGCGTATCTACTCCTGAATCCGCGGGGGCGTAGCCACGTTGTTTAGGGCGCCTTATGACGGTTCTCGCAGTTCCCCCCGTCGGAGGTTCGAGTCGTCCCTTGGCCATGGGTGTGTGTGTGTGTGTTGTCCTTGGCGTATCTTAGTTTAAGTTAGATTAAATAGTGTGTAAGAGTAGGAACCGATGATCTCAGCAGTTTGGTCCCATAGGAACTTACCACTACTCCTATATTACTAATCCGTTCTCTCAGTTTATAAGTGCATCTTCTTTCTACAGAATGAAAATAATTGCTTATAGGGCACATTCGTGCCGAATTTCTTTCTGAGTATGTGGCTCCACCTATGTAGAGATTCATATACGTTAAACATAAGAGTATCTAACTGGTATTCGATTTCTGTACCTTCATCTTTGAAAAGTTTGGCAAGATTATTCTCTTCCACAGGGATTTATTGTTTCTCAGCAGTTTCAGAGTGAGTTAACACAAAATATCTGCAATTAAAGAACGATAGTGTAACATCTCATGTGAAGGATACAGTCTCACTGCCTAATATAGACATTTTAAACACCGAGTGTCAAATGGAACTGAGAATCCCTTCAGCGAGCGTTACAGCCTGTAAGTGAGGCTTTATATCAAGGAGAAATATCTACTTATCGGTACCATCTGCAGCATTGCGGTTGCATGACATCATTTAGGGAACGACAACACACACCGTAGTTGAAACATAGGCACTTTCTCTACGAGTGCCTCTGACATATTGCAGTACGAACTGTTGCACTTCGGCGTAATGGATTATGTCAGAAGTATGTAGAACGAGTTGCAGTGTGCCTATGTCTGTAAACTCCAGGTAATTTTTCAGAGAGAGTCACTCCAGACTGTAGTAACAGGTGATTTCCTGGATCAGTAACTACAGAAAGGAATTAAGGAAACGAGGTATGCACCCCATTTGTTTTCTATGGCCTTCTCCAAGGTAGTGTTTAGACCTTTTGCTGTTTCTTATCTGGGAGGCAATCTGAGCAGCCGTCTTAGGTTGACTGCAGACGACGCTGTCGTTTGTCGATTAGTAAATTCATCAGAAGACTAAAACAAATTGGAAAACGATTTAGAAAAGATACTTGTATGGCGCTAAAATTGGCAGTTGACCCTAAATAACGAAAAGTGTGAGTACATCCACATGAGCGTTAAAAGGAATCCGCTAAACTTTGATTGCACGCTACATCAGTGAAATCTAAAGACCGTAAATTCAAATAAATATCTAGGAATTACAATTACAAACAATTTGAATTTCAAGGAACACACAGAAAATGCTGTGGGAGAGGCTAACCAAAGCACAGTCGTTGGTAGGACACGTAGAAAATGTAACAGAGCTACTAAGGAGACTGCCTAAACTATGCTTTGCGACGGAACTGTGTCTTAGTCCACTGTCACTGAAGCAAGCTGCAAATTGATATTCACCTACCTCAGATCGACGTCTGCTCAGTGTCCCTTCACTCTGCAACGTAGATACTTACAAGGTGATGAAAAAGCAGCGTTGATGAAAACAGCACCTAATATCTACAATTACTGAGGCAGCGTAAATTTGTTCCTTTAAATATTCATAATAAATTTTCGGGTGGAAAACGGAGTCCTGATCTTCATTGAAAGTTCGGTAATCTGGTAAAAGTAGGTTTTATTTTCTTTGCTTAAACATGTGTCATCAGCCCACATTTAATATGCAAAACTGCTATTATAAGTTCCCAGTTTATGTCGCATGTAAAGCAGTCAGAATTCTCCTATGTCCGTTCCGAAAATAATCGCGCGAATATACAGTCACTTTCTACACATAACGTTCATTTCTTACATAAGTCATTCAATGGATTTCTTTCACAAAAATTGCTCACCGAATATATTCTGTAGTAGGACACAGAACAACGCCACGTGGAATTCTTGAAGTCCAACAAGTCACACGCATATATCTCCCGAACAAAATATCCCACGTTTCTCAAACTTTTACAAAATTCTCGTACCAACAAAAGCTACAATTTCAAACCCATCTGATTTCGAAGGACCTGCCATTTCTTCATCTTACACATTTTAGGGACGGACACATTTAACATGACCTTCGCGTCTGACAAGCTAGTCCACGACTCGTCCTCTCCAGCTACTGATGCAACCTAAGTAACTTGCAGTGCGCGGGAACCATACTGACTTCCGACTGGCTGTTCTAAAAGGCCAGCCAATCCGATCACATCTTCTAGATCTCACTCGCGCCAAAACTGTTCTGAGCCAATCATTACATCAGATTCATTGGCGTCACTTCGACAAACAAATTATTACTATAATGTTTATTAATTGAAACTAAACGAAAATTAATCTTGAGATAACTTTACAAAACTGATTATATCGTTGCCGATTTTCTGGCTGCTTTATTAAATAAGCAAAGACTCATAGACATACGTCATCCGCCAGTTAGGGAGATTTACAATTTCATGACACCTTGGTGGCGTTAACACTTGCTAGTAACGTAAGGTGTATTACGATATAAATTTTAAATTTGACATATGTCTCCCATACACATATTCACTCTCATTTACTCTCACCCTAACACAAAATATAAATATTACCTTTTAAACTGTTATTTTCATAACGAAAGAATAATTATCGAAAGTTTAGAATTGAAAATCGTAATAAAATAAATCGGCACACTGGGAGTGCTATTACTGTTTTCAGACAACAAAAGAAATATAAACTGTTATGGTTCCTATCTGAATTTACTTTATTAAGTTTCGGTCAAGCACTTTTTTTATGGGTTTTGCATAGCTCCGAAACTGTTATAGGTAGCAGTATCAAATTTTGACACACTGTCCGTACGAATAACAAAAGGTCCTGTACCACTTATTTAGTTTCTTAGGTGAGGTGAATAAGTGGACTCTATACGTGGCACACAAAAGCTTTCTCACGCTCGGCCAGAAGGGCAGGTGGCTGATGACGCAATCGGCAGGCTACAAGTCCGGCTACTAGACTGGACGCTTCCAATACAGTTTGTCATAACGTAACAAAACTCACTGCAAACACGGCGGTCGTGGATTAACCCCCAACGCTACAGCTTGTCCCTCCTCTTTTAGAATACTGCTGTGCGGTGTGGGGTCCTTAGCAGATAGGGCTGACGTAGTACATCGAAAAAGTTCAAAGTAGGACAGCATGTTTTGTATTATCGCGAAACAGGGGAGAGAGAGCGACTGAAATGATACAGGATTTGGGATGGACATTAAAACAAAAGGCGTTTTTCGTTGCGCAGCAATCTTCTCATGGAATTCCATTCACCAACTTTTTCCCCCCGAATGCGGAAATATTTTGTTGACGCCGCCCTACATAGGCAAAAACGATCACCATGACAAAATAAGGGAAATCAGAGCTCGTACGGAAAGGTATAGGTGTCCGTTCTTTCCTCGCGCTGTACGAGATTGGAATAAGAGAGAATTGTAAAGGGGGTTCGATGAACTCTCTGCCAGGCACTTAAATGTGATTTGCAGAGTATCCGTGTAGATGTAGATGTAGATGAAAAAATATTAGGAAATTCCTTAAGCGACAGAATTTGAGATTTAGAGCTACTCAGCTGTGGCATGAATTTGGCATGGTTAGGATGTGATATGGCTGCTGAGATACCCTCTAAACCCGCAGGGCAAAGAACAGGTGATTAGGATTGTGGAAAGGGCCAAGTCAGGTGTCGACCAGGTTCACTCAAAATTGTAATTTATTATAATTGAATAACACCTTTAAACCAAAACTGCACATAGCCGAACCTTTAGAACTACAAGTTTCGAAAAAAGGCAATTATTTCACCGCTGAAGGCCTCCAAACAAGAAATCTTAAAAGTCAACAAAATAAGAAAGTGCAGTTAAAATAGCAAATAAAATAATTAAAATATATATGGTATCACAGCTGGGCTGGAAAGCCTCAAGGCAAAAGTAGAAAGAACAAACATATGCAAGGTGCAATACAAGCGGTTGAGGGCCACAATTAAATTTGAAAATTTTAAAATATATTACCATAATCTTTTAAGGCAGAAGGCCAAAATGTTTTGATTAAAGCGTAATTTCAAAAATAAGGTTTTAAGCGGCTTAAGGCCCACAAGTGATTTTTCAAAATTCAGAAATTCATAAATTCCAGTAAAAACAAGAATCTTTAAATAATTTTCTATGATAGATTATAAACAGACATTTAAACACCGGTGAGAAAGACAATAAAGAAAACAGCACTCAGAAGCCTCCAGGGAGATCGGTGTGACCTCGTTCACTTAGTTCAAATGGCTCTGAGCACTATGGGACTTAACTGCTGAGGTCATCAGTCCCCTAGAACTTAGAACTGCTTAAACCTAATTAACCTAAGAACAGCACACACATCCATGCCCGAGGCAGGATTCGAACCTGCGACCGTAGCGGTCGCGCGGTTCCAGACTGTAGCGCCTAGAACCGCTCGGCCACTCCGGCCGGCGTTCACTTAGGTGAGACAGGTGGTGAGCCCAACTACACTTGATCCGTTGGAACCCAACGAAGGGACAGCCAACTATCAGTATATGAGAAATCACACAAAATGTTACGGGCGCAATTAACCACAATCAAATATGTATATGTATTAAGCTGTCGTAACTACACACCGCGTGTGACAGCGACAACAGGTGAGGAAACGAGACTGCCTAAAATTGCGTTAGTGGCCAGGGTAGGTAAGCGGAACACTAACGGCCACAAGGCAGAAAATTCCGCTGGTGCACTTGACTTGTAGTCAACCAATATACACTCCTGGAAATAGAAATAAGAACACCGTGAATTCATTGTCCCAGGAAGGGGAAACTTTATTGACACATTCCTGGGGTCAGATACATCACATGATCACACTGACAGAACCACAGGCACATAAACACAAGCAACAGAGCATGCACAATGTCGGCACTAGTACAGTGTATATCCACCTTTCGCAGCAATACAGGCTGCTATTCTCCCATGGAGACGATCGTAGAGATGCTGGATGTAGTCCTGTGGAACGGCTTGCCATGCCATTTCCACCTGGCGCCTCAGTTGGACCAGCGATCGTGCTGGACGTGCAGACCGCGTGAGACGACGCTTCATCCAGTCCCAAACATGCTCAATGGGGGACAGATCCGGAGATCTTGCTGGCCAGGGTAGTTGACGTACACCTTCTAGAGCACGTTGGGTGGCACGGGATACATGCGGACGTGCATTGTCCTGTTGGAACAGCAAGTTCCCTTGCCGGTCTAGGAATGGTAGAACGATGGGTTCGATGACGGTTTGGATGTACCGTGCACTATTCAGTGTCCCCTCGACGATCACCAGTGGTGTACGGCCAGTGTGGGAGATCGCTCCCCACACAATGATGCCGGGTGTTGGCCCTGTGTGCCTCGGTCGTATGCAGTCCTGATTGTGGCGCTCACC
This sequence comes from Schistocerca americana, assembly GCF_021461395.2. Taxonomy (NCBI): domain Eukaryota; kingdom Metazoa; phylum Arthropoda; class Insecta; order Orthoptera; family Acrididae; genus Schistocerca; species Schistocerca americana. The sequence continues at coordinate 34,311,329 of NC_060126.1, forward strand.
TGCACGGCGCCAAACACGCATACGACCATCGTTGGCACCAAGGCAGAAGCGACTCTCATCGCTGAAGACGACACGTCTCCATTCGTCCCTCCATTCACGCCTGTCGCGACACCACTGGAGGCGGGCTGCACGATGTTGGGGCGTGAGCGGAAGACGGCCTAACGGTGTGCGGAACCGTAGCCCAGCTTCATGGAGACGGTTGCGAATGGTCCTCGCCGATACCCCAGGAGCAACAGTGTCCCTAATTTGCTGGGAAGTGGCGGTGCGGTCCCCTACGGCACTGCGTAGGATCCTACGGTCTTGGCGTGCATCCGTGCGTCGCTGCGGTCCGGTCCCAGGTCGACGGGCATGTGCACCTTCCGCCGACCACTGGCGACAACATCGATGTACTGTGGAGACCTCACGCCCCACGTGTTGAGCAATTCGGCGGTACGTCCACCCGGCCTCCCGCATGCCCACTATACGCCCTCGCTCAAAGTCCGTCAACTGCACATACGGTTCACGTCCACGCTGTCGCGGCATGCTACCAGTGTTAAAGACTGCGATGGAGCTCCGTATGCCACGGCAAACTGGCTGACACTGATGGCGGCGGTGCACAAATGCTGCGCAGCTAGCGCCATTCGACGGCCAACACCGCGGTTCCTGGTGTGTCCGCTGTGCCGTGCGTGTGATCATTGCTTGTACAGCCCTCTCGCAGTGTCCGGAGCAAGTATGGTGGGTCTGACACACCGGTGTCAATGTGTTCTTTTTTCCATTTCCAGGAGTGTAGTTAATTCCGCCGCACAGCGGCTAAATTTCAGTGATACAAACGGTGTCGCTCACAGGAAAACCTCCACCACAGCGAACTACCGAAACGAACCACACAACATGAGTGGATGTGGCTTGTTTTGTGTTAGCAGAAGATCCAACACCGTGTTATGAGTGGAGGCCGAAATGCACGCGTTTTAGCTCACGCAGGCTGGCGTGAGGACGGAAAAACTATACTGACGTGAGGTCTGGAACATGACAAGGAATGAGAATTCAGAAAGCGGACACAATTAGTTTGATACTTAACTTTAATCCGTTAATGATGAACGTCGCTCTTGACGGTACATGATTCACTATATTATCTGTCCAGAATACATTCCTGAAGATAGTAACTATAGTAACTGAATATGGCGCCTTGCTAGGTCATAGCAAATGACGTAACTGAAGGCTATGCTAAACTGTCGTCTCTGCAAATGAGAGCGTGTGTAGACAGTGAACCATCGCTAGCAAAGTCGGCTGTACAACTGGGGCGAGTTCTAGACTAGACCTGCCGTGTGGTGGTCGGTCTGCAATCACTGATAGTGGTGACACGCGGGTCCGACGTATACTAACTGACCGCGGCTGATTTAAAGGCTACCACCTAGCAAGTGTGGTGTCTGGCAGTGACACCACAGCTTGGATACTAAAAAAACACTCTACTTTGACGTCCTGGGTCGATGAACCACGAAGCTCGTAGCGATCGGACAGCTCCACACACCCTTCAACACTGCGCAGGAACCGCCGGCAGACTGCACCGCGCGGAGATATCGTGCCTGGTCCGCACGAACCGACCGACTGCCCTCAGAATGCCAACAACAACTAAAATAGTCGTCAGTGGAAATTACGCCAACTACACACACAACCTGACAAACACTTGCACGAAGACGTGAACGATACCCAACAGTAACTAAGCACACAAGAAGACAAATCGGGAGTCGATGCACACACACACAGCCGACTCGTGAACGAACGGCGAGCGAAAACGCGTCGTCCGGTAGGACGACCGACCGCCGATTCACCAAGACCGTGGCCAGGTTCAAGTGATGTCCGGCGGCAATGGTCAGGCGAGCCATGTCGATGCAGACCTCACTGCTGCTCCAACCCGACTGCACTAGTGCCGACTGGTAGGTCCGGACTGCACTCCAGACGCGTTCCAGCTGACTGGCAGACCCGAACTCGCGACCCGAGCTCCCTTAAGGGGGGTAGGACATCAAACGGGCCGACTTGGAGCAGGAGAGGCACCACAGGACATTTCAATTTCCACTGTCTATACTTTTACAAATAAATTCATATAACTTTAACAGCATGACCAGGGGGGATTTAGGATTCATACTCATAGCAGTGGAAACTCAAAAACGTAAAAACCGTGAAATTTCATCATTTTTTCACTTACTACTGGCTGCATTTGTTGCTACAGGTACACTTTTCTTCCTAAGTAAGAGAGATTCTTCGATGACTTTTGCACAGCATACGAACCATAGTTACAGGCGTATGAAACTCTAGAAGTTATTTAATTTATGAAAAAATGATCGAACTGTTGCATTTTAAACTTCATTTTTAGAAAAAAATCAAGTTTCATAATTAACTATCTCTATTTTTTCCACAGTTTTTTAATAGATTTGGGAAATTCTAGAGTTTCATACACCTTTAACTACTGTTTGTGTGCTACGAAAAATTCACCAAAGAATCTCTCTTACTCAGGAAGAAAAGTGTACCTATAGCAACAAATGCAGCAAGTAATAAGTGAAAAAATGATGAAATTTCACATGTAAAAAAGGTATTTCGCTACGTTTTTGAACTTACACTGCGATGAGTGTGAGTCCTCAATCCTTCCTGGTCATGGTGACAAAGTTTTATGAATTTATTTGTAAAAGTATACAGGGTGTTACCAAAAGGTACGCCCATACTTTCAGGAAACATTCCTCACACATAAAGAAAGAAAATATGTTATCCAGAATGAGATTTTCACTCTGCAGCGGAGTGTGCGCTGATACGAAACTTCCTGGCAGATTAAAACTGTGTGCCCGACCGAGACTCGAACTCGGGACCTTTGCCTTTCGCGGGCAAGTGCTCTACCAACTGAGCTACCGAAGCACGACTCACCCCTGGTCCTCACAGCTTTACTTCTGCCAGTATCTCGTCTGTTAGGAGACGAGATACTGGCAGAAGTAAAGCTGTGAGGACCGGGCCCGAGTTGTGCTTCGGTAGCTCAGTTGGTAGAGCATTTGCCTGCGAAAGGCAAAGGTCCCGAGTTCGAGTCTCGGTCGGGCAAACAGTTTTAATCTGCCAGGAAGTTTCAAAAATGTTATGTGGACATGTGTCCGGAAACGCTTACTTTCCGTGTTAGAGCTCATTTTATTACTTCTCTTCAAGTTACATTAATCATGGAATGGAAACACAGAGCAACAGAACGTACCAGCGTGACTTCAAACACTTTGTTACAGGAAATGTTCAAAATGTCCTCCGTTAGCGAGGATACATGCATCCACCCTCCGTCGCATGGAATCTCTGATGCGCTGATGCAGCCCTGGAGAATGGCGTATTGTATCACAGCCGTCCACAATACGAGCACGAAGAGTCTCTACATTTGGTACCGGGGTTGCGTAGACAAGAGCTTTCAAATGCCCCCATAAATAAAAGTCAAGAGGGTTGAGGTCAGGAGAGCGTGGAGGCCATGGAATTGGTCCGCCTCTAGCAATCCATAGGTCACCGAATCTGTTGTTGAGAAGTGTACGAACACTTCGACTGAAACGTGCAGGAGCTCCATCGTGCATGAACCACATGTTGTGTCGTACTTGTAAAGGCACATGTTCTAGCAGCACAGGTAGAGTAGCCCGTATGAAATCGTTATAACGTGCTCCATTGAGCGTAGGTGGAAGAACATGGGGCCCAATCAAGACATCACCAACAATGCCTGCCCAAATGTTCACAGAAAATCTGTGTTGATGACGTGATTGCACAATTGCGTGCGGATTCTCGTCAGCCCACACATGTTGATTGTGAAAATTTACAATTTGATCACGTTGGAATGAAGCCTCATCCGTAAAGAGAACATTTGCACTGAAATGAGGATTGACACATTGTTGGATGAACCATTCGCAGAAGTGTACCCGTGAAGGCCAATCAGCTGCTGATAGTGCCTGCACACGCTGTACATGGTACGGAAACAACTGGTTCTCCCGTAGCACTCTGCATACAGTGACGTGGTCAACGTTACCTTGTACAGCAGCAACTTCTCTGACTCTGACATTAGGGTTATCGTCAACTGCACGAAGAATTGCCTCGTCCATTGCAGGTGTCCTCGTCGTTCTAGGTCTTCCCCAGTCGCGAGTCATAGGCTGGAATGTTCCGTGCTCCCTAAGACGCCGATCAATTGTTTCGAACGTCTTACTGTCGGGACACCTTCGTTCTGGAAATCTGTCTCGATACAAACGTACTGCCTCACGGCTATTGCCCCGTGCTAATCCATACATCAAATGGGCATCTGCCAACTCCGCATTTGTAAACATGGCACTGACTGCAAAACCACGTTCGATGAACACTAACCTGTTGATGCTACGTACTGATGTGCTTGGTGCTAGTACTGTAGAGCAATGAGTCGCATGTCAACACAAGCACCGAAGTCAACATTACCTTCCTTCAATTTGGCCAACTGGCGGTGAATCGAGGAAGTACAGTACATACTGACGAAACTAAAATGAGCTCTAACATGGAAATCAAGCTTTTCCGGACACATGTCCACATAACATCTTTTCTTTATTTGTGTGTGAGGAATGTTTCCTGAAAGTTTGGCCGTACCTTTTTGTAACAGCCTGTAGACATTAGATATTAAAATGTCCTGTGGTGACTCTCCTGCTCCAAGTCGGCCCGTTTGACGTCGTACCACCTTTAAGACAGACAACGACCAGGAAGTAATAGCAATGGAGCAAAGATCTACGAGAGGGGGTATATCGATACGTGCTGCTAGCGCCTTTCACGGTCAGGCAAGGCAGCAGCTCAGTGACAGTAGTAATTTAAATTAGCGTAGTGAGGTGGAAGTACGTCAAAAAAAAAAAAAAAACAGGGTGTAAAATACACGACGGCAGGAACACGAGCCACGCACGGCTCAGCTGCCGGTGACGTGTGACGGAGAGCACTTAGCGACCGCTGCTCGGCACAGACCTGCTCCTGGCTGACGCGAGCACCGAGGCCGCCGCCCCCGCCGCCGCCCCCGCGCGTTCGCAGAGGGCTGCCGAGTGGCGCGGAGAGCCAGAGCCGCCGGAGTGCGGGTGGCGGGGGGTGGCGCCGCTCAACGTGCAGACGGCGGCGGCCACGGCCGTCATCGCGCTCAACTACTCGTGCCGCAGCCTCGGCGAGGCCGCCGTCGCCTTCCTGAGGGAAAACCTGCTCCCCGTCATGGCCACGCGGGGCTGGTCCGTCGCTGTACTCCACTACCCACACCTCGTCGTACAGTTGTCTCGCCTGCTTGCAGAGCTGCCAGCAGCAACCAGGTAAGCGAGAGAGCTGTGTGTGTCTGTCACTGACTTTCACTAGATGTACCTATGCCATGAAATACTCCATCATTAACATCCGGTTTTTAGTAGTGTTGAGTACATAGTTCTGCGTAGTCAGCGCGTACACAGCTTTCCCACTAGAGCGCGCCCCACTAAGCACAACAGCGCAGGCGCAGCGCTCGTCCGTCTCCGCACTACGAGATGGCGCTGTCTTAGAGACAGACCAAATTCTGCTTCCGCCGATCCGCGTATTAATATGTCTTACAGCCAATGAGATTGCTGTCCCATCCTCTGTTATGCCAGTCCTGCCTGGATATCTGCCCCTCCCCCCCCTCCAGATCCTTGAGTGTCATGCACTCTGCCTTGCGTTCCATATACACCTCCCATCCCCCACGTGGATCCTCTATGCTCTCATTCCTTTCCCCCATCTGTTTCTATTCCTCGAACATCTCTGCATCCTCTACACCTCCCGCCGCCTTGATCCCCCTCACCCCCTGGTTGCTCCTCTCCTCTCCCCACCCCCTGCCACATCTTCACTGTTGTGTCCCCCCTACCCTCCATCACTACACCCTACATCTCCTTTCCCAAGGTGGCTTCCATCAACTCCCCCTCCCGGATAATGCCCTCTCTCCCTCCATTTATCCCTCCTATCAACTCTGATCCTCACTCCCCCTCCTTTCCTCTGTCCTTTTCCCGGGCTCCCTCTCCCCCCCTTCCATCCTCTTTTTTCCCCACGTCCCCTCTCCTTGCCCCCTTCTCTCCCTCGAGTCCTTTTGCATTTCCCTCCTCTGCCTCCTCTCAGTCCCTCTCGCGTCTGCCCTGCCCCTGTCTCCCCATTTATTAGTCATCTCCCTCCTTGGTTCCCCCCCCCCTCTCCGTTTTTTTTCTCCTTCCTCCCTCCTTGTTCTTCCCCCTCCTCCAGGTCCCCCCCCCCCCCCCCCATCTGCCTTTGGCTCGGGAGTGTCATCTTTGTGCCGCCCTTTTCGTGCAGTGTTTTACAGTGAGTGTTCCGTGTTGTGTTTTTTGGGCAGTGTTGCGAACGGCCATCACACTGTCGCTTGGTGTGCTTTTTATCACTTGCGAACAGAACCAGACTGTCGCCGTGTTTTTTAATTGTGTGTGTGTACTATGTTACTTGTCTGATTCCTGTGTCTTTTATTAACATTGCCAACCCCTTTTGCTTTCTGTTTTAACTTTCCGCATTTTTCCCCCATTTTACACTTTACGTCACCGTTTTATCGCCTGTTTTTCTTGTTTTTTTTCTTCTTCCGTTTTTAAAATAAAAGTCTGTAGGCTGTAGAGCAGCGTACTAAGCTGCTGCCAGCCCACCCCCTTCAGGGGGAATTGAAAATCGATAAAGGAAAAAAAATAAGAAAAATGAGATTGCTGCTAACGTAGAACCTTTCCTCCGCGCGGATCACACTCGCGCAGTGATACCTGAACGCGCGAGGTATTATAACGAGTGTACAGACCTCCGATCAGCCAGTCTACAGTAGTCTACGAGTTTGCATTAGTCTGTACCAGTCTGCATTAGTCTGTACCAGTCTGTAGTCAAGTTTCAGTCTGCGCCTAATAAGATTATCACATTCCTGTACATAGCCATGAAGAGAAATGTATAGACACTTTGTCAAGTATCAGAGATATGTGAGAATAAGATTAACGTACCAAGACCAAAGGAACTTCAGATTGTCAATAGTAAATAGCATCCAGAATCAAGTTAAGTAAGGTTTATGATTTTTATTATTTTAATAAATGTGTGTGAAAATTAATCAAGTTCTGTTTAAACTTGGTCACCGTCAATCTGCTATTCTAAGCGTGCAAGTGGCATTTCTATCGTCTGACCTAACGGCAGAAGATAAACACGCTACGATAAGACCACGAGACATATTGCTGACATTCGCCTACTTCGTTAGAGCGACAAGTCAAATAATCTGATGGTGTGTGTACCGAAGGTCTTACAGTACGCACACCACAAGTAGCTAATACTGATTTCATTGACATTGGAAGGGGTTTCTTTCAATAAAATGATAGTTAGGGACCCTAGGCGGATCAGCCAAATGTCGGCGGGTTTTAACACGAATGCTTTCACTTGTTCACTTTGCCTACTGGATAGGGTCATTGGCTCTGGCTGAAGGCCGGTTATGAGACCCAGCCTGTTAGTTAAAATTGTCCCTTCACTAATTTTGATTAATATTTAATAACTGAATAGTGTTCAGGAAACTGATCACTACTAAACAAACAAGGATAGCATTGAACACATTTATTGAACAATAATCTTCCTACCATCAAACTGAACAATGACATACATTTATAAGTGATAAAATTAAGCTAGTAATGGCAATGGCCCTTAAATTCCAAAACTAACTCTTAAGGTCGGATAACGCATCTGTACTTATTATTTTCTACTCTCTCACCTTGTTAGACGGCATAAAATACGTCAGACAAACCTACTTCAATTACCAAATTTTCAATAAGAGCGTGGCTGGAAAACTGAGCTCTGGTAATCACAGGCGTGCGTAATATCGGATTAAATGCCGAAGCTGAGCATCACGTTACCAAAAGCAGCGTCGTGGACAGGTCAGCAAGCTGCCGATGGCGTCTGCGTCGCCGAGGAGCCTCAATTGCAACAAAATGAATTTATTTTCGCGAACCGGCTTCCTGTTCGTAAACTCCTATTCAAAAGCTAATTCGGCTTTCTTTCCAATCGTCTCGCACTCGTTAAGACGGGACTCACCAACCCAAAGGCGGAATCCAGTAACGTCTTTAATAAAGTGTGGCTCATGGAAATTGCTCTGCTCCTGTCTGCTTCCTGTGAGACAGTATTCCCAACCGTAATTAGCGGAATCAGCCTGTCTCTAACAGTAAAACACGACAGTTCCCCTAACTGAATACTAGTTTCAGTTGCAGCTGGCAGACTTATTCAAAGTCCTGCACAGCACACTGAAAAGAATGTACTCTCCTACAGCAGAGCCGAAAGCACGACGTTCGCTCGCTACAGCAGCTAAGACGCATCTCGAAAACAGCTTCAAAAGCTTCCCTCTGCAAACATCAGCACCCGCACGCTATTTTTCGAGCTGGCCAATCCCGAGGCTCTAGACCAGCACAGTTCGCTCCCACTATTATTTCCTGGCTTCTTCCAGCCAATTAAAACGTTCTGCGCCTTACTGCGCCTAGAATGTTCTGGAGCAAACTGAAACTCCGTTCAAAATTGAACCCACCAATCGTGTCTCTCTGTTCTCCCTCGCGCGGGAAAAGGTCAGTGCACTAGCTTAACCGCGTTTCTTAGAAAGCCCCAGAAAACGTTAAGATTCATGGGAAGGCTCCCTTAGGCGCCAGCTCATCTCAAAATAGTGGCGTCGGCGTAAAGTCCAGCGCCAACGAGGCGCCGTCCCTCGAAGGCCTGCCTCTGTTGTCCGCGCAATGGGTGCCTACCTGCTCCGGCGGCGCGTCTCCCCCAGTGGGACGCCTTCGCATGCCGACTCGTAATGGTCTGTTGTAAACTTCCGCACCCCTCTGCCCTGCCTTTGAGCAGTTTCCGCTCGTCCGCTCCAGCCAAACTCAGCGAAAATATCACCTGAACCCCGACTTAATGCAACATGCGAATTTCTTAAAGTTAATACGCTTGTTATGCCGTCTGATACTCCCTATATTAATTTCAATAGGCTGATTGCCTGATAAATAACATAATAACCGATATCTAACTCGTCTTTGCAACAATTATTATATTACAGTAAGGTGCAAAATACTGCTACCTTACAACATCTACGACAAGTTCGCCGAATCTCTAGGTAAAACAGTGTTTATTAGCAAATAGATTAGCTAACTAACATCACGGAGCAGCCTGGTTTTTCATGGCTTCAGTATTATGTTATCCTTATTTAGTAATTATTTCTGTTACATTACGTACATACACTGAAGCGCCAAAGAAACTGGTAGAGCCATGCGGCGCCGCGGTCGGCAACGCCTATACAATACAACGTCTGGCGCAGATGTTAGATCGGTGACTGCTGCTACAATGGAAGGTTATCAAGCTTTGAGTGAGTTTGAACGTGGTGTTGTAGTCGCCGCACTAGTGAAGGTGACACAGCATCTCCGAGGTCGCAATGAAGTGTGGATTTTTACGTACGACCATTTCACGAGTTACCCTGAATATCAGGAATCTGGTAAAACATAAAATCTCCGACATGCGTGGCCAACAAAAGATCCTGCATAGGTCGGGACCAACGACGACTGAAGTGGAACCCTTCCACAAAATGCTGCAGATTTCGGTACTGGGCCATCAACAAGCGTCAGCGTGCGAACCATTCAACGAAACATCATCAATATGGGCTTTCGGAGCCGAACGCGCACTCGTGCACGCCTGATAACTGCTCGACACAAAGCATTACCCCTCACTTGGGCCCATCAATACTGACATTGCACTGTTGGCGACTGGAAACATGCTGCCTGGTCCGACGAGTCTCCTTTCAAATTGTATCGACTGGATGGACGTATATGGGTATGGAGACAACCTCATCGATCCATGGACCCTGCATGTCAGCAGGAGACTGTTCAAATTAGTGGAGGCTCTGTAATAGCGTGGGCTGTGTGCAGTTGGAGTGATATGAGAGCCCTGATAGTTCTAGATACGACTCTGACAGGTGACACGTAAGTAAGCATTCTGTCTGATCGCTTGCATCCATTCATGCCCAATGGGTCATTACAGCTGAACAATGCGACACCCCTCACTTCCAGAATTCCTAAAGAGTAGCTTCAGGAACACCCTTCTAAGTTTAAACACTTCCACTGGCCACCAAACTCCTAAGGCACGAGCATTATTCAGCATATCTGGGATGCCCCCAGAATGGGATTTTCACTCTGCAGCGGAGTGTGCGCTGATATGAATCTTCCTGGCAGATTAAAACTGTGTGCCGGACCGAGACTCGAACTCGGGACCTTTGCCTTTCGCGGGCAGGTGCTCTACCAACTGAGCTACCCAAGCACGACTCACGCCCCGTACTCACAGCTTTACTTCTGCCAGTATTGTCTCCTACCTTCCAAACTTTACAGAAGCTCTCCTGCGAACCTTGCAGAACTAGCACTCCTGAAAGAAAGGATATTGCGGAGACATGGCTTGGCCACAGCCTGGGGGATGTTTCCAGAATGAGACTTTCACTCTGCAGCGGAGTGTGCGCTGATATGAAACTTCCTGGCAGATTAAAACTGTGTTCCGGACCGAGACTCGAACTCGGGACCTTTGCCTTTCGAGGTCAAGTGCTCCACCAACTGAGCTACCCAAGCACGACTCACGCCTCGTCCTCACAGCTTTGCTTCTGCCAGTACCTTGTCTCCTACCTTCCAAACTTTACAGAAGCTCTCCTGCGAACCTTGCAAGACTAGCACTCCTGAAAGAAAGCATATTGCGGAGACATGGCTTAGCCAGTGGTAGAGCACTTGCCCGCGAAAGGCAAAGGTCCGGAGTTCGAGTCTCGGTCCGGCACACAGTTTTAATCGGCCAGGAAGTTTCATATCTGGGATGCCTAGCAACATGCTCTTCAGAAGAGATCTCGATCCCCTCGCACTCTTACGAATTTATGTGCAGCGCTGCAGGATTCGTGGTGTCAGTTGCCTGCAGCACTACTTCAGACATTAGTCGAGTCCATGCTACGTCGTGTTGCGGCACTTCCGCGTGTTCGCGGTGTCCCTAAACAATATTAAGCATGTGTTCCGGTTTCTTTGGCTCTTCAGTGTAGGGTTAGCCGAACGGTCTAGGCGCTGCAGTCACGGACTGTGCGGCTGGTCCCCGTGGAGGTTCGAGTCCTCCCTCGGGTATGGGTGTGTGTGTTTGTCCTTAGGATAATTTAGGTTAAGTAGTGTGTAAGCTTAGGGACTGATGACCTTTGCAGTTGTCCCATAAGGTTTCACACACATTTGAACATTTTTTTCTTCGGTGTATTATTTGTGTGAGGACAGTCTCTCAGCAGCACTGCCACCTTTCTATCTTCTGTGTGCGCACCCTTTCCCCAGCAGTGTCTCTCTTCAGCTCGCCGCCCACTGGGGACGGCGGCACCAGCGCCGCCCCCCGGACACACAGCGACCGCGGACGGACTCCCGCCACAGCCGCGCCGCCCACGGCTTCCCAGGCCAGTACACAACTTTCTGACGAGGCCGTCTCTTTCCTGTGGTGGGTACCCTCGCTTTGTGCACGCATTGTCCACACTCACAGTCCAACGTGAGGGGACATTAGACAAGTGTTACCGTAAAAAAAAAAAGTAGTCTGATGAAGCGGAAGTCATGGTTTTCATGTGCAGTTATTCTTTTTATAAATTTCAACCTATTCAGTTCGGAACAGAAATGAGTCACGCGATGTACCTGCACGTGAAAAATGCAATAAAACTAAATTATTTCGTGATACATTCGTGTGTTGGGTGCAATTTCTGTTTCCAAAGATTTTTTTCTATCTTGAGAATTAATTCTACAGGGAATGGATCTGAAAAACGGTTTTGACGCGTTTCAGCTCCTCAGAATTTTGATGCTATCCGAATATGTAAAGGTTAATTTACGTCTATCGAGGCCTTCAAAAGAAATGTTGGAACGGTGATGAGTGTGGATAGAAAAACAAAATAATATGCAGCAGCGCAATAAGCAACATGTTGAGTAGTTTATGTGTTTAAATATATAAAATTTGGATATTTTACTTTAAATCACTTTTTCAGACTCTTCCATACGCAGTGACCATTGGAAAATTTATACCACATTGCTAGTCAAAAGCGAATATCTTGCACACCACAAGCAGCCGCTTTAACTATTAGGCTTCCTCATCTCACGTAGACTCCTGGCTGAAATTCCCATTGTTGCTTATAGTTACTCTTTTTTTTTTCAAAACACTAGAATCAGATTTGAAGATACACAGTGTGTGGGAATAGCACCGTGGATTGGGGCTTACTTTACTATGAGGGATGTATGCGAGAACCTCTTGTGGCAGTGAAAACATCACCAACAATGAAAGCGATAGTCAGACCTGGAGGTGTGCTACTGATTAAGGGGGATGTCAGTGCTGACCAGGAAAGCGATGCAGTCCTTTTGATGCCACAGTACACGCCCCACCAGCTGTAAACGACTCCTTGTAGCTCACAGAGTTTCACACCTGTCTGGCTAGTTTTTGTATTTTTCTGCGTAAATCCATTCTACGGATACCTTCTCCTTTCGGAAATCAAAGGCCACTGGTACCAGACGTTGATATTTGACTTCGTCTTTATCGAAATAAACTGCTATATGACAGTGAATTGGTATGGTGGCAACATGGCTTCAATGACAGTCATTTCACGTTAAAGTCAAAGGCAATCCAACTGGTACCTGAAAAACAGATATAGAGGACCATGACTAGCAACAGAGTATTCAATATGTCTTTAGTCTTAATCACAGCAGAAAACAACAAACTTTTACGTGATATGGTAGTCTCTACAACTATTCAAGGGGACAAATGGCAGCAAAACAAGAATTTTAACATTGATAATGGATTAAAATTTTTTTATTGGACTTAAGAAGTATTCCCTCCTACATAGTGAATTAAAACTTTCGGGCTTTGACTAAAAGCCTAATGCAGCACAGTAAGACAACAGAATTTCACCAACGGTGTCAGCTGTTCGTTGAACAGACAGAAAACTGATCCTGAAAATAATTGGAGAGCTCGACTTCGACACATATTTGCACAGTTTGGTGCATACAAATATCGTGAGTTATTAGTCACAGGATGTAGTGTGTCCTAACAAAAAAAGAGAAGAATGTATGGCAGAAGAGATTAAACAGACAGTTTACAGTGAACATTACTTCCGAAAAAGTCAGGAATCTCTCAATGTAAGAAACAGGTTTTAGCCATTCTACTACCCTATACCTGTATCAAGAGACAATTGAAGCATCAGAAGGCTATCATTACAAGTGAAATTACTGCGGATGGTCATAAAAACCATAAAAAGCGATAAGAGAGCAATCGGTAGAGTAAATAAAAGAGATGGAGAGGGAAATAAAACAAACCAGGACAAGACTTGAAAAACAGCACCAAAATTAGTTGGTGAAGAAGATAAAAAAATCAACATTGAAGCAGAGCGCGTTTTGGGAAAGAAGATGTAGCCAAGGTACTAATAGGAAAAACGATGTAGGCCAAAAAAGTGAAGATTTCGCTCTTTTTTGGGCGGTAGACTGTTGTGGGAGATAATAAAAGACCTTACATGAAAAATTACAAGCCACAGAAGACTAGACTGAACTACTTTAAGCAGTTGCTAGCATCTCAGACAGTGAACTGACAACAGTTAGTTCCAGCAAGATGACTTAGAGGAATTATGGGCAAAGTCTAAGCACATTGTAAATCGTGGTCTGGAGAGTTATGTGCCTGGTAAGTAGATTAAGGACGGAAAAGACCCACCATGGTTTAATAAAGAAATTCGGAAAATGCTGAGGAAGCAGTGACTCTCGGTTCAAATGGCGACACGCGAAGGTTAGTAGAGATTAGTGTTTCTGTGAAAAGATCTATGCATGAAACACACAACTTCCACCGTTACACCTTAGCAAAATATCTGTCGGAGAGGCGGGGAAAATTATAGTCCTATGTAAAATTGGCAAGTGAGTCACTTATTGAGCAATCTGGTGTGGAAGTTGAAGATAGAAAAACGAAAGCTTAAGTTTTAAATTTCACATTCAAAAAATCGTTCACGCAGGAGAATCGTACAAAAATACCGCCGTCTGACCGTTGAACAGACTTCCATTTAGACGACATAGTACTAAGCATCCCTAGCGTAGAGAAAACATTTGAAAGAGTTGAAACCTACGGTCATAAGGTCTGGATGGAATATATAAGAAAGGTAAAAGAACGGACCCGCAAAATTACACACCGATATCCCTAACATCGGTTTGCAGCAGAATCGAACACATTCCCAGTTCGAATATAATATATTTTCTTGAGATTAAACAACTTATGTCCACCAGTCAGCATGGCTTTTGAAAGCATCGCTTGTGCGGAACTCAGTTCATTGTTTTCTCAAATGATATACTGCGTAGTATGTATGAAGGACAACAGGTAGATTCCATATTTCTAGATTTCCGGAAAGCTTTTGACACGGTGCCTCATTGCAGGCTGTTGAAGAAGTAACGAGCATATGGAATAGATTCACAGATATGTGAGTGGCTTGAAGACTTCCTAAGTAATAGGATCCAGCACGTTATCTTCGATGGCGAGTGTTCATCAGCGCCAAGGATATCGTCAGTAACGTCCCACGGAGGTGTCATAGGACCGATATTATTCTTTAATATGTAAATGATTTGGCAGACAGGGTCGGCAGTAGTCTGCTGATTATGCTGTGGTGTCGAAATTGAGTAACTGTGGGAGGATACAGAATGACTTAGATCAGATGTCTAGTTGGTGTGATGAGTGAAGCTGGCTCTAAATGTAGAAAAATGGAAGTTAGTGTGTATGAGTAAGAAGATAAATCTGTAATATTCTGACACGGCAATAGTAGTATACCGCTTGCCACAGTCCTGTCGTTTGAATATCTGAGCGTAACGTTACAAGGCGATATTGAGGACTGTGGAAGAGAAGTCGAGTGGTCGACTTCGGCTTAGTGGGAGAATTTTAGTAAAGTGTATTTCACCTATAAAGGACATCCCATATAGGACCCTGCTCGAGCGTTTGGGATGGTTACCACGTAAGATTAAAGGAAACTATCGAAGCAATTCACAGGCGGGCTGCTAGATTTGTTACTGATAGCTTCGAACAAATGTAAGTGTTAATGGAAATGTATGAATATCAAGAGCTCAGATGGAAACCCAGTTCTAAGCAAAGAAGGGAAAGCAGAAAGGTGGAGAGAGTATACAGAGGGCCTATACAAGGGCGATGTACTTGAGGACAATATTATGGAAATGGAAGAGGATGTAGATGAAGATGAAATGGGAGATACGATACTGCGTGAAGAGTTTGACAGAACACTGAAAGACCTGAGTAGAAACAAGGCCTGGGGAGTAGACAACATTCCATTAGAACTACTGACGGCCTTGGGAGACCCAGTCCTGTCAAAACTCTACCATTTGGTGAGCAAGATGTACGAGATAGGCGAAATTCCCTCAGACTTCAAGAAGAATATAATAATTCCGATCCCAAAGAAAACAGGTGCTGACAGATGTGAAAATTACCGAACAATCAGTTTAATAAGTCACGGATGCAAAATACTAACGTGTATTCTCTACAGACGAATGGAAAAACTTGTAGAAGCTGACCTCGGGAAGATCAGTTTGGATTCCATAGAAATATTGGAACACGTGAGGCAATACTGACCCTACGACTTATCTTAGAAGCTAGATTAAGGAAAGGCAAACCTAAGTTTCTAGCATTTGTAGACATAGAGAAAGCTTTTGACAATGTTGACTGGAATACTCTCTTTCAAATTCTGAAGGTGGCAGGGGTAAAAACAGGGAGCGAAAGGCTATTTACAATTTGTACAGAAACCAGATGGCAGTTATAAGAGTCGAGGGGCACGAAAGGGAAGCAGTGGTTGGGAAGGGAGTGAGACAGGGTTGTAGCCTATCCCCAATGTTATTCAATCTGTATATTGAGCAAGCAGTGAAGGAAACAAGAGAAAATCTGAGTAGGTATTAAAATTCATGGAGAAGATATAAAAACTTTGAGGTTCGCCGATGACATTGTAATTCTGTCAGAGACAGCAAAGGACTTGGAAGAGCAGTTGAACGGAATGGACAGTGTCATGAAAGGAGGGTATAAGATGAACATCAACAAAAACAAAACGAGGATAATGGAATGTATCGAATTAAGTCGGGTGATGCTGAAGGAATTAGAGTAGGAAATGAGACACTTAAAATAGTAAAGGAGTTTTGCTACTTGGGAAGCAAAATAACTAATGGTCGAAGTAGAGATGATATAAAATGTAGACTGGCAATGGCAAGGAAAGCGTTTCTGAAGAAGAGAAATTTGTTAACATCGAGTATTGATTTAAGTGTCAGGAAGTCGTTTCTGAAAGTATTTGTATGGAGTGTAACCATGTATGGAAGTGAAACATGGATGACAACTAGTTTGGACAAGAAGAGAATAGGAGCCTTGGAAATGAGGTGCTACAGAAGAATGCTGAAGATTAGATGGGTAGATCATATAACTAATGAGGAGGAATAGGATTGGGGAGAAGAGAAGTTTGTGGCACAACTTAACTAGAAGAAGGGATTGGTTGGTAGGACATGTTCTGAGGCATCAAGGGATCACGAATTTAGTATTGGAGGGCAGTGTGGAGGGTAAAAATCGTAGAGGGAGAGATGAATACACTAAACAGATTCAGACAGATGTAGGTTGCAGTAGGTACTGCGAAATGAAGAAGCTTGCACAGGATAGAGTAGCATGGACAGCTGCATCAAACCAGTCTCAGGACTGAAGACCACAACAACAACAACAATGGAAATGCTTCAGGAACTCAAATGGGATTAGATTAGATTTAATTCCATTCCAATTGATCTGTAGTGAGGAGGTCCTCCAGGATGCACAACATGTCAGAAAAACAATAATACATGACAAATATTTACAACTCAAACAAATAAGCTAATGTACCATTCCACAGGTGCCAAGTGGAATGATCGTCATTTTTTTAATGAACACTATATGAAAGACTCATTTTACAAACACTAATGCACTGAATTTAAAATAAAAAAATCTTTTTTATCTACAAGGTAATAAACATATAATTGAACTACTATAATACTTATTTACAATGAACACAATACTGCACTGAAATGGTGCAGAAGTTAGATTGTACTTACATAAACACACACACACACACACACCCGGTCACACACACACACACACACACTTATTTACAATGAAGATATTACTGCACTGAAATTGTGCATAAGTTATATATACAGGGTGGTCCATTGATCGTGACCGGTCCAAATGTCTCACGAAATAAGCGTCAAACGAAAAAACTACAAAGAACGAAACTTGTCTAGCTTGAAGGGGGAAACCAGATGGCGCTATGGTTGGCCCGCTAGATTGCGCTGCCATAGGTCAAATGGATAGCAAATGCGCTTTTTTTAAATAGGAGCCCACATTTTTTATTACATATTCGTGTATGTTTTATTTGGAATGTTTTGTCTGGACCACTTTTTTCGCTTTGTGATAGATGGCGCTGTAATAGTCACAAACATATGGCTCACAATTTTAGACGAACAGTTGGTAACAGGTAGGCTTTTTAAATTAAAATACAGAACGTGGGTACGTTTGAACAATTCATTTCGGTTGTTCCAATGTGATACATGTACCTTTGTGAACTTTTCATTTCTGAGAACGCATGCTGTTACAGCGTGATTACCTGTAAATACCACATTAATGCAACAAATGCTCAAAATGATGTCCGTCAACGTCAATGCATTTGGCAATACGTGTAACGACATTCCTCTCAACAGCGAGTTGTTCGCCTTCCGTAATGTTCACACATGCATTGACAATGCGCTGACGCATGCTGTCGGGCGTTTTCGGTGGATCACGATAGGGAATATCCTTCAATTTTCCCCACAGAAAGAAATCCGCGGACGTCAGATAAGGTGAACGTGCGGGCCATGGTATGGTTCTTCGACGACCAATCCACCTGTCATGAAATATGCTATTCAATACCGCTTCTACAGCACGGGAGCTATGTGCCGGACATCCATCATGTTGGAAGTACATCGCCATTCTGTCATGCAGTGAAACATCTTGTAGTAACATCGGTAGAACATGACGTAGGAAATCAGCATACATTGCACCATTCAAATTGCCATCGAAAAAATGGGGGCCAATTATCCTTCCTCCCATAATGCCGCACCATTAACCCGCCAAGGTCGCTGATGTTCCACTTGTCGCAGACATCGTGGACTTTCCGTTGCCCAATAGTGCATACTGCTCCCGTTTACGTTACCGCTGTTGTAAATGACGCTTCGTCGCTCAATAGAACGCATGCAAAAAATCTGTCCGTCCCGTAATTTCCCATGTGCTCAGTGGCAGAACTGTACACGTTCAAAGCCGTCGCTATGCAATTCCTGGTGCATAGAAATATAGTACAGGTGCAATCGATGTTGATGTAGCATTCTCAACACCGACGTATTTGAGATTCCCGATTCTCGAGGAGTTTGTCTGCTACTGATGTGCGAATTAGCCGCGACAGCAGCTAAAACACCTACTTGGGCATCATCATTTGTTGCAGGTCGTGATTGACGTTTCACATGTGGCTGAACACTTCCTGTTTCCTTAAATAACGTAACTATCCGGCGAACGGTCCGGAAACTTGGATGATGTCCAGGATACCAAGCAGCATACGTGGGACACGGCCGTTGGGCATTTTGATCACAACAGCCATACATCAACACGATATAGACCTTTTCCGCAATTGGTAAACGGTCCATTGTAACATGGGTAATGTATCACGGAGCAAATACCGTCCGCACTGGCGGAATGTTACGTGATACCACGTACTTATACGTTTGCGGCTATTACAGCGTCATCTATCACAAAGCGAAAAGAGTGGTCCAACAAAAACATTCATATTTCTTTACGTACTACACGAATATGTAATAACAAAGGGGTTCCTATTTATAAAAAACGCAATTGATATCCGTTTGATCTATGGCATCTAACGGGCCAATCATAGCGCCATCTGTTTTCCCCCTTGAAGGTAAACGAATTTCGTTCTTTGTAGTTTTTTCGTTTGATTCTTATTTCGTGAGATATTTGGCCTGGTCACTATCAATATATATATATATATATATATATATATATATATATATATATATATATATATATCAGTTGGTTCTACTGAGAAATTCATCAATGGAGTAGAGAGATTCGGCCACTAATAGATCCTTTAGGCTTCTGTTAAACTGAATTTCATTGGTTGTTAAGCTTTTTATGGCTGCTGGAAAGTTATTGAAAATGTGTGTTCCTGAATAATGCACACCTTTTTGTACAAGTGACTTTAAATCCTTGTGAATATTATTCTTATTTCTAGTATTGATTCCATGAACTGAGGTGTTGGTTTGAAAAAGTGATATATTTTTAAAAGATAAATTTCATTAAGGAACAAGTATATTCGGAAGTAGTAGTTAGTATCCTAGGCTTCTGCAAGATTTTCTTGAGTACACACCACATACAACTCTTACTGCACGTTTTTGTGCCCGGAAAACTTTAGCTTGGCTTGATGAATTACCCCAAAAATAATCCCATATGACACTATTGAATGAGAGTAAGCATAGTATGCTAGCTTTTTCATTTTTGTATCCCCTATGTCCGACACAATTCGCTTTGCAAATGGAGATTTGTTAAGACGCTTCAGCAGTTCTGTGGTGTGCTCCTCCCAGATGAATTTATTACCAACCTGTAGCCCCAAGAATTTAACACTGTCCACTTCTTCTATCTGCTTGTCATTGTATGTTAGGCATATACTCGTGGGACACCCCTTACAAGTTCTGAACTGCATGAGTGTATTTTTTCAAAGTTTAGTGATAAAGAATTGGCTAGGAACCAGTGATTAATGTCCACAAATATTTTAGTAACCGATCTTTCAAAGACTACACTTGATTTGCTATTTATTGCAATGTTTGTATCATTGGCAAACAAAACGAATTGCCTGGAGGAGCACAACTGATTTAATGAGCAGGCATCTGAAGCTAATTTCAGACTGATTGTACTTCCTCCGACATACATTGTGCGGAACGACCACGAAGATAAGATATGAGAAATTAGGGCTCATACGGAGGCACATAGATAGTCGTTTTTCTCTCGTGCTATTTGTGAGTGGAACAGGAATGAAATGATTAGTAGTGGTACGGAGACCCTCTGCCAAGAGCCGTACAGTGGATTGTGGAGTATTAATGTAGATGTACATGTAAAGAGTGTACGTTCGTAAGTCTAAATAGAAACTATGAAACATTATCTTGAAACAAAAGAATTAGATACAAACGAATGAACACTAAACAGTTGGTTAAGACACGGTATGTAATGTTGCTGACATCATTGGGAAAGCAATTTTACTTAGAAATGCAGTAATGTGCAAAACATGCATACTTTTAAAAGACGTAAGATGCATAGTGGAATCATAGCTACAGGATCTGTAGCTAGTGGATATTTTTTTACACTCTGTGACGTAAAAGAGAACAAGCGAGAAGAGTTTACTTACAGAATACACAGCTATTTTGTCTGATTCAGCTCTCTGTTTGGGGCAACATGTAAAGCGTGAGATTAAAAAATAAGACAGAAACCAAACTTTAATTTTAGTACAAAGGAGAAAACTTTGTATATGCTCAACACTTACCTCTTATTGTACATATACAGCAGGCCACAGTAGGAGTATATTGATACTGTACACTTGCCGGTGACGTCGTGGGCACGTGACGTGATAAAGAAAGTATATAATTGGAGCAGGAACAAATGAATAATTGTATCGATGGTGCATGCAAACCACAAACTGGGAACTCCACTGACATAGCGATTTTGAAAAAGGAGACTGAGTATATTAGCTTTGCAACAACAGCATCTTGCTTTGCCATGTGCACACACACACACACACACACACACACACACACACACACACACACACACACACACACACACACACACACATATATATATATATATATATATATATATATATATATATATATATAATTCTCTGTCCTTCTTGTATCACTTGATATAGATGTTCCGTCCTTCTTTTATCACTTGCTATACATGCTGAGGGACTGTAGCACGTGAACAGTCATCCAGCTTTGCCATTTCTGGTAGACACGTCCTAGAGTCCATCTATAGCAAGTGATAAAAGAAGGACTGTGAAGCCTGTGTAGGCGGCGAGGTTTGGGGGTCTACATCCCAGTCAGAGTGGTGTGGAGTGCTCAGGCCTGCCAAGTCTGTAAAGTAGGATAAGCGGTGATCTGTCGCAGATCTGACGATAGAGTACAAAGTTGCTGCAGTCACAAGTGGTTTGGAGTGTACAGTTCAACGCACATCACTGAACATTGAAATCTGTAGCAAACGACCACTGCGACTTCCGATGTTGACCCAACGACATTGTCAGTCACAATTGCAGAGGGGAAAGGATAATTGAGATAGGAGCGGAGAGCAATGTAAACGTGCTACTGGTCAGATGAATTACGTTTTGGGCTGCTCGAAACGCGCACCGTGCCACAGACACAGGACATTGAAGGCTGTATTGTGATGCAGGGGACATTCACCAGCGCTTTCTGGGGTAAGGATCTACGGCACGCTGACGCCGTATGACTGCGTGAACATTAATGATGACCAGCTACATCTTTTTGCATGATTTGCAGCAGCGATGTCATCTTTCAGCAGGACGACACTCTGTGTCACAATGCAAGACTAGTGGTACATTATTTTGAGCAGCATCATAGCGAAATTTGCCTAATCTGAATCCGATATAGCAACGTGTGGGATGCCACTGGAAGTCAGTTTCACGTCCCCAAACCACCAATCCGTAATTTGTGAGAATTTTGTAACCTGTGCGTAACAGTGCTGTGCTTATAAAATTTGGATCAGCCGATCAGTAGGAAAAATATGCCATGGCAGAAGCATGTGGCGGCTGAACGCATTCCATCTGCACTTTGAGAGTAGCGTTGCACAAATGGTGACAACACGTGTAAACACAGCAACGACACTGTGACAAAAGGGCGACAATAGGAAACCACAAAACGTTATTCCACGTGCCTCCAAGACATAAATAAACACTGAAATAACACAACAACGTTATATTTAGAGGATTAACTGCACAAAGGCTATGATAATCAGCATAATATGAGTAATACTTACAAGCGGTGCTATTACGTGTGGCAAAGAACTGCAATGAAGATGAAATACGGCTTTACGCATTACGCAGCAGAACTAAACGGCAAAGTAGCCTCGAACGGAAGAGACAATGGACTAGGACGGAACGCAGTCCTCGACGTGGGAAGCAATTACGCACTGTCTTTACCTTTCTATAACCCTATTTGTGAATCCAGAGATGAGTGGACCCTCAGGAGCATATCATTACAGGGGGAAGTACTGTGGAAGGCCAAGACAGCATCGTACTTACTTTTACCAGGAACAAATATGTAAGATGATGAAATCATTTTCGAAAATAAAGCAACGAGTGTCAATAGAATAAATGTGGATTTTTTAAAGGCAACTATTGGCTGTAATTGGTAGAGAGTTTACATGTACATACGAGTGTTATGAACATTTTACCAGAACCAATATTTCCTAGCGAATTTATTGTGGGCTTGCAGTGTCCATGACAGAGAAATGAAACAGATCATAATTGCAAGGTTCTAGATTGACAATATTACGCTATGCTGACTAAATATTTTGGCACAGCTAGTAAATAGCATAGTTAAGGCATCACAGAATTCACAATGCCTGGTTTCAGCTTATTGCCGATCTGTTACAAAACGGAAGAAACGGAACTGTAACAATAATAGATTCAACTGGCTGAAGATTAAGATTAGAAAGAATCTAAGAATTTATAAAGAAGTAACCCCTGCATGCCATAACATACCAAAAAGGAGTATCCCGAAACTGGTATGACCTCTTAGGCTGAGAATGTAAATAAAATATGACGCTGCATGAAAGGTCATTATGCGAAACAGTAGTTATTTCGTTAAAATTGTCAATGCTCGATAGCGCATTCAGAGGACTGTCCAGCTAGCACTACCTCGTGGCCTCTCTATGGAGTGTTTTATTTGGCTTTCTATGCAGCCAGTGGCCACTGTAGTTAGACCCATTTTGTCAGTTTTTTTTTACATTACTTGCTAAAAAGGTTTCTATTAGGTTTTACTCTGATTTTACACATTTCTTTCTCTTTTTCTTTTGTTTTTAGCTTTGTAATATACTTCACAATTTACTGTTGGATACACACTTTAGCTGTGTGGAAAAATTTTAATTAATGACGATACATATTTGCTTTAAACAACTGGGACACTGACGCAGGAAATTTGTTTTACTATCTCCGTAGCGACTTCTGCCAGCTACAGCTCGTGTCTGTATATCTACAGGACGCTTTCAGGCCATCTCCAGTACTTGCTCATGTAACTGCGTGTACAAACTGCGTCATGTTTATATCCATATCAGAATATTCCTAATGGTATGTTATGGCTTGAGGCATATCAACTTTTCTATATATTCGTAGAGAGTCTATGTGATCGCCGTAAGCTTATTGACACCAGTGCTTACTAATTTAAGTTATATATTACAGCACTGAAGATGGTCACTAAGTGACCAAAAATCGATTTTGCGATAATAAACAAAAATGTACGACCAATGCTGTCTCTCCTTTCAAGTATACCCATTATCTGGTCGTAGTGCACAGGACACTATGGAGTCGCCAATCAATAATATTCGTATATTATTCTGCTGCCAATTAATCCTATTATTGTGGCATTAGCGTTTTCTGCATTTAGTAACCACCCTGATGATGGCTGTAGGCCGTTACTGCTCGTTGTGTGTTGTATAGTAATGTGCAATAAGGATGGACATTCATGAACAAAATACCTGATCATGTCCACACGGTAGCCTTCATGAGCGCGAATATCATGAGCAAAATAAGACATTACAATCAACACGCCTTCTACTGACCACCACATGTGTTAACAGAACACAGTCTTATATCAGTTCATATGACGTCACGACATCGTTAGGACTACAGGTTTGTTTATAAATAAATCTTCTGCTACCAGTCACGATTTTTCTTTATTTACTTTTCGCACGACGCATTTCGGGAAATGATTCCCATTTTCAAGTGCGCTTTTTGTGTGCATTAAGCCATTTCTATTGATGTTGTCAATGTGTGAGAGACTACTTCATTTCGTTGACTTTTAAGTTTTCTAATGGTCTATTTGTGGAGAGTCTCACACACACTAAACGTCACACACAATTTGTTGTACACTTTACACTTCGAAAATATCTTATATAAACAAAACAGTTACAAAGATGGCTTAATACACATAAAAATCACACTTGAAAATGGGAATCATTTCCCGAAACGCGTCGTGCGAAAAGTAAATAAAGAACAATCGTGACAGGTAGCACAAGATTTATTTATAAACAAACGTATTGTTTTTACAGTCGCAGGCTTTCAAAAAACATTTATAATGGATCAGATCAGATCTTTAGGACTGCCTTTAGTACCATAGCGCAAGACTACTGTTGAGAGTTGCAGGCCATGGACGTCAAGCAATGTATCTAAATGTCATAGAAGACAAGAAAACAGTGGAAAACAGCATCTATCTTAGATCCATACGGCTTTCCATTTCATTGGAACACCCCAGGAAGGACAGTTTTATGATCGTAGGCCTGATGACCCACAAACTAGATTATCTTAGATGATATTACAAGGTCATCAGGTACTGACAAGGAATAAAACAAACAATGTCATGCTGAACACACAAATCAAAGCTGTTAGGTAGCAGATAATAACCAATCTCAGAGAGAAATTATGCGGATTGTATTAAGTTTATGTATGTAATGCCACATAGTAGGCTAAACTCAATATCGAGCTGGATGATTGGAAAAAATAGCTTTAAATACCAGAGAAACGTACATTTACATAAAATTGAAACAAAAAATTGAATGATCACCCTGGCCCTAAACCACTATTTCAGGGATAGGATGGTTAAAGACACTCATGCTTGAGCAATAAATTACTACTTTTAATTATCTCCTAAACTGAAAGCTCTTAAACAAAGTTTAAGATATCTGATCATGCTAAACAACAAATCTCCAGTCTAGTCGTGATGTGGTACAAATTTCAAACTGTCACTACAAATACATTACATTATAGTCCAGGTTAAGCATGTCACAACGGTTTTCAATGAAGTCAGTGAATATTTGTACATTCTATGGCGAATGATTTAATTATCTCTATTCAGTGAATTAAATTGATATCAGTTACATTTTTGCTTATGCAAAGTACATTTTATCGAAACTACTAACCACAACAGAATGATATTTTTACGTTAGCTTCTGGTTGCTGCCGCCTACGATCAGATGGAACGTTTTGATAATATTTTACAAGAGTCGTTAGAGAAAAAATGAAAGCTAAAAATTATAAATGAAAAACGTTCGCAGAATCATAAAGTAAAACTACATTATCATAAACTTATTTGTTTAGAAGGTGTCATTGGTATTTTTCTGACTAAATCATCTTCTTTAGTATTTGTATGTACCATAAGGGAAGAACGCTAAAGCAACCAATAATATGTAAAACCAGATTTTTGGTAATGCTGCAACGATTTGGACTGATCCGTCGTGATTAATGAGGTATATATGTGTATATTATTCGGAAAAACTCCAGAAAAAATGCTAAGAAAGTTTATGAGCTGACAGTATTGAGTTTCTTAGATGTGATTTTTCGTCAGGTCCACAAATTGACGTCAGTGGCAAGAACGAGACTCATCAAATTGCCTGGTGTGGTGTCCTTTCACAGTTCACCTGGGTGTAACATGTGCCTGTACCCGGTTTGCAGCTCAGACACACCATTAGTGGTGTAACACCACACATGCATAGCAGAATCTCCACGCACTGTATGTGACGTGTGTGTATGCTTGAACAATAGATTTAGTGCAAATAGCTCCCCTCCTTGTAACAGCCAAAACGCTTGAGACGCAGAAGTGCACATATGATTCTCCTGACAGAATACAGACTTCCGGTACTTCTGTCACCAAGAAAATCTGCTGTCTTGAAGCATAGAGGATGTTGCCCTGGAACTGATGATGAGGGAACCAGTTGCTAATTAAAGTGTGGTTTCCAGAAAATGTACAATACCAATGAGAGCATGTGGTAAGGTAAATGTCTGACAATGTCACTAATCGTGATTACCATAACAACATCAGTGGTGATAGACAAATATCTCTACATGAGTCAGTGTAGTTGCTCCATACTAAAGTGTCCTGTGCTACATCTAAGGGTTTCACTCGGACTTGTAGGACTTTTTTTAATATGTGGGTGTGACTTTGATCTCACTAGGTGCTGTATGTGTTGTATAACTGAACCTGCACCATTGCCAGTCTGCATCAGATTGTGGGTCCATATAAACCAGTACACACACCAGATGCAGGCGAAGGTGTACTGCCCGCACCAGTATCATTACTAATGAGGCACGGTGTTGGTCAAAAGCGCTTCCAGGCTTTTGGCCTCTGTACAGTCATTGAGGAAGCACACTTCCTGTCACATCATTTGATAGGAATTTACACAGTTCTCAGAACACTGTGATCGATTTTTCAGTATATGAAGCGTCTGTGTTTTAGTTCAAACACTGAAATTAGTACCTGCATGTGCACTATTTATGTAATAGAAAAGAAGTAATTACTTGATCAGTTCATAATTGTTGAATTTACCAGCTGCAATATGTCACTTAGCAGAGCAAAAGAACGAATTTGGTGGCAGTGGTCTTTAGATGATAAAGCATTTGCTCAGGTTACTCCTGAGGACATGCAAAACACAATTTTCAGCATAAAAATAGGTATATTTATTAGGCTCATGGCAGTGAAGCTGTGACATGCCAATGACACGCTGCCTTTCACAGTGCATACATCAGTGGTGCGAAGTGCACAGTGTGTTCAGGAAGCCAAGGTTTACTTGGTGCAGTATTTTGTATGGTATTCTAGACAAGTGCATGAAACATTAATTTACTCCCATAGCCAACAAGTTTTACTCTTGTCTTCAGAAACACAGCAGCCACGCGAATTTAGGTGGGAAATTTGTGTGTTTGTGTGTGTGTCACTGCTATGTCTGAAATATGTTGGATAACTGCTTTATAGGTAAATAGTTGCTTTCTATGATTGATAAGACTGTATCAAGAAATTTTCTGAATAACTAAGTAAAATTTTTTTCTGCCATGGCAGGAAATTTTCTTTACATACCTCGAGATCTGATTATTTAAGAAAGGACTGATGCACTTAAAACAGTAGTGTTGTATGCATAAAGTGTCTGTATCAATGGAGTTTAACGTCTGCATGCTCCACTGTCAGAAATGTGCGTGACTGAGTATGGTACGGTTGTTCACCTGTACTGTAACATACAGAGATTTCCCCACTGTTAAGTATCATAGAAGGGAGAATTTGTAGATTCACTGGGCAGATGTGTTTCTAGAAGTGCTAACAGTTCTGTATTTATGACACTTTTCTTCATCAGGGGTGTGTGCTTTGACAGAAGCTGAGCATTTATGGATTTTGCACAGGAGGCTCCCTGAACGAGAGAAGGACAGGAGACTGATCCAGTTAGCTAAGAAGGGGGCAGTGCAGGAGATGCGGGTGCTGCTCGAAGCTGGTGCAGATGTGCGGGCATTTGACGAGAACAGGAACACCGCCTTGCATTGGGCGGCAGCGAGTGGAAGTGTGGAGGCAGTGAGGCGTCTGCTGCAGGCCAGGGCGTCTGTGAACGCCAGGAACAACAGGCGCGAGACGCCTCTGTACTACGCCGTATGGAACGGCAGTGCGGCTGTGGTGCGGCTACTGGCTTGGTCCTCTGCCGACCCCAACGCCAGGGCTGACGATGCGAGTACGCCGCTGCACTGGGCGGCGTACTGGGGCCATGCGGAGGCGGCGGCAGCGCTTCTGGAGGCGGGCGCCGACAGAGGGGCCAGAGACGCCGACGGGGACACACCGCTGGACAAGGCCAGGCAGAGCAAGAAGCAGAAGTTGGTAGACATGCTGACGTGACGCAAGCGGTCCGACAAACATCGCGGCAGTAAGGCAAAAGGAGCTCAATTGCCTCACTTTTCGTTACTTTTTAAATTAAAAATACAAAAAAAAAAAAAAACAAATGAACTCTCACCTATTCTTTCCATCTGTACAATGTAGTACATGTAATTACTCCAGTATCAGCACAAGGGCGACAATGATCTATATCTACTAAATAATGTAAGATGAGCAACACTCCTACTGCAAAAACTCAACTAAAATACTCCATTTGTAGTAAACACCGGTTTCCTATAAATTTTTGATTGCTGAAAATTATTTGATAGGAGCATGTTTGGTGCATTTGAAACCACTGCAATATTCAAGATACACAGAGTACTATCACACTGCTACAGCAGATTTTCCCTCTTTCCACATCTTCTTTCTGTCCATCTTCAGTGCATTTCTCTCATGTTCACGTCATGTTGGAAGGGACTCTGCAGGGGCTGTGACGCAACTCGCCGTGCAACGCCACACGAGTGGGACTTCTGACAGCGCTCTCGCTGCCCGACCCAGCATTCTGCTGAGCTATAGACCGCAGGAGCTGTAAAACTTAGTTATTTGTATAGGTAACCGAATCAGAAAACTGTACATGACGTACAATATGTAAATGCTGCTCTGAAGAAACATAAAGCAATGGTGCTCGTATCGTTTTTTTAAAAAAATGGCTATATAGATCTAATGAACTTCGCAGTTTGCCAAAGGCAGTGTTGAAATAATAATAAAAGTCTGAATTTTCAAAACAGGGTATTGCTGCAGACTCATGGGTACTAGCTGCAACCTGTCTTCCAAAACATTAATAGAAGAACACTGCAAAGTAATGCTGCTCAAAACTTAGGAAATACAGCTACAAAATTAGGAGCTAGTGGAGCAGTCTAAAAATAAATATATACCACAGTTCCATTTTTTTTTGCAATATGGCAGTTTATGCAGTGGCAGATACAGGAACACAGTAAGTAACAAAAGGTAACACATGTAAGAAATAAAATTTCTATCCGGTACCACCCACAATCAAATTACACTGTCCAGTCTCCCCAATGCGGCCAGCATCTATGTTTGATGTATATCAACATGCTATGACTACTCACAAACTGCTATTGGCAAAAGTAGGAATTGAGTATGGGGCAGAGGGGTACATAAATCATGTTCGTGCACACATAAAATTGTGAAGTTGTCGTCATGCGGAAGCTGAATGACTTATCTGACGTCCAAAAGCGCATGATCATTGGCTTTGCGGTGAAAGATGGAAGCATTTTGAAATGAGGAAGTTTGTAAACTATTCACATGCCACCGTTGTTAAAGATACCGTGCATGGCAAAATGACGACACCCACATCTGGTGCGAAGGCAACTGTGGTGCACCATGAGCCAGAGCTGATGGGTTAGCGATAGCTGCGGAAATATTTATATGTGAATAGATGTGCAACAGTTGAGCAACTGGCCACCCTGATGAATGAATGGGCTACCTACAGTGCCTCCTTAACGACTGTTCAGCGAACGTTGCAGCGAATGTGGTTCCATATCAGATGCCTGGTTCAGGCACCCATTCTGACTGCTATTCATCGACAATGAAGGTTGCAGTTTGCACGTCAGTACTGCAACTTACTGCCCACTGAGTGGCGACAGGTGGCATTTTCATGTGAACCACGTTTTATGTCCATCGGACAGGTGGAAACCACCCTCCAACAATCGTCAGAAGAGTCCAGGCTGCGGGAGGGAGCGTTATGACCTGGGATATGTTTTTGTGGCATTCCGTGGCATCTCGTCATTCTGGAAGGCGCCATGCAGCAACAAAAGAATGCATCCGAAGTGTCACACAGCCCATGGTGTACATGTGTGGTTCGAAAATAATCAGAAATGTAAAAGTCTGCATTTCACAGAATACAAAGATCCTACGGTTTCAATGCATGTGGATCAAAATTGGAATCAGTTGACTCATATGATTACATGGGTAATAAAAGACAGGGATATAAAAATAGTGATCACATGGGCTCAGTCATAGGTAAGATAGGTCGCAGACCACATTAGCAGGATACATAAAAATTCAGTGATTCCACAATGGGGGCTGCATACAAATAATTTGTGCAACTCATATGTGAATATTATTCTGGTGTGTTGGATCCAAACGGAATAAAACTAACAGGTGATACTGAATATAAGCAAAAAGGGCAGTGGGTGGGAGATTGTCACACAAATGCCGAATAAGTGGAAGTGGCAGGCAGGTGGTGTCTACCAAATGCCCACACTTTAAGGCTTCAGAAACTAGTATTACGTGAAGGTCATGGGAATATACTATTACATTGTACGTAAGGGACTCCAAAGACAATGTCACGGTAATTACAGTGCACACATAGGCAACTGAGCAGTCATTATCACTGTGCTCCATATGCAAATGGAACTGGAAGAGACACTACCATGGAGGTACACTTTGCCATACGCACGAGTGGTTTGTAGAGATGAGGAAATATGCAGAATCCCTCCTGAGTAATGTACAGTAAAGGGCAGAGTGTACACCACACCAGTTGTGACTGATTTCTTTCACTACTGGGCCAGCGAAAAAGATTGTTTGTAATGTCTCTATATGTGGTATTATCGGACTTCCATTACTGCAAAAATCTCTACACTGGTGTACAAAGTATCTAGCCAAAACTTTGTACGTTATACCTTTAATGCAAGTTATCTTCATTTACACAACAGGATCTTGTGGAAAGGTTCGAAATTCCTTGGCGCAGTAGGTAGAAAGCCATGTGAGATGTGTGCATTGTCAAGATGTGATATGGCATCGTCTACTTGTGCACACACACTCTTGTGTGTTGCATAAATTTATTCCCCAACCTTGGGCGGCGAACCGTGTAACTCAGTGTACAGGGTCGAAGGATGAGAGTGATTAAGGTAGGAATTCTGCAGTAATGACGGTATTTAAAATGTGAAGGATTACTGGGAGCCAGAAGCCATTCAGTGCTACAATACCGTGGCGTAATTGGGTCAGCGGAGTGCCGATTTAAGCAACATAAAGGAGGAGACTGTGTCTCTGGCCAGCTCGCCGCACGCCAGGTGTCAACATGGAGGGCAGCAATTGGGTCAGTTACCCAGCCAAGCGACACCAGAATATCCCACCGACCTTCTGGGGAAGAACCGCAGACATCAGAGGCAGAAAACCGTATTTAAGGACCAGCAGCCTGGTCGTCAACCATCTGTCATGGGGCATTGGAGTCTCGGTCACTTAGCGCAGCCACCAGGTCGTAATCGCCACTGCCATCGCAATCTTCGTACTGATCACCGTCGTAATGCAGGCTATCGCCTAGGAGGTGCCAGAGTGACACAACAGCTGTAAACATCGTCGGACACTGTGTACAGGAAGCCGCCTGTCATGGGAGTCGTTGTTGGATGTGCGTGGTGGTAACGCACTGTCGCCATCGTCCTGGGACGGTGCCGGGGCAGGGTCTGGGAACCCTGGCCCCTGCTGACGCCACGCAGCCGCCACTTGAGATGGCCAGTGAGACGGGCACTTACCCATCCCAATGCCGCCAAGCTCCCTCAACCGCGATCACAACAGGGGAACGTGCTTCCAGCCACCGCTGTAGGTCCTGTTTCGAGTTACGCCAACGCAGATACAGACGCACTAGCGGTCGCACATGTGAACGTCCGCCAGTCACGTCTGTCGCCACCAAGACTATTACGAGTGGAAGCAAACCTTGTTCAGGGAACCCACAACCAATGCATTGCAGTTGATTAAAGTTATTAATCTGTCATCAGGAGCCACCCGTGGACACACACCCACCATCCTATTCCTCGCGCCCAGCAGAGAACCCACGTTCAACCTGACGATGGCCAGTGGAGTACCGTGCCCGTTAACATGCTCTGTCTGCACTTGAATCAAATGTGGCAGTACCGAAAATCTGTTGACAAATCGACTGAAATGGTCACGTCCCAAAACTGTGTAACTTTGATTGTTAATCTGCTCTAGTTTTGTCGTACAAAATTCCTCTACATTGACTAACTAATTGAAGTATTTAAAAATAGATATGTTATATTTTCACATATAGTAAGGAATACTGCCACAAATATGGTGCTACACAGTAAATACATGTTTCTAACGCTCTGTTCTTGATAGAAATTGTAATGTTTATTTAATTCAATGAGTCTGTTCTCACAGCAGTCAATGGAAATATTTTCTAGACAAAACATTTCATTAGTTCATAGCGAGTTAGCTCATTACAAAGCAAGTGAAGAATTACAACTAGTAGGAAGGTACGCAATTTACAATTTCACTTACAAAAACCACCAATAAGTCTGCTTGAATCGGACGTAGCGGTTGTGAGCGCTTAACATAAGTCACACTGCTCTTTACACACTGAAGAGCCAAAGAAACTGGTACACCTGCCTGATACTGTGTAGGGCTCCCATGAGCACGGGAAGTGCCGCAACAAGACGTGGCTTAGACTCGACTAATGTCTGAAGTATTGATGGAAGGAAATGACAACACGAAACCTTCAGGGATGTGCATAAATCCGTAAGAGTACCAGGGTGTGGAGATATCTTCTCAAGAGCACGTTGCAAGGCATCCCAGACATACTCAATAATGTTCAAGTCAGGGGATTTTGATGTTTAAACTCAGAAGAGTGGTCCTGGAGCCACTCGGTAGCAATTCTGGACGTGTGGGGTGTCGCATTGTCCTGCTGGAATTGCCCAAGTTCATCGGAAACCACAATGGACATATATGGATGGAGGTCATCAGACAGGATGCTTATGTACATGTCACCTGTCATCTAGATGAATCAGCGATCCTATATCTCTCCAACCACACACTCTATATTCCATTACAGAGCCTCCACAAGCCTGAACTGTGCCCTGCTGACATGCAGGGTCCATGGATTAATGAGGCTGTATCCATACCCGTACAGGCCCATTCGCTCGATACAATTTGAAACGAGACTCGTCCGACCAGGTCATCAACAGTCAAATGTCGATGCTGACGTGCCCAGGTGAGGTGTAAAGCTTTATGTCATGCAGTCATCAAGGGTAAAGGAGTGGGCCGTCGGCTCCAAAAGTCCATATCGATGATGTTTCGTTGAATGGTTTGCACGGTGACACTTGCTGATGGCCCAGCATCGAAATCTGCAGTAATCTGCGGAAGGGTTGCACTTTTGACACATTGGCGGAAAGTGAAGTTAGCAGATTATGTGAAACGTGTAAGAAAATAATAAAACAAACGGACATAAGTGTGATTTGTGGATTATGGTGTGGGAACTTGTTTCACAGTGAACGTGTTGAACTTACCAACAGTGAAGTTCGCCTAGTAAATAGTTCAAAAGGAAAAATTAATTTCTGCTGTGGTGCATGTGAAGTTAGTTTACACAAAGGACCTTTGAAAATGGCGTCTACAGCAACATATCAACAGCTGGAACCAGTCATAGCAGCAGTGGAAAAATGAAGGTAGGTGACGATATAACAATAAGTGATGAATGCAAAAGTTCTGATATGCAAGACAACTCACAAAAACAAACCTGTAAAGGAAGTGGAGTTGAGCTGCTGGAAATAGAAACCAGTGCTTGTGATGTAAATAATACGAAAAACCAGCTGAGATTAACCAGTGCAGTTGAAGGTTTAACAAAAACAGTAAATCAACTAATAAAAGACAGTTCGAAAATGAGAATGTAACTCAGTACAGTGATCGCCACAAACTGTAGATTAGGAAAGCTAGCATCACATCTGAGAAGATCATCTCGCAAAAAAAGTTGAAAACCACGAAAAAATATCACACTGATTGCTAAAAATAGCAACACTAAATGTCCAATAGCAAATCTAGGGTCGACTACTGAGCCTGCAACACGCGGCTCTGCTCCATTTATTCGAAATTCAAATATAAGTTCGTCACAACCTCCTGTATTACTTGAAAAACAAACAAATAGGCCTATCAATAAAGAGCTTACAGTCCACGAAGCGACAGAAGATCGATGTGTTACCAATACTTCTTTGAACAATTCGAAAATTGGAGCCAGTATAAATGACATTAGTCCCTACATCTTCGCCAGACCTTCAGATGAGAAACCTTCACCCAATACAGATACAAATTGGCGTGATGTACAGTTTAGGAAAAGAACTTTTCGATCTACAGATCAGCAAGTATCATTCACAATACGAAAACAACAAACCTACAACATACACAAATCGAAGCAGAATGCATCTGCACAACCAGATCGACTAGTGCCCCAGTAAAATAGTGCCTGAAATAAAAACCCAAGGCCCCATAATATCTCACAGATGTAGCAGTAGAGATGATAGGTATATGCCCATAGTTATAGCAGTTGTTAATATACAGTGTTTAAAAACCAAGGTGGACCTTCTATCATTCTTTTTAGAAGAAGTCAAACTATCTGTGTATGTGTGAACACTGGTTAGATGAAGCAGAAGGTGGCTATTACAGACCCATTGAATATTTGGACATGGTAAATTCATGGTATCGAACTACTACAATTCATGGTGGTGTATCTGTATATGTAAGCAAGACTCTTAGTGTAAAGGAAATAGACTTAAAAAACTTTTCCACAGACCTAGATCTAGAATTAGCTTCACTAG
This sequence comes from Schistocerca americana, assembly GCF_021461395.2. Classification (NCBI taxonomy): domain Eukaryota; kingdom Metazoa; phylum Arthropoda; class Insecta; order Orthoptera; family Acrididae; genus Schistocerca; species Schistocerca americana. Next base: position 34,345,908 of record NC_060126.1, read on the forward strand.
TGTTAACAGATATTGACCTTATTATTGCCTTTGTGTACCACTCACCAGATGGTAATTTTGAAAACTTTATTGCACAAATGGAAACCAGTTTGTCCTACCTAACACGTCTTAAATCTAAAATTGCACTGTGTGGAGATTTCAACATACATATAGGTGATGGAAGCACTAAAGAAAGACTCTTCATGACTATGATAAATAGCTATGGGCTGTTTGTTGCAAACCGACTGCCAACAAGAGGTGATGCCTGCCTAGACACAGTTATCACTAACCTCAATAGCTGGGACTATAATATCAGTGTAGTTGAACCAATGATTGCTGACCATAGCGATTAGTAATGGAAATAAGTATGAAATGCTCGAGCCAACTGCAACCAAGCTCATAACACTCCAGTTACACATTTAGTAAAAGGATCTTAAAAGAAGAAAGACTAAATGATCTTAAAATAGCCCTGTCAAGTGTAAACTGGCAGAAAAAATATTGCAGGAATGGGGGCCAGATGTGGTATACCCCTGAGCTAAACAGATTAAAATGCATTGTGCTAATTTTCAAGGACTGTATGAAAGCAGCTAGAGATCTCCCATCTAAAGACCTGCTTCATTGTAACTATGTAAGAGCCAAGCGTATTTACAGAAAGCAAGTGGAGGAGGGAAAAAAGAGATACAATGACAGGTTCATTAAAGAGGCTCACAATCCATGAAAGTAGCTTGGAATCTGGTAAACGAGTGCAGAAAAAAGCCCACCTCAGCCTTAAATTCCGGTAGCCCTGACGCCTTCAATCAGCACTTTGTTAGGATAGTGAAAGATACTTTTAATGAAATACCTGACTTAGGCTTGGTCCACACAAGCCACATGAAAAACATAACCAGTAGCACTTTTGGAAACTGGAAGGAAGTGCACGTTAAGGATATCGTAAAAATACACTCCTGGAAATTGAAATAAGAACACCGTGAATTCATTGTCCCAGGAAGGGGAAACTTTATTGACACATTCCTGGGGTCAGATACATCACATGATCACACTGACAGAACCACAGGCACATAGACACAGGCAACAGAGCATGCACAATGTCGGCACTAGTACAGTGTATATCCACTTTTCGCAGCAATGCAAGCTGCTATTCTCCCATGGAGACGATCGTAGAGATGCTGGATGTAGTCCTGTGGAACGGCTTGCCATGCCATTTCCACCTGGCGCCTCAGTTGGACCAGCGTTCGTGCTGGACGTGCAGACCGCGTGAGATGACGCTACATCCAGTCCCAAACATGCTCAATGGGGGACACATCCGGAGATCTTGCTGGCCAGGGTAGTTGACTTACATCTTCTAGAGCACGTTGGGTGGCACGGGATACATGCGGACGTGCATTGTCCTGTTGGAACAGCAAGTTCCCTTGCCGGTCTAGGAATGGTAGAACGATGGGTTCGATGACGGTTTGGATGTACCGTGCACTATTCAGTGTCCCCTCGACGATCACCAGTGGTGTACGGCCAGTGTAGGAGACCGCTCCCCACACCATGATGCCGGGTGTTGGCCCTGTGTGCCTCGGTCGTATGCAGTCCTGATTGTGGCGCTCACCTGCACGGCGCCAAACACGCATACGACCATCATTGGCACCAAGGCAGAAGCGACTCTCATCGCTGAAGACGACACGTCTCCATTCGTCCCTCCATTCACTCCTGTCGCGACACCAGTGGAGGCGGGTTGCACGATGTTGGGGCGTGAGCGGAAGACGGCCTAACGGTGTGCGGGACCGTAACCCAGCTTCATGGAGACGGTTGCGAATGGTCCTCGCCGATACCCCAGGAGCAACAGTGTCCCTAATTTGCTGGGAAGTGGCGGTGCGGTCCCCTACGGCACTGCGTAGGATCCTACGGTCTTGGCGTGCATCCGTGCGTCGCTGCGGTCCAGTCCCAGGTCGACGGGCACGTGCACCTTCCGCCGACCACTGGCGACAACATCGATGTACTGAGGAGACCTCACGCCCCATGTGTTGAGCAATTCGGCGGTACGTCCACCCGGCCTCCCGCATGCCCACTATACGCCCTCGCTCAAAGTCCGTCAACTGCACATACGGTTCACGTCCACGCTGTCCCGGCATGCTACCAGTGTTAAAGACTGCGATGGAGCTCCGTATGCCACGGCAAACTGGCTGACACTGACGGCAGCGGTGCACAAATGCTGCGCAGCTAGCGCCATTCGACGGCCAACACCGCGGTTCCTGGTGTGTCCACTGTGCCGTGCGTGTGATCATTGCTTGTACAGCCCTCTCGCAGTGTCCGGAGCAAGTATGGTGGGTCTGACACATCGGTGTCAATGTGTTCTTTTTTCCATTTCCAGGAGTGTAGTTAAGTCATACAAGAACTCAGAGATCGAAGATATCTATGGTATGTCTTGCACAATGCTGAAGAAAATTATTCTAGAGCTTGCTCAACTATTATCTACAGCAATTAACAAATGTTTATCCTATGGTGTCTTCCCAAAATTTCTTAAACTAGCACGGACAGTACCAATCTACAAAAAAGGTGACCTGTGTCAAGTGTCCAGCTACAGACCAATTTCCATCATTCCTATTCTAGCTAAAGTTATGGAGTCTTTTATGAAACTCCAGGTACAGAATTATTTTGAAGTAAATAAGCTCTTCCAGGACACACAGCATGGTTTTCGCAAGGGAAAGTCGACGTTTACGGCAGCACTGGACTTAAAATAAGGCAAGGTTTCGAAGACAGAGAAAGTGTGGCACTGACACTCTGTGATCTTAGCAAGGCATCTGACTGCATTTCCCACAAGATACTGCACAATAAATTGAAGTGTCACAGTGTCGGAGGTGTTGTTCTGGCAACTTTTCAGTCTTATCTGGAAAACCGGAGACAAGTGGTATCAATTCATGGAGCAACATCACAAGAACAATAGCTGGAACATGGAGTACCCCAAGGGTCCCTCATAGTGCCTCTCCTGTTCCTTATTTATGTCAGTGATATGGGTTATAACAACAATATGTTACAGTTTGCTGATGACACCACCATTTTTGCCAAAGGGAGAACTGCTGCAGAATCACTCCAAGAAACAGATGTACTCTTCCAAAACATTACAGAATGGCTCATAAAAAATAAAATGAACATGAATGAAGAAAAAACACAACATCTGATATGCACCTATAACAACTTCAGATGCCATGATAATATGGAGGCTGCCAAACCGTTGGGCTTCACGATGAACGAACACACAGTGTACGTGTGCTCCAAGCTCTCCCGTGTAATATACCTTCTGAGAAGGTTAAAAGGTGTATTGAGTGACCAATATCTCATAACAGTATATTATGCCCTATTCCATAGCCACATCAATTATGACCTACTATTATGGGGACACTCTGCAGGTTGTAAGGATGTGCTAATTCAACAGAAAAAATCTCTCAGAATAATCACATCAAGCAAAGGACAGGAGCACTGCAGGCCTATATCAAGCAGTTAGGAATTATGACAGTCTTCAGCCAGTATGTCTTTTTATGTCTCATCAGCGTGAAAGAAAACCAAGGAGTCTTCAGCATGAGGCAAGATATACACAATCTCAAAACCCGTAACAAGAGGAGCATCAAAATACCCGGGTGTCAACTGACGGGAACGCAAGACAGCTTTCCAGTGGTTGCCTAAAGATATTCAACTCACTGCCTCAAGAAGTGCAATCACTGTTGCTAAGAACATTCAGAAGGAGAGTAGCACAGGACCTGAACGGTCGCCCATTGTACTCCGTTGGTGAATTCTTTAATAGTGACCAAAGTGAATGGAGAAACAAATATTGTTTCTAATAAGTATAAACGTCTTAATTTTGTGAATATTTTTTAAATGTATATATGCAATTAATCTTCACGCAGTCTGTCCAGTCATGGCTGGTAAACGAAACAGATGTAGTAATAAAGTAATATGTATGTGTCTGTACATACTTAGATACATATAGTTTTAAGATTATTTGTTCCAGTACACTGTTGAGGTTGTAAGGGATCCGTGATCCCACGAACGTAGATGCTAGTATCCAACGCCCAGGTCGATAGTAGACAGGAGTCGATTGTCAAGCGCTGCAGGACGCAGCGAGACGAGTGTCGAGTGCGCAGTAGTACTGGAGAGTGTCGAGTGAGAAGTAGTGCGGGAGAGGCGGGCAAGAATGGTGGTTGAGTGAGTTGTGAACGGTGGTTTATTAACCACCATTTTTGGTTTCAGTCGAATGACATTTGCAATTATCGTACAATTTCAGTGCAAAAATGATTCGGTATTGTCGTTACCGTGACTAAAATTACAGTATTCCAACTAGAAAATTGTAATGTAACGGATTGATGGTGAAATTAGAAATCGCGGGAACGAAGCACATTGTTTTGAGATTACAGTGCAAACGTCACTGAGGAACAGTAAACAATTTCTTTTTACAAGTTCAAGTGACAAAAGCAGTGTTAATAAACAATGTATTGAAGTATGGACATTAAAACATGCATGAATTGCTGGAAAAATTCATACTCTAAGAAGAGGCGCGTTTGTGCATAATCGCGAGTGAACCAGCCAAAATTCCGTTTCGGAAGTATCAGGAACTTGTTTTCAACTGACTTTGTATCTGAAATTATCTTTTGAACGGAGTAAATCGCTCGATTTGATGTGGACCCATAAACTGTTACTGCATTTGCGAGTGTTGACTGTGGCGCAATTGTTGGATGACGTCACTCAGACTCTGTGAGCGGCTAGCCAAAGCATCTGAAGCAGTGAAGCAGTTCCACACGCAGCGAAATCAAGGATTTAGACAGCGGAGGTGTACCACACTGACCAGTGACTACAGTGGAGCCAAGTGGCTGAAGTAGAAACAACGACGACGTGGAGTTCGACATCTAGTGGCGTACCCCTGAAGTATACGACGCCTGCGCCATCTACCCGCCTATCAACGAAATACATGACCGCAGCTCCATCCTGTCGCCAACCACCGAACTACGAGACTGCGTCAGCGCGATTCGCCGCGAGCTTCACTTTGCACACGGCACCACACACCAGATACAGCAACGCATCGCCTGACAGCCGCCGCGGCGGAGGAGCCAACGCCAACACGACTAGTAGCGCGACTTCAAACGTCAAAACATTGCGACTTCGACGAGCGTCGAGGGGTGAGTGAGGACGATTTGCTGACGTGCACTATCTTCACAGTGTGGAAGGAACTTCAAAGTAAATTTGACAATTGCAGAACTTATAAGAACAGTTTTTTTTAACATTTTCTTGCAAATTTGCTCTGAAGCCTGGTATGCTAATATGCATGTATTTTCATGCTGTACAGCACAGAATAGTGTGTCATTTGCATTATTTATTGTAAACTACATGTTTATAGGTTTTTTAAGTTGTGTTTATGTTACTTTGAGATTTTGTGTATAAATGCTGTCATTGATGTTTGATCTGGGAAGACTTTTGTGATTTATGCTGTTCAATAGAGAGGTCTATTTTGCCAGTCTGGATTAACCTAATAAGTGAAGGATTATTTCGTTATTAGCTAATTAGTAAGTGTTTGGGTTACTAGGAGGTTATTTTTATTTTATTTTATTTCTTGTTTGTGCATAGTGAATAGTTAGAAAGGATCCTGAATTGAAAGAATATGTTGTGGAGGAGGTAGTTAGAAAAATGAGGATAAGGGCAACCCAAATAATGGAATAGAGTCAGAGAAGGTGTAGGGAGCCAGTAACTCTTTTGCTGGTATACCAAGTGGTGACTGGTACACACCCAGCTGGGTGAGACTTTACTTCTCTTTCCAAGTTTCACTCCTCTACCATCTTTCTCTATCCTTAGATTACGAAAGTTAGTGTATGTTAGTTAGAATAGGTAGTGGTCATCCAAATAATTCAGCCAGGAACCATGTAGTAAATTTATAGTAATAACTGTTGATGTAGAGTGTGAAATGTCAGAGAATCAATAAGTTAAAAATCAGCTTAGTGTCAGCACATTGAAAAATTATTAGTGCCAGAAGTAATAAAATGAGAACCAGATCAGAAAGCTAATGCTTATAAAATGTGGTGGGAAGGTAATTGGTCAAACAAGAGTTTGTGTAATCTTATAGAGATGTTTTGTAAGGCATGAAAAGGTCAAACTGTTGTAAGAAAATTGAAGTAATGTATCAGCTGGTAATTAGGATGGCACATAAAGAAACAAATACACGAGGAGATAGTTGTTCGAATAAATGATGTGAAATATGATGAACGAAGAGGCCAAGGAGCCTGGAGTAGTATTTTTATGTAGTTACTGCAGCGAATATGGAGGGTTGATGCAGTTTGAAGGTGTATAGTTATTTGCAGTTGAAGTTGCTGTTAAGTTGAGGGAGTTATGTGTAATGAAGAGTATGGAATATGAGATATTTCAAGTATTGAAGTATGTCATTTAGCACATGAGCAATATCTCTTTGCAAGTTGTTTGTAGGTATACATGTTGATCTGAGGTATGCTGATAAAACAGTAAGTGTAACTTATGAGCAATGAGTAATTCGTGTATCCAATTAGCTATCAGAGTGAATTATGGTTATACTTAGGTCAAGCTTTAGAAGCAGAATTCTAGCACTGTGTAACGAATAATAAATATCCATATAGCAGATTTGAATTAATGCCAATATAATAGGAAATATTGTACCTCTCATCTAAGCTTTAGTGATAACAGTTCACATATGGCAGTAATGTTTGGCAAAATGAAATGACTAGTAGTTTAAAATTTTTCATTGGATGACAACATTAGCTATAGCGATGCAAATAGTTATGTAAGACATATTTAGTGGTATAATGTAGCATTCAAGATTATTGAATCAATCTGTAGAGGTATGAGGAATTATAAAATAATTGCATAAGTCAAGGTATAAATGCTATATTTTGTTCTCATATTCTATTTTGCTTGTGTTAAAGACTCAAATGAATAAGTTGTGAATTTCTTCCTGTACTTTAGTGTGTGTTCACCAAGTGAGTTATATATTAGAGTGATACTAGTATGGGCAGCACAAAGGGGTAGCTGGCATTCAACTAGTTTGTATTCTTGTCTTTGCTGTAGCTAGTTATAAGAGATTAACCAGTAACAAATATGTTGTTAAAAGCTCATTCAAACCTTCGAAAGTGAAGATTTTTGGTAATTGAAAGACAAAGTTTGTAAAAATATTTACCATGCTATGTTAATTAAGATAGATTGATCTTGTATAATGTTTCTGTAGGGGCAGTGTGCTACTGGATTCAATAGGGTATTATTTGTGATATGGTGTAACTTTCAGTATGTGAAGCTGAACTTCTGTTCCTCATTTTCATTTATATGCTATGTGATAATTTTTTCCTATTATTCTTTTTCACCTGTGGCTACAAAGAAGGTTTTTAGGGTGGGGATATAAGGGATCCGTGATCCCACGAACATAGATGCTAGTATCCAACACTCAGGTCGATAGTAGGCAGGAGTCGATTGTCAAGCACTGCAGGACGCAGCGAGATGAGTGTCGAGTGTGCAGTAGTACTGGAGAGTGTCGAGTGAGAAGTAGTGCGGGAGAGATGGGCAAGAATGGTGGTTGAGTGAAGTGAGTTGTGAACGATAAAATTCACCGGAGTATGACGAGTGAGCACTTCCCCCTGATCGTCGTTGGGTTGACCCTCACTAATACCGATTCGCAAGTGATATGAAACAGAAAGTGACAAGTGCTGAATTACGTGTTTCGCGTCAACCGTGTTAGCCAGCAACAACCATGGATTGTAGTGAGGATTGTTGTGAATGTTAACCATCAGCATTGCGTGTGACGAAGTACTGGAAATCAGCAATCAATAAAAAGATATAACCGTAATTAGATGTGTAAGGCAAAGGTAGCAACTGCCTCAGAATTTGTGTGTTAGTAGGAAATATATATCAGTTTGTACATCGAAACCTTTATGGTCCTTAATAATAGATAAACTTTCAATCATTCCACTATTCATCTCAAAACAGCCACACTCGGTTGAAATACCCCCGAAGCCACAGCAGAATGACCGATAGCTTTTCATCCATTAAGCACACGGTCTTATAATCATAATAATTAGCTGTTTGGCGGCTTCGGTAAAATTACACAAAACCCAATAATAAATTTTCATCGGGGGTGTTTCAAGGTACTGCACCAAATATTTCGACAGCATGTTCAAACTGTAATATTAAGTACAAGTAAGTTCAAATGTGTGTGAATGTTGCAAATTATTTACAATAGTATAAAGAACACTTCGTTGTTATAAGTTGTTCTTACGATCATTTCACGATAAAGGGTTCAGCTGGAAGATATCTGTGGTATTTATACTATCTTATATCAGTATATCAGGAAACAATTATTTAGAAAGACTGGAAATTCAGTGTGTTAAGTTTATACAGGATGATTCGCTTTATGTAACCTTCAGTACTATACCTTGTCTCCAAAAACCACATGTGAGATATTCATATTCTCTCGCTCGCGAAATATTGGTCCTCCAGAAAAAACGGCCAGGAATTTTTTCTAAGAAAATTAGTGTGGTTAGATTTTATACTGGTTCGCTAGAGGCCATAGTTTTCGAATTGTTGAAGAAAAATGTACAAATGTGACCTCCACACTTACATTCATCTGTCATCAGTCACAGTTTCTAGTTTGTTGTTTGTGGCAGTCTCACCTACCACTGGACAAAAATTTCCGACTACACGAACTATTCCCAATATATGACCTTCTTCGGTCTCTATTGATTGGGCTATTCCGCCACCAGCATAGTCGGCTATTTCGTTGGCACTTTTAATTTAAACGTGGCTGAGAGTGCCCTTTCTGGTCGGCTGTCACTAGCGCTCGGGAGCTGAACTTCGCTGGAGGCTCTGGAACCCCCTCCCCTGCCGACAGCACGCGTGCGCAGCCTGCCTTGGAGCATAATCTAAGGCGCGTAGGCAATATCAATTTCTCCAGTATTAGGTGCGAATGCGATTGTGTTGAGGTCATGTTTGGGGGAGGCTGAGCAGAGACTTTTGGTCGGTTTGGCAGCTGTGGGTGTTTAGGCACGTCTGTTGCACTATTTTGCGAGCATGTGTGTGCACTGTGCTGTGCTTTATTTGGACAGTTTAAGAGTACAGAGCTTGTCTGCTGATATTGTGTACTGCATTATTTAAGAGTTGCTTGCTATTGTGTGGTGAAATTAGGAGTTGTTTACGTGTTTGTGGCCTGTGTCAGATGGCCACAGTCAGATCAGTGTCGGTGTTTTGTGACAAATATACTCCATGACTAAATAAAAGGGCTCCAAATGATTAGAGTGCAGTCCTTCCTTACTTCCCTGAGCAGCACAATGCAGTCTGAGCGGTTTTTGATCAAAAACTGCAATCTGATCAGACTGTGAGTGAGTCAACAAATAATTGGACAAATTTATGTGTAGAGGAGTTAGAGGTCTGGATTGGAACGAATATCTTGATGGGTGTGGTTGTGTTGCCACATGTAGTGCACTACTGGAGTTCAGAACCTGCCATATGTCAGCCTTACATATCGAAACCTATGAGATGCATAAGTTTCAAAAAGATATGTCCCAAAAAAATAAAGTACACCCGTTCCTCCTTCCATCAGCCTATGGACTGAGATTATTTCGGAAAATTAGGAGTTATTTTTGCATTATTTACGAGCGGTTTGCATGACTAGGCTGTGCTATGAGTTATTTTAACTGTTTACAATTAGCAAGTGTGTGTCTAGAGCATTATAAATGAGTTATGTAGGAGTGTTTTGCAGGTCTGTATGGTGTGGAACATGTTGGTGTGATACATATACTCCATTCTTACATAAAGTAAATTGGTTCCTCCATCAATGGGCCTAGTGCAGGGTGAGTCCTTTTACCCAAAACATGTAGGAAGAGGTTGAGTGCTGGTGGCTTAGTTTCGTGGTGATGAACTTCGTTTGCAACAATTTTCTTAGGTTGGTGGCGGAAGCGCTAGTGAGCTTTGTTTACTGGCAGATTTCAAACATGGCGCCGGTTCCTAGGAGGAAGTGGCAGTTGGCTGGCTGAGGTTAGTACAAGTGCCCTTTCTTTCCAACAATTCCGTTAGGTTGGTAGAGAAAGCGGAAGTGACCTTTCTTTACTGCCAGAATTCGAACTCGGCATTGGTTCCTAGGAAGAGGTGGCTGTCTGGTCCTCGAAAAGTAGTTAAAATTAGGTAGTTGAACACCTTTGCATATGTATATGAAATTGCAAATTGAATTATTTAGTATGATTAAAACTGAAATGGAATTAAGGACTTAGGTAATTGATAGGTTAGATGAGCGATGTGGGAGTTAGCATATTTATGAAGACTATGTCCGTCATGTGTATGGAGGGTGTGTGACGTAAGCGGGGTGGCGGTGCAGCGATTGTCCAGTTATAATGCGCACACGAGAGAGAGGCAATTAGCGAGCGTTCTAGTGCCGACCAAACGTGCTGTTATACAGTCATGGAGGATTCCACTCTCGAGCAAACTTTGCCGCCAAAAGTGTAGCACTGCATTCTCGCTCGCACAAGGACATGTGCTGGATGGTGAGCAGTCGGCATTGACAGGTCTGAACGTGCCCAGGAAAACAACTTTGGCGCCAAAAGTGTGGCAGGGAACAGCCGACCGTTGTGTGATTCAGCTCCAAGGCAAACAATTTTGGCAGGAAACATGCAGAGGCGATGAATACACGTGGTGAGTGGACAAGGGACTGCTGTAACATCAAACTCGGCATGTTCCAGCGTATCCAGCAAAAACACGTTTACGTCATGGGAGCGATCGCTGGGCTCGCCCGCAGTGTACCGGCAGTCCAGCGCGAGGGGCCACCTCACATTACAGGTGTCGGCTGTGGCTCCATGTGCTGGCGGTGGGGCCAGGGGGTGGCGAGGATTTGAACTAATTCAGTTGGTGCGTGGACGTCATGGCGACTGCACTGCGATATCAAAGATGTGTGCTGATTGTGTTGGAGAACAAGTGGTGACCGTACTGCTTGAAATAAAGTCTTCAGTCCCTTCCCCCCTGCAAAATCAAATTATGTTACTATAAGTGCAGTTTATTATTTGACGCGACTCTGATAGGTTATCAGTGAAAATAGATAAGTGATGGAGAAAGTTCATACGTGTGATCGATTATGGTGTTGGGATTTGAACTTTGATAGATTTTTGTTATGGATGTAAGGAAAAGGACTTTCTCGCCAAGAAAATCGGACATCTTGAATAAATAATAAATGATAATAATAAATAGAAGTACAGTGTTGGAATTTGAATTTGGCGCAATTTTCTAGAGGAGGTAGGCCTATAATAAATAATAATAATAATAATAAATAATAATGATTTATAATAAATGACAATGAATGATAATGAATGTTAGTAAATGATAATGAATAATAGTAAATAAAAGTAAGGTTTTGCAGCCATTATTGTGTTGGAATTTGAATTTGGAGGGAATTTTCTAGCGAAGACAGGTCAATAATAATAAATAATAATAAATGATACTAAATGATAATGAATGCTAATAAATGATAATAAAGACAAGTACAGTGTTGCATGTGTTATCCTGTTGGAATTTGAATTTCGTGCCTATATTTTCTGGAGGCTTAGGTTAGTGGATGTAGCCCAATTGATCTATTTTCCCGCCAAAATTCAATACTCCCGCCATTTTTTCTGAAGGTTAGGTTAGTGGATATAGCTCAATTAGCCTATTTTCCCGCCAAAGCCGCCATCTTGGATGACGTCATCGCCACCTTCTTGAATAAATTTGGCAACAAGGCAGCGTGTCATCGTACATAGGTTGCCCCACTACTCATGGTCATACGAACCGTCATTCATCAGCACAATCTACTGTGGCAACGATGCATTTCTGGACTCATTTTCATCTGTCCCTGCAATTTGTCGGTTTTATTAATGTTCCCTGAGAATGTTTGCATTTGCCTTTTATATTATTGCCAATATTTTGTCGTTTTGTCATTTAGGGGCTAACGTAGCAGTAAGTAAAAGAATTTCTTCTGCAGCTTCCAGTGATACTTTTTCTGTGGTCTTTTTTGTAAAGTATGAGTACTGTTATAAATACTTGTGGTCATATAATTCCTGTCAGTGGACTGCTTCCACATTACAGAAGAATGAGATACTACAATACTTCTACAATGATAGTTGTTTAAGTATTTGCATTTGCATCAAGAATTAATTCAGAAGAGGATATACACTACATGAAAGTTACTAATAAGAGCAAACAGCTGCCTGGGGATGCCCCACTGCCCCCAGTGTTGGTGACACAAATGTTATCTTTCTGCTGAGCCAACACTTCTATGTCAATCTTCATGACAGCTTTTTAGCATCTCTTCTGTTTCAGTTTATTACAGTGAAGAGATTTAATGCCATAGACAACTGAATATCTGGTCCCATTAACTGTTCCTCGATATTCTGCTGCTGAGTCCTGGAAAATCACCATAGGAAACCATTGATAGGAGAACAACAGCGACACAGTATAGGAGCATATTCACATAGTACAGTACATGATGAACTAAATGACAGGTTTTGATAATAGGAAATAGCTGTCTGGGGATCTGTACAGCCCCCAGTGTCTGTCAGAAAATGTTATCTTTCTGGTGAGCCAACACTTCTGCGTCACTTCATGATAATTTGTTAGCATCTCTTGTGTCAGTTTGGTACAGTGAACGAGTTTCATGCCATAGGTGACTGAATATCTGGTCCCATAAACTGTTCATCCGTATTCTGCTGCTAGGTGCTGGAAAATCACCACAGGGTGGAGGAATGGCGAATGCCCAGTGAACGTCATCTGCCAGTGTGTGTAGTCCCAACAGTAAAATTCGGAGGCGGTGGTTTTATGGTGTGGTCATGTTTTTCATGCAGGGGGGTTGCACCCCTTGTTGTTTTGTGTGGCACTATCACAGCACTGGCGTACATTGATATTTTAAGAACATTCTTGCTTCCCACTGTTGAAGAGCAATTCGGTGGTAGCGATTGCATTTTTCAACACAATCGAGCACCTGTTTATAATGCGCGACCTGTGGCAGAGTGGTTACTTGACAATAACATACGTGTAATGGACTGGCCAGCACAGAGTCCTGACTTGAATCCTATAGAACGCCTTTGGGATGTTTTGGAAAGCCGACTTTGTGCCAGACCTCACCAACTGACATCGATACCTCGCGTCAGTGCAGTACTCGGTGAAGAATGGGCTGCCACTCCCCAAGAAACCTTCCAGCACATTATTGAATGTATGGCTGTGAGAGTGGAAGCTCTCATCAGGGCTAAGGGTGAGCCAGCTCCATATTGAATTCCGGCATTAACGATGGAGGTCGCCACGAACTTGTAAGTCATTTTCAACGAGATGTCCAGATACTTTTGATCATATAGTGAACATCTGCATAGTGAGAATATAAATACATAACTTTCTTATACCATGTCAAACTATATACAGTTTACGTCTCTTATATACAAGGTCATGTAAATTCGTGTTGTATACTTTATTCAAGTGTGTGCACATTTTGCCAATGCATCAATTCACTCATCTCATTTCTGTGGCCGATCATTCTGTCCACGGTTTAATTCCAGACAGAATTCTCTATCTACACAGTTAGTGAGCCCGATACTGTAGTAATTCAAGCTGACTGCAGGTGAATGACAGTGTTTCGTTGGTGTATGCCATACATTCTCCCTGCCAGTTACTCTCCGATAAACTATGGTGGCAAACTGTGTGATAGAACAACTACCTCGCACACCAAAGAAAACATCGATTCTTTGTAACACAAACACTACATAGGTTTCTGGAGGCGTATGACGCCAGCTGTTTACGAAATTTAAGCCTGATTACGGTTCAGAAACTATGGTATGTTCACAACAGCACTATAAGGTGATCGTCCACAACTGAAAATGCAATAGCCAGAGGAGACGTAACAGTCTTATCACAGTTTATCGTCACACCTAGTAACCTTCCTCTTACACACACAAGTTGCGGTCCGATGTTAAGCTGTATTTTTCACGTGTGGAATAATATGACCATTTTGCCTTAACACCACGTCTCTACAATGCTTCCTCTTTCCACTATTAAGGCGTGTATCTGCAGCATCAGTTCACACTCCTCCAGAACACACAATTTTATTGATTTCGGTCAGTACTCATTTCTCGGTATTTTTTCTCTAATTTTATGTACACTCTGTCAGTTTCTGTAATTTTGATGGTTTTTCGACATTTTACATATTTCGTCGTATTCCCATCAATTTTTTGTGATTAAACCAGATTTTCTACGAATTTTTCCGAATTTTTCCGAATTTATGCTATTTTTCGTATTATTTCGATAGTTACGCATAAGAATATGGTCATATAACTGCCATACCCATGAACTAATTGATTTTATACGAGAATATTTGTGTTTTATACACCAGTCTTCTAAAAAACCTAAGACTTCCATCTTTCTGATGATCCACATGCATGCATTTAGGATAGGACGCTCTTGAAAAATAATGTACATATATGGAACTAATTGAGTAGTGCAGATAATGGATACAATGGAAACTCGAAGTCTAGGAACAATTCCTTGTACTGCTCCAAGCCATTAGAGAACCAATCTGCAGGCTCGTGCAGTGCTGTACTTGATGGAAACCCAAAGTCTGGAAGCAGTTCTACGGGGGTTGACTGAAAAATAATGCCTCCACCTCCGTAACTCTTCAACTATTGGCAGCATTGGTATGTGGCAGGTACTGGCTTGTTCCGTAGCCTCTTCTCTACAGGTCCAGTTGGTGGCAAGCCTTAGCATAGAACAGTCATGTTGTTACAGTGCAAAGTATGGGACACTGCGCAGACGTTCGGTCAATGCGATTTAAGCAACGTGCAGTCATTGAATTCTTGGCAGCAGAAGGTGTCACCCCAAAGGAGATTAATCAGAGAATGAAAGCAGTTTATGGTGATTCTGTTGACGTGAGTACTGTGCGTCATTGGGAGAGTAAGTTTAAAGATGTTAAGACGTGAACATCTGATCTGAACGACAAACGAAGAGTTGCACGTCCTGTGGCAGCAACCAACGAGTTTCACAAGCAAAATGTTGACAGATTGCTTCAGAACGATCGTCGTATCAGAGAGAAATTGCAAGCAGAATCGGCATTTCACAAGATCGTGTGGGTTACATTATTGCTTTGCTTGGCTATCGGAAGATCTGTGCATGATGGTTACCCCAGATGCTGACTCCTGAACAGAAAGCACACAGACTTGAAATTTGCCTGGAACTCATCCCGACCGCTAAACCCGCTCGGCAGAACAGGCAAGAGGATTGAGGAAAGGGCCAAAGCTTGAGGTCAGTTTCTTCTTTTAATTGTTATTTATTGTACTTTAATAACTTTTACAACCAAAGCGGCATATAGCTGGACTTTTACCAAATGCAACTCTTTCACGGCTGAAGGCCTCCAAACAAGAAATCTTACCAAATCAACAAGACAAAAATCCAATTAAGACAGCAATAAAATAATTAAAAAAAACAGAAAAATATATGAAGTGCAATACAAATGGTTGAGGGCCACAATTAAATTTCAAATTTTTAGGATATATTACCATAGCCTTTTAAAGGCAGAAGGCCAGAATGTTTAAAAACAAGAAATCTTTAAATCAACAAGATTAAAATGCAACTAAAGAGGCAAATCAAATAAATAAAAAAAAGTATCACGGCTACGTGCAAAACCTTAAGGCTAAGCAGATAGAACATACATATGCAAGGTGCAATACCAATGCCTGAAGGCCACAACTCGGTTTCAAAATTTTAATATATATTACCATAATCTTTTAAAGGTAGAAGGCCGCAATGTTTAAGCTTGAAAGATAAATTTAAAAATTAATTTTGCATAATTTTAAGAAAATTAAAAAATAACCCTAGGCCTTTAATTTAAAGCAGCTGACAATAGAGAATTAAACACTGGTGGCACTCAGAAGCCTCCAGGGAGGTCGGTCTGCCCTCGTTCACAACCAAGAGACAGCCACGAACCGACCGACAAAACGACTTGCTTGCCACAAACAGGTATATGAGAAACACACCAAAGTTACGAAGCACACTACATGAATCGACGTGGCTTGGGTAGTTGAAACTACTACTCAACTTTGACGTCCTGGGTCAGTGAACCACAAAGCTCGTAGTGACTGGACATCTCCAGACACGCCCCGACACTGCGCAGGGACCGGCAACGGACCCAGCGACTGCACCACGCGGAGATATCTCCCCTGGTCCGCAGCTACCGACCGACTGCCTGCTGGTCCGTCCACGACCGCTGCTCCATCGCGACTGCACTGCTGGTGCGTCTCTGACTCACTTGCAGACACACGACGGCGAAAATACTGGCTCGGACCCAACCATGCAGAGGAAACACACGCCCACTGGCTAAACGACATCCCTGCACCAGGAAAGGACCGACCCAAGTTCCACAAGATGGTAACTGAAGGGGCCCAGAAGCGCTCGGAGAAACAGTTGCACGTCGCGCGATGAGACAACCGACCTCTCAGAGCCAGTATGCCGTCAACACTTAAAATAACTTGTCAAAGGAAATCACGCCAACCACACACACAACCTGACAAACACTTGCCCGAAGCCCTGAACGATATACAAGAGTAACTAAGCACTCACGAACGCGCATCGGGAGTCGATGCGCGCGCACACACACACACACACACAGCCGTCTCATGAACGATTGACGAGCCAAAACGCGTCGTCCGTTTGGACGACCGACCGACGATCCATCGAGTCCGTGGCCCGGCTCAGGCGATGCGTGGCGGTAATAGTCGGACGAGCCATGACGACTCAGTCCTCACTGCTCCAACCCGACTGCACTAGTTCCGCATTGCAACTCCCGACTGGCAGGTCCGGACTGCGCTCCAGACACGACTGGCAGACCCGAACTCGCTAACTGAACCGCGACCAGAACTCTCTTACAGCAGACAACGACCGGGAAGTAATAGCAGTAAAGCAAAGATACTATGAGAGGGGATGTATCGATACGCGCTGCTAACGCCGCTCATGATCAGGCAAAGCAGCAACTCAGTGACAGTAGTAATTTAAATTAACGTAGTGAGGTGAAAGTAAGTTAAAAAAAGGGTGTAAAATACATAATGGTGGGAACACGAGCCACGCACAGCTCATAACTGTAGTTTTTGGGTATTTATTTTTATTACCACAGTAATAAGGTATTCGTTAGTTGACAGTGGTCGACTGCAGACAGCTTCTTGGCCCATAAGAATGACAGACGACGGCCATGCAGAAAATAGAGCAACTGTAGAATATGTGGTTAGAACTGACTGGAGGCATTCGAGTACAGTGCTATACTATTCCATCCAAGTAATGTGCTGTTCTATCTCGTACAGAAGAATGATACTCATGAAGGACTGTCTCCCTCCGTCCAACGGACATCTGGCACACAAAATAGTGTGATTAGGGTTGCCATTGTCGAATGTCGCTCGATTGAGGCCACAGTCTTAATATTTAATTGTAATAGCAACGATAAATATGATGTTGGTTTTCTAGGACGGCTGTGCCTAGAGTTCGGTGTATGGACGAGGTAGCCGGAGATGGGAATGAATGGACATTTTCTGCTTAAGGTACGCACTGCTGCTGAGCTGCCCAAAGCGGATAGGCGGGGAACAAGTGTGCAGCTGACCCAGCATTGCCGCCCTCTAGGCGGGTTAACAGCGAAATAATACTCAGTACGTGGTTGGGCAGCCTTCGTGATCGCACGTGTTGCCAGTCTTCTCCGATTTTTATGTGGAAATTTGGGAAGATTCAATATGGGGAGTGTTTGCGCTGGACAACTATTCCTTCACATGTAAATTGACCAGCTGGCTGCTTGTACTGCCATTCTACACATTGCGCGTCTTTATTTGTTTGAGAGAACATCGTTTTTGATATGTTGTTTGCATCTAGATGATGAATAAGAGGTTGTGCGGCCTTTTGCTGAGTCTCTAGGAATGAGAAACACCAAACGATTGTAAGTGTTAAAACGTTAGTTGACTTTGTAAAGTATGAGAATGATCTAGAATCTGTTGCATCATTAACATCGATATTAGTTAGAAAATACGAGTGGAACAACCAGTTTCCTCTTCTTTCGAGTTTTTAAATAAAATCCTTGGCAAAGGAGATAAGTTTCTAGATATTCAATGGTTTGCAGCACGTCCCATATAATGACTTCGCTAAAGTTTCACTTTTCCAGAGATATAATTTCCACTCTTTATCTTCGGAATTATAAAGTGCAAGCGATCGGTAACATACTGCTTTGTGGTTGATATCGAGAACAGTCGCGTAATTGGTATGATATTCTGGCAAACCATGTCGAAATACATGAAATGGCAGAAATTTTCATATGTTACTCGATAAATTCAGCTAGAAGTGTAATAAATACGTCCCTTTTTGGCTTGTAAGCCGGCCAGTGTGGCCGAGCGGTTCTAGGCGCTTCAGTCTGGAACCGCGCGACCGCTGCGGTCACAGGTTCGAATCCTGCTTCGGGCATGGATGTGTGTGATGTCCTTAGGTTAGTTAGGTTGAAGTAGTTCTACGTTCTAGGGGACTGATGACCTCCGATGTTAAGTGCTCAGACCCATTTTTTTTGGCTTGTAAAATCGGGTATTGCATCTGATATCTGTTTCCAGATCGGTAAATTAATTCGTGATTGACGAAGAATTTCTCATCGACAGAGCTCAGAAAGTAAATGTTCTTGTAATGTCAGAGTCTGGAGATGATCGCAATTCGTTGCAGAAACCACGGCAGCAGGCAGGCCATACCGGAAACAACACGGTTAGCAGACGACTTTGTGCTGGGGGAACCAGCCCAGCCTTTGTGCAGCAGTTTGGAGAGTGGCCACTGTCTGTGGAGGGAGCTCGCCTGTCAGGCCAGCGTGTGTGTGTGTGGGGGGGGGGGGGGGGCTGTTTTCTCGTGACCTTTGGCCGTGGTGGATGGACCTTATGTGAAATATCTAGTACTGCGACTATACACAGTGCATGAGATTATGTTTTTTGAGATATATCTGTCTTCACAGTACACGTATGAGCATCTGTTGGTCGATACCTACATATAGGATGTAAAAGTGATGATTTTGTATGGTACAAGTTACGAATTGTGTTTACTACAACGATATGGCATGGTGTTACATTCCTCTGTGGTTATATAGCCTGGTTGGACATCGATTTCACACCGAAAAATTCAACCTCTCATCGACAGTAGCAGAACAGTGTAATTGAGGAAGTGTCTTGGGTGATAGTTTCCGTGTTTTATGATCTGTAGACTACTTTTGCAAGGGTTTAGCTGTCAGTGCAGTATGACTGCTATATGTTTTTCGGTCTGTACGAAGTAATTTTGCGCTGAAATTTTCGTAATTTTCTGTCAGCGGAAACCGGCGGACAGTTCAATGGTTCAAATGGCTCTTAACACTATGGGACTTAACATCTGAGGTCATCAGTCCCCTAGAACTTAGAACTACTTAAACCTAAATAACCTAAGGACATCACACACATCCATGCCTGAGGCACGATTTGAACCTGCGACCGTAGCAGTCGGGCAGTTCCAGACTGAAGCGGGGGACAGTGTCCCCCCACCACCACCAGCAGCAGTTTGGTGGGTAAATTCAATAAGAACCGATTGGAACGCTCTAATCGCAGTAAGTTCCATGATGTTAGAGAGTCACAAGAATCTTTTGTGTGTGAGGGGAGGGGGGGAATAGAGGTCCCTACAGAATGGTTCGAACAAAACAGAGGCAAGGTATCTATGGAATGTTCCCTGATGTCTGAGAGTCACATGATGTCTTCTTTTTCTTTGTTCAGGCGTTCAGTGGCATGTCAAGGCAGACCAGCTGCCTACAGTTCAGACAGGTGGGATGCTGTCTCCCACACACCGCTGTGACTTTAAAACATCTCCAGACCAGTAGTTGTAGGACATCGAGAATTCACCGAAAATTCCAGCCATTTTTCTCGTCTGTAGGACAGTGTTTCGAATTGTGTCTGCGGTTTTTCTTACGACATTTTGTGGGTTTCGAAATGTGTAATGAACTTTTAGGTATGTAATTTTTCTGATTGTCCTGTCTGTGCTTAGACACGTCTGCTTTGAATGTGAGAACAATAAAAAATAAAAAATCCCTAAATCCAGCAGCAAATATAAACTAAACCTAGTCAGCATTTCAGAAATGTGGCTCCGTGCCGGCTCTTACTTGTCGACACAACTGCACAGAGGTTTCTCGTCCCCTGACAGTTTATTCAAGGACCAGTGCGACCTCCGGTCTGTGCACTGCTTGAGTCAGCATTGTGTGTGTTCTAATATGCAAGGCGGCTGGCGTGTGGGCACACAACGTCCTGGCTGGTGCAGCTCCCAGCACATCTGCCTTACACTTGGTGCGAAGATGCCATCAAAAGGTTTTCGACGGTCTAATTACGTGTGGTGAGTTATGTTGACATCGATTTTGTGGTGGTATTTATTGTGCGATTGGAAAGACAGTGATATATTTAATTACCTTTTTTCTTTGCATTTTACAAGACCTGCACCTTCCAAAACAGCAGAGAATAATGAGCATTTCCCACCAAATAAGAGAGATATCCAACCCTTGAACTGAATTTCTCAAATAAACCATATATACTTTGCTATGTAATTGGCAATGATTTGAATTTACTACCATGAGATCGTTCCTCTCCATTACAGACTGAGTCCTTTTCCTGCCACTGCCCAGATGGGGAAGGTGAGGGGAGTTTGGGGTGTGTGGAGGGGAAGGTGGGGAATTCCCAGATGGGGACGAGTTTATTAATTTAACGATTTAATTAATTAGTCAATTAATTTGATATGAAAGGTGTGCTTGTATCGGTGGGGGAGGAGTTTTCCAGATGGGTGGGGAACAGGAGGGGAGGCAGAAGAGTGGGGGTGTTCTCAGAAAGACAGATTATAGGCAGGAGGTCAAGTGGTTCAAATGGCTCTGAGCACTATGGGATTTAACATCGGAGGTCATCAGTCCCCTAGAACTTAGAACTACTTAAACCTAACTAACCTAAGGACATCACACAACACCCAGTCATCATGAGGCAGAGAAAATCCCTGACCCCGCCGGGAATCGAACCCGTGAACCCGGGCGCGGGAGCAGGAGGTCATAAACTAATTAACAAAACAGTAGGTTAAGGGGAGGAGGAGGGAGTCATAAACCAATCAAGCTTGTCCCCGAATCCATGCAACCTGCAGTAACCAATTGTCTCAGAAACTGGCTTGTCCCACTACTAAAAACAAACTATGGCTCTGCTTGAAATCCAACATTTTGTTGAAACACAGAAGGAAGTAACGTTAATGCAGAATGTTGGTTATACACAGCACCAAGCAGCCACAATTTTAAAAGCTGACGATGCAGTTTGCTCTAAAGGTACGTGTTAGAGCGCAATTTACGTTAAATGACCACAAAGTGCGTTTGTTTTTGTCGTCTGTCTCGAGTAGGTGCTTTTATATTGCTTTTCAGTTTCATTCGTACACTCACTTTTGACTTAATTACGACTCAAGTTCGTTGAGCAACACTTCTCAATGCACCGTGTGTTTTGACTGACTTACATAAAATGAAAACAAATACAAGGTCGCAGTATCGTCAATCTGCTGGCACTGATGGTATCTGGATAACTCTCTGCTGTAGAACATGCTTGAATGTAGTTACGTTAGGATGAATATCGCTTGCTGCATATCCATTAACATGTCAGATGGCGTGTGAACCAATTAGAGATTGTCTGTTGCAATACTTCTCCTTTTCGTAGATGTAGCTCTTCTTTATGTTTACACCTGAACTTCTCTGATGCACAGTTACTTTTTCTTTCGTGGCCATGACTTATATGACGAGCCAGTCACTGAGGAGTGAAGGCGGCGGCACGAATGCCTCTTGTTGCGTTTCCTATAACCTGGCTGTGCAATCGCTGATCAGTGTTCGTTGTGGAACAAGCCATGTGAAACGCGTGCTACTGCCAATAGTTGTTTATCTCTGGTCTTATGTATGGTTTGGCTGACTTGTGTATAATGACTGCTTTAAGTCGGTGAAGAGGAAATGTCACACTTGATTATATCGAAAAACCACACTGTGTGTTACAGTTTGAGGCAATAGCTGTTAGGGACCAAACTTGGGAGGGTTTGCCAATTTCGTCACCTCTCTTCTATTTTCTGCATCAGAGAGTTAAAACTGTCGTCAGAGAGTCCTAAAATAATTTAGAGCTGCTTACCCACACACCCCAGCGAGGTCGCCAGGTGTCACAAAAATACGGCTGACTGACTCCTGGGCTCTGGACGTCTTACATTCACGATGGTAAAACGCTGCCGTAGTCTTTCTGCTGGTAGAAAGTTTTATTAGTTTGGAGAGAAAACTTTTTTCTCAAGCTTGTTTTCATTAGTCCATTAACAGTTTACGTTCGTCGAATACTTTTTTCTCTTGATACTTGTAGATGACTTACAAATGACCATAAAATATGAAATGCAGTTTTCTTTAGAAGCATTTATCATTATGAAAGTAAGAAACGTGTACTTACTGGTGCGACAGCAGCCGTTTGTGTTGACTTTTTACCCTCTTTATCAAATCACTAAATGGTTTCGACAGCAACAGGGCTGAAACCTCTGTATGACAACAATGAAAAGTTTGAAGGTTATAGAATCGTTAACCTAGATTGCGCCTTAACTGCATTCTCCATGTCAAAGGCTTCACACTTACTGTAGTTGCCACCTATAGAGTGTTCCATAAACTACACCCTTCCATCTAGCGACTTAGAGACTGCACCGTAGCACTGTCGTGGGCCCTAATTGTGTTATCGAAAAAATCGCTATTTAAGCCTATCGCCTATACAGTCGTGCTCTCTGCATTCCATGCTGTGCGTAACTTCGTTATAGCTGTACTGCTCGCCAGATGCTGCTGTATGTGCTGGCATTCCGTCCTCTATGAAATACTTATCATTCGATTTTTTTTTTAAAAAAAAGCTATTGGGTGAAAATATTTTACTTTTGCACGTCATACAATCAGGTATCTAGTCTCAACAAAAGATTGAATTTATTTTCGTTATTCGTCATATTTACTGCGCTGCATCAAAGTAAAACGTTGCTCGGAAGTTGAAAGAGTTTGCATAAGTAAAAACATATTTCTTAAACTTTGCGCATGATTAATTTTAGCTCATGCTTGCAGTGTATAAAATATAGATAAGATATTGATATTTCATTTAAAATTGACAGCAGAACGATATCTCGTTTCATTCTCGAGTTATTGATTTTTATATCCAATGGACGCTTGTGCACAAGGAACCCATTTACGCCCTTGTGCTTCAGAAATTATGGGATCATAGCAATTGTCATATTTCATAAGCGATTCAAGATATCTAAACGACGTTTTCCGCAAGTGATAGCACACAAAGATAAACACTCGAAACGTTTTTATTCGCCAAGATACAGAAGTCACTCGTTCACAGCACTCATAGCCTTGTGGAATGGGAGGCATAAACACGTCAACAGTACTTCAGGAAAAACCAGGGCCAAGTACAGCACTTGGCGAGCGATGGAGCAGGACGAGTTAAACCGCCCACAGCAGGTAAAGGGTAAAGTAAGATCACAACAATTACAGGCACGAATCGTAGTTGTAGAGGTCATGACTCCCCCCTCCTCCTAGCAAAAGATGATATTCTGTCTGCTGGGAAAACTTCAAGGATCACGTGAAACACCATTATGTTTTCATATACAGGTATAACAGTTTCACAGTGCTCACCTAACTATCAGAAAATATAGTGGATCGAAAACTGTTTGCAAAGTGTCAAGCAATTCTAGAAATTTACAGCGTACGTGTAGCGCAGGATAAGTTTTCCGTCACTTGTGCGCGAGCTTGCCCACTCAGATGGGCTTGAAGAGAGACCGGTGTTATCGTGCGAGGTGGAACAGTGGTTGGCTCGCAGGATTTGTACACAGCAGGAATACAGTTCAAACCTGTGGCCCACCATCCTGAGTTAGATTTCCCATGATTTACCTAAATCGCCCCAGGCAAATGCCGGAATGATTCATTTGAAAGGTGTAAGTAGGCTGTTTAGGTTTTTATGTTGGTAACGCCATGTAACGCTCTATATGAAAATCACTGACTGTGCTGTGTGCAGTCTGTGGCTGTTTTGCATTGATGGAATTTGCTATTGTAGTGTTGGGCTGTTGGATGTGAACAGCGCGTAGCGTTGCGCAGTTGGAGGTGAGCTGCCAGCAGTGGTGGATGTGGGGAGACAGATGGCGGAGTTTTGAGAGCGGATGATCTGAACGTGTGTCCATCAGAGACAGTAAATTTGTAAGACTGGATGTCATGAACTGATACATACATACATATATATATATATATATATATATATATATATATATATATATATATATATATATATATTAATGACTTTTGAATACTATTAAGGTAAATACATTGTTTGTTCTTTATCAAAGTCATTCATTTGCTAACTATGCCTATCAGCAGTTAGTCCCTTCAGTAGTTAGAACCTTTTATTTAGCTGGCAGTAGTGGCGCTCGCTGTATTGCAGTAGTTCGAGTAACGAAGGTTTTTGTGAGGTAAGTGATTCATGAAAGGTGTAGGTTATTGTTAGTCAGGGCCATTCTTTTGTAGGGATTTTTGAAAGTCAGATTGCATTGCGCTAAAAATATTGTGTGTGAGTTTAGTGTTGATCAGTATAAGTAAAAAGCGAAATGTCTGAGTACATTCAGTTCTGCTCAGCTGTTTGAAAATCAAATAACGTAAGGGATTTACCAGCACAGTAATTGAATAATTTTTCTAAGGGGACGTTTCAAAAAGCGAGGTAGAATTTCTTCCCCATCGTTGAAACAACTCTAGCTTGTGCTCCGTCTCTAATGACCTGTACGACGAGGGGAAGTTAAACCTTAAACTTCCTTTCTTCCACTGACAACAGTAGAAAACATGCTATGCGGGGAAAGGTGGGCATTCACATCACCACCATATCTCCTGCCAACAACATATCTGATGCTGTCCGTTAGTCCACAGGTAGAACTACTCTAGCAGACCACAGTACGGTGAGTGTGACGAGGCAGTAAGGTAAACGTCCTCAACCCTCAACTAAGAACGAGAAAATAATGGGGCGATGGCTTTTTCTGGACGCAGGCGAAAATGACTGAAAGGAACGGTTTTCCCCTCGCATACACATCAATAGCCTCCAGACCTGCGTTCTCACTGGAAGCGCTAAATGAAACACTAGTAACGGAGAGCGCACACTTATACTTGCGGCATTTCAGTCGTTAGAGTTTATTGCTATTACAGTTCTTATATCGAAAACATGACATACCAACTCCTCAAATTTTAAGTAAAATGCATTTAAATGACGTGATTCTCTGAACTTTAATTTCTTGCATTTTATGCTAAGTGGGCTATTAAATACTAATATTTAGAAATTACTGTGTCAAAACACTTTATATACTTTATTGTCCTTATTACAATTAAAGGCAATGGCCTTGCCGCTGTGGTAGCTCTAGTTCCCGTCAGATCACCGAAGCTATTTCGGGCTCAGCACGTGGGTGGGTCACCGTCTGGTTGCATTGTTGTCAAGAGGGGTGCACTCAGCCATTGCGAGGCAGCTGACGAGCTACTCCGTTAACGAAAAATGATAATGGTGGGGAGAAGGGAGTACTGACGACATGAGCATCCGTATCCGCATTCAATGATACCTATCAATTAAGGACGGCTCGGCGGTCGGTCGGAAGTGTTGAGCCTTCATAGCCCTGTGTGGATGGAGTTCAGTTGGAGTTCATTATAACTAAAATCATAAGCACTGTTGTGCGTTGAAGCTGTTTGACCGCACATTATATTTTGGGGGAGGTGGAGGGAGAACAGAATGGGAACAACGAAACTGTGACCCCCTGCAACCCACTGGCCCTGACAACGCAGTCCAAATAACGCGCCTGGGTAGTAAGTTAGCCGTGCATTAGCTTTAATGTCTGGACAGTAGGGGAGAAGCGTTAAAGATGAAGGTTTTTGAAGAGACACGAAAACTTGCACCCTCGGAAAGCTTTGCTGTTGATACCACAGGCAATTCCCGAGCTTCAATGTACCAATTAGAATCTACACCGACGGAAAAAGAAATCGTAGCACCAAGAAGGATCGGTGCGGCATAAGCGGATGTTGATAGGCGTGTTTCTACATCTTATAATGTTCGCATAGGCGTGTTTCTACATCTTATAATGGTCGTCTAGTCGTAGAAATTGCTATACTCGCACTATTTCACTGCCATTTACGGAGCTTGTTAGCACTTGATGTTAGGTTGGCGCCATTAAAATGCATTGTGGTAATCGCTGCTGCTTGCTGGATCGCTGCTGTGTCTCGATGCTGATGCTGGCTCTAAATCTGGTTGTGTAGGGGTAAAATGATGAGGTCCTGGGTTTTTGATGTGCTTTTGATGATAAATAAAGAGCGAAACGAACAAATATTTAAACTTCAAATATTTATTACTCTGGTGGCCATCTTAATTCCACTGTCCACCAAAGACAATGACACAACACAAAGTAGTACTTCTTTTTACATGTTCTTTGCATTGTTTATCCACCTCGAACAATAACACACATACACACTTTACCAAAGTGATATTCCGACTGCGCCCCCAACTCTTCTTGCTGCTTGTATTTATAACCTTGTCAAAGAGCTACTAAAAAGAGATATAGTTTATAAGTCACATGTACATCTGTTATCGTAATTTGTGCAGAAAAGTTATTAATTTATATGAAGTGACATAATTTAACAGGTTATTAAAATGACAGACAGATTTTTTGACTTGACAGAATAATTCTTTGTTACAAAAATCCGTTTTTTAGAAGTTTGTCAACTGACTTCTCTAATTTGCATAAATAAGTAAATAACATGAATTATTAACAATTACATTGGTTTTCGTCCAAAATAGGAGTGTTTACGTGAATACTGAGTGAAAACGGTCCTAGTGAACAAATAGGTTACACTGAGTGATTTTTATTTAACGAGATCCAAAATACGTAAGTTGGCCACTATTTTTCGTACTTCATATTAATTATTTAAGATGAACTTAGTGTTTTTACATGATGACATTTGCTGTATCAGAGATCAAGTGATATTAACTTTTGTGTGGGTCAGTCATTCAGTATAATTTAATGAGTTGACTGTTTATGGAGACTTGTTATGCAATCATTGTTAACATACACAATAACTTTTCTATAATCATAAATACTCGTTAAACTGGTTGAATTTGGAGGGTATCGCATACTTTGGTAAAGTAAAGCCTTTAATAGGTTCTGTTACAATCTGACAGACGATGTTTATTCAAATTTCACGCGAGTCGCATAAGGATGGCAATAGTAACGCCACTGAAAGAATGTGAATGACATTTGCTTCAAATACACGATGTAACGGTCGTGAGCGTTAATTTGTTTTGAGATTTGTCATAGTGGGTTGATACTGGTCAAGAATACCTTTAAGCCAACAAAGACGCCATTATAAACACCTCTCTCAGTTTCAACGACGTCGTGTAAAAGGGATACGAGAAGCTGGGTGTTCATTCTGCGATACTGCATAGGGCCTTGGCAGGAATGTAGCCACTGTACGTGAATGTTGGCAGCGATAGTCACGAGAACGTACGGTCCCAAGAAGACGGGGCTGCAGACGGCCACGTGGTACTACTGAGAGGGAAGACCACCCACTTAGGACTTCCGAAAGGCGTTCGATACAGTTTCGCACTGTCGCCTGATAAACAAACTAAGAGCCTACGGAATATCAGACCAGCTGTTGGCTGGATTGAAGAGTTTTTAGCAAACACAACACAGCATGTTGTTCTCAATGGAGAGACGTCTACAGGGGACGTGCCACAGGGGAGTGTTATGGGACCATTGATTTTCACAATATATGTTGAAAGTGTTGTTAATAAAAATTCTCTATTTAAATTAGACTGAACTGCATGTGACTGCTTTAGTCTTTAATAAAACTTGCATCTGACTGCATATTTAACTGAACTGAACTTTATCTGACTGCATGAAAATATTGTTGGAAAATTAATACTCAAAATACACATCTGACTGCATGAAAGTTTAGTGGTAAAAATAAATGAAAGTCACCAACCTGCATCTGACTGCGTCTGTGGACTTAGCTCGTGCACTCCTTCCCGTTTAGCCGATAATGAAACATAAATTCAACTCAGCCGTAGTGCAATGGCATAAAATTGTCATTCTAGATAACTTTACTCATTTTGGCCCTGTTTGTTACTTAATAAAAATTCTGCCCTGATCTGAATAATTTGCCAACTGTGCAATGGCATATAGATTATTTTACTCTGATAAATGAAATTATTAGCTTTATTCATGGGAACGTTACTTTAATGAACATTTTGGTTCAATGCAAGCACAGGATGCGGAGAACGACATAAGGTGTGAGATGAAACTCTAATTTTATCTACAAAAAAAATTTATTGTTCAAACTTTTAAGGCACATGTGAAAAACTAAAAAAACTTCTATAGCATGGATTTACGAGAAAGTTTCACAAAACGCTTATTGCATCAACAATGGGATTTTTATCTAGCTTTTAGACATTATTTAACCAAAGAAGATGTACTACTCGAAGATGTACTACTCGTCCAACCTTGCGGTTGGGAACTATCGACATTTTTCACTGGCTCTATCCTGATCGAATCTCAGCACATACCTTTCAATATAAAGGACCTAGTAGATAGTGTCGGAAGTTCCATGCGGCTTTTCGCGGATGACGCTGTAGTATACAGAGAAGTTGCAGCATTAGAAAATTGTAGCGAAATGCAGGAAGATCTGCAGCGGATAGGCGCTTGGTGCAGGGAGTGGCAACTGACCCTTAACATAGACAAATGTAATGTATTGCGAATACGTAGAAAGAAGGATCCTTTATTGTATGATTATACTATAGCGGAACAAACACTGGTAGCAGTTACTTGTGTAAAATATCTGGCAATATGCGTGCGGAACGATTTGAAGTGGAATGATCATATAAAATTAATTGTTGGTAAGACGGGTACCAGGTTGAGATTCATTGGGAGAGTCCTTAGAAAACGTAGTCCATCAACAAGGGAGGTGGCTTACAAAACACTCGTTCGACCTATACTTGAGTATTGCTCCATCAGTGTTGGATCTGTACCAGGTGGGGTTGACAGAGGAGATAGAGAAGATCCAAAAAAGAGCGGCGCGTTTCGTCACAGGGTTATTTGGTAAGCGTGATAGCGTTATGAAGATGTATAGCAAACTCGAGTGGCAGTCTCTGCAAGAGAGGCGCTCTGCATCGCGGTGTAACTTGCTTGCCAGGTTTCGAGAGGGTGCGTTTCTGGATGATGTATCGAATATATTGCTTTCCCCTCCTTATACCTCCCGAGGAGATCACGAATATAAAATTAGAGAGATTCGAGCGCGCACGGAGGCTTTCCGGCAGTCGTTCTTCCCGCGAGCCATACGCGACTGGAACAAGAAAGGAAGGTGATGACAGTGGCACGTTAAGTGCCCTCCGCCACACACCGTTGGGTGGGTTGCGGAGTATAAATGTAGATGTAGATGTAGATGTAGATTATGGCTGTGGCGCATTGTGCTGGAATTTGAGCAGCAGCTGACATCACAATGACACAACGAACTTTTTATTTTTAGGTAATCAGTCTTTTGAATGATTTGATGTTCCCGCCACGAATTCCTCATCTCATAGTACCACTGTAATCTACGACCTCAGTTATTTGCTGGATGTATTCCAATCTCTGTCTTCCTCTACAGTTTTTGCCCTCTACAGCTCCCTCTAGTACATATAAGTCATTCCCTGATGTCTTAACAGATGTCCTATCATCCTCTCCTCCTTGTCAGTCTTTTCCACATGTTTCCTTCCTCTCCGATTCTGCGCAGAACCTCCTCATTCTTTACCTTTTCAGTCCACCTAATTTTCAATATTCGCCTTTAGCACCACATCTCAAACGCTTCGATTCTCTTCTGTTCCGGTTTTCCCACAGTCCATGTTTCACTACCACTTAATGCTGTGTTCCAGACGTACATTCTCAGAAATGTCTTCCTCAAATTAAGGCTTATCTTTGATACTAGTAGACTTCTCTTGACCAGGAACGCCCTTTTTGCCAGTGTTAGTCTGCTTCTGATGTCCTCCTTGTTACGTCCGTCATTGGTTATTTTACTACCTAGGTAGCAGAATTCCTTAACTTTATACACTTCGTGACCATCAGACCCGATGTTAAGTTTCTTGCTCTTCTCATTTAAGCTACTCTAGTCTTTCTTCTATCTACAGTCAATTCATATTATGTACTCATTACATTGTTCATTCCATTCAGCATGTCATGTAATTCTTCTTCACTTTCACTCAAGATAGCAATGTCATCAGCGAATCCTATCATCGATATCCTTTCACCTTGAATTTTAATACCCCTCTGAACCTTCCTTTCATTTCCATCATTGCATCTTCGATGTATAGATTGAACAGTAGGGAGGAAAGACTACATCCCTGCCTTACACCCTTTTTAATCTGAGAGCTTGGTCGTCCACTCTTGTTATTCCCTCTTCGCTCTTCTACATATTGTATATTACCCCTCTCTCCCTATAGCTTACCCCTATTTTTCTCAGAATTTCGAACA
The DNA here is from genome assembly GCF_021461395.2 of Schistocerca americana. Lineage (NCBI taxonomy): Eukaryota > Metazoa > Arthropoda > Insecta > Orthoptera > Acrididae > Schistocerca > Schistocerca americana. The sequence goes on from NC_060126.1 coordinate 34,376,466, forward strand.
CCATTTTAATTGTCGAACGCTTTTTGCAGGTCGACAAATCCTATGAAAGTGTCTTGATTTTTCTGTAGTCTTTCTTCCATTATCAACCACAACGTCGGAATTGCCTTCTGGGTGCCTTTACCTTTTCTGAAGCCAAACTGATCGTCATTTAGCACATCCTCAATTTTCTTTTCCATTCTTCTGTATATTACCATCGTTAGCAACTTGGATGCATGAGCTGTTAAGGTGATTGTGCTATAATTGTCTCACTTGTCGGCTCTTGCAGTCTTCGCAATTGTGTGGATGATATTTATCTGAAAGTCAGATAGTATGTAGCCAGACTCATACATTCTACACGCCAACGTGAATAGTCGTTTTGGTGCCACTTCCCCCAATGATTTTAGAAATTCTAATGGAATGTTATCTACCCCCTCTGCCTTACTAGATCTTAATTCCTCCAAAGCTCTCTTAAATACTTATTCTAATACTGGATCCCCTATCTCTTCTAAATCGACTCCCGTTTCTTCTCCTTTCAGTATAATCTGTCCACCTATCTTCTCTCTGCTGTGAATTTAACAGTGGGATTCCCGGTTCTCTCTTTATGCTTCCACCCTTGCTTTTAATGTCTGACTTTCCTATATGCTGAGTCAGTCCCTCAGAAAATCATTTCTTTTTAGATTTCTTCGCATTTTTCATCCAGTCATTTCGTCCTATCTTCCCTGCAATTCCTATTTATTTCATACCTCAGCGACTTGTATTTCTATATTCCTGAATTTCCCTGAACATTTTTGTACTTTCTTCTTTCAGCGATCAACTGAAGTATTTCTTCCGTTGCTCATGGTTTCTTCGCAGTTACCTCCTTTGCACGTATGTTGTTGTTTCCAGCTTCTGTTTTAGAGATGTCCATTCAACTGTACTGCCTACTGAGCTATTCCTTATTCCTGTACTTATAGCCTTAGAGAACTTCAGGCGTATCTCGTCATTGCTTAGTACTTCCGTATCCCAGTTCTTTGCGTATTGATTCTTTCTGAGTAATGTCTTAAACTACAGCCTATTGTTCATCACTACTGTATTGTGATCTGAGTCTACGAGTATATCTGCTCCTGGGTAAGCCTTACACTCCAGTATCTGATTTCGGAATCTGTGTTTGATCTTGATGTAATCTAACTGAAATCTTCCCGTACCACCCGGCCTTTTCCAAGTATACCTCCTCCTCTTGTGATTCTTGAACCGAGTATTCGCTATTACTAGCTGAAACTTGTTACAGATCTCATTTAATCTTTCCCCTCTCTCATTCCTTGTCCCAAGTCCATGTTCTCCTGTAACCTTTTCTTCTACTCCTTCCTCTACAACTGCATTCCAGTCCCCTATAAATTTTAGATTTTCATCTCCCTTTGTATACTGTATTACCCTTTCAGTATCCACATATACTTTCTCTAGCTCTTCATCTTCAGCTTGTGATGTTGCACGTATACCTGAACTATCATAGTCGGTGTTTGTTTGCTGTCGATTCTGACAAGAACAACCCTATCGCTGAACTGTTTACTGTAACATATTCTCTGCTCTGCCTTCCTATTCGTAACGAATCCTTCTCCCGTTATACAATTTCTGCTACTGTTGGTATTACTCAGTACTCAGCTGACCAGAAATCCTTGTCTTCTTTCTATTTCACTTCACTGGCCCTTGCTATATCTAGCTTGAGCCTTTGCATTTCCCTTTTCAGATTTTTCTAGCTTCCCTACCACATTCAAGCTTCTGACATATCAGGACCTGACTCGTAGAACCTTATCATTTCGTTGATTATTCAATCTTTTTCTCATGGTCACCTCTCTCTTGGCGTTCCCCTCTTGGAGATCCGAATGAGGGACTATTCCGGGATCTTTTGCCAATGGAGAGATCATGATGACACTTTTTCAATTACGGGCCACATGTCCTGTGAGTATACGTTGTGTGTCTTTAATGCAGCGGTTTCCATTGCCTTCTGTGTCCTCATGCCATTGATCATTGCTGATTCTTCCGCCTGTAGGGGCAGTTTCCCACCCCAAGGACAAGAGAGTGCCCTGTGTTGTGACTTGGCAAGACAGCCAAGCCACTATGATTGGTAGCCGAAAGGCACGCGTTAAGCTCACGCAGGCTGGCGTGAGGTCTGGAACATTTAAGGAAGTTAGACTTTAGCAAAAAATGTCGTAGCTGTTGGAATACTTAACTTTAATCCATAATTGCTGAACATCGGTCTGACGGTACATGCATCACAAGATAAATAGCAAATGATAATGGCACCTTGCTAGGTCGTAGCAAATGACGTAGCTGAAGGCTATGCTAACTATCGTCTCGGCAAATGAGAGCGTAATTTGTCAGTGAACCATCGCTAGCAAAGTCGGCTGTACAACTGGGCGAGTGCTAGGAAGTGTCTTAGACCTGCCGTGTGGCGGCGCTCGGTCTGCAATCACTGATAGTGGCGACACGCGGGTCCGGCGTATACTAACGGACCGCGGCCGATTTAAAGGCTACCACCTAGCAAGTGTGGTGTCTGGCGGTGACACCACACCCTGAACCTCTGTCCGCTCCTCCGTCCTTTGTGACAAGGTGGAATGAGGTTGGCTACTTATGCCGGAAGTCTTCGGCAGCTAATGCTATTAACCAAAATTTAAGCGGTGGCAGGTTTCGATGATGTTTTGATTACTAATCGAAGATGCTACCCCTAGATTACGGCTGTCTAACCAACTTTTACAAATCGGTTACTTCAAGGACAGCTCCGAGCCAGACTCCCGGCAACGTGCAATCCACTGAACCCAACCCACCATCATCTGCGACTTCAGTAGTGTCTAGTGAGAGCTCATTGGAAGGCAGTGATGAGGTTTGTTGTATATTCTGATGAAAGCTGAGCTTAGTTCGATGCCAGCGATGGCCGTGTGTTGGTCAGAAGGGTCTGCAACCAATCTGTCTACAAACTAGACACACTGTATCTACATCTGGAGTTACGGTCTGGGGTGCGATTTTGTATCACAGCAGGAGGATTCTTGTGGTTATCCCATGCACCCTGACTGCAAAATCGTACGTCAGCCTGGTGATTCGATCAGTTGAGATGTCATTCATGAACAGCATTTCAGGGGGTGTTTTCCAACAGAACAACGCTCGCCGACATACCGCTGTTGTAACCCAACATGCGCTACAGAGTGTTGACATATTGCCATGGCCTACTCAATCACCAGACCCCTCTTCAGTCGAGTAGATCTGGGACATCGTCGTTCGACAACTTCAATGACATCCACAGACAGCATTTACTGCACTTTTATTGATCGAACAAGTTCAAGAGGAAACTTCCTGGCAGATTAAAACTGTGTGCCGGACCGAGACTCGAACTCGGGACCTGTGCCTTTCGCGGGCAAGTGCTCTACCATCTGAGCTACCCAAGCACGACTCACGCCCCGTCCTCACAGCTGCCAGTACCTCGTCTCCTACCTTCCAAACTTTACAGAAGCTCGCAGGAGCCATCTCCGTTTCCTCATAGGTAGGATCCAACATGTTGCCTTGGATGGAGACATACTGACAGTTGTGGAATTAACTATAGGTGTGCCTCAGCGGAGAGTGTTGAGATCTTTGCTGTTTATGTTGTACGTTTATGAACGGTTGAAAATATTAGTAGTAACCTCAGACTTTTTGCATACGATGCAGTTATCTGCAATGAAGTACTGTCTGAAATATGCTAAGCCAGTATTTATATCGATCTACATAAAATTTGATAGTAAAGCAAGGAATAACAACTTGCTCTAAATGTACAGAAATCTAAAACTGTTCGCATAAAAAAGACGCAGAGTTGTACATCCTGTGGCTGTAGTGTTATAGTGAGTCATTCCTGCACTTAGTGAGCTCATATAAAGACACAATTCACCGGCAAGTTACTACGTAAATGCGGTCAGTGTAGGAAGGAGCAAAGCAACCCAAGCTCCGCATTCTGGGCCAGGTGGGCCAATGTGGACCAACCGATCGCTGTGGGGTCAGCACAGCTCTCTCCCGGCCATTGTTGCTTTTGTTGACCTCGGAGCTGCTACTTGTCACTCAAGTTGGCGTCACGAAGCTGAGAGCACGCCGTTCCAGTCGTCTCGCCGATGAAAACTCTCTGACAGTAATGACACTCGAACCCGGGCCCTCCGGACAACGGGCAGAGCCGCCGACCACCGACTTACGGAGGCTCACAGTCTACAGAAGAGACTCATTACTAGGACATTGCTCGAGGCTGTGGGATTCATTCTAATTGGGAGCAGTGCGGGACACTGAACGTATGTACAGAACGACAGCACGAGTAAACAAAGGTGAGTCTCATTCACAGCAGAGGGTCTCGGAGATGCCGAAAAACCCGAATGGTAGACGCCGGTATATGCCAATTAAGACAAAAAAGAGACGACGCACCAAGAATAAATTATCCAAATGAGAGAGAAATTGATAGATGTGACGTACATGTACAGACAAACAAAGGATTACAATTTCAGAAAAGAAATGATTTACTCAAGAGAAAGAGCTTCGCAAATTGAGCAAGTCAGTGAGGGGCAAATAAGGCTCTTATGTAAGCAGTTACTCGGCTTGGTTCGTTAGTTAGTTAGCTCCATAGAATATTTGAAAGATCCTTTTATCGAAATGATGTGGAACGAGTTTGTTTACAGAATATGTAACGTGATTTTAACATTAATATATACATACACTGCCCAGCCAGAACATTATGACCACTGACCTGCTATATACACTCCTGGAAATTGAAATAAGAACACCGTGAATTCATTGTCCCAGGAAGGGGAAACTTTATTGACACATTCCTGGGGTCAGATACATCACATGATCACACTGACAGAACCACAGGCACATAGACACAGGCAACAGAGCATGCACAATGTCGGCACTAGTACAGTGTATATCCACCTTTCGCAGCAATGCAGGCTGCTATTCTCCCATGGAGATTATCGTAGAGATGCTGGATGTAGTCCTGTGGAACGGCTTGCCATGCCATTTCCGCCTGGCGCCTCAGTTGGACCAGGGTTCGTGCTGGACGTGCAGACCGCGTGAGACGACGCTTCATCCAGTCCCAAACATGCTCAATGGGGGACAGATCCGGGGATCTTGCTGGCCATGGTAGTTGACTTACACCTTCTAGAGCACGTTGGGTGGCACGGGATACATGCGGACGTGCATTGCCCTGTTGGAACAGCAAGTTCCCTTGCCGGTCTAGGAATGGTAGAACGATGGGTTCGATGACGGTTTGGATGTACCGTGCACTATTCAGTGTCCCCTCGATGATCACCAGTGGTGTACGGCCAGTGTAGGAGATCGCTCCCCACACCATGATGCCGGGTGTTGGCCCTGTGTGCCTCGGTCGTATGCAGTCCTGATTGTGGCGCTCACCTGCACGGCGCCAAACACGCATACGACCATCATTGGCACCAAGGCAGAAGCGACTCTCATCGCTGAAGACGACACGTCTCCATTCGTCCCTCCATTCACGCCTGTCGCGACACCACTGGAGGCGGGCTGCACGATGTTGGGGCGTGAGCGGAAGACAGCCTAACGGTGTGTGGGACCGTAGCCCAGCTTCATGGAGACGGTTGCGAATAGTCCTCGCCGATACCCCAGGAGCAACAGTGTCCCTAATTTGCTGGGAAGTGGCGGTGCGGTCCCCTACGGCACTGCGTAGGATCCTACGGTCTTGGCGTGCATCCGTGCGTCGCTGCGGTCCGGTCCCAGGTCGACGGGCACGTGCACCTTCCGCCGACCACTGGCGACAACATCGATGTACTGTGGAGACCTCATGCCCCACGTGTTGAGCAATTCGGCGGTACGTCCACCCGGCCTCCCGCATGCCCACTATACGCCCTCGCTCAAAGTCCGTCAACTGCACATACGGTTCACGTCCACGCTGTCGCGGCATGCTACCAGTGTTAAAGACTGCGATGGAGCTCCGTATGCCACAGCAAACTGGCTGACACTGAGGGCGGCGGTGCACAAATGCTGCGCAGCTAGCGCCATTCGACGGCCAACACCGCGGTTCCTGGTGTGTCCGCTGTGCCGTGCGTGTGATCATTGCTTGTACAGCCCTCTCGCAGTGTCCGGAGCAAGTATGGTGGGTCTGACACACCGGTGTCAATGTGTTCTTTTTTCCATTTCCAGGAGTGTATATAAACATGTCCAACCGACGGGAGCGTACCTGACGAGGAATAACTGCTAGTCAGATACTAACTACAGGCTTTTTAGATGAAAGAATGTAATTCTTAAGGGCTATCGGTAGCTGGTGAAATGAGGAATGCTATGGTTTTGGCACAACGTAAGTGAATACATACATGTTTATTTTGTATCGAGGATGTGCTTTTTCATACGATATTCACATTGCGTTTCCTCAGCTCCTCACTTAATGAACTTAATAAACCACTGTTTCACAATTCTCTCGCAACCGCGTGTGCACAACACGTTTGTGCCGCGAGGCTGTGTAAACCCCGCTGTGTTTTGGCACGGGGGGGGGGGGGGGGGGGAATTTTAGCATGGCAGCAAGGGAATTGTGTAGGTTTTACTCAAAATTTGCCACTCGTGATGCTCCTCTGAAAGTAAAAATGGTTAAGAAGCAAGGCGAAAATAAATCGCCGCATCTATGGCGGAATTCTTTTTCAGTTACTAACCAAAGCATGGGTGACTGTGACCTTTTAGAATGGTCATCATGCAAGTGTGGCTTTGGAGGAGACCCACTTAATATTTACAAAAAAACTGAATGTAGGCTTCAGTTCAGAATGCCACGTACCCTCCAGTGCTTTGTATTTCCCATGCAGCACCTTCCTGCAACCCCCACCACTACCGCTCACCCCACGCGCTCCCTGACTTCTGCACTTCTACCTGCCACGGTATTCTGCGCAGACTTGACACCCCTTCATGACGATCATCCTTCCTGACTGTAGGGGCATTTTTCAGCAAGATAATGCGCCATGTCACAAGACCAGGAGTGTGATGGAGTGGTTTGAGGAGTCAAGTGGCGTGCTCCAATTCATGTTCTGGTTCCCCAACTCGCCAGATCTGAACCCGATCGAACATATCCAGGTGTGATTGGACGTGGCGTTAGAGCTCATCGCACTCTTCTCAGAATTTACGGTAATTTGGTGATCTGTATGGGAAGATTAGATGCCAATTCCCTCCAGCCACCTAGCAAGGCCTCACTGCTTCCACGCCATGACCTATCGGCGCTGTTATCGGTACCAACGGTGAGCATAAAGACTATTAGGTAGGAGGGCATATGTTCTTACTGATCAGCGTAAATGGCTGGTGGTCTGATCAGTTAGTCTCGGGGGATCTCACAAACGTCAAACAAACACATGGGAATGGAACAGAAACGCTAACTCTGGTAAAGGGTTCTGGCCAGAAATGAAGCTCTATCTCTTGAATGTTGTTGGTGTGGTCTTCAGTCCTGAGACTGGTTTGATGCAGCTCTCCGTGCTACTCTATCCTGTGCAAGCTTCTTCATCTCCCAGTACTTACTGCAACCTATGTGCTTCTGAATCTGCTTAGTGTATTCGTCTCCTGGCCTCCCTCTATGGTTTTTACCCTCCACACTGCCCTCCAATGCTAAATTTGTGATCCCTTGATGCCTCAGAACATGTCCTACCAACCGGTCCCTTCTTCTTGTCAAGTTGTGCCACAAACTCCTCTTCTCCCCAATTCTATTCCATACCTCCTCATTAGTTATGTGATCCATCCATCTAATCTTCAGCATTCTTCTGTGGCACCACATTTCGAAAGCTTCTTTTCTCTTCTTGTCCAAACTATTTATCGTCCATGTTTCACTTCCGTACATAGCTACACTCCATACAAATACTTTCAGAAACGACTTCCTGACACTTAAATCTATACTCCATGTTAACAAATTTCTCTTCTTCAGAAACGCTTTTCTTGCCACTGTCAGTCTACGTTTTATATCCTCTCTACTTCGACCATCATCAGTTATTTTTCTCCCCAAATAGCAAAACTCCTTTACTACTTTAAGTGTCTCATTTCCTGATCTAATTCTCTCACCATCACCCGACTTAATTCGACTACATTCCATTATCCTCGTTTTGCTTTTGTTGATGTTCATTTTATATCCTCCGTTCAAGACACTGTCCATTCCATTCAGCTGCTCTTCCACGTCCTTTGCTGTCTCTGACAGAATTACAATGTCATCGGCGAACCTCAAAGCTTTTATTTATTTTATAATACCTACTCCGAATTTTTCTTTTGTTTCCTTTACTGCTTGCTCAATATACAGATTGAATAACGTCGGGGAGAGGCTACAATCCTGTCTCACTCCCTTCCCAACCGCTGCTTTCTTTTCATGCCCCTCGACTCTTATAACTGCCATCTGGTTTCTGTACAAATTGTAGATAGCCTTTCAACCCCTGCCACCTTTAGAATTTGAAAGAGAGTATTCCAGTCAACATTGTCAAAAGCTTGCTCTAAGTCTACAAATGATAGAAATGTAGGTTTGCCTTTCCTTAATCTTTCTTCTAAGATAAGTCGTAAGGTCAGTATTGCCTCACGTGTTCCAATATTTCTACGGAATCCAAACTGATCTTCCCCAAGGTTGGCTTCTTGAATAAGTCATGCATTTTTTCCTGGAATTGTAATCATTTGTTTGTCTACATGCACGTGACATCTGACGATTTCATTCCCATTTGGACAATTCCTTTGTGGTGTATCGTGTTTTTGTCTTCTTACAAAATTTCAGTAAGGAGAATTAATTGGCGAAAATAGGAATATAGACCAAATCTCTATGTAGCCCTCCCGCTTCTGTGAGACTGCCTCTTACACTTTCCGCCACTGTGGTCTATTCGCAGCTCCGCCGGAAGCGTGTCCCGCCAGTTCGTCACGTGAAATGCTACACTGTGCTGTACGTTAGTATTTTGAACTGTAGAAACTACTTTTACTGACGTTCTACTTACTCTGGAATATTTCAGTTCCATTGTTTTTCCATGTTTCAGTTTCTGATCGCGCTCTGTATTCCTAAATCTCATCGCCTCGTTTCTCACTAACACAGCTCCAGCGTATAGTTAAATATAAAAGTTCTTTTAATTTATTGATCCTGGAGGTCTGCGATTACGGTTCTCCATCATGTCATTTTTTTCTTGTGAACACGCGATAGAGTGCAGTTAGTATCGCCATCCTTTCAGCAGTTGACAACACTGACAGTGCGGCAATTACAGCCCAATTCTGTTCTGCGTAGAATTCTTTTGGAGCGAGTTGTGCAGTTCACTTTCGATTGCATGCTCCCCGAGGCACTGAGCTTTCTGGATGTTCTTGATCTGTTTCGATCAGCAGGGTCCCATTCTGCAAGCCCTTGACAGTGTTTAAAGTTCCAGTGATTCCCTCTAATCCTTTTTGAATGTAAAAAGGTGAAACTTTCTCAAAGCTCCCCTCTTTCCGTTTAATTATAAGAAACACATTGTAGTCACCAGCATGTGTTGTGTTGCTCATACCTGAAAGAGTCTGCGTAAACCCCAAGTCTGGAGGACTGGCTACACGAGCCTTCTTGTTTTTTTTTGGTGTTGGTACCCACCAGCGGCCCACCCTTTCCGCTGGGAGGAGGAGGAGAAGATTTCGAAGGATCCATCTCGGTCCCAAGAGCAGCTAGGGAACTAGAAGTCCACCTAGACGGAGCCCCGCGTGCCTAGGTAAGTCTTACACAACCGAGGTGCGGCAGGTTCCGCAGGTGTTGCTCGCTAACGACTGTTCCACCTCAACAGTCATGCATCCTATCAGCGCGCAACACGCCTTGAGATTGAGGGTTTTTTATAGAGGTTTATTCCGTCCTCGCGATCCGGTCGGTCAAGGCAAGAGCCCCGTTCCCTGAGACACACAACGTTCCACCGTCACGCAGCATCGCGGTCGGTGAAATAACTAGTTGTGGTACACGGTACCCTACATCGCGCACCATATGATGGCTCGCGAAGTATGCATATAGATGTAGCATTCGAATGCCCCGCCAAGTCACAGATCCCTGTAAATTCCCTCGAAGCCCATCACGTTGAGACATCGATGTTCCATTACATACAAGGCTGTCTAGTCCCCCACGTGCCACCGACTAGGCAGAGAGCTATCGCAACGAGAAAAACAGCACACTAACGTACAGGAGAAAATCCACAACGACGCAGAGTATACGTGGATTGCACGAAGAAATTCAGAAGCATAACACATGTTGTTGTTGTTGTTGTTGTTGTGGTCTTCAGTCCTAAGACTGGTTTGATGCAACTCTCCATGCTACTGTATCTTGTGCAAGCTGCTTCATCTCCCAGTACCTACTGCAACCAACATCCTTCTGAATCTGCTTAGTGTATTCATCTCTTGGTCTCCCTCTACGTTTTTTACCCTCCACAGTGCCCTACAATACTAAATTTGTGATCCCTTGATGCCTCAAAACATGTCCTACCAACCGATCCCTTCTTCTAGTCAAGTTGTGCCACAAACTCTTCTTCTCCCCAATTCTATTCAATACCTCCTCATCAGTTATGTGATCTACCCATCTAATCTTCAGCATTCTTCTGTAGCACCACATTTCGAAAGCTTCTATTCTCTTCTTGTCCAAACTATTTATCGTCCTTGTTTCACTTCCATGTAATTCGTTGATATCAAATGATGTCTGTAAATACCCCCTGTACATGTCACAATCTCATTTATCGTATTCCTAGGATTATGGCGCTAGGAATACGACAGTGTACTGGTGTCCGAGTCTTGACAGCGCAGTCTCTCTCTCTCTTTCCCCTCGATACTTTTGTGACATCCAACGGAGTAGAACTACGGACTATGAAAACTTCGCTATCGTCACCTTTTAGAGAACTCGATAAGATTTACCACGTCTCTCTCTTCCGATGTATCAAAAATAAATACCATTGCGTGTTGACATCAACCATATGTGGTTTTCCCATTAAATACACGTGATTGGTGCACTAGAGCAGGTGGCCAGTGATCGAAGTGGCTTCCGGGAACCTGAGTACCGTTTCGTCGTCTGTACTGGAGGAAGGCCATATCGGACAAACTTTCAATCACAAGAGACAGTTCTTGTGTTGTTGCTTCATAGGCAGAACAGCTGCTGCATGACTTTTAACAACATTTTGCTGTACATCTACTGAGGTAACACGATTACATGCAAACTGACTGCGGTCTTGGATGCCCCTACAAAAGAGAACCATCTGCTTCTAAATTGACATGGCTTTGCGTTAAAAGATGATAGAAAACAGGTGGAGTAATCGATTGAGAGGTTTTGGAAAGTGGTTTGCTTTAATGGTACACTGATGATGAGTGCTAGAGGAAGGGAGATGTTGTGACGTGTCATCTATTGTGCATATAACCACGTTTTTCCCCTTGTTCTCTCGGGTTGTAGCATTTGTGTGATGTAACCTGTGTTGGACTGGTATACAATTGTGTATTCTTTGTGTGGCTTAGGGCTCTATCTAGCTGCAGTAGTAAACAGCAAATCTCCCCATACCACAGTCAGCTGAGAACTTCCAACGCATATGTGGTGAATCATGTCCGCGAAACCGGTGGTAAACCTACTTCGACACCCTCCTCTAGGCGAACAAAGATTTATGTGAACTACTCCATTTCCATGCCACATATTGCACATAAATCGAATCTTCAGTTACATGATTTCAGTGATTCTAAGCTATTAGCAAGGGTTTTTGAGATACTGCAATTCGAGTGGTACATTTTCTTCGCATATGTTGTGAGTGGGAGAGACTGTGTTCTGCTCATGGAGTTAGTATAGCATGGCGTGTAATTTCTCATGTTAAACACTGCTGGTACGCGTTTTGTCTATTTCGTCATGAGACATCCTTGTTTTAGTCATTTTCCGTTGCTGACAATCATTTCATAGGACTAATGCGAGCATAGCATAATTTCCGAACCGTAACCAGATGTGAACAGAGAGCGCTGTACACCTCCAGAAAGCTATATAGCGCCTGTATCACAAAGAATCTGTTTTTTTCTTTTCTTTTCCTTTTGTGAAGAAGGTAGTAGTTTTATCATCTGAAAATATCTCACCATAGTGAGTTGGATAGAAAACTTGCAGGGTGTATTTATGTGAGGCTTTGAAAATATACTTGCTGAGTTTGACTATTAACAGCGTTTCACTCCATGCCTCTAATATATCGGAGACAACACTTCTATAGCACCGTAGCATTCTTAAGCGACGACCTGTGCAGCCTTAGGAGTGCTTGTGTTCTAGGATCATTTCTCTCTTTCCAGAATCTTCTTAGTACGATATCCAAATAGTGCAACAATACTGCAGAATTAATAGCACAAGTGATTTACGTAAAATGTTCAAACTCCATCCGTTAGGAGCTACATCTTGCATAAATCCAACAGTTCTTCCTCTTCTTAATCGTTTGTTATAGCACCACAGCACTCTCAGATAAAGCAGGCTCATGTCTTCTACACACCAAGAACAAGTCCTAGCCTCGTCAGCATGCATGCATCTAGAGAGAGAGTGTGTGTGACGCAGTACTCATAGTGAAATCTGGAGCCTGAAGGGGCAGCTCATTCCGAAATAGAGGGCAGAGTGTTGCAATGGATATGATTCGTTTGTTGGGGTGGTAACCATCAAAATTGTTGATGAGATCTTTCAATCTGTAACTTAATCGTACCAATGTGACAATATTTTGTGACTCTCATCCACATAGGTGGAGATGACAAATCATAATAAAATAATACCGACTTTATAAAGCGTTTCGACTAAGGAACGTAATTTTTGCACTTCCTCTCTGCTGATGGCTGTTTCCTACATTAAGAAACGGTATTTGCATCATGTGATGTAGGCAGTGTAACAGGGTTCGCAACACGTTCTCATGTTTATGACCTTCTGAGAGTAATGGAGAAGGTAGATTAGCAATGACACAGAAACTGAGAACATTGAAGCACCATCATTGACTGATAGCATCACGAGATTGACGCTATGAGACGTTTTGCTGATGCCAGAAGTCATCGAGAGAAGTGGTTTGGAACTAGAGAAACTGCGTAAAATGCGCTGAAATTGCGGAAACCTGCTACGACAATTATGGGAAAATGCTTAAAACTGAGGAAAACACAACAAAAAATGAGAAATGAGAGTACTTACATGGTCACCTTGGCGTATGAAAATCATTTTTTTCCTGCAACAGTGGGATTGACAACAGATGCGGCATACTGTTCGTGCTCTATCTGTTTAGTCCTGCATACAACCCCTTGTTTCACAGTCGGTTATGCACTGTAAGTCAAAAAAATGAAAGACGCAGTGTCCTACAATTTGGAGGTCAGGATGACGACCATCTAGGACAACGAAACAGCGCTCATACACATGGTTGCAATCATCACCAAAAATATGAGGAATCAGTGCTTTTGGTCTCTTCGAAAACGGAACACCGAAACATCTGTTATCCTGTCACTAAGGAAATTGAGATTAAATATAGAGCTGTTTCGAAACGCTTCACAGTGACGCAAACTCTTTCAGTTTCCATATTTTGCGATATCTTCCACATTTTTTCAATAAGAACCACCGTCTCTCTCTTTTATTTCAACCATCCCGTGTGTTTTGGGAGCAGTTTAGCTTACTCCATGGGATATCCGGATTTCTGTGAGAGACAGTGGATAGAAATATGTTAATGTCGGCTGAGAAACTGACACAGACCTCAAAGTTATAGTAGAAAAAGAAAACGTATGGATATGTACACAGCTGTAGGTATACCCTGCTTCGATGTGTTGTAGCAAAAGAAAAAAGTATCAAACTGGTTGTGAAACAACAACACAATAACCCTTTATTGTGACTGATACTTTGTGGGATATGGTCTTCCTCTAGTACAGGCGACAAAACTTTACTCAGGTCCCTGGAAGCGACTTCGGTTTTCTGGCCACCTGCACTAGTGGACCGATACATGTACACAAATGTGATCAAACACATCCGGACACATGGTTGAAAATGACTTACGAGTTCAGTCCTAACTGTCATAGTTGAAACGCCTGGTTAAATCCGCAGGACAGAACAGCTAGTTGGAATTGTGGAAAGGGGCCAAAAGGGGGCTGTCAGTTACTCAAACACATATAACTTTATGTAGTTGTCCAAACAATACAGCAAAATTTTCGAAAGCCAGAAAATTACGCTGGTGCACTTGGACTTCAAATAATCAAAATACAGTTAAACTCCACCCAATGGTGGTCAAACTTTCGCCAACTCGAACACTCGCTGTTGCTCACTGGAATACCTCCAACAGCCAACTATGAAAACCAACGGCACAGTGTGAACAGTCTGGCTTCGGGAATTACATCACCACTCAACTTTGATGTCCTGTCTTGGTGAGCCACAGACCTCGTAGAAATCAGAACAGCTCCCACACACTACGACACTGTGTAGAGACTGACAGCGGGCCCGGCCGACTGCACCGGGCGTGTATTTCCTGGCTGATCCACACAAAACTGCCCGCTGCTCCGTCCGTGACTGCTGCTCCACCGCGACTGCACTGCTGGTGCGTCTGCTACTCACTTCCAGACACACGATGGCGGAAATACTGGCTCGGCCCCAACCATGCAGAGAAAACACTTCCACTGGATAAGCGACATCTCTGCACCAGGAAAGGACCGACTCAAGCTCCCCAGATGATAACTGAAGAGGCCCAGAAGTGCTCAGAGAACCAATTACACGTCGTCCGATGAGACGACTGACCTCTCAGCGCCAGTACGCCGACAACATTTAAAATAACTTGTCAATCAAAATCACACAACTACACACAGTTTCACGAACACTTGCACGAAGAAGTAAAGAATGCTAACGGCAGTGACTGTACAATAACAGAGACGAATCAGGAGTCGGCACACTCAACCAACCCATAAGCGATTCCCAGCCAAATATACGTCGTCCGGCCAGACGACCGACCGACAACCAACCAAAGTCGTTGCGACTCCAACCATGTGTGTCAGCAACCGTCAGGCGCGTCATGGCGGTTCGGACCCCACTGCTGTGGCGCCTCAACCAAACTAATGCCGCATACTAACTCAAACACTGCCAGATCCGAACTGCACTGCTAGCGCCTCCCAACTCACTGGCAGATCCGAACTAACCCGAACACATGACAACCAGGAAGTAATAGCAGTCAGCAAACATAATACGCCGGGGCTGCCTCTCACAGGCAGGCAAGGTGGCAACTCGGTGACACCAGTAATAGAAATTAACATAATGACGTGGTAGTACAGTAAAAACAGGATGTCAAATGAGATATGGCATGAACACGAGCCATGCATGGCTCAATAGTACTTGCAGTGGATCCTGATGCAGTTTCGAATCACTGTTTGATGGTCTGAATAGATGTCTGCCTATTATACATTACAACCCTCTTCAACTGTCGGTGGTCTCTGTTAGTCAACAGACGAAGTCGGCCTCTGCGCTTTTGTGCTGTACATGTCCCTTCACATTTCCACTTCACTATCACATCAGAAACAGCATCCTTCCAAAGAAGGGTGCTGCAGGGGAGACCAGCATCATCTGCATTTTGGGGGAGAAATGAGATGCTATCACTAGGAGCTTTGAAGATATATGGAAGATAGAGGCTCATGTAAAGCTCTCAGCCAAGTAATACACCTCGACAACCATACGCATGTCCAAGATTTAGTCCATGGGGGGTCCAGCTGTATCAAGGTTCTTGATGATAGAGCAGCCAATGTCCAAAATTAAGATCAATATTGCTTTGCGTGGTCAATCCTGGCTTGCAAAACAACTTAAAAGAAACATCAACAGTATATATCTCGATATTGCGGATGTATTGACATTCATGGGTTTTATAAGTTTGGTGGTATCGCCTTTCCCGTTAAATCCACGATATACCTAAATTTGAGGCACAGAACTTCAATATATCGATTTATCTTTAACCATGCATAACTGCAAGTCAGAGATGATAAAGTTTCATACAGAGGCGTCGGACGTATCCTTCTCTTAGAATTTGCAGGTCAACATAAGATGCAAGTGAACATACTGTTATTCTCAGACAAGAGATGAAGGGATAGGCAGATCAGTACTGGTGGATCAAGGACATGTCCCACCTCCTATCATTCCACTTGAGTAATTGTAGACATAAACAGCATATTTGGTTAAGGTGTCTGTTTCCTGATCCACAAGCGATATTTTAACCAAAGTGAAGTTGATTATTCTATCAGGAAACTGGTAATTGTTATAATGCCTACTGTTGTTGTTGTTGTTGTTGTGGTCTTCAGTCCTGAGACTGGTTTGATGCAGCTCTCCATGCTACTCTATCCTGTGCAAGCTTCTTCATCTCCCAGTACCTATTGCAACCTACATCCTTCTGAATCTGATTACTGTATTCATCTCTTGGTCTCCCCCTCTGATTTTTACCCTCCACACTGCCCTCCATTACTAAATTGGTGATCCCTTGATGCCTCAGAACATGTCCTACCAACCGATCCCTTCTTCTGGTCAAGTTGTGCCACAAACTTCTCTTCTCCCCAATCCTGTTCAATACTTCCTCATTAGTTATGTAATCTACCCATCCAATCTTCAGCATTCTTCTGTAGCACCACATTTCAAAAGCTTCTATTCTCTTCTTGTCCAAACTATTTACCGTCCATGTTTCACTTCCATACATGGCTACACTCCATACAAATACTTTCAGAAATGACTTCCTGACACTTAAATCTATACTCGATGTTAACAAATTTCTCTTCTTCAGAAACGCTTTCCTTGCCATTGCCAGTCTACATTTTATATCCTCTCTACTTCGACCATCATCAGTTATTTTGCTCCCCAAATAGGAAAACTCCTTTACTACTTTAAGTCTCTCATTTCCTAATCTAATACCCTCAGCATCACCTGACTTAATTCGACTACATTCCGTGATCCTCGTTTTGCTTTTGTTGATGTTCACCTTATATCCTCCCTTCAAGACACCATCCATTCCGTTCAACTGCTCTTCCAAGTCCTTTGCTGTCTCTGACAGAATTACAATGTCATCGGCGAACCTTAAAGTTTTTATTTCTTCTCCATGGATTTTAATACCTACTCCAAATTTTTCTTTTGTTTCCTTTACTGCTTGCTCAATATAGAGATTGAATAACATCGGGGAGAGGCTACAACCCTGTCTTACTCCCTTCCCAACCATTGCTTCCCTTTCATGTCCCTCCACTCTTATAACTGCCATCTGGTTTCTGTACAAATTGTAAATAGCCTTTCGCTCCCTGTATTTTACCCCTGCCACCTTTAGAATTTGAAAGAGAGTATTCCAGTCAACATTGTCAAAAGCTTTCTCTAAGTCTACAAATGGTAGAAACGTAGGTTTGCCTTTCCTTAACCTTTCTTCTAAGATAAGTCGTAAGGTCAGTATTGCCTCACGTGTTCCAGTATTTCTACGGAATCCAAACTGATCTTCCCCAAGGTCGGCTTCTACTAGTTTTTCCATTCGTCTGTAAAGAATTCGTGTTAGTACTTTGCAGCTGCGGTTTATTAAACTGATTGTTCGGTAATCTTCACATCTGTCAACACATGCTTTCTTTGGGATTGGAATTATTACATTCTTCTTGAAGTCTGAGGGTATCTCGCCTGTTTCATACATCTTGCTCACCAGATGGTAGAGTTTTGTCAGGATTGGCTCTCCCAAGGCCGTCAGTAGTTCCAATGGAATGTTGTCTACTCCGGGGGCCTTGTTTCGACTCAGGTCTTTCAGTGCTCTGTCAAACTCTTCACGCAGTATCGTATCTCCCATTTCATCTTCATCTACATCCTCTTCCATTTCCATAATATTGTCCTCAAGTACTTCGCCCTTGTATAGACCCTCTATATACTCCTTCCACCTTTCTGCTTTCCCTTCTTTGCTTAGAACTGTGTATCCATCTGAGCTCTTGATGTTCATACAAGTGGTTCTCTTATCTCCAAAGGTCTCTTTAATTTTCCTGTAGGCAGTATCTATCTTACCCCTAGTGAGATAAGCCTCTACATCCTTACATTTGTCCTCTAGCCATCCCTGCTTAGCCATTTTGCGCTTCCTGTCGATCTCATTTTTGAGACGTTTGTATTGCTCTTTGCCTGCTTCATTTACTGCATTTTTATATTTTCTCCTTTCATCAATTAAATTCAATATCTCTTCTGTTACCCAAGGATTTCTACTAGCCCGCGTCTTTTTACCTACTTGATCCTCTGCTGCCTTCACTACTTCATCCCTCAAAGCTACCCATTCTTCTTCTACTGTATTTCTTTCCCCCATTCCTGTCAATTGTTCCCTTATGCTCCCCCTGAAACTCTGTAAAACCTCTGGTTCTTTCAGTTTATCCAGGTCCCATCTCCTTAAATTCCTACCTTTTTCGCAGTTTCTTCAGTTTTAATCTACAGGTCATAACCAATAGATTGTGGTCAGAGTCCACATCTGCCGCTGGAAATGTCTTACAATTTAAAACCTGGTTTCTAAATCTCTGTCTTACCATTATTTAATCTATCTGATACCCTTTAGTATCTCCAGGGTTCTTCCATGTATACAACCTTCTATCATGATTCTTAAACGAAGTGTTAGCTATGATTAAGTTGTGCTCTGTGCAAAATTCTATCAGGCGGCTTCCTCTTTCATTTCTTAGCCCCAATCCATATTCACCTACTACGTTTCCTTCTCTCCCTTTTCCTACACTACTAAGGAATCCATATTCTGAAAATTTAAGAACGCCCACCACCAGAAGCAATGTCACTGTTGGGATAAAAGGGGTTCTGAAATATTTTGTTTCTGTGGGTTGCTTACATTGAGGGTCAAGCAGATGCTCAGGGGTAAATTACACTAGTCCACATCCCCTTAACCTATTGTTATGCTAATTTATTTGTGATCTCATTATGGATAGTCTGTTCTTTTGGAAACTCTCACACCTCCCCCTCCTCGTCCACAACGCCTGTGGGAAAAGTAACGCTTGTCCAGTTCTGAGACAGTTATCCCCCTCCTCTCCCCCACTTCCTCTCCCCTCCCAATCAGGAAATTATTGGGAAAAAGATACAGTCTATGCTGAGATGATGGAGAATAAGGATCTCATGACATGAAACTGCGTCAATAATATATTGTTCATTTTAGTTTGCATATTCTTCATTTGATCAATTTGCGGGAGGCAGAAATCCTTTCTCGCCTTACTCCACCCCTATACATCGCCCACCTAGTAACTGATAGGAAAAAGACTCAGTGCCAAACTGACAGACTGGGAATGAAATGGGCAGTAAATAGGAGCAATGTATTGTTTATTTACTTAAATTAATTATTTCATTGCTGGGAAATGATGGATTGTGGTTCTCTTTATTTGGGTGGGAAAAACAGCCCACTCTTATGACGTCAACATTGCGATATCAGAAATAGCAGGAAATAGTCCACTTGCACTACCCGATCAAATTAATTGTTTAACAATTTACAGGAGTCAAATAGGTCGCTTAGAACATTTACCACCATCATTCTTCTTTGTAATAAAAGATATTTTCAGTTTTCAACTTTTGAGAATCAAGAGCAAAAATTTCACAAAAGAAGTAAATAAATTTCCGCCACAAACAGATCGTAGCACTAAACACATCCAAGGTTTCTTATGTGCCGACGTTTGAGAACGTAAGCACCCTCCTCCACGCGTTCCACTCAACAAGCACTGAAAGTTAATTAAAATAATATGATTGTAGTTATTCATTAAAAGTTTTACTTGCTGGCAGTGTAAGCTATCGTAAGCTTTCGTAAAGGTTGAGCATAGGATTTCGTTAACTTTGAACATAACAATTGAACTGGCAGAATGTGTTGCAAAATCTTACTGCGAGAAAGTAACTTGAAAGTGCCCATCTGGTTCCCTACCTGATTAAACATCCATAATGGCGACAATACTCTCTGGATTCAACACCGTGAATCACTAAACTTTTAGACTTACAAACTGGCCCTGGAAAAACTGTACGTTCTCCGTTTTTATAATTTAATTTGGTTCACCTGTTGCACAATGGAAACACCGAAATACTGCTCCTGTCTTGAAAGCATGTAGGATTTATTGAGTTGCAACTAACTACCGAGTTGCGCCTGCTGCAATGCGCTTCCTTTTTTTTTTAGAAAAGGCAAAAGCATGCTTGGCTCATAACACATATGAATACGAAAAAAATTATGACTTGTATTTTGGCATCGGTTTTATATGTGAACAATGACTTGGGATAAATTATAGTATCCACTGTAATTAGTTTTCTGGTTAGTAAAGTTGTAGACTGAAAAATTATCTCTTTCTTTGCTTCACAAACATTAACGCTACTGAGTGTGCAAAAGTAAGTAGCCTTTTGATGCGTGCCTATCGAGCTTCGGGTCGATTTTGCACGCATCGATTTCTCTTGTGTCGAGTGAGGGGACGTGCGAACCACAGCGGCCACGTGATTTTGGTGTGTATGTAAGGAGTGCGATGGCGGTAATTGGGGGGGGGGGGGGTCGGTGTCAGCCTGGAGGAAGTCGGTGGCCACGTGATCGATCGCGGAGCCGTTGGCTTGCAGAGAGTCAGTTGTGGCGAGGACGAGCTGCGCGGCCAGTTGTTTGTACCAGAGTTTAGAGGCTTGATGGCCAACTTGAGAGGGGGTTCGCATCCGTTCTTTACTCCCAAGAACCTGTAAAAAGAAAAATATGGAAAAATCTGGTGATATATTGTAGCCATTTATTCATCACCGTATTAATGTTTAAATCTTGAGATAACCTTGTGTATTTAAAATTGTGACGATTTAGTGTGTCGATTTGGAGAGCGTAAGGCACGTAGTGAGGCAATTATTTCTAGGCCTGTTTTTGTTATTGAGTCTTGTGATGGAAAGTTATACAGCGCGTTTAATGGCAAAATGTACACGTTAAGAAACGTTTAGTTGCAAGTCACCTAATCGTATATTCTTGCTAAGTTGGACACAAGGACTAAATTACTTCCTGACGAAGTGGTGCGTGTTAGGTCAGTGCAATTCCTACCTGTGCAATGGACTGGGAGGCAGCCGTCTGCTAGCACTGTAAGAACGACAGCATGACACTGCTGGGCAAGTGCCGAGTATTTAATGTGATTAGGTTGCTAATGAAGAGGGTCTACTGAAAATTTTGGTATATTAACTTACACCTTAAATCATTGTCTTTGTCTATGGCAGTGCTTATTTCAAATGTAAGCCCAGTACTTGTCCCATTGTAGTTTAGCAAGAATGCCGAGCGAACTAGGTCATAGTTGTCACAGGTAGAAAACTGAGCTTAAATATTTACATTTTGGTGTGCTTACTCTGTCTAACTTTAAATTTTCAATTTTCTGAAGACGTTCTTGAGGACCTGGAGCAAGCAGTAACTCCATTTCGCAAGGTGCTCAATTTTTTTATATTGCCTGTTGTAATATCTTTTTTCAATTTCAGAATGTACATTTATATGGTAATTTAAAGAATTACTGGACACTATAAAGGGTTGTACAGGTAGTGACGTGTGTTGGTAGAAGGTATTTTCCTTAGTCATTGAGGCCAAGTACTAATGTAGTTGCATGTGTTACAAATAGAAAAGATCCTGTCAAAACAACCTGTCGCTTCCAATCCAGGAATCGTCTTGCCTAGCTTGCCCAGCTCTGAGGTCAATTTCCTTCCTGCTTGCAGAAGGGGATTTCATCTTTAAATCAAATGAGGTCTTATCAGAAATGCAACTCATAAAAATGACATTAAATATTCAATAGTTATTCCTATCTCCAAATTCAAATGGAAAATTATGCATGGTTTTTTATCTATCAATATACTCAAGTCTCTGAATGTGTAACTACAATTCCCCAAAATAAAATACAAAATCTTAAATCAGTTACTTTAAATTAAATCCTCTCCTACTACTCTCCAAAATAATCGTAATAAAATATTGGTCTCAGGATAGTCCAATCTCTTTACTCATCTCAGTTAATCAGTAAATCGACATGTTCTACTTGCTCAGAATATAACTGGAATCGCACCACTCGGCCTATCACGCGCCAGTACTCATAACACACCACTACCGACTACTGTGTCTCCTCATCTCACCATTAACAGTGGTACAGATGGTCCATGCAAGCCTCCACGTGACACATCAGCACTGATACTGCTCGCTTGTAATTTCCAACAGTACAGAGGCGCTTATGCATTCATGGTATACAGATACTAGGGGAGCGCCCATGAAATCATCTACAGTCATCTATGAAGACGATCGCAAAGGCAGCCCAACATATACTGAGTAGTGGTCCACAGAACAGCCGCAAATAGGGCGCCAGAAGCGGTGTAGTCGGGACCTCGCAGCCAACCAGCGTCTTAATCCCACAAGGAATGCGTCACACTGGACGTCAGACTATCTTGATATCATAGCTCTGAAAAACGCGTAAGATGGCAGTATCCCTTTGACATTTGATACCTGGGGAATTCCCACCAAAGCACGACGGTTCTCTCTCGACTGACTACTTCCTGTTTGTATGTGAACCAAACACACAGATGGGGGTTTCCATCCCTCCTGAGAATGAGTTGATCCTATTACCTAATGCTGGGGATGAAGAGAGAGCACGCACAACTGCGATATAAAAAATGGCGGGAATAGTCCATTTCCACTAACCTATCAAATTAATTGTTTGACAGTTTACAGGAGTCAAACAGATCATTTAAAACACCAACCGCCACCTTATGATGATCCTTCCTCGTAATAATACATATCTTCAACTTTTGAGAAAAACATTATGCAAATTGAATGTTTAAATTTCCTCCACAAACAGATTGAGCCGTGGTAAAAATTGCTGTTTTGAAGAGTGGGCCGCAGCGCGTAGTGTGAAGCAGTCGCCATCCGTTTTTGGCGGTGGCGCCGCTGTGGCAATCGCAGCTTTGGTGTCTCCCTCTGGTGGGAAAGCGGAAAGGTAGACTGTTCACGTGCATTTAAGGGGCGCTATGAGGTCGCCAGTGGTCCTCTGTTATGCCAGTCCTGCCTGGATATCTGCCCCCCCCCCCCCTTAAATTCTATAAGTCCCTCCAGATCCTTAAGCGTCATGCACTCCGCCTCGCCTTCCGTATCCGCCTCCCGTCCCCCATGCGGATCCTCTATGATCTCATTCCTTTCCCCCACCTGCTCCTATTCCTCGAACATATCTGCATCCTCTGCACCTCCCGCCGTCTTGAACCCCCTGACCCCCTGGTTGCTCCTCTCTTCTCCCATCCCCACCCCCTGCCACGTCTTCGCCGTTGTGTTCCCCTACCCTCCATCACTACATCCTACATCTCCTTTCCCAAGGTGGCTTCCGTCAGCTCCCCCTCCCGGATGATGCCCTGTCTCCCTCCATTTATCCTTCCTATCAACTCTGATCCTCACCCCCCCCTCCTTTCCTCCGTCCTTTCCCTGGGCTCCCTCTTCCTCCCCCCTTCCATCCTGTGTTTTCTCCCCGCCTCTCCTCTCCCTATGTCCTTTCTCTCCCCCCCCCCCGAGTTATTTTGTACTCCCCTCCTCTGCCTTCCCCAATCCCTGGCACGTCTGCTCAGCACCCCCACCCCTCTTATGGATCCTCCTCTTCCATTGGATCCTTTCCCCCCCCTCCCCCTTCACTTTTCCTCTCCTTCCTCCCCCCCCCCTTTTTCCCGTCATCTGACCAGTTTCCCCCCACCTGCTGTCGGGTGTGGTATGTCGTGTTTGTGCCAACTTTTAGCGCAGTGTTTAAGTGAGTGTTCGGTGTTGTGCGTCCTTCCACAGTGTTTTGCGAACAGAAATCATGCTGTTGCTGGGTGTGCTTTTTATATCTCTTGCGAACAGAACCCAGACTGTCGCCGTGTATTTTTACTTGTCTGTCTATTATTTTTCTGCTTCCTGTGTATTTTATTAGCCTCATCGACCCTGTGTTTTATGTTTTACGCTCCAGAATTTTCTGCCATTTTTACCTTTAAGTCGCCGATTTTATCACCAACTGTTATTATTTTTTATTATCTTCATAGTTTTAAAACAAATTCTGTAGGCTGAAGAGCGGCTTAATAAGCTGCTGCCAGCCCGCCCCCTTTAGGGGGAATCGAAACTCAATAAAGAAAAAAAAAAAAAAAGAAAATCTCGCCAGTGGGTCAGTCTGTCTCTCGTCCCCAGCTTGCTGGTCTGTGTCTCTCGTGCGCATTTGTTAGGCAGTTAGTGTCTGTCTGTCGTTTGGAGTGCTAGTATGTCTGTCGTTCGCATCAACCTTTAAAGCCGGCAAAAAGAGAGTCTTTCCTCTCCCCCAGTAAGAGAACTCAGCGAGTGATCACCCGGTCGGGGCTTAGTTCCTGCATCTGAGTCTGCGCGTTAGTCCGCCAGTCTGCTCGAGTTTGCTCAGGCAATGATCATTGGCGGTTGGATCGATCGGTTGGTCGGTCGCGCACTGAGACACAAGATGGCTTGTCCGTCTTGAGCGTCGGCGCATGTGAGGTCGCCACCTGAGTCCAGTGGGCCGCGGCGTGTAGCGAGGGTTAGTGGCTTCGCGGTCGACACGAGAGCAACAGGAGTCAACCCACGACTTCGGTCTGGCCGGTGCGAGCTGCGACGCCGTGAGACGGGAGATCGGCGCGTCTTCCTGCGTCCGTTGAAGCGACGGCAGCGGACGCTTCGGGAGAGCGATTTGGGGGTGCTGCGCCAGGTCTTCTCGAGAAATCGCAGTTTATTAGAAGTTAAGTGATTGGTGATATGTTGTTTGATTTACTCTTGTTAAATTCTGCTTGTTTTCTGGGTGAGGTCACCAGCCGTTTTGCTTTCGGGTCGTCCCATCATTCTTCTCCGTTTGACCACCCGCGGGAAAGTGGTTGTTTATAAATTGGGTGGTCCGTTTTTCCCTTGTGGAGTAGGGGCGGGTTAGAGCAACCTGCAGTTCGGGTTGTTCGATAATCTTCCTATCAATCTACCGTACGTTAGTAGCTACCTCTGTCACATTTGTCGGATTTGGTGTGTTAACGAATTTATTGTTCGGAGTGTAATGGCCAAATACCTGAAATATGTTTTGATCTTTGGAAACTTTGATATTATTGCCTATGATCTTGAGAGGCTGGATCTGTGTACTGTAGAGTATCTTAACTATTGTTTGGCCAACCTTGTAGAATTTTATATAAGTTTGCATTTCATGGGCTTTTATTTAAACGATCATTTTAGTATACAAAGTTGCCACCCTTGGACCTTAAGACTTTTCTTAGAAGTTAAAATCAAGTTGCACCTTCGGTGGCAAGGTTAGTGTTTTGTACCATTTCCGTCCCTCCTACAGAGGGTGCATAGTTTGCGAGCTTGTGTATATTATTAAAATTCTTAGTTTAAAGTTATCTGGTGCACACTCTTTCAGAGGCTGTTGTGAGCCGTCGGCTGTGTCAAAAGGGAGTGGCAAGGTTCTCTGCCCGAAAGCTCATACAGTCAATCTTGTTTCTTTCTGCCTCTGAATATATTATAACTTTGATATTTAGAGGGTGCTTTCTGATTATAATTTTAAATCTGTGCTTTTAGGCACTGTTAAGGTGAATAA
The DNA here is from genome assembly GCF_021461395.2 of Schistocerca americana. NCBI lineage: Eukaryota > Metazoa > Arthropoda > Insecta > Orthoptera > Acrididae > Schistocerca > Schistocerca americana. Next base: position 34,401,903 of record NC_060126.1, read on the forward strand.
AATTCCCATTTGTTAAAAGGAATTTGGTTATGATTTCATCAGTTACTCCCCGGCAACTACTTCCATGCTTACATAGTGTGATTAAATGTGTTAATGTTCTTGATAAATCGCTAGTAAATAAAATAAATTCTTAAGAATATTCTTTGAAAACAAATCACGGTTCACAGACCATAGCACTAAATGTATCTGAAGGTTGTGTATGTACTGATGTTGGAGAATACAAGCACCCACCTCCACCACAATGTCTTCACTAAACACATCTGGCGAAAAAAACCTTCAGTTTGCCACAGTCATAGTCATGGAAAGCATACCACTCGCTGTCCGGCAAGAGAGATTGTCATCGTGCCCCCCTCCCCCCTCCCCGTTCCCCCGTCAACCGATCAGTTCACATGAGAGAAAATAATCTTCCAGTTAGACAGTCGCCATATTGAATATTCTCACATCACGTACACGTCTGCATACTGACTAGTTCAGCATCCAACCATCCTGGGGGCACTGCCGCTGTGGCTTGTTCACGCTGCTGCGGACAACGGCCGATAAATCGGAGCATTCTTTGTACCCGCCGCTCGTATGAGGCTAAGTCGTGCTTTCCGGTTGGCCACTAGAAATGAACAATGAGCAACAAGCAGGCATGGCCTGGATGCATAGTTCTAACTGCAAATTTACCCTCACATAGACTACCCATTATAAAAAAATCCGCTTTACCCAATGCAAAACAGGGATGTTGCTATCCATTCACCTCAAATTTCGCACGCAAAATGTAGATTCCTTCCTTTTATTCGAGTTACACTCCTGGAAATGGAAAAAAGAACACATTGACACCGGTGTGTCAGACCCACCATACTTGCTCCGGACACTGCGAGAGGACTGTACAAGCAATGATCACACGCACGGCACAGCGGACACACCAGGAACCACGGTGTTGGCCGTCGAATGGCGCTAGCTGCGCAGCATTTGTGCACCGCCGCCGTCAGTGTCAGCCAGTTTGCCGTGGCATACGGAGCTCCATCGCAGTCTTTAACACTGGTAGCATGCCGCGACAGCGTGGACGTGAACCGTATGTGCAGTTGACGGACTTTGAGCGAGGGCGTATAGTGGGCATGCGGGAGGCCGGGTGGACGTACCGCCGAATTGCTCAACACGTGGGGCGTGAGGTCTCCACAGTACATCAATGTTGTCGCCAGTGGTCGGCGGAAGGTGCACGTGCCCGTCGACCTGGGACCGGACCGCAGCGACGCACGGATGCACGCCAAGACCGTAGGATCCTACGCAGTGCCGTAGGGGACCGCACCGCCACTTCCCAGCAAATTAGGGACACTGTTGCTCCTGGGGTATCGGCGAGGACCATTCGCAACCGTCTCCATGAAGCTGGGCTACGGTCCCGCACACCGTTAGGCCGTCTTCCGCTCACGCCCCAACATCGTGCAGCCCGCCTCCAGTGGTGTCGCGACAGGCGTGAATGGAGGGACGAATGGAGACGTGTCGCCTTCAGCGATGAGAGTCGCTTCTGCCTTGGTGCCAATGATGGTCGTATGCGTGTTTGGCGCCGTGCAGGTGAGCACCACAATCAGGACTGCATACGACCGAGGCACACAGGGCCAACACCCGGCATCATGGTGTGGGGAGCGATCTCCTACACTGGCCGTACACCACTGGTGATCGTCGAGGGAACACTGAATAGTGCACGGTACATCCAAACCGTCATCGAACCCATCGTTCTACCATTCCTAGACCGGCAAGGGAACTTGCTGTTCCAACAGGACAATGCACGTCCGCATGTATCCCGTGCCACCCAACGTGCTCTAGAAGGTGTAAGTCAACTACCCTGGCCAGCAAGATCTCCGGATCTGTCCCCCATTGAGCATGTTTGGGACTGGATGAAGCGTCGTCTCACGCGGTCTGCATGTCCAGCACGAACGCTGGTCCAACTGAGGCGCCAGGTGGAAATGGCATGGCAAGCCGTTCCACAGGACTACATCCAGCATCTCTACGATCGTCTCCATGGGAGAATAGCAGCCTGCATTGCTGCGAAAGGTGGATATACACTGTACTAGTGCCGACATTGTGCATGCTCTGTTGCCTGTGTCTATGTGCCTGTGGTTCTGTCAGTGTGATCATGTGATGTATCTGACCCCAGGAATGTGTCAATAAAGTTTCCCCTTCCTGGGACAATGAATTCACGGTGTTCTTATTTCAATTTCCAGGAGTGTATTTGCGAAGACAGAATAAATCTGCCCCTACAAGTGTTTCCACATCGCTAAAACATCATTACTTGATTTGAAAATCCAGTACGACATAGACTATATTTGTTCTAAGTACTTCCTCATCTGGTAAAAAGAAATCTGTTCTTGTCAGCTTAATGTCTGTTACGTTCTGCGTCACAAGACTAGAATATTAAACTCATTTTTGGCTCATGATGGCGTGCTAAGAGCATGCAGTACTATCAGGTTAATACTAAATTTAAAAATAAAACTGATTTCATTACAATCGTCATCTCTCCCTATGTAGGTCGGAGATCGAAATTTCATTAAAATATCTAGCCTGATTACCGCTCCAACTCAAGAATGATAATCAACCCCTCTTACATTTCATGTATGTAGGATATAACAAAAAAGGAAAAAGAATTTGGAAAACACAGAACTATTAATGACACTAATAACACATAGGTACACACAGGTACACCGTCCATCCCTTATTCCAACGGGTCCTGGAAAGCTGTCACATGCTCACTCTCGATGGAGCCACTGTGATGGTATGTGGGTTCCTAGTCACGTCGGTCTGATGGAAAATGAGGCCGCTGACGCTGCTGCCTAGGCTGCCGTCCTTGTACCTCAGCCCACTAGTTCTTATATACCATCCATATTGGCCACTGTCTCTTTAGTCATCGTCATTTAAGCGGTCCTCCCCAACCACTTTGTCCATATTGTGTCCAACTTTCCTGACGGAATGCCCTATTTTTTAAGCGCTTACTTTCCCGTTTGTGTTTGCCGTCTGAGTTATCGGCCGTTTTAGCGAAAGACTCGCAGGCTGTCGACCGCGTTTTACTTTCTATCCGTCGTAGAAGTAAGGCAAAGGTCATTTAATTGTTAGATCTGGACCTCCGTCTCTCTATGACGTATTTTAGAGACCTTTCTCCGTCCCTGTTTTTAACTGTCTTTTCTCCTGTCGTCTGGGATTGACGTGTAGACGTTTTTAACTCCTCTCTTTGTCTTCGTGTTCTAGAGTTTTGACATGGGCCCGTTTGAACGTCGTTGTTTTTGCACCACGAAAAAAAAAAAAAAAAAAAAATAGCCGACCAGCTTACCTGCGCGCACAAAGTACCTGGAAAGTCCACTTCTGCACACACACAATGTTTCCCGAAAGGGAGCACATTATTCTGGACAGTCTGACCTGCCCAGTTTTGAAACTGCCGCTAGAATAACCCCCTTCAAAAGTTTTATCAACGCTGATTCGACGCCGTTAGCCCCAAATCGCTATAGAACACAATCTATGACATGCACATACAATAAAAAATACCAACGTGCACTTATAAACCAAGTGCGAAACCTGAATTTTGCTCAAAATGCAAAATTAAAAAAGGGTAGTCAACTGCAAATTTTAAGTTACATTAACAAGTCTAATCACTCTTCTTTAGTTTGAGAGTTACTTTTACAAAGAGCTGAGGACAAGCTACCACTTTCTCCCTGCTACAAAGTAACAGAATATTCTGGCCAGGGTCGCCATGGTGGAAGGGGGTGAAAAAAATAACTAACATTATATACATACCTTGCTGTTGGTACGTGCTACCACAACGGAGGGGTATCTGTTGAGAGGCCAGACAAACGTGTGGTTCATGAAGAGGGACCAGCAGCCTTTTTAGTAGTTGCTGGGACAACAGTCTGATCTGGCCTTGTAACATTAACCAAAACGGCCTTGCTGTGTTGGTGATGCGAACGGCTGAAGGCAATGGGAAACAATATCCGCAATTTTTCCCGAGGGCATGCAGCTTTACTGTATGGTTAAATGATGATGGCGTCCTCTTGGATAAAATATTCCGGAGGTAAAATAGTCCCGCATTCGAATCTCCAGTGAGGAGGACGTCGTTATCAAGAGAAACAAAACTGGCGCTCTACAGATCAGAGAATGGAACGTCAGGTCCCTTGATCGGGCAGGTAGGTTAGAAAATTTAAAGCGAGAAATAGATAGGTTAAAGTTAGATATAGTGGGAATTAGTGAATTTCGGTGGCAGGAGGAACAAGTCTTCTGGTCAGGTGATTTCAGGGTTATAAATACAAAACCAAATAGGGGTAATGCAGGAGTAGGTTTAATAATAAATAAAAAATCAGGAGTGCGGTAAGCTACTACGAAAAGCATAGTGAACGCATTATTGTAGCCAAGATAAATACGAAACCCATGCCTACCACAGTAGGTTTCTACGCCAACTAGCTCCGCAGACGACAAAGTGATTGAGGAAATGGAGAGGGAGACGAAAATTTAATAGTCATGGGGGACTGGAATTCGATAGTAGGAAAAGGAAGAGAAGGAAAAGTAGTAGGGGAATATGGAATGGGAGTAAGGAATGAAGGAGAAAGCCGCCCAGTAGAATTTTGCACAGAGCATAACTTAATCATAACTAACACTTGGTTTAAGAATCATGAAAGTAGGTTGTATATGTGGAAGAGGCCTGAAGACAGTGGAAAGTTTCAGATAGATTATATAATGGTAAGACAGAGATTTAGGAACCAGGTTTTAAATTTTAAGACATTTCCAGGAGCAGATGTGGATTCTGACAACAATCTATTGGTTATGAGCTGTGGATTGAAACTGAAGAAACTGCAAAAAGGCGGGAATTTTAGGAAATGGGACCTGGATAAAATGAAATAACCAGAGGTTGTAGAGAGTTTCAGGGAGAGCATTAGGGAACTATTGATAAGAAAAGGGAAAGAAATACAGTAGAAGAATAATTGGTAGCTTTGAGGGGTGAAATAGTGGAGGCAGCAGAGGATCAAGTAGGTAAAAAGACGAGGGCTAGTAGAAATATATGGGTAATAGAAGAGATATTGAATTTAATTTATGAAAGGAGAAAATATAAAAATGCAGTAAATGAAGCAGGCAATAAGCAATACAAAAGTCTCAAAAATGAGATCGACTGGAAGTGCAAAATGGCTAAGTAGACATGGCTAGAGGACAAATGTAAGGATGTAGAGGCTTATCTCACTAGCAGTAAGATAGATACTGCCTACAGGAAAATTAAAGAGACCTTTGGAGAAAAGAGAACCACTTGTATGAATATCAAGAGCTCAGATGGAAACCCAGTTCTAAGCAAAGAAGGGAAGGCAGAAAGGTGGAAGGAGTATACGGAGGATCTATACAAGGGCAATGTACTTGAGGGCAATATAATGGAAATGGAGTAGAACGTAGATGAAGATGAAATGGGAGATATAATACTGAGTGACTAATTTGACAGAATACTGAAATACCTAAGTGGAAACACAGGCCCGGGAGTAGACAATATTCAATCAGAACCACTGATAGCCTTGGGAGAGTCAGCTCTGGCAAAACTCTACCATTTGGTGAGCAAGATGTATGAGACAGGCGCAGTACCATCAAACTTCAAGAAGACCATAATAATTCCAATCCCAAAGAAAGTAGGTGTTGACAGATGTGAAAATTAAGGAACTATCAGTTTCATAAGTCACGGCTGCACAATACTGACACGAATTCTTTTCAGACAGATGGAAAAACTGGTAGAAGCGGACCTTAGGGAAGATCAGTTTGGATTCCGTACAAATGTTGGAACACGTCAGGCAATACTGACCCGACAACTTATCTTAGAAGATAGATTAAGGAAAGGCAAACCTGCGTTTCTAGCATTTGTAGACTTAGAGAAAGCTTTTGACAATGTTGACTGACATACTCTCTTTCAAATCCTGAAGGTGGCACGGGTAAAATACAGGGAGCGAAAGACTATTTACAATTTTTACAGAAACCAGATGCCAGTTATAAGAGTCGAGGGGCATGAAAGGGAAGTCATGGTTGGGAAAGGAAGGAATGAGACAGGTTTGTAGCCTTCCCTGATGTCAAGATTTTAAACATGGCTGATGTTATTCAATCTATATATTGAGAAAGTGGTAAAGGAAACAAAACAAAAATTTAGAGTAGGAATTGAAAGCTATGGAGAAGAAACAAAAACTTTGAGATTTGCCAATGACATTGTAATTCAGTCAGAGACAGCAAAGGGCGTGAAAGAGCAATTGAACGAAGTGGACAGTGTCTTGAAAGGAGGCTGTAAGATGAACATCAACAATAGCAAAGCGAGGATAATGGAATGTAGTCGAATTAAATCAGGTGATGCTGAGGGAATTAGATTAGTAAATAAGACACTTAAAGTAGTAGATGAGTTTTGCTATTTGGGGAGCAAAATAACTGATGATGGTCGAACTAGGGAGAATATAAAATGTAGACTGGCAGTGGCAAGAAAAGCGTTTCTAAAGAAGAGAAATTTGATAACATTGAGTATAGATTTAAGCGTCAGTAAGTCTTTTCTGAAAGTATTTGTATGGAGTGTAGCCATGTATGGATGTGAAACGTGGATGATAAATAGTTTAGATAAGAAGAGAATAGCATGTTTCGAAATACGGTGCTATAGAAGAATGCTGAAGATTAGATGGTTAGATCACGTAACTAATGGAGGAGGTGCTGAATAGAATCAAGGAGAAGAGAAATTCGTGGCAAGACTTGTCTAAAGGAAGGTATCGGTTGGTAGGACATGTCCTGAGGCATTAAGGGATCATCAGTTTTGTATTGGAGGCCAGCATGGAGGATAAAAATCGTAGAGGAAGACCAAGAGATGAATACACTAAGCAGGTTCAGAAGGATTAAGGGTGCAATAGTTACTTGGAAATGAAGAAGCTACCACAGGACAGAGTAGTGTGTGTATGTGTGTGTGTTTCGTTTATTATTACCCAATTTCTGCAATAACGAGTTTGGATTGGTAAATTGATTTTATAAAAATATTCGCCCTGATAAAACGTTGAACAGTGGAATCTGACAGTATTTTCACAATATGGATGACACTGATATTAGTGAGGAAGCTACCCAAATCGACTCTCAACCTGACAGCTTCGAATACAGCTACATCAGAATGAAAGTAAACGCATTTACGTCCGTACTTTGCTGTGCGGCGATGTCACCGTGAGTTGCAATTGTATATGAGAACGACAGGCGAACGCCGTCTGCTTGCGACTGCACCAAGATCTGTGGTGATGAAACTTTTCTACACACTAGTACTGAAACTTGTCTGGTAAAATTCCTAACATGAACTAACCTGATAGGCTTCTGTATGCGAGTGAGATCTACTGCTTGCCTACAGGCCAGATAAAGAGAGTGATTCACTGAGAGCACACCAACAGAGAAGAGTACTTCGAATGCATCAACTGCTCGTGAAGCTTACTAAATTCCTCACCCTGTGCACAGATTGACGACTGTACAGCTCTCTCAATTTTGGTGAATGTGCCAGTATGTCTGAGTCAGCTGTGCCTCTAATGTCTGCAGCCTGGGACACACAGAGGCCGACCTCCAGTCGGAGAGGACACAACCCTGACTGCCCCTCACCTCTGCCCCCAGACCAAGACAAGGCTTGGCACTCTAAGCTACAGGGTGGAGGCTACTTTCACTGTCCAGTGTCTTCTCTGAAATCAGTATCTCCCTCCTACTTCATACCAGTCAACCGACGTCCACTTTGTCCATCCATGTCGTGGAAAATTTCCACCTCAACTGAAATTTTTGCGATTGCCCAGTGGCCGAGCGGCATTTTCAGCTGCGATGCAGTTTGCTCCTCTGTCTCTATCCTTATCGTCCAGACGCTCTCTCTGTCGCTGCCTCACTCCACTATTACATCAACCCCAACGGTCACTTCGCTCTAAGGGGGCGCTAGACCATCTATATTGCCGTGGTCCGCCAGGTAGCATCTCTCTCTCTTCCTCGCTTTCCCAAGATTACTGGCATCCTATCGTATCGTTTTGAAACTTACAGCTGTTATCCGTGTTGTTATTACCTTATCATGCATTACTGAAGATCAGCCATGCCATCCTCGTTACCACTATGTAAATAATTCTTCATTTCGTCCTCGTCAAGAAAATTTGCGTATTCATGTACTGTTATTAATTTATGCAAGCTTCCATAAAACCGATGTCTTGCAAATTATGTAGTCATTCAGAGTATTGCATCTCATTTGTTTCCACTTACACTTTGTGGATAATTTATTATTATAATTATCGGATAAGATCTTCTCCTGTGACATCTGATCAACTAGTTAAGCGTTTGTAGTTCTGTGTACAAGATTTGCACATTGATAATTTACTGAAAATTTGAGATGTACTGGTATCCTTTCATGTTTCACAGGTGGCATATTCCTATTCACGAAAGAATTTTCTGATTTCTCTGTGGAAAACTCCTAGGTTTATAAAAAAAAACTCGTCGGTTTGACACTTGAGCATAACTTGTCACGCCTCAGCAAAAGTGTGTGTTGGAACAGCGTGAAATTTGCAATTCTGGTTCAGAAGTAATTTCACAAGTCTTGGAGACGCAGTTCTTCTCAGAATTCATGCTGGAATGGTTTGCTTTCTTCTGTTGATATTGTGTCCATTGCCAGTGGGGTGAATGCACGGTCTGTTCCACAGTTTATGGGGAGGAAGCGATAATCGTGCCATATAAGTTGATTTGTGATCCGCTTGTGGATCTTGGACGAGATTTTGATCATGCCCTGATACCGATGGGGGGTATCTTGCGAGCTGAACATTGGTTCTCCGCGCCAAAGGCGTGTTGACGTTCAAGTATGGCTTTTTACGCTGTGGTTCGATTAGGGTTATCAGTGGTTCTCGCTAGTGGCTTTCGACACAGGTTATCGCTTATGGGTTGTGATGTTTGCGTTGTGGTGTTTCGATTGCGGTTCGCCAGCCCTAGAGGTGCGTCATCAGCGAAGTCTTGTATTACGTGGCGTCTGCTCGTCGATTGCGACTAATGGTGGAACGTTTTTAGATGAATAGGTAATGGGTTCAAATGGCTCTGAGCACTATGGGACTTGACTTCTGAGGTCATCAGTCCCTTAGAACTTAGAACTACCTAAACCTAACTAACCTAAGGACATCACACACATCCATGCCCGAGGACCGTAGAGGTCGCGCCTTTCCACACTGTAGCGCCTAGAACCGCTCAGCCACTCGGGCCGGCAATCTGAATAGGAAAGATATGACGTATGGGACCAGATAAAAACAGAAGGTAATCACATATCCTTACGCTCCACAAATTAAAAAAAATAACTTGTATTTTTTATCTTTACAGTAACTGTTATTTGATAATATGTGTACATCTATTTTTGAGAATTGTAGGTCAGTTTCAGAGGGAAAGCTGCCGAAATCTTATCCATCGACAAATATTCTGTAACACGTAGCCATATCGACGTCACCATCCAATACGTTGGCATCAGTGGACGTATCAAAATCCAGATTAGTGTAAAGCACAAATGGTTAGAGGTAGCTGGAAGTAGTAGGGCAATAAGGGCACTGTCCCACATTACAGGTCTCCTATATCAGGGGCAGGTATGTACTCAGGGGCAAACCTATTGTTCTCCTTTGAATAACAGATCATTAACCTTTTATTCTGCTAAGATCCTTCCTTTTGATTGACAGGTCCTTATCCTATTGTTCCCCCACACTTCCCTCTCTTACCCCTCATCCTCCATGAAACCTCCAAACCACCCCCTCCCACTCACTGATACAGATATACTTTCAGGAGTGAAGTATTCGAATAGCCCCCTCTCACACTTATCAGTATGATTAATTAAGTGTTCAATCATATTGATAAAATAATTTAATTAATTTAATAAATTTAACCCCTCCCCCCTGGTAAAAACCCATACCTCCTCCCACTCTCTCCCCACCGGCAAGCATGAAATGGTGGCATCCCTTTCATACATGACACCTTAAATTCTTGTTGAAACTTGCGTTTACATAGGCAACATCGCTAGTGCGATGATGCATTACCTTTGTGCCTGTGCATCCAGTGAGACGTTTGCATACCGGATCACCCTCACTGGCACAGCTGAAAGGTTGTCAGTATTATACTGACGTCTCATGTCTATGTAAATAACAGCCAAGTCTCCCTCTGGACCCACTAATCTGTTGCAATATCTCAGAATAACACACGATGCCTTATTCCTAGCGATCCTAATGGGACAGCCCATCCAGCACATGTTACCCTTCCTCGAAATCGTAAGATGGTGCTTTCAACATAAGTCACAGAAATGGTAAACGTTGACTCATGTTCTCACCGCTAAAAGCCTTCATCGTGTCTGTGCATACTTGCAGAAACACCGTTAATCATAAAAGCATTCTTGTTGCTAGGAAAGAGAGCACTGTCTTAGCACAGACTAGAAAATTAAAACAATTATGCAAACAGAATTCGAAGCAGTGTCCTACAGAAGAGAAAAGTGATAGGAATTTTCTGTGTCCTACAACTACTGGTCTGGAGATGTCCTAATGCCACAATGGTGGATGAGGGTCAGCATCCTGCTGGAGATGTACTGTCTGCTTCAACTTGTCTTTGAACACTTGGACAGAGAAGACATAACGTTACTCACAGAAATTTCTGTAGATACCTTGCTTCCATTTTTTTTCTGGAGATGAGACTTTCAGCAGCAAAACTGTTTTGCACAGATCGCTGTATTGCACTGACAGTTAAAACCCGCAAAAGAGGTCTACAGATTGTCAAATAAATCTCACGTACTCAATGTGTCACAGTGCAGCAATGACGAAGGAAACTGCAGCTGTAAACGCGACCCATGGTCACAGCTGCGGAACTGCGTCTCAGCCAGAGAGAGGCTGCCTGGCTGTGGATCAATCACCTGCCCCAAGAGGACCTGAGTGATAGGAGTTTGAACACTATCAATACTCCATGTGCAAACACTCGTCGTATTGAATCTTCACAAACGCATACTGGGTATTAGTTCACTATTCATCCATCCAGGGGGAGTCGCGAGCCAAATTGTTGTAAGCCAGAAGCTTTGTCAGACCCTCTCAACTGGTGTACAAAGGATGGGCAAGACCCAGGTAACAACAAAGGCATCTGCTAAGTTGTTGTTTCCGGCCCCGATCTGCTTGCTTGCTTGTTTCTGTTCTTTCTATGGCCATCTCCCGATTCACAAGAATATTGGGAACCAGGCACACATTTACTGGTGCAACTACAATTAAACATTAGGATTGCTGCCACAGTCTAACACCGAGAAATGTGCTGGAAATGTCTCCTCTTGACAGCTGTGGCTGTGGAATGAATAGCAGTATCTACAGTGCACATAATTTGCCATGTAAAAAAGAAAACATTACCGTTATGTCAATCGATGTGCTGAATCTATACCTCCCTCATGATAGGACAGACAAACAGTGCAGTTATCATCAGCACTCGAAAAAATTATGGGATGCCCAAAATCACACGAGCAACGTGTCTCAATTCTCTTCCATTCTAGGAAATTATTTGACATTTAAGTCTTCCAGTCAGCCCTTCTACAAGTTTCTGCATTCTTGGCAGGATAGTCCAGTGCCACTCTGTCGCAGAAGATGGCCAAATGGTGAGAGTGGGTGGAGGAAGCCATTTAAGAGAGACTGCTGTAAATTGAACTCTTTTGCAAACAGTCGGAAGGTCATAAAACTCTTTGCACTTTCATGTTAGAAGCTGGGATGATACGGACAAAACAGATGGCGTACATGTCTAGTTGAGGTAGGACTTTACCCCCCCCCCCCCCCCCAACACACACACTCCTGACGCTACGAAGTGACCAGGAGGGGGAAAAAAAATATTTGACGGCCTGTCTGTCTGAGGAACTGCAAATGGTTGGGCTGGAAAGATTATATCACTCCATAAATGAGAGTCTCTGATCCCATCTAGGTAGATGGTTTTTGCCAAATCAAGGCCATGCTTATCGTGAGAACAACGCCTGCCTATTCTAAAACCTTCTTTTTCAGACGAGAGACATTTGGAGTCAATGATTGGCTCTTCTCAGAATATGGAAAGCAGCGGCTTCCTCCTCAAGCGTCTGGATTGGCTACCAGGCCAACAGAACATTGAAAAGGGGACATTCAATAAGTGGAAGTGAGTTTGATTTCTGCAATATGGGGATGGTTTATTTTTTGCTAATTCGACTTCCATACCAAGGCATGATGGAAGGTGGTTGTGATTCTTCAGGAAACTTCGTCTTCTCCACCAGGGGAGGACCAGAACCTCATTTCTTTCCATAGTGGGTGAGACTTGTGGCCTGCACCTTGTGGCAGACTAAGAGTTGTGGCAGTTTCCAACTGTACCGACTGTGGAACTGCATATCATCTCGGGCGTATTGTGTGTCACCAGGATGAACGTACTCGTTCAGAGTCAGCCATCTGACGCTAGACAATTCCAGAATGCACCATCGACCGTGAGAGTCAAATCAGTTTGGCCAGAACAGCAAACAGGTGCGGCTCACAGTGATATCTGCCACGATTTCAAGGCTCTGATATGGAATTTTCCCACGCTATGATAATCAGAACGGAAGATACCATGGTTTGCATACTTTCTTGGATGCATTAGGACATTACAGCTGCTGTAGCAACTGCTCCTCGCCCACAGCGCTGTTTCGTACTGTCGCCTGAATCACGATTAGAGGGTAAAGTACTGATGCACCGGCATGTGGTTGTTAAATGATATTTACAGCTCCCTGTTCTCAGGTGAACAATAGTTTGTGGTGTGGATGATGGTAGCTGATTCCATTTAAATACAGTTTGGCCTCAGCGCATTCATGTGAGGAGAATTTGTGTAGCTTCCACGCAAATGTATGCTTTTCCTGTCAGTCACCACTCCTTAACTGATTTGTGTTTGTCATTTTTTGTGTAAAATGCATCAGCTAGTTCTCCAGAAAGTTGTAGTTACTAATGGTTTAATAAAACTTGTAATTGCTGGTACCACCACAAAATAACAAAAATTCAGTATTATTTAAGTACTTAATTTGATTATTAATTTGACTTCTGAAAGTGACTGCGTGCATAGGGCAACAAAAATGCCACGAGTATATTCACTAATTCATATAGGAGACCTATGTATCACATGATTTGAAGGTTATTGACAAGATAAGACTTTTCTTTAAGTAACGATAATAACATTTAGCTTCACTCACACATATGTTTACGTTTAAATTAAATCAAGCGATGTCTTGCACCATAGGAGCCACTGTTCCACATTGTACAGCCCTGTTGCGACCCCACTCCCCTTGCCCCCCCCCCCATGACTCTCCACATGTTTCTTGTCAATTGTCTCTCTTGCACTTCACGGCCTCTCCAGTTGCTGGAGTCCAGCACTCACTACAGCTGTGATTCTCTCTCTTTCCCCTCCCCCCCCCTCCCCTTCGCCCCCTCCTGGAGATCTCCATGGCCCACTTTATGAAGTATTCCATAAGTATGGTGACGACGTTAAGCACTAGCTGAGAAGCTCTACTGGTCGCCCTTCTCTCCTGAACGCTATGAGTAAATAAGTAAGGAAGGATGAATGGGTAGCATGAGAGAATGAGATGGAAGTGAAGAGAACAACTCTTATTCTAAAATTTAATACTGCAAAACCTCAGTATAGACGATATTTTTAGTGAGTATTGTTATATAATAAGCTAAATGTCCTCGCTCGCCATGTTCAAAAATATTACATTTCAAACCATCGAAACGTCAAACTATATGTTTTGCAACATATAACTGAATATGCGTGAAAGCTGACTGTGTTAATAAAATCTCAACTTTTTCGAATATTCATCCTTGTCATTCATCAATGGTAATAGTAAATGCTCGAATAATTGGGAATTGTGTACTTGAAACTGAAAAGGTAAAATAGTACCAAGATAAATCCTATGTAACTGTGGATTCAAAATTCACTTATTTTTTATATTTCCAGTTAACACTTGGCAATCAGAAGCTTTATTATAAAAACATTAGACACACGTTCTGATTCCATTAACTAATCGATCTTTTTTATTTATGTTTCTAATAAGAGAAACAATGTAGGTAATTTTTTAACTGTAATTTGTGTGGTAGTAAACCATTTACAGACAGAGAATCTCTACTGGATACTATTTATCAAAATTTAATCTATTATAGCTGTGATAAGTCTTTATTTCACCTGGAATAGCAATGAGTATATCGTTATTTATTAAGACACAGTCCTCATTTTTTGGTGCTGGAATGTCAAATTCAGTGAAAGTGTTTTCTGAAATATTGCCCCTAATATCATCGATGCTATTTTTATCGCTAAGTAATGGCTGTGGCATTTCAATAATATTGTAATATTATCACCAGACTTCGGAAATTTCATTTCAAAAAATTCACAAACTCTAACTCAAAATGTGAGGGTGTTGCCACATAAAGTATCACGACAAAATTTAGTAACTGATCCCACGTTGTAATGCAGTTCTCACGTTAAGTTGAATGTGATCCATGTAGCACAACTGGTAAAATTGGTCGCAAATCACCGCACACAACAACAATTTTTCCTCCAAAAGTTTTATGTTTATTTCACTCATCTGCACACAGATCTCTAATCTGTCTACGGTTTTGAGTATTTGAGGTGGGCACATGGAAATTTGATCAGTAAGAATTAATGAGTTAATGTATTGACCATAGCTACTGTTTGATGTTACATTGTGCAAACTGGAATGAACAATTTAAATGCATTATGTAAGATTCTACCTTCAGTTGGAAGAGTAGAAACTTTGCGACTAAAAGCTGTTGTAGTGCAGCCAAGATCCAGAAGATTGAATTTGTGAATCATTGCTGTTTGTGTGAATGTCTTACCACAACCTGCATGAGTTAAACATAATGCATTTTGAACTGTGCAAAACAGAAAAATGTGAAGAGTGTCCAGTAATTGACTGTGTTATTCATGAGTTGAGTACCCTCACACTGCGTTAATTGTAACTCTTTATGGATTAGATCTAAAATATGTACTTCAGGAAATTCTGGCATTAACGTTGGAACAGGTAATCCAAGTAAATGACATGTCAGATTATGCCTGTTCAAAATATCGTCAATTTCTAATAGTGTTTTTTGCAAGAAACTTTTACACTGTATTCGTTTAAGAAATATTTGACCAGAAATATTCTAAAGCAAAGCCACAATGCTGGAGCGTCTGTTTTTATCTTCAATGCACAAATTACACCAAATAAATAATGCATTTGATTTTGCGAATTTAATTCCTTTGCTTCTAATCATATCATTTTGATCACCGACTCTTGGCTGTGGCATTTCAAAAATATTGTCACCATGCTATTCATTGTCATTTTAAGCAATACTGTAAGGGTGACGTGCTTCAGTAAACATCTTTTAAACAATTCCATTATAAGTTCTAACATATTCAAATGATTTAGGACCATTAATATGGAATAACAGCAAAAATAATGAAAAAGTTGCTCGTGTCCTGAAGACACTACATACATGAGGGTAATAGCTTTATCAGCACCTTGTACTTTTCTTCCACTTTTTTTAGTATCCACTCAGACACAGTGCATGGGAATGTCAGTATAACGTTTCAAACTACATCCCATTATTGTCCTACTCTGGAGCAAACATTTTGTCTATGCAGTAAATGAATGTAAACCCTAATGATATCATGCGACTGAAAAGGCATTAGAAATTCATAAATACGCCATACCACTTCAACTGATCCGACATAATGGCTATTCACATAATTTCTCACTTCAGCAATCTACACTTCATTTCCATGTGTTCTTTCATTGTCTACTCCTGTTGTTGCACTACCATTTCCTTTATACATATATTAATAAATGTATTTAACATTTTTAACTGTAGTGCAAACTTCAACTTTTACATCTCAATGAACTTTAGGAAGTAAATATGGATTGTATAGTACAACGTAACGATCGTCAAGTGTTTGGTCTTGAACATTAGCGCTAATACCATTTTTACATCTTCTGTACAATGGATATCCATTAACCGATTGTTGTGTAATTTGACAGAAATCTGTAAGAATTCTTTTTTGTACATTTACCATCTCTCATATACACAGAATTTTGATTAAATGCACCGTGTGGTCCATGCATTATATCTTTCGCAACTTATTCATATAGTTTAAGGTGTGTTCGAATATTTGATATTTCTCCACAATACTTAGATAAATATCAATAATCCACTGCAAAAATAATTTTTGTCAATGATGTAAGAGGCTGAAATCAACTTTAATTGACAGACGATAGTTTGCATTTGGAGACATAGTAACTTTACTTCTAGGCTGTCTTACAGCGGACAAATTTGGTGTACTATGGAACAAATTAGCATGCCACTCAGTGTGTCCACTAGAAGATAGCGATGGATATGCTAACAGATGCTGTGAGGAATCTAAAAGTGAGATGTTTGACTGTACTGTTATAACGAACCTATACTTCCAGAAAACTGAACTATTTTCTGGGTAATAAACATCGGTCCTGAAGAACAAAGTAAATTTAAAAAAGTATAATCAATTATAACCGAATCGTTATTGGACGACTACTTTTACGCAACAAAGATCAAAAGACTTTTGAGAAATGATAAAAACTGCAAAGTATTCAGTAAAATTTCAGATAATGAAGTTAATTATATTTTCTTAGTTTAAATTGCGATGCTTGTAGAACACGTTCGCCAGCTCACGATGTGAGCGAACAATATCGTTTAGTTGTAAAACAATACGGAAAAGTATTTACGGAATAATTAATGCAAGAGAGTTAGGCGGGAACGGCATAATAACAATCTCGAGCTCAGATTAAAAATCACAGTTAGCAACACGAAAGAAACCTAATAGTGAAATCAGTAAAGAAAATTTCGCCAAGCACATGCACTTCACTACTGATTGTTTGGGTCTCAGTTCGCGTAATAAATTGCTTCGGGCAGCCTCCCATAATGCTATTGTTGATATTTCTATTATTGTAACTGATCTTAAACAAATGTTTTCTGTGAAGCAAAGTGCCTCTAGCTAGCGCATAACTTTCATTAAATGACTACTGATTAACTTTTGCATTACACTGTTACATATTGTGGAAATGAGAGCAGAAATTATTGATCATACATGGAAATTAAACATTCTGATCTACAACAATCTTTGAGAACTCACTAAAATCACTTAGAAAACTAGTAATAATATTTAGCGATTCTGGAAAAGTGAAGAGTTCACTGAGCAACAATGTCCACCATCTTTATATATTAGTGCGACTCTGCAGCATACAAGTATCCTTCCCCGGAGTTTTCCTATGCCCCTAAAGTAACACCAGCTTCTGCAGCTTCTACAGGGTCGGGGTCGTCTATGTTAATACGTCTGCCACTTCCTATTTTTGATTATTTCTGTGATGCTTTACCACAGATCAGACCAATCTGTGATCATTCATGCTGCCATACAAGTTACTTGTAAGCAATCTCCTTCGTTGACTGACAGCGTTTTCCCAGTGTGGTGCCAATGAACCAAGGTCTGCCCCCTGCTTTATGTTCGACTAAGCACACGCCATCATTATGCTCGTTTCCCTACAAACTGCTACCGCCAGGTATCTGTATGAGTTGCAAGATTCCAGTTTTAAGTCACTGATATGGACATCAAAGGATACTATGTTTTGCATTTTTTGATGAACACATTTACATTTCTGATCAGTTAAGGTTAACTGACAATTTTTGCATAACCCTTAACTCTTAAAATGAGTGAATATATGTAAAGTTTTTGTGTCACAGAACACTTCATAACTGTATAACTGCATCAGCTGCAAAAAATGAAATTATGTAGTTTGTCATGCCAAGTCATTAACATCAAACATAAACATACTTCCCTGTGGCACAGTAGAAATTACCTCTACTTCTTTTAATCACACCACTTCCAAGGTAATATGCTGTGCCCCCCCCCCTCTCCCATACAAAATAATCCACACTCAAATCTCAAATTTCATTTGGTACCCTGTAAGATCGTACTTTAGCTAATAACCTAGATCTAATTGTGATTCAAATGCTTCTTGGCGGACAAGAAACTCTACATGCACTTGTGTTCGTTGAGCCATTTCTTTCAGGGTGAAATCTGAAAAGAGCGCAACATCATTTTGCTAGATCGATGTTTTTGAAACCCATGTTGGTCGGCAGTGATGAGGCCTTTTTTTTGGAGATAATAATTAATGCACTCTTAATTTACATTTGCTGTCCTAGCGACAGATCAACTTTATTTTGTTTTAATATACACTCCAGGAAATTGAAATAGAAACACCGTGAATTCATTGTCCCAAGAAGGGGAAACTTTATTGACACATTCCTGGGGTCAGATACATCACATGATCACACTGACAGAACCACAGGCACATAGACACAGGCAACAGAGCATGCACAATGTCGGCACTAGTACAGTGTATATCCACCTTTCGCAGCAATGCAGGCTCCTATTCTCCCATGGAGACGATCGTAGAGATGCTGGATGTAGTCCTGTGGAACGGCTTGCCATGCCACTTCCACCTGGCGCCTCAGTTGGACCAGCGTTCGTGCTGGACGTGCAGACCGCGTGAGACGACGCTTCATCCAGTCCCAAACATGCTCAATGGGGGACATATCCGGAGATCTTGCTGGCCAGGGTAGTTGACTTACACCTTCTAGAGCACGTTGGGTGGCACGGGATACATGAGGATGTGCATTGTCCTGTTGGAACAGCAAGTTCCCTTGCCGGTCTAGGAATGGTAGAACGATGGGTTCGATGACGGTTTGGATGTACCGTGCACTATTCAGTGTCCCCTCGACGATCACCAGTGGTGTACGGCCAGTGTAGGAGATCTCTCCCCACACCATGATGCCGGGTGTTGGCCCTGTGTGCCTCGGTCGTATGCAGTCCTGATTGTGGCGCTCACCTGCACGGCGCCAAACACGCATACGACCATCATTGGCACCAAGGCAGAAGCGACTCTCATCGCTGAAGATGGCACGTCTCCATTCGTCCCTCCATTCACGCCTGTCGCGACACCACTGGAGGCGGGCTGCACGATGTTGGGGCGTGAGCGGAAGACGGCCTAACGGTGTGCGGGACCGTAGCCCAGCTTCATGGAGATGGTTGCGAATGGTCCTCGCCGATACCCCAGGAGCAACAGTGTCCCTAATTTGCTGGGAAGTGGCGGTGCGGTCCCCTACGGCACTGCGTAGGATCCTACGGTCTTGGCGTGCATCCGTGCGTCGCTGTGGTCCGGTCCCAGGTCGACGGGCACGTGCACCTTCCGCCGACCACTGGCGACAACATCGATGTACTGTGGAGACCTCACGCCCCACGTGTTGAGCAATTCGGCGGTACGTCCACCCGACCTCCCGCATGCCCACTATACGCCCTCGCTCAAAGTCTGTCAACTGCACATACGGTTCACGTCCACGCTGTCGCGGCATGCTACCAGTGTTAAAGACTGCGATGGAGCTCCGTATGCCACGGCAAACTGGCTGACACTGACGGCGGCGGTGCACAAATGCTGCGCAGCTAGCGCCATTCGACGGCCAACACCGTGGTTCCTGGTGTGTCCGCTGTGCCGTGCGTGTGATCATTGCTTGTACAGCCCTCTCGCAGTGTCCGGAGCAAGTATGGTGGGTCTGACACACCGGTGTCAATGTGTTCGTTTTTCCATTTCCAGGAGTGTAGATGACTCAGATTTTGTATATTCAATTTTGAAATCATTTTTCAAATGAAACCTGTTCATCGTGGTTTGAGTCTGCAGCTGAAGACTCCCTCAGTGAGGCACATTAGTGGTGCAGCTGTATCGAGGTACTGATGTACGAAAGGCTCCTTATCTAAAACTGCTGTAGTTGGCATCGGTATGGAATGGCCCAACTGTTATAAATACTCAAAACAACTACTCCACTGCCCCTTTTGCTGAAACTTATTGAAACTGTATAATTTCCATTAATAAGAATATCAACAATTCATTTAATTAAAGTAACGACAACGTAACTAGACTTAATTACTTGATTTATGAGCCAAAATAAAGAGCTTTATTTCCTGTACTGTTATGTTTTTATTTCTCAAGTCTATTGTAGAATGCTGCCTGATGTGTGCCATATTTTTATGACATGTGTGTAGTATATGTTGCTCTCTTTGTCTGTAGTTAATAATACGTCTTCATCCTGAACTCAAACTTCAGTTCTTTGGATGGTTGCAGTTTGATGACGAAAAGAAGACATGGCAACATTAAGAAGATATTTATTTTTTTGTACATGCTGTCATTCATTATTGGCTGCACTGCTCCATCTGGTAAGTAAGTACTCTAGCCGTTTTTCTGCTAACAAAATAGATGCTTAGTGCATAATCAATAGAGGTTCACTTGGTTTTTGACAGTCAGTCTCAAACAGTATTACATTACATCACCATTAGATCATAGCTCATAACATAGACTGTAGCTGTTACATGGAAGTCAGCGACAGCTGAGACTGCTAATCATAATGTTTTATTATTTAGTCTGCTAAACTGCTAATTTATTTTTTTCTATGCTGCCATATTTGAAAATATCTATGTGATGTCTGATCTTTCTGGTGTGTCCAAATGGACAACCATTTTTTATTCTGCAACCACTATGATTTAGTCAGGTCCAGTGTTCGTTTGACACATCATTCAGTGGGTAAAGATGAAAATATATGCTAGACCTGGATTCGAACTCGTGTCTCCTGCTTACTAGGCAGATGTGCTGAACACTGCACCATCTAGACACAGTGCTCTTGACAACTGCAGAGACTACCTTAGCATGCTTCCTGTCAGACCAAGATTCTCAACTTATCCACACACTACTGATGTAGTGCCCCTTGCCTCTTATCCTCATTACCATCAAAAACACACATCACGTATATAATTAAGGTGAGGATGGCCAATGATCACTTTAATGCAGGTGCACACCACGTTCGAACTCTTATGGGAATGGGCGAAATGCCGCAAATAATGAGGATAATGGGCAAGAGGCACTACAACAGTAGGTGTGGTATATGTTAAGAATTTAAATCTGACAGGACGTGAATTAGGACACTGTATGGATGGTGCAGTGGTCAGGACATCTGCCTAATAAGCAGAAGACTCGGGTTCATATCCTAATCGTGCAAAAAATTTCAACTTCTCTCATTGATTCAACCAATGCTCACCGACAGCTAATGTAATTCTTTCCTTTGTATCTTAATATTTGAAAATATGTTTGGTATCACTGGTGTTTACCCCTTCAAAAAGGAATAGCACTCGTGCAAAGTGTTAAGATTTCTGGCTGGATTACCTTCACTAATTCATCATTCATTTTTTACAGTTCTTGAGAGCTGTAGTTCAGCAGACTGCCAGCTTGTTCAGTGTGGGCGCTGTCGGCAAAGTTTCTAAGCGCTGGGTTGCATCACTCCGGCCTGGGGAAATGCACTGAAGGTCCACTGAAGATGCACAGAAGGGAAATGTGGGAGAAGGGAAAATCCGCAGCAGTATTCTGTGGAGTGTGAGTGGTGATAAAACTAATATCGCGGGTTCAGATAAACAGATAACTTGAATATTGCAACTGACACCACGCTGTAACGAAATACAATAGCTATCAAATCATTTGTATTGCAGACACATGAATAATTCAGTTTGGGTTCATAACTAATGTTGTATGACTGTTGCTAACGGTGTCACTCTGTAAGTACAGACACAAGTTACTGCACAGGAGACACAGAAGTAATTTCAGTGATGGGTCCGACATGAAAACGCATTCAACCTATAGAGCAGTATGTGGCTGTTGTCCAGGTAAGGTGAAATCTGCAATAGTTTCACTTGGCTCAAACCACGATCCTATCAACTAACTCTCTGTTATCAGATTCTGGAATAACTGATGTTTTTTTGTAATAGAGGATTTCAGATTTTTTATTGTTTTCACAAAAGGAAGCTTGTATCTTCGTGGATTAGTTTTTACGTGTATGTGATGAAAAGTAACACCTCCTTTTTTTATTCGAAAACTCTTATAGCTTTTAAATAAAGCAAATTTTATTACCATTGTACATCTTTACTCTTCATCCATGCATATTTATTTCGCAATATAGTCATCCTGGCGACACACGAATTTCTGACAACGAGAGACCCGTACTTCGATACTGTCACTGCAGAATGTTTGTTGAAGAAGCCACAACCTGCACCTTTCCATCAATATCAATATCAATGTGAAAGTGAACTCCTCGAAGGAGCTCTTTAAGTTTTGGGTACACCTGAAAGCAGGATGGGGCCAAGTCAGAAATGTATGGACGATGGTCGAAGTATCAGATAGTGCAGCGTTCTTATGTGGTATAGCTCTGTCGTGCAGAAGGAGAGGATGGTCCACGTGTGAAAAAGTTTCTGAGGGTTCCGCTGTATGCTGAGATTCTTACGACACACCAAGCCATGTCACATGCTACAATGTAGAGTCCTCTAGTGGCAGCCAGTAGCAGCTTGTGTCAGGGGAGTGATATGCATGACATGTGACATGTCAACCAATCTTGACAACAGAATAAAAATTTCTCAAGCACTAGATTTCAATATGTTCTCGTAGATCTCTCTCATTATCTTGTGTGTACAACACATCCCTTACTTGTGAGTACACAAGAATAATCATAGCAAGAGGAACAATGTACCCAGGAAAACATGAGTCACTGGCAGAACTATCGTCCATAAACGCAACGTCATAAGCAGTTTGCTCCATTTTCTAATGGTTTGTTGTTTTTAGAGATGAAGATATTTACTATGCAGCACTTGCAAACATTTGGTCTTCTACATATTTAAATATTGCGTAGTATATTGAGCCCATTTCTGGTATACTGTAAATTCATCAGTTTGAGAGTTTTGTTGTGAATAAAATTCTGAATATTTTTAAAGCTAATTACACAATGTGACAGCAGTTAAGCAATACCTTGTCAGTGGTGCAGAGAAAGTGTTCTAGAATGGAACACATGGCATTTGCAAATGAACACAATCTTTAGTCTGTTAACAGTTTCACCTGTCCTGCGAATTGAACAATGTATTAGTTGCCAGTAGCTCGTATTTCGACATGTTTTTAATTTTTTACTGTGTTATTATAAAACTTATTCTTAATTTCATTTCATTAACTACTTATTGGTGTGTAGTAGAATAATGGTTCAAATGGCTCTGAGCACTATGGGACTTAACATCTGAGGTCATCAGTCCCCTAGAACTTAGAACTACTTAAACCTAACTAACCTAAGGACATCACGCACATCCATGCCCAAGGGAGGATTCGAACCTGCGACCTTAGCAGTCGCATGGTTCTGGACTGAAGCGCCTAGAACCGCTCGACCAGTAGTAACAGGTAGACTACCAAGTACATTACATTACTGAAGAGATTTTCTCGATTGCAGCACTTTTGAATTTCAGTCGAATATTTGTTCCTAAGTCGATGACCATATTGTACCTCGGAATGTGTTTTCGCATTTGTTTGAAGTTTAATCATACATTATATTTTATGATATCAGAAAAGTCTGCAGCAAATCAAAGGTGTGTGCCATCGTTTAAAACTGTCAATAAGATGATCTACTAAAAATCTAGTGGAGGGGAGTACAGAAACAGTGAATGACCACAGGTTTAAATTTATCATATTCTTTATTTTAATAATGAAGAAAAGTCTTGAGAATTGAACAATTTGTTAGTTGCCAGTAGCTCGTATGTTGACATGTTTTTAATTTTTAATGGCGCTATTATAAAATTATTCTTAATTTCATTTCATTTACTAATTATTGGTGTGTAGTAGAGTAACAGGTACACTAGTAAGTACAGTATTGATGAGATTTTATAGTCTGCAGGACTTTTGAATTTCAGTAGAATATTTGTTCCTAGGTCGATGACCACATTGTACCTTGGAAAACGTTATCACATTTGAGATAATTTTAATCTTCCAGTATTTTTTATAAGTTTTGAAAAATTTTATATCACATTAAAAGTGTATACCATGATTTAAAATTGAAATAGTTGGATGTACTAAACACCTTTTGGAGGGCTCACTAGAAGCAAAAGCCATACAAATGTACAGAGATAAAACGCTGTCCCTGAAGTTGGAGTATAGAAACAGTGAATGACCGCAGGTTTAAATTTATCACATTCTTCATTTTAATAATGAAGAAAAGTCATGGAGTGGAGCTCTTTCCGTTTTACTCGTAGGATGTCTGTCGAACTGTTAGCTTCACCTTAGCAAGTCTGCCAGCTGCTGGTGGTCTTTCTGCCTGGCGAGGTCCAGTGGGGTTTTTCCCTGGTTATTCCTGGAGCTCCGATCGGCCCCTGCCTCCAGTAGTGCCGATACCACCCCTTCGTGGCCCTTCTGAGCAGCATTGTGCAATGGCGTTTCCCCCCACTGATCCCTGGCGTTGTGGTAAGGAGTGGCTGCCAGAAGCAGCCTCACCACAGCCTCACGGCCATGATACGCAGCCAAGAGCAGGGGCGTGCTCTGCGTTTTGTTCCTGGCATCTACCTCTGCACCTGCTTCCAGCAGTAGCTGCGCCACAGCCTCGTGGCCATTAATTGCAGCCCTGTGCAGTGGAGTCTCCTGCCAGCTGCTGCACCTGGCGTCCACGTCTGCTCCACCCTCCACCAGGCACCTCGCTGCCTTCACGTGTCCTCTGGTTGCTGCCCAGTGGAGGGTGGTCCACCTGTCCTTGCCCTCGTCCCTCGCCCCTACGTCCGCACCAGCTGCCAGCAGAGTCTGCAACTCGTCGACTGCATCCTCCTTCGCTGCCTGAATCAGCCTGCTGTTCTTCTCTTTTTCAGGAAGGCTTCTGTGCAAAAAAGACAAACTGTCACATATTTCTTCAAGTACATACTTCTGATTAAGAATACTGCAGAAGAGCCTGAGATGAGAGCAGTCCCAAAAATAGATCTGTTCAACGATCACTAACTAATCTGCAGTTTTCTCCGTGTTACAAAACAGTGGGACAGTCTCCATTTATTAAAGTACAGATGTACAGTGACACCATACTCCCAATGTCCTCATCGATTAAAAATTCCTACATTCCATCCCTCCAACATTTAGTCATCATATTTTGTCACATTGATTCCTGACATTTAGTGTTTTGAGCTCAGAATGCTGTTGTTCAGCAGTCATTGCCTTCCACCGAAACGCCTTATGAAGGTAAAATAGTCCTTGATGTGCAGCAGCTCCCTTTTTAATACACAGAAACGTGGCATACAAACTACTCACATCTTCAAGTATTTAAAGAATGTTTTCCATCATGGCAGTCCATTTATTTGCAAATTTGTTGAAACATCGTCATCGAACAGAGCAAACTAATGTTTAACGGGAAACAGTTTAATTGCACTATGTCGGATATTCACTATGTGATCAAAAGTGTCCATACACCTTAAAAACGTACGATTTTCATATTAGGTGCATTGTGCTGCCAGCTACTGCTAGGTACTCCGTATCAGTGACTTCAGCAGTCATTAGACATCGTGAGGGAACAGAACGGGATACTCCGCAGAACTCGCAGACTTCGAATGTGGTCAGGTGATCGATCGGGTGTCACTTGTGTTATACGTCTGGACTGAAGATTACCACACTCCTAGACATCCCTAGGTCCTCTGTTTCCGATGTGATAGTGAAGTGGAAACGTGTAGGGGCACGTACAGCACAAAAGCGTACAGGCCTACCTCGTCTGTTGACTGACAGAGGCCGTCGACTGTTGAAAAGAGACGTAATGTGTAATAGACAGACATCTATCCAGACCATCACACAGGGATTCCAAACTGCATCAGGATCCTCTGCAAGTACTATGACAGTTAGGCGGGAGGTGAGAGAACTTGGATTTCGAGCAGCTGCTCATAAGCCAAACATCACGCTGGTAAGTGCCAAATGACGCTCCGCTTGGTGTTAAGGAACGTTAACTTTGGACGATTGAACAGTGGAAATACGTTGTGTGGAGTGGCGAATCACGGTACACAACGTGGCGATCTGATGGCAGGGTGTGAGTATGGTGAATGCCTCGTGAACATCATCTGCCAGCGTGTGTAGTGCCAACAATAAAATTCGGAGGCGCTTGCACTCCTTGTTGTTTCGCGTGGCATTATCACAGCACTGGCCTGCACTGATGTTTTAAGCACATTATTGCTTCCCACTGTTGAAGAGCAATTCGGAGATGGCGATTGCATCTCTCAACATGATCGAGCACCTGTTCATAATGCACGACCTGTGACGGAGTGCTTACACGACAATAAGATCCCTGTAATGGACTGACCTGCACAGAGTCCCGACCCGAACCCGAATCCTGTAGAACACCTCTGGGATGTTTTTGAACGCCGGCCTCGTGCCAGGTCTCACCAACCGACATCGATACCCCTCCTCAGTGCAGCACTCTGTGAAGAAATGGCTCCAATTCCCCAAGAAACCTTCCAGCCCCTGATTGAACGAATGCCTGTGAGAGTGGAAGCTGTCATCAAGACTAAGGGTGAGACAATACCATATTGAATTCCAGCAATACCGATGGAGCGCACCACGAACTTGTAAATCATTTTCAGCGAGGTGTCCGGATACTTTTGATCACATAGTGTACCAACTGCTCTACCTTAACTTCTTTATCCATATACACAAACATATTTGTTGGCATACACATATACAGACTTGCTGAGAAGACTATGCTTGTGCGATAACCAGCATATCCACATGAAGTCACACACTCACACACACTCATGTGCACACACATACACATATACATATACACAGAACCACACAACCAGCCCTCCTCTTCCTCTCGCACACACATACAAAAGCACACAAATTTACAACTTATGTCCCTGTACTGCAGTGTGTCTAAAGGCAACAGCAAATCCAGTAGTTTTTGAAAGTAAATTTTTGAGTCATGTGATTGGCTAGATTACTATATGCAATACAGCTCCAAAAAACACACTGTAGACCCAACACTGCTCCTGTTTTTACTGATAAACACATCATATCCTTTGTGTGTGACACGCTCACTACAATGAGTCTAATACACAAAACCTACATTATGACATTATAAACTGTGTTCCTTGTCATCAGGAATAAAATGTAACAAATTCTTTACAGTGTAAAGCAATTGAACAACAAATTCTTCCTTTTATACTGCCACTTGAGATATTAGAGCTGTCAAATGCAATATAAGAAAAGCGAAGAAGTCATAATAGAGGGAAACGTGGATGGAGAAGATGAATGACTTTAAAGAGAGTGAGGATCTAAGTGTGGATTATGCCATCCCAGTACATAATACTGAAAGTGCAGCAGAAAACTCAGTCCCACAAAAGACTCCCTTCTAGGCCTCTGCCTGGTCTGGTGGGATGAAGAACGTGAGATGGCAGCTACTGAGGGGAGAGAAACAGTCAAAACCTACAAGTGACAAGCCGCAGAAGAGAATTTTCTGTACAGTAATCACATCAAGCAAGGACGCAGCGTATACACCCACTCAATGCTCCATGAGTATCGTTTGGAATACGATGTTGAGAACAAGAATATTGAGAACAAGATGTATTAGTACAGCAGTGGAAAATCTACAGGAAATACCTAATTTTCTTTTAGAAAACATTTTATGCTACTTGAGCCCAAGCGCATCAGCACAGGAAAATGCAAGCTCATGGTACAGCGTCAGATGGAACACCTACCAAATGTAATATTCTCCCTGTTGGGAACACCTAGAATAATAGCGCACAGCAAGACTATGGGGCCAGGACCGAGTAACATTCACTGTTCATTGCCCCAGCAACGTCAGAGGAGGGATAAATTCATTTATTGAATATCTCAAATAAAGTATGGACCAACCAGATCTACAGCCATTAATTGAAGACTGCTCGGATCTTACAAATAAATAAAATGGGAAAGGTGCCTGAGTGCACTCCATCATATAGTTCCATCATCCATTTCGAGGTCTCATTAACACACGATAGGAAAATGATGGAACACAAATTAGGTAGATTGAGAATCGAAAATGTTACGGCGTAAAGTCAAGCGTCAGCTCGCCAGTCGGGAACGATAGAGAAGAGATGGTGTGAGAAGACGTCAGCTAATTGCGCTCTGACCGACCCCTCTCCAGGACGACAAGGCGGCAGCGGCCCCTATTCAGAGAGGATGTAAGCGCCGTGACCGACTGGTGAAGACCCAGTTGAATAGGAGTTTCAAAATTAGGCACTTGTATTGCAGCGACTTAGGATTGTTTATACTGAAGAACACTGCTTATTTTGCATGTCGCCATTTGCTTGCGACACATGTGTGTAACTGACGAAGTTAGGCATTGTAACTTTCTTTTTCTAATAAAACTCGTTAATGTGATACGTTTGAATGTTGTGTAGGATCCGAGAAAGTAGGTTTCCTAGATACCCCACATTTGACGATGGGCAGGGAGACATAACAATTGACGACGAGGCTGGATTTAACAGAAAAGCACTGTCCATTGGACAAACAGGCTGTAGAAAGTGTTGCGGCACAACTGAGTGTAGTATCATTCTTGTACTGCATTGTATGTTAACCAGGGACCTAGAAACGACAGAGAGGCTCCGTCCCCGCCGCAGCCGCAGTGGTCCACAACCCCACGACGACTACCGCAGTCCACTTCAGCCCTCCACCGCCCCACACAGAACCCAGAGTTATTGTGCGGTTTGGCCCCCAGTGGACCCCCCAAGGAACGTCTCACACGAGACGAGTGTAACCCCTATGTTTGTGTGGTAGAGTAATGGTGGTGTACGACGCATACAAGGAGAAATTGTCTGCGCAGCAATCGCCGACATAGTGTAACTGAGGCGGAGTAAGGGGAACCAGCCCGCATTCGCCGAGGCAGATGGAAAACCACCTAAAAACCATCCACAGACTGGCCAGTTCACTGGACCTTGACACAAATCCGGCGGGCGGATTCGTGCCGGAGACCATGTGCTCCTTCCCGCCTGGAAAGCCGTGCGTTAGACCGCACGACCAAACGGGCGGGCTAGTATAATTCTGACTGATATACCAGTTATGTTCAGTGTCAATTAATATTTGCTAGTAGTGTATACAGATATGACAATCAATTATGAAAGTCTTTGTATCCTGCTGTTGATGAATAAGTTGAAGAACCATGACATCTGCAGTCATTCATTCACAAGCTATATCGATCGATGTCTGATAGAAGCCTGATTATTACAAGAAACTATGAAACAGTAGGTACATAAGATCAACATCCACTGTTTCATGCAAGTGCCACCAAGTAGATGCATGCACTATGCGGATGATTTATATGTGTCTACTCGTATCGATAGTTTCACTGAGTATCAGCGTCAGATGGATAACGCTATGACAATGTACAGTCAATGGCTAAATGAGGACTGCTCCGACATACTGCCTGATAAATCAGCTGTGTGCCTTTATGTGAGACATAGGGTTAACGAAACAAGATTTATTTTCAGGACCAAAAATTCTGAAAATGGCTTTTAGATAAGCCGAAACAGGTTAATAAAGGAAAGTTATTGCGACCTGGACTGTTAATTCTAACTCAAGAATTATAAGATTAGTAGCCTCTATATTCCCGGTCTAAAGAGTGGTCAAATACTTAGGGCTTTATACCTATCATGTGGTAATGTGATCACATCACATTAAACATGTAATTAACAAATGTCAAGATGCCGGGAGTATCCCTCGCGCTGTGACAGGGTTTCGTTGGGAAGCACACTCAAGAATCTTCATTAGCATACATAGCGCGCTAATAATACCTTACATGTGTTACAGATGCATCTGTTGCAGATCAACAAAGAAGAACAGACTACAAGAACTTTGTCTTGCCGTGAAGCTATCAGGGCATTCAAATCGACTTCAACTAACGTACAGCTGATGGAAGTAAATGAAATGATATTAGAACTACGCAGGAAATACATAACTGTCAAATGCTTCATCATCAGATTCCTCCTGAAACGTTTTCACTTCTCAAATGAAAATTTGATAGCAGATATTGAAGTGCTATCCAGGCAGGTATTGAATTAAGAAGAAACCACCCCTTCAGCAGAATTTTACTTCGATGCTCCGTCATTCCGCAAATACGTCGCCAGTTCCAAAAATATAAGCTGCTTCAGCATGCCCCACGCTAACACCTTCATGAAGCTGCTTATCGAGACGCAACTTCTTTACTGCAAGTCACACTGAGCGATAAAGTCGTAGTTAGCAAACTAGCACCTGGACCATCCTCAAGATAGATCAACGCAGATAGGTGTAAATAAAAAGAAGCGCAGGAAGTGGATTTGTAGTTAGCAAGGCTAATTAAGGAGGCAAATTCAAGCTTTCTGAAGTTGCATTCACTTTCACTGCAGAACTCATTGCGATTTTAGAGCGATATAAATACGCAGGAGAATTGCAAGAAGAAAAAATCAATTTTATCAGACTCATGTTCAGCAATTATTCTGTTAAAATGCTACCACGCCAATAATTACGTAGTATACCGCATTATTGAACCAACACAGGAGCTTTTCCGCGTAAATAAGACGACCTTCATCTTATTGCTCAGAGTGCACAGTGGAATAAACGGTAGTGAAAATGTAGACAAGCTGTCCAAGAAAGCTCTTTACACCGCTGTAGCGAAATACGATAAAGTGCCACCCGACAATCTTTTTCACACCATAAGAATTATAATCAGTGCCAGGTGGAGTGAAAATCTACAGTGGTTTTACGACATTGGAAGCAGACGCTGTGCCACTGCGGTACTAACCTCCAATCACGTCGTAAGTACCAAAATCGCAGATACAGCAGAAACTTTGCATTGAGGTGACAAAAAACGTGGGGTGCCCCCTAATATCGTTTCCTTTCCCCCAGCATAGTGCAGCGGCCTGGTGTAGCAAGGACTCAACAAGTCGTTGGAAGGTCCCAGTAGAAATAGTGAAAAAATGCTATCTCTGTTCTTGTCCGTAACAGCAAAAGCATTGCTGGTGCAAGATTTTGTGCACGAACTGACTTCCTGATTATGTCTTATAAATTATTGACAGAATTCATGTCGGAAGCTCGAATTCTCCACAATATTCCTCAAAACTGTAACGAACAACTGTGGCTCAGCAACATGGCGCATTGTCATCCATACAAATTTCACCGTCCATGAGTGGCTGTGGACGGTCTCCTAGTAGCCGAAAAAACCATTTCCAGTCATGATCGGTTCAGTAGGATCAGAGGAGCTAGACCATTACATGTAAACATAGCTCACACCATTATGGAGCCTTCACCAGCTTGCATGGTGCCTTGTTGCAAAACCTGGGTCCATGGTTTCGTTGTGCCTGCGCCACACTCGAGCACTACCATCAGGACTCACCAACTGAAATCGGGTCCCATCTTGCCAGCCCGCGATTTTTCAGTCACTTGGGGTCCAACCGATATGATTATGAGCCCAGGAGAGGCACTACAGGCGATGTCGTGCTGTTGGCAGAGGCACCCACGTCGGTCGTAATCTGAAATTGGGACTCATTTGACCAGCCCGCCCGTTTTCAGTCACTTGGGGTCCAACCGATATGATCGCCAGACCAGGAAGGGCACTATAGGTGATGTCATGCTGTTGGCAGAGGCACCCACGTCGGTCGTAATCCGTAATCGGGACTCATTTGACAAGCCCACCCATTTTCAGTCACTTGGGATCCAACCAATATGATCGCCAGACCACGAGAGGCACTACTAGTGATGTCGTGCTGTTGGAAGAGGCATCCACGTCGGTCGTAATCTGAAATCGGGACTCATTTGACTAGCCCGACCATTTTCAGCCACTTGGGGTTCAACCGCTATGATTGCCAGACCAGGAGAGGCACTACAAGTAATGTTGAGCTGTTGGCAGAGGCACCCATGTTGGTCCTAATCCTCAATCGGAGCTCATATGACCAGCCTGCCCATTTTCAGTCACTTGGGGTCCAACCGATATGATCGCCATACCACTAGAGGCACTACAAGTGATGTCGTGCTGTAGGAAGAGGCATCCAGGTCGGTGGTAATCTGAAATCGAGACTCATTTGACAAGACCGCCCATTTTCAGTCACTTGGCGTCCAACTAATATGATCGCGAGACCAGGAAAAGCACTATAGGTGATGTTGTGATGTTGGCAGAGGCACCCATGTAGCTTGTAATCCGAAATCGGGACTCATTTAACCATCCAGCCCATTTTCAGTCACTTGGGTCCCAACCGACATGATCACGAGCCCAGGAGAGGTATTACAGGCCAAGTCGTGCTGTTGGCAGAGGCATCCACGTCAGTCGTAATCTGAAATCGGGACTCATTTGACCAGACCGCCCATTTTCAGTCACTTGGTGTCCAACCGATATGATCGCGAGACCAGGAGAGGCACTATAGGTAATGGCGTGCTGTTGACAGAGGCACCCAGTTCGGTCGTATTCTGAAATGGGAACTCGTTTGACCAGCCTGCCCAAATTCAGTCCCTTGGGGTCCAACCCCTATGATTGCGAGCCCAGGAGAGGCACTACAAGCGATGTCGTGCTGTTGGCAGAGGCACCCACGTCGGTCGTAAACCGTAATCGGGACTAATTTGACCATCCCTTCCATTTTTAGTCACCTGGGGTCCATCCATGATTGCGAGCCCAGGAGAGGCACTACAGGCCGTGTCGTGCTGTTGGCAGAGGCATCCACATTAGTCGTAATCTGAAATTGGGACTAATTTGACCAGACCGCCCTTTTTCAGACGCTTGGTGTCCAACCGATATGATCGCGTGAGGCACTACAGGCCGTTTCGTACTGTTGGCAGAGGCATCCACGTCGGTCGTAATCTGAAATCGGGACTCATTTCACTAGCCCGCTTATTTTCAGTCACTTGGGTCCCAACCGACATGATCACGAGCCCAGGAGAGGCACTAGAGGC
Organism: Schistocerca americana; assembly: GCF_021461395.2. Lineage (NCBI taxonomy): Eukaryota > Metazoa > Arthropoda > Insecta > Orthoptera > Acrididae > Schistocerca > Schistocerca americana. The sequence continues at coordinate 34,434,724 of NC_060126.1, forward strand.
CATGTCGTGCTGTTGCCCGTGGCATGCACGTCGGTCGTAATCCGAAATCGGGACTCATTTGACCAGACCGCCCTTTGTCAGTCACTTGGGGCCCAATAAATATGATCGCAAAACCAGGAGAGGCACTATAGGTAATGGCGTGCTGTTGACAGAGGCACCCAGGTCAGTCGTATTCCGAAATGGGAACTCATTTGACCAGCCCACCCATTTCCAGTCGCTTGGGGTCCAACCGAAATAAACGCCACACCAGGAGAGGCACTACAAGTGATGTCATGCTGTTGGCAGGGGCACCCAGGTCGGTCGTAATCTGAAATCGGGACTAATTTGGCCAGACCGCCCATTTTCAGTCACTTTAGGTCCAACCAATATGATCACGAGACCAGGAGGAGCATTATAGGGTATGTAGTGCTGTTGGCAGAGAGCACCCACTTCGGTCGTAATCCATAATCGGGACTCATTTGACCAGCCCGTCCATTTTTAGTCACCTGGGGCCCAACCGATATGATCGCAAGCCCAGGAGAGGCACTACAGGCCATGTCGTGCTGTTGGCAGAGGCATCCACGTCAGTCGTAATTTGAAATCGGGACTCATTTGACCAGACCGCCCATTTTCAGACACCTGGGGTCCAACCAATATGATCACGATACCAGGAGAGGCACTATAGGTAATGAAGTGCTGTTGACAGAGGCACCCAGGTCGGTTGTACTCTGAAATGGGAACTCATTTGACCAGCCTGCCCAATTTCAGTCACTTGGTGTCCAACCGGTATGATTGCGAGCCCAGGAGAGGCACTACAAGCGATGTCGTGCTGTTGGCAGAGGTACCCACGTCGGTCGTAAACCGTAATCGGGACCCATTTGACCATCCCCTCCATTTTTAGTCACCTGGGGCCAATCCGATATGATTGCGAGCCAAGGAGAGGCACTACAGGCCGTGTCGTGGTGTTGGCAGAGGCATCCACGTCGGTCGTAATCTGAAATTGGGACTCATTTGACCAGACCGCCCATTTTCAGTCACTTGGCGTCCAACCGATATGAACGCAAGCCCAGGAGGGACACTATAGGTGATGTCGTGCTGTTGGCAGAGGCACCCAAGTTGGTCGTAATCCGTAATCGGGACTCATTTGACCAGCTAGTCCATTTTTAGTCACTTGGGGTCCAACCGATATGATCGCGAGCCCAGGAGAGGCACTACAGGCCATGTTGTGCTGTTGGCAGAGGCACCCACGTCGGTCGTAATCTGAAATCGGGACTCAGTTGACCAGCCCGCCCGTTTTCAGTCACTTGGGGTGCATGTGATATGATCGCCAGACCATGAGGGACACCATAGATGATATCATGCTGTTGGCAGAGGCACCCACGTTGGTCGTAATCCGTAGTCGGGAGTCATTTGATCAGCCCGTCGAGTTTTAGTCACTTGGCGTCTAACCGATATGATCACGAGCCCAGGAGGGGCACTATAGGTGATGTCGTGCTGTTGGCAGAGGCACCCAAGTTGGTCGTAATCCGCAATCGGGACTCATTTGACCAGCTAGTCCATTTTTAGCCACTTGGTGTCCAACCGATATGATCGCGAGCCCAGGAGAGGCGCTACAGGCCATGTTGTGCCGTTGGCAGAGGCACCCACGTCGGCCGTAATCTGAAATCAGGTCTCAGTTGACCAGCCCGCCTGTTTTCAGTCACTTGGGGTGCATGTGATATGATCGCCAGACCAGGAGGGACACCATAGATGATATCATGCTGTTGGCAGAGGCACCAACGTTGGTCGTAATCCGTAGTCGGGAGTCATTTGATCAACCCGTCGAGTTTTAGTCACTTGGCGTCCAACCGACATGATCGCTAGCCCAGGAGGGGCACTATAGGTGATGTCGTGCTGTTGGCAGAGGCACCCAAGTTGGTCGTAATCCGCAATCGGGACTCATTTGACCAGCTAGTCCATTTTTAGTCACTTGGTGTCCAACCGATATGATCGCGAGCCCAGGAGAGGCGCTACAGGCCCTGTTGTGCCGTTGGCAGAGGCACCCACGTCGGTCGTAATCCGTAATCGGGACTTATTTGACCAGCCCACCCGTTTTCAGTCACTTGGGATCCAACCAATATGATCGCCAGACCACGAGAGGCACTACTAGTGATGTCGTGCTGTTGGAAGATGCATCAACGTCGGTCGTAATCTGAAATCGGGACTTGTTTGACCAGCCCGCCCATTTTCAGCCACTTGGGGTTCAACCGATATGATCGCAAGACCAGGAGAGGCATTACAAGTGATGGCGTGCTGTTGACAGAGGCACCCAGGTTGGTCGTATTCCGAAATGGGAACTCATTTGACCAGCCTGCCCAATTTCAGTCACTTGGGGTCCAACCGGTATGGTTGCGAGCCCAGGAGAGGCACTACAAGCGATGTCGTGCTGTTGGCAGAGGCAGCCATGTCGGTCGTAATCCGAAATGGGAACTCATTTGACCAGCCCACCCATTTCCAGTCGCTTGGAGTCCAACTGATATAATCGCCAGACCAGGAGAGGCATTACAAGTGATGTCATGCTGTTGGCAGAGGCACCCAGGTTTTTCGTAATCTGAAATCGGGACCCATTTTACCAGACCGCGCATTTTCAGTCACTTGGCGTCCAACCGATATGATCGCGAGACCAGGAGAGGCACTATAGGTAATGGTGTGCTGTTGACAGAGGCACCCAGGTCGGTCGTATTCTGGAATGGGAACTCATTTGACCAGCCTTCCCAATTTCAGTCACTTTGGGTCCAACCGGTATGATCGCGAACCCAGGAGAGGCACTACAAGCGATGTCGTGCTGTTGACAGAGGCACCCATGTCGGTCGTAATCCGAAATGGGAACGTATTTGACCAGCCCGCCCATTTTCAGTCGCTTGGGGACCAACCGATACGATCGCCAGACCAGGAGAGGCACTACAGGCGATGTCGTGCTGTTGGCAGAGGCACCCACGTCGGTCGTAATCTGAAATCGGGACTCATTTGACCAGCCCGCCCGTTTTCAGTCACTTGGGGTCCAACCGATATGATCGCCAGACCAGGAGGGGCACTACAGGCGATGCCGTGCTGTTGGCAGAGGCACCCACATCGGTCGTCTGCTGCCACAGCCCGTTAACCCTAAATTTCGCCTCACTGTCCTAACAGATACGTACGTGGTACGTCCAAAATCGATTTCTATGGTTATTTGTCGCAGGGTTGTTTCTGTGTTAATACTGGTAACTCTATGCAAACGCTGCTGCTCTCGGTCTTTAAGGGAAGGCAGCCTCGGCCTCTCCATTGTCCGTGGTGAAAGGTAATGCCTGAAATGTGGCATTCTCCGCCCACTCTCGGAATATTGAATTCGCTAATTCATAAATCAAATGTCCCATGCCTGTCGTGCGGCCATAATCACGCTAGAAACCTTTACATACGAATCACCTGAGTACAAATAACAGCTTCGCCAATGCACTGCCCTTTTATACCTCGTGTACGCGATACTATCGCCGTCTGTATATGTGCATATCGCTATCCCGTGACCTTTGTCACCTTAGTTTATAGTAACATTGGGGCGAAATCGCTTGAATGACGGGACATTCCGCCAAATGTCTACTACCTGAAATGATTAAACCTTCTTCATGTGAATGCAGAAGTAAAGAAAATGTTGATTACATTTTCGTCGGGTACCGTTGAAGGAATCCAGAATTTCCAATACAGTACATACCTTAACCTACCTCGACCATTGACTTAAGTTCAGTTTAATAGCATGTAACAGATTACTGATGTTCCTTCCCGCCTAAGGCTGGCTGTATGGGCCATGAATAAATGTAAACAAACTGTTTTTTTTTTCATAATGCGGGGACACCGTCTTAATATATTTCTTTAAGTCAGTACCACCATTAGAGTGTTGTTTAAGTGTTGTTTGTTTACATTGTTACATTTACACAATCATGATTTCGGCTTCAAAGTGCTATTACCAAGTGTTTTAAGTGTTATAAATTGCTTAAGATGGCATACTGTCGTATTCTTTAAAAGATTAGAAAACTTAAATTAACTTCACCACTAAAATGTACTTTAAACAACGTCAATGACTGTGGACTGTTATATTTATGGATGTAGCGAATATTATCGAGAGGTTTGTTACTCTTTATGTTTATGAGCAGGCAACTTCATAGTATACATTGTATGAGCATTGTACTTCATTGTATACAATGTATGAGCAAGCTCATAAACATAAACAGTAACAAACCTCTCGATAATCCTACATCCATAAATATAACAGTCCAGGTAATCATTGATGTTGTTTAAAGTACATTTTAGTAGTGAATTTAAAGTACATTTTAGTAGTGAAGTTGATATTAGTTAAGTTTTCTACTCTTGTAAAGAATATGACAGTATGCCATCTTAGGCAATTGATAAACACTTGATACTGGCACTTTGAAGCCGAAATCATGATTGTGTAAGTGTAAATCTAATACGATAAATAATGGCGGTACTGAATTTAAAGTAAACAAAATTTGTTTCCTACTTGTGTCCTGAACTCAAGTTGAAAACCACAGAGAGGACGAAATTCTTTTTGCGGAAAACTATTGAGAAAACTAAGAGAAGCGGCATTTGAAGCTGAATCCAGGACGATTCTGTTGACGCCAACGTACATTTCGCGTAAGGGCCACGAAGATAATATAAGAGAAATAAGCGACCTTTTTTTTTTGATTCATCACTCTCCTGATTGGTTTGATGCGGTCCGCCACGAATTCCTCTCCTGTGCTAACCTCTTCATCGCAGAGTAGCACTCGCAACATACGTCATCAATTACTTGCTGGATGTATTTCAGTCTCTGTCTCCCTCTACAGTTTTTTCCCTCTGCAGCTCTATCTAGTTGGTTCAAATGGCTCTGAGCACTATGGGACTTAACTGCTGAGGTCATCAGTCCCCTAGAACTTAGAACTACTTAAACCTACATTTCGCGTAAGGGCCACGAAGATAATATAAGAGAAATAAGCGACCTTTTTTTTTTGATTCATCACTCTCCTGATTGGTTTGATGCGGTCCGCCACGAATTCCTCTCCTGTGCTAACCTCTTCATCGCAGAGTAGCACTCGCAACATACGTCATCAATTACTTGCTGGATGTATTTCAGTATCTGTCTCCCTCTACAGTTTTTTCCCTCTGCAGCTCTATCTAGTTGGTTCAAATGGCTCTGAGCACTATGGGACTTAACTGCTGAGGTCATCAGTCCCCTAGAACTTAGAACTACTTAAACCTAACGAACCTAAGGACATCACACACATCCATGCCCGAGGCAGGATTCGAACCTGCGACCGTAGCGGTCACGCGGTTCCAGACTGTAGCGCCTAGAACTGCTCGGCCAGCTCCGTCTAGTACCATGGAAGTCATTCCCTCATGTCTTAACAGATTGCCTATCATCCTTACGGAAGCGTATACACAATCGTTTTCCCTCCCTCCATTCTCGAGTGGGTTTTCCTGCCAAATTTTGGGTTTTGTTGTTTACTGTTAGACACTAACTTTAGCCACGTGGAAACCATTTTGTTTAACAACTATGGATATTCTACAGTATGAGATTTTCACTCTGCAGCGGAGTGTGTGCTGCGCTGTGAATATTCTGTTTCAAGCTACTGAATATGTGACGCTGGTCGCTTAATCTACTTCAGTGCTAGCGCCCTCTGTAAATGTAAGATGGCCTCAGGCTATCGCTGCCCTTGCTCATATATATTCGTGCACAAATTGTGTCAGACTGGATTCACATGAGGGTATTTCCAACGGTATGTTATGGCTTTTAGCCATGTTATTCTTTTTACGTATCCTTCTGCCAATTGAACGTATTATTGCTCCATATTTTTTATTTTGTAACTCATCTGATGACGGCAGTAGATGTAATTAGTCATTGTGAATCGTGCTGCAATGCGTGAGAAGACGGACGTTTATGAATAACCTGCCACACATGATATTCCTTTACAGACTTTATATCTCCAATGGATTACCACAAATTCTCCTGTCGTAGGACTTTGTCGTTTGAGGCATTCTCTCAAATTTTTAACCTCAATTAACTAAAGGCACGCTTTCAAGTATGGGAAAGTATCTAATTTCCAGTAGTACACTTGTCTTACCTACGTTAAAAAAGTTCGTGTTTAGGGTGGTTCCATCAGTTAGGATCTTTATAAAGCTAATTTTCGTATTTGTGACTTTAACGTTAAAATTTGAGTTTTTTGCGTATCTCCATTCTTGTTGATCAGCAAACTGATTTCCTGAGTATATCCATTACATTTTATCTACGTACTAGAAACCTGGAGACCTTGTAATGTTTCTAAGTAAGTAGCGCGTAATGTGGCTGACAGCAGGCATCCCCGTAGAAACAAGATTTTTTTAATTGATAGTATTATCTAGAAATAAGGAATGAGGAGGTTCTGCGTAGAATCGGAGAGTAAACGAAAATATGGAAAGGACTAACAGAGAAGAAGAGACAGGATGATAGGACATCAGTTAAGATACATGAAAGAATAACTTCCATGGTACTAAGGGGAGCATGAAGTGATGCTATACCACTATTACGCTCGCCCGCTTTCTGCTAGACTGTCATACGCACCAGGTCTTGCGCCCCGAGATTTTCACCTTCTCCGTTCTGTATCGAAAGATCTACAAGGAACTTCTTTCCCGGATGAACATGTGCTCGGAAGTTGGCTCAACGAGTTCTTCGCCTCAAAACCTTGTGATCGATAAGTTGTCCCAGCGCCGGCTGACTGTTATACATTGTGAAGGACAACACGTTAGTGACGAGTAAAGTCTCTGTTATGTTGTGCTTAATTAACGTATGGAAAAACGCTGTGAACTTACACAGTCGAATAGAGAATGGAAGTTTGAGCCAGGCGTGGTCGTGGGTTGAGGTGAGCAAGACACGCATTCCAAGATAAATATACAGACTCTGAAGACTCACCCCAGAACACGCCATATACTTATTCTGCTGCAATTACTTTGTTTGCTTTCTCCTGCCTCCAATTCCCCCACGGTTTCTGTTTCACGACCAACAAACACCCGTATTCAAAAATATTTATTCACATGAAATCGAAGCTTGGAGGTGTTTCAATGCATCAGCACTTCTGTCTCACATATTTGCTAAACGATTCATTCTGCAGATAGAGAGCCATCACAGAAAGAAAAAATTACATCCAACAGATCACTGTGTGCAGTATGCACGGAAAACGATTTTCTTTTATTATTATAGTAATACCTTATGACTGCAGTGAATGAAATCTTATGTCTTAATCTGAAAATGAATCATACAGTGAACCTAGAGAGGGATGTAAAGAATCACTTTCATCCATGGCTAGACGCCACCAGAATTTATAAGAGGTTCAAATGGTTCAAATGGGTCTGAGTACCATGGGCCTTAACTGAGGTCATCAGCCCCCTAGAACTTAGAACTACTTAAACCTATCTAACCTAAGGACATCACACAGATCCATGCCCGAGGCAGAATTCGAACCTGCGACCATAGCGGCCTCGCGGATCCAGACTGTAGCGCCTAGAACCGCTCGGCCACTCAAGCCGGCTTATAAAAGGAATAAGTTCTCTCGATAACTATGACCTCTATGTTACCAGATATGCACTACAGCGCCATTCGATTTCCTTGCACCCAACACTTGATTCATGCCCCCGCAGATCGCATTGTGTAGTGGCGGAACTCACCGCAGGCGAGAGACGGCAGAGTCATCTGGCGGAAGAGTAGTGCGGGCAGCCGTGGGCGGCGCAGCAGTGGCAGGGGTGCGGCCGCGGTCTCCCTGCGGCCCACTGCCGTCTGCAGAGGCCGGCGCGCTGCACACAAACAGGCAGGGTGTGGTAATCTCTGTCCTCATGGGGGCCAGAGGGCAGCTTACTACATGCATCGCAGCTGGGAGATCGTCTTCACACAAACAACAGAACACACATTGCCAATGACAATAGTGGGTCTGCTAAGATGAATAACTTAGCCTCCCTGAGTTCCTCAGGCCAGTAGCTTACCCTAACAAACAACAAAAGAGAGTACAAATGATATTTAGATACGACATCAGTTATGCTAGAGTAATAGAAGAACTATTGTACAGTACAGCTGGAATACGCAACAATAAGACCAAGCACACGGAAATTGAAGCAGTAATAAACTTTGAATGTACTTATCGTGGTACTGATTTAATCAAATGGTGCTCGTAGCTCATGTGTTAGGGACCAGGCTGTAGGAGGCTCACATCCTAGTGTGTGTGTGGGGGGGGGGGGGGGGGGCAGCACCTTTCGAACAGACTGACGAAAGAAATTCAGGTAAATGAAGTGCACAGAATTTGTGATGCAAAAAAAAAAAAAAAAAAATCCAATAAAATTGTTAAACCTGCACACTTTAATTTTCAATACAGAAACTGAAACATTTCCCACCGAACAGATGTAATTCACGTTGACCATGGGGCCTATCACTGAACAGGTGAACGTTAAATGTCATCTGACAGTAGAGTCGAATGTTTGTGAAAGGAAAATGTATAACGTGATAAGAGACGATCTGTGTATACATCTACACCTGACAACTTATCAGACGTTGTGACCCCAATGAAATACAAAATTCTGTTTTACTACTGTATTCAGGGTAATCATGTTTACTAGATTGTGACTAGGAGATTTCCTTGGGAACGGAGTCAATCTGAATGAAAACAATAAGCATGAATTTACATATTGCAATGGACGAAGTCATGAAATCGTGATAACTGATAAGAATTTGTGAAAGTCAGTTGTGACTGGTGTCACAGAGCAGAAGATACTGGCTAATGTCTGGTATCTGAAAGATAACAATTGAAGGGGGCATGTACTGGTGCGTTTAATTCTCACACTGACCACTACATGGCTACCGGCAGAATACAAACCACAGCTACTGTAATAAGATGTATTGTCCATACGTGATAGTGGCAGGCGCATGTGCCATAGATACTCGCCAAAGCCGATCACCTCAGTGGTGAGAGGCTAGGAGACTCACTGGATTGGAGCGTCCTGATAGCAACACAAAGCTATTACATCCACGTCGTTGTCTGTGGATCACGCTACACGTAGTTTACACCCAGAAATAGAAATGGCTAACCACATTGTGCTGTACAGTCAAATTTGCAAATATAAAATAAATTTCGAAGGTAAATATCAACCATTAAGACACTAAGATTTGCATTTGCATCGTCAATGGAATGTAGAATAGGATATGTCGGTTGTTAATTGCACAGACTGGAACACTTCACATTCGACTATTACAGCGATATTTACCATGTGTGGTACAAATGGCTCTGAGCACTATGGGACATAACATCTGAGGTCGTCAGTCCCGTAGAACTTAGAACTACTTAAACCTAACTAACCTAAGGACATCACACACATCCATGCCCGAGGCAGGGTTTGAACCTGTGACCGTAGCAGTCCCGCGGTTCTGGACTGCAGCACCTAGAACCGTATGGCCATCGCGGCCGGCACCATGTGTGGAAAACAATGGTTTGGTTAACTATAGGTATTTTTTGGCGTAGATTCCGAATATGCAATAAAAATGGGGGATCCCTGTTTCAAAATATAACTTAAGCCCACCCGCGCAGGAGGGGGATGCATATATAATGTTGTACATATACACATCACTGTATTGATTGTTTTTTTCTCTGCTTCGACTCGAACACGAACAGCCTTTGCACAAAAACGTCGCAAACGTTACGACCTAATGTTTCCTGCACACTGCACCACTGTGTGGATTATGCCTATCAGTATAGACTATCTGATTTGTGATCTCCACACTTAGACACCCGATCTGCTGCTGCCCACAGGAAAATCAGCATTAATGACTTGCTATTGTCACATGTACTTTGAGGTACAAATCAATCTAAAAACAGCTAAAAATATCTATAATTAATAGTCTATGAATGAAGCAAAGTTAAATGTTTGTAACTTCTCATTATCTAATCTAGAAAACTGGGAAATTGGTTCATCATTCACACATAATGAAGATCACTGGAGATATGAAAGTCTTATGACTAGGAAGCTGTGTGGGAAGTTGATATCATAAGAACGAGGACTAATACGATGCAGTAGTGCATGACACCCGTTTCAGTAACGAAGATTTTGGTCAGCAATTACGACATTTCAGTTCTGAACAGTATTTCCAAACTTTACTCCTAAATAACACAGATAGAATTAGATTTAAAGCTATTGGGTTAGTGTTAGGATACTTGGAAAAGACAGCTGTGGTGGTGAGTATTTCGTTTTTGAAATTTATTTTCGTGTTAGGCTTTACTGAACAGGTGAGACTGAGATACTTCTCATTCAGTTTTGTTTTGTAAACCAGTCAGGCAGCTTAGGCAACATTACATCAAAGAGAAGAATTGCAATTTATTAAGCAGCTCATTAACTATGGCATAAATGTTTAAAAATATCTGAAAATATAGTAAACGTTTGAGATTTTCCAGGAACTAGGCTTGTGGGGAGTATTTGTACTGCGAAACGGTATGTAACTACTAATATTTGGATCTGAACATCACATCAATGTTGAATTTGTTTGGAAATGGATCAGCACGAACAACAGATGACATAGAGAGGGTCCCAGTAGAAGGAAACAGAGCAGAATTCCCCAAAAAGGCCTACCGTTTAGTAACACAATAGAGAAGTTCAAACAACACAGAGACAGTCAAGGTGAGATTTGATGGCTGCTCCTCAAAGAAGCAAGCTGAGCATTTTCATCAATAGAGCCTTCTCCCAGTGTGTGTAGTAGAGGCTAGTGTACTTAGCTACTGCATGCATCCCGAGTAACAACTAAACAGAAACAGGAAGGAAATGTGAATATCAGCCCTGATGCTGCTGTTCTGGTCCTAGGACTGGCTTATTGCATCGTGAGGTGGATCCGGAGTATGTAGGGAATATGAAGCTATACTCTCCACCACATCTACTTATGTAAACTTCTTGACTGGAGTCGTCTTTTCGTGCTTGGACTGGAAACCACACACTTCTTAGGGTATAGCATACTTCTTAAAACTTATACTTAACTCATAGTGCATCGATTGGGGAAATTAAGGGAACTTTGTAATACAACTACAGTTAGCAAACATACATCTAGCAAGAAACCACAAGAGAGATACACAATGTGCAAATCTGTAGTACTGGTGTGGGAATAGTGATTATTCTATCCATTTGCTTTATTACACCTACCACAGAGGTTAACACTTACTGTGTGGCAACATCAGAGATTATAAATACGCTGTTGGCCATCTTGAGCAATGCTACAGCCTGCAACAGAGTACATACTGCTGGTATTGGTGAAAGACTTGCTCTCCATTTTCACCTTCCCTATATGTAGCAAGACGCCATTAACATGTTCCTCCTTGTCGGCAGCAGCAGTGGCAGCCAACAACAATAAAGACCCTTTTGCATCAACAGGTTAATAGTGACCCTGTACAGGACACAGAAAAAGTGCTGCACACTTTCATGGCTTGGCTGTAAACTGTAAAGATCATATTGCCTGCCTATGTTTTGAGCAGCCCATAGTTGTGTCCACCACTTCAATGTTTCCTGTTCTGTCCACAGTCATTGTACTCCTCGTTCAGAGGCTTGATGCCGGAATCTAAATGACTAGTTGCTCCGCACATAGAATTTAACAGAACTGATGATTGCAGGTAAGGTCCCTGCAATTCATAAGGCTATGAAAAATTTGTCTCTTCCTTGATTTTCATTAGCTAGCTTACCTTTTGATAACTGTATAGTATTAAATGAAGCTGTTACATGAAGTTGAGCAAAACATCTAGAGATAGCAGAAAATGGACAACAGTGATGGAGAAAAAATTGGAGCAGCAAGAAGGAGCTGCTCGACAAAAACGAATGTTTGTAGGCAGGTTTCTACATCTGAGAGATTATGTCTATTCAGATTTCATGCCATTCGCATAATAGTGGCGCTAGTAGTAGCGCCAGTATGGGGAAGAAAATGAACCTGCGTGCATGCTAGGCATATTGGATATACAGCTGAAGATATGATCTTGATGACAATTTCCTGTGAGAGCACGGTCGTCGTCTTGACCGCAAATGTGCATCAGTCTGGTGATTCGGCCTGTTGTGCTGCCATTCATGAACATCACTGCAGGGGGTGTTTTCCAACAGGATAATGCTCGCCCACATAAAAGCTGTTGTAATACTAGGTGCTTCACAGAGGGTCGACATGATACATTGATCCGTTCGATCGCCATATCTGTTTCCAATCGTGCACATATGGGACATCATTGGATGACAACAACAGCAGCATCCACAAACAGTATAAACCATCCCTGTATCGATTGCCCAAATGCAACAGGGATGGAACTCCGTGCGAAAATCGACACGGGTACCTGTACAACAGAATGCATTTACATTTGCGTTCTTGCATTCAACATCTGGTGGTTACTCCGCTTAGTAGTGTGGCAGCATGTCATATTTCCAATGGCAAATCTACAGCTTACATTAACCTGTGATGTTAATCAGTTACATATGTTATGTAGACAAATTTGTTCCCAAAATTTCATTGCTCTATATTAATTAGTTTCTGCTTATGTGATTTTTTTCCTATCAGATCTCTCAATGTTCTATAAAACTTGTACACTAAGTATAATTATTGGCGCAGAAATACAAAAACACATAGAAATGTGCAACACAGATAAGTGGCTTGTTACATGCTTACCTGGTTTGTGCTGGAGGATCTGCGAGCAGCTGACCCAGTGTGACCACATCTTCTGGCTGAGTGCGCACTGCATCAGCCCAACCCCGTGTGGTCATAACCTGGGCGATGTTGGCCTTTATGAAGTTAACGGCGACCTGCCTGAGGCTGGTGCAGGAGTGCCTGATCGCCAGAACTGCTGTGGCCGCCGCAGTCTCGACTGACAGCTGAGCGGCCACGAGCTGCTCGCACCGAGCCTTCAGGGCCGACACGCCGTATTTATCAGCTGCTGCCAGCAGCTGGGGGGCCAGGCTGGGCAGCTGAGGGGCCTGGAGGGTGTAGAGGTAGGCGACCAGCTGGCGGAGCACCGGGCCCTCCACGTCCGGGACTGCGACCTCACCGGTGTTGGCTTCCAGTGTGTCGTGGCGAAACATGCCGCCAAACACGGGACTTCTATCGGCCAACACGGCCCTGTGCGCCACGAGACGGGTGCCGCCTGCCACGAGTGTGACGACTGCGCCGTCCCCTGCGTCCAGAAGGGCGCCCAGGTCCACAGCTGTGGTGTCCATAACCTCCTTGGTGGGTTCCATTGTGAATGACTCTGGAACATGACGTCACTCAGCAGCCCTTTCTCCCCTCATGGCGCTCTCTGTGCTTGTACGAGCCACAGGCAGGACAGTGTCAAGCGAAAAGTGGTAAATATTTTGACATCTGGACACTCGGCCTTCATGTCATGATTAGGCCTGTCTACCTTCTGACTCTAAAGTCAAAAAGTCCAGAACCAAATATAAATATCAGCCTTGAAAACGAAATATTCAGAGAGCACACTGCAGAGTGGGAAGTCTGTGATGGACTTACAACTGACCATGATCTCAATTAGTTTACAATAACAGATGCAGGTAGTGACTTAGCTGCTAACATGCAAACCAAGCGAATATGCAATCTATGTAAAACGAATTGGGAACATTTAAAGGGAGCATGCAAGGTACAACCACTGCAATAATGCAGATCTGATGATGACGCCATAGCCAACAAGTTTGTGAAAATATTGCAGATGGCACGCAGCAAGGCGATTTTGTTAGGTAGCCAAAGGTTTTTAAAATTCTCTGATGACCCCCCCCCCCAGAGATGGACAGCACACCAGGCGACAAGATACTACTGTTAACCTTAGTAGAAACAGAATAACAAAAAAAGCTGAGTTTCTATTGAGCAGCTGAACAACAATACAAGATGACAATGCACCAGAAGACATTAGAACTCTGCTTCCAAAAAGCAAGACAGTACCTTCGCTGTGAACCACTTCAGCAGCATGTGCATAATGGTGTTTTGATTTGATTTGCTCAGAAGTATATGGGCCTGGCAGTTGAAACGTCCCCTTTAGAAAAATTAATGAATTACTGTGCTGACAAACCCCTTACGTTATTTGATTTTCACACAGCTGAGCAGAACTGAACGTACTCAGACATTTCTCTCTTTACTTATTCTGATCATCACTAAACTGACACACAATATTTTTAGCGCAACGGAATCTGACTTTCAATAATCCCTACAAATGAATGGCCCTGACTAACAATAACCTATACTTTTCATGAATCACGTAACTCACAAAAATCGTCGTTACTCGAACTACTGCAAAACAGCGAGCGCCAATACTGCCAGCTAAATAAAAGATTCTAACTACTGAAGTCACTAACTACTGATAGGCATAGTTAGCAAATTAAAGATTTTGATAGAGAACAAACAATGTATTTACCTTAATAGTGATCAAAAGTCATAATATATATATCAGTTCATAACATCCAGTCTTACAAATTCACTGTCTTTACGTCCAGATCATCCGCCCTCAAAACTCCGCCATCTCTCTCCCCACATCCACCACTGCTGGCGGCTCACCTCCAACTGCGCAACGCTACGGGCTGTTCACATCCAGCTGCCCAACACTACAATAGCGACTATTCCAACAATGCCAACCAGCCACAGACTGCACACAGCACAACCAGTGATTTTCATACAGAGTGATACATGGCGTTATCAATATGAAAACCTAAACAGCCTACTTACACAGTAATAAAATTAAAAAGAAAAATAAGAAAACAACAGAGGTTGATAGAATCACAGCAGAAGTGTTGCATCAGGTAGTGGACCAGATTTTACCGCATCTATCAGCGTCATTCAACAAATTTCCTTTGTAGGTATGAGCAACCAGAATTTGCAAAATCTCAAGTATCATTAGGAAGGAGACAAAGATCCAAAACAACTTAGCTCTAACAATATCAAGGAATTTTATATAACATCCATGACCAAGGGGGAGGGGGGGTGGAAGTTGTTGGGAGGGGGAAGGTAGTGCTTTGTGCCCATCGTAAAAAATGAAAGTTGTATTAACAAAATAGTTTTGAAAAGGTAATTATGTGTAATTAGGATCCAGAACATGATAATACCTTTTAAAACACTCTTAGAAATATCAAAGCACATTCGATAATGTATCCTATGGACTTTGTAGCCAACACAAGAAATATAATAAGTACACATTTCTTTCAGTGTTGTTTACTTTTACTCTAAATGTAATTTTTAAAGGGGTAAGTATGACCCAGAACTTGGAAATACTGACTACGACTTTCATTGTGAAAGGACGTCTACTACTGTTACTTAAATTTTTAGGTTAACTGAACAGAAATATATAAAACATATGTGGTATCTGAACGAATTCATTAACAACAACAAATACATTATCAAAATTTTAAAATATAAATAAATTGACTAGATTGCAACATGGTCTATAGATGGGCATAAAGTACCCCCCCTCTCCACCTATGTTGGTATTGTAAGGGTTAAATCTTTTAGCATTATTCCTTTGGTAAATGCTCAGTACAGAGAAACGTTCCGTGCCACAGTCTGAGCTACTGTAGACAGATAATAGGCATGAACCCTTGCATTATGGTGTCACTCAAGGGTAATACATAGAGGAAGTGGTAAATCACGCAATGCATATTATGAATACCTCAGAGTAGTACATTATAAGCATAACGATTGAGAAAGCTGGGGCTTTATGGTTGCCTGCCCAGTTCAAAAGGCAGAAGCAGATGCGCTGTGCTGATTGTCTCTATAACATCCTGAGAGATTACTCCACAGACAGGCAGGACAACCTGGAATCCCTTGAATGTAAATTGTGAACACGTCACCAAAAGCTGCCCATGAACCAGCTTCAGTGCATAACAGATAATAGAGACTGCATCACATATGCAGGCGATATACTAAATACTCATACAGTATCTGCCAGTGCAAGAGCTAAACCAGAGAAAATTAGTAGGGAAGGTCTTGCAAGACTAAGTAATCGGTGCTTAGGAAACAAACTTACAATAGGAGCACACATGTTTGTATATTAGTGAACATTATCAAGACTATATAAACCAACAATCAGAATAAATGACCAACCAGTGAAAAGAGAAGATTCGTAAACATACCTTGGTATAATTATGAAGGAGAGCGCCTAGTATTCGTCTATCAGGGAGGTATTTATATCCCCAACAAAATAGCATAACAAGAGCATATCACAATGCAACATTAATCGCTATTATGGGCTACAGATTGAGCGACTCATATAGGCAGAATTTTGACAGTATGAAAAAGTACCTAGTGTTAGGCCCCTGTAGTCCTAGTGTTAGGCCCCTGTAGGCAAGCCACGTCTTGTCACCGCTCTGTTCCAGATGTCTGCCAGCAGGCGCATAGGACAACTTCACAGGCTGTCTCTGTAGAGGTACACTATTCAGATTCTCAATGAAGGTGAGCAAGTGCCACCGAAGATGTTGCCAAACTGAGGGGATCTTAGAGGGATCCCTTGCTTTTTAATTCACACTTGTGTCAATCTCTGTCCTCTGAGATCACACTTAGCTCTAACAATATCAAGGAATTTTATATAACGTCCATTACCAAGGGGGGAGGGAGGGATGGAAGTTGGTGGCAGGGGGAAGGTAGTACTTCGTGCCTGTCCAAAAGAATTATACTTATAGTAACAACACAATTTTGAAAAGGTCCCAGATCAATAGGGCTGCTTTATATCACGTTCAAATTTCGGCAAATAATTCTGAATGTCCCCTGCTGCTTCCAACCTAGACACGAGAGCAAAAATTGTGATCGCGCTGCTCTTTAAATGGATCAGATCAAGTACAGTGGGGATACAGCACAATGATGTCCCTAGAAATGGGCTGAAACGTTTGGGGGTGTCAGTAGCGTCAAAGTGTGTCACGATGTGTGAAGTCAACGACCCAAGGAAGAAGTGGTTTCATTGACACCCTTTGTCACCTTCTGAGGGCTTTTCGTGTCGATTCTGAGCAACGAAGTGTCTGATATCTTTCCTTCTGCTGTCCATAATACAACCCCCTCATTTCGAAGCTGGGTCTCGCTGTTCTGATCTCCATCGTTAATGCTTCAAAAGTAGGGGGTGTGTCGTTTTTCCCAACCTGTGACACGTCCACCTCGGTGTTGGGCGTTCTTTCGGCAAAAGTTTTAGTGAGTGTGATGTCATTAAATGTCATATGAACTTCAGAGCTCTGGCCTTTCACTCGTATGTGTCGACACATTGCTGTTCGTAGCCTCTTTGAGCCCAAGTGTGACGTCCCAGGGCTCCACACTTCTGCAGTATTGCAGAGGAAGGTTGCAGGCACCTTTCAGTCAAATTTCAAACTTGTGGGTCCAAATGGGAGACAATTAATGGGTCTCGAAAAAGTTATCCCGTAATTAAATTGCACAGTGTAGACTATTCCCATTCCCATTCCTACATACCGAGTTTAGTTGAGGAAATTCCTAATTCCATTTCATACTCAGCATCGAAGATGTCTGAAGTAGATGGTCACCATGGTTATTTAAATAAAATGTCGGATTATTCATTTACTGCATTTACATTGCTTGGTTCAACGCTGATATTTGGTGAATTCTGAAAAGAAGATTAGCTCTGACAAAACTCAGAAACAACAAACGCCTGGGAATGAAAAATATTCCTGCGGAACTTCCGAAAGCGGGAAGAAGGGATATGAAATTTTAGTTCCACAGAATTACGTGTGACAACTGTTAACAGGAAACATAACACAGATATTGAAAGAAACCTTGCATTTTCAGTCCTTAAATCAAAGAATATCTTACAAACAACTAAAATTAATTGTAACTTAGACGAGTTGCGAATGTATCATAAAATAATGTCCTCCATCGTCTTCAGAGAGTCGTGCCACTTTCTCAGAATATAAATTTGGCTTTCAGAAAGCCGAGGAATCAGGTATGGAATATTAGCTTTAAAATTAGTTGTTAAATTATTTTCCATAAATTTCACTACAACTTACATATCTGTTGTATACATACAGAAAGTGTTGGTGTTTTATTCCTACTTTCTTCAGAGCTTCAAACTTTGTTTCACCATTTCTCATTATCATAGACCGATAACTTTTATGGAAACTTAATAGAACGGGGAAGGATTTTCTAATAGATGATAGTGAAGTAATCTGGAATACATCTTAATTAAACTGGGTAAAGTCATGTGGAAGGGGTGTAACATATAAATAAATCGGTTTGAACCAAATGTGACTATTTGTGACAAAGAACGACTAATCAGTGTTGGAGTACATGTATGTGACAACCTACTGCAACACGTTTACTCGTTTTCTTACCTGGCCAGATCACCAGAGCTGTAAGAAGGAGATATGAAATAGGAAGCATAACTACCAATGAAAAAAGTTCCATCAATATAATTAAGAAAATATTAACCTCCAAAAGTGACTGCCAACAAATGAGAAAAAATGGTTCAGAAAGGGCATGTTTGGAGTGTGGTACTGTGTGGCCGTGAGACGTGGACCCAGAGGGCTTAGGGAAGGAGGCGACTGTCCCCTTCTCGCACTCTATTAGGGATTTCGCCACTTGTTATGTTATCAATCTTTTTTATGTTCGGCATGCTCTTGTAACAGCATACCACAAAATGTTAGTTTGTAGAATACTGTGACTAAGCAGAGTTCGTATTATTGGTTATCTATTTTAACTTGAACATCCCTAAAAGCAATAATATGTGAATGGAAAAAGTACTACAGATACACCACGGCTTAAGATTATGGACCAAGTTCTGAAGGATGTAAGTTGAAATAGAGCACAAGACAGACATACATGGAGACTGCATGTCTCCTGCCATCATATCCTACGACTCAGCGCTGAAGAAATGGAAATCTTCCCACACATTTTAGAACAGGGAGTTTAGTAACATATACTACTACATTATATCCCTCTCCATTACCGGTGCCATCTTTATTTAATCATATCCCAGCACCAAAAACTCAGTCACGTCATTTTAACATTCATGATTTGCTTGTGTTGCAACTTCAGTGTTATCATGTGCCACCCTCACTTCTGGTTTACATCATTATCAACAATTAAAATTTCTGAACCTTTTTTTATATTTGAGTCATCAGCCTTGTGACTGGTTTAACGTGGCCCGCCACGAATCCTTGTTGTGTGCAAAACTTGTGAGCTCACAGCAGCATTTGCAACCTACTCCCTCAATTATTTGCCAGGTGCATTCCAATCTCTATCTTCCTCTACACTTTTTACCCTATACAGTTCCTCATAGTACCATGCAAGTTATTTCCTCATCTCTTAGCAGATGTCATATCATCCTGTCTCTTCTTCTTGTCAGTGTTTTCCATATATTCCTTTCCTCGTTAATTCTGAGGAGGACCTCCTCATTCCT
Source organism: Schistocerca americana (assembly GCF_021461395.2). Lineage (NCBI taxonomy): Eukaryota > Metazoa > Arthropoda > Insecta > Orthoptera > Acrididae > Schistocerca > Schistocerca americana. The sequence continues at coordinate 34,454,100 of NC_060126.1, forward strand.
TACCTTACTAGTCCACCTAATGTTTACACATTCTCCTGATGCACCACATCTCAAATGTTTCGTTTCTCTTCTGTTCCGGTTTTCCCAGAGTCCATGTTTCACTACCATGGAATGCTAATCTCCAGACACACATCTCGGAAATTTTTTCCTCGAATTAAGGCGTATCTTTGATACTACTTCATTTCTCTTGGCCATGAATTCACGTTTTGTAGGTGCTAGTGTGTTTTTATGTAGTCCTTACTCTGTCCGTTATGGGTTATTTTGCTGCTTGGTTAGCAGAATTCCTTGACGCCGTCTACTTTGTGATCCCCAACTGTGATTTTAAGTTTCTCGGTGGTTTCCTTTGTGCTATTAATCACTATTTTCATTTTTCTTCATTATTTTCATTTTTCTTCTTCTCACATTCTGTTGTGTACCCATTAGACTGTTCATTCCATACAACAGATCTCGCAATTCTTCCCCACATGTGTGATGTTAATCTTTTACAGCTGTAACGACGTTTACGTCCCCTGTCTCGCTGCATGTCTCACCGCTGACTTCTCTGTGAGGTCAGCAGCGGCAGCACGTCTGAACAGGCGCGCACCCGCCCGCTACCATCTTTAAAGATCTTCAAGCCACAAACAGACGACTGCACAATTCCAAAAATATGTAGTACTCCTGGAATAATCTCATATTCGTATTTAGTACGGTATGACAGTACCTGCATAAAATGCATAAATGAATTTCCTATATTACACTGCTGCCTATAACTTTAACAAGGTTTACACACTAACAAAGTGGGTCTATTTTTATTTCATTACCAAAAAGACACGCAGATCTCTCTAGTAAATGGGTGCATTATTGCAGCTAACCAAGTCCACTCACGCTTCAGAATGGAGCAGATTTTAAATCTTGTGGTAAATAATGAAATCAAAACAGATAACTGAATTACACTCACGTAAGACACTTTTAGAAGTTCAACGAAGTTCTGATAACTATCAGACGCAAATAACAAGTAACGTCGTAAAATCCGAAGACCCTTGATCATGACTCGCTCATAGACACAGCAAGATTCCAATTAAAAAGAAAATCTACTGAGTCACTTCATCTTTACTTGTAATTTTTCATATCAGCTTACTATTGTGGTGCAGGGTGGCAGTAAACCATAAACGAACCAATTTCTTAACATTAAATCACGTATTCTTAAACGCAAAGTCGTATAACTTGCAACTGAAGAGAATTTCTTGCATCGTTTTCACAACATTACCATTGACCTGTTTTGCATGATCACAGCGAATATTCCCATAACGCAAGGATGAGTCCCTTCTCTGTGTGTCAGAAAGTGTGAATAATTACACTTCAGGTAAAAACGACTTTCTATTAGCATGGACCATAGGGCTTAACCGCGAGCAGCATATGTTTACATGAGGTTCTGTCACAAACATATTTGATGTAAAAGAATATGCACATCATTCGTGAATAGCAGCTATAATATCTGATTATAACCTTGAACTGAATTACCATTTCCTTCTTGGGGTCAAAGTTACGTTACTGAGGAGTCAGATAACGTTCCCCCTTTTGATTTATTTGTTTGTTTCTATGAGTAATATTTTTTTTATTTAGGATTACTGATACACCAAGTCTTACTTGGGAATAAACCGAAATATAAAGGGCTGTTGCCATTTAGCTGTTACGTTGTTTCGGAAGTGTAAGTTGTTCTCACATCCAGTGCTGTTTGTACAGGACTGTCGGCAATTTGTTCTGCCCTTGATTTTCTACGTGACACGAGTGCTAATGGACTTGCTGCTGAAGTGAAGCAAAATTTTTTAATGAAAGAGTATACATATCATACACCAAATCGAGAGGCTTTATGTTTCTTGTTGTGTACCGTAGACTCGAAGTAGTTTATTACGTTGATGCTTAAGCAGAAATACTTCCTTTTTATTTTATTGGAAGGGATTCGTTCGTTTTTTGTTCGTTTAGCTAGAACGCAGCTGACACACCTATATCAGAGAGAGCCTGTGGCAGTGAATCAACCTGCCAATAGAATGATACGAATATTTATTATCCCTATGAAAATGAATAAACTACAATAGTTATTTTTGATATTGCTAAAATTATACCCTTGAAATTTCATTTCGTTATTCATCACAGTTTAGAAGACAGAAAATTTTACCTAAAAATCGCAAAAGACATTCTGGTATTCCAAAACCGTTCTAGTAACGGCCCTAGATTAACTTTTGACATCATATGGAGCTTTTATGAGAAGTTCAGCTCCTAACAATCAGCCAACTAGAAACATTTATTTTATAACATTTGTGATTTTTATTTGCTGTAATGTTGGAATCTTTTAAAATTAATATGCAGTTATAGTTTGCTATGTGAGTGCGTGGGAGTGATTCAGAGAGTGAATGGGGAACATGTGAAAATTGAAAATGTTTCATTTTGTGGAGATCTATGTGAAATGCAAAAGTGTGAGAAAAATTTCTGATAAGAACCACTATTCATGTGTCATGCGTCTGAGTGAGAATGCTTTAGTAAAATGCGGGCAGAAAAAAATTAGGAACGGAATAAGTTTGTTGTTATTTTGGTTTATAATTAAATATAATATAGTAAATGGAAACTTTGCTGATGTAAAATTAGTTTATAAACTGTGATTGGACAAGAGGGAGGATTTTGCCGCGATATTCATTTAGAAATAGTGTTCTGACTGGTCATTCAGATCAATAGCAAATCAGAGCTGAGAGCTTCCCGCGCGGAGAGAGACGTCTGTTACCTGTGCGAAGACACTGCATAGAGGAGTCGCTACCGGATCATTGTACCGAACACATTATGCTACGTAGCTCTTCGCAAACAATATGTAAAATGAAGAATTATAGAGGTAAACTGGGTTTGGTAACAGTGTGTGAAATATTCCTGTCAAACTTACAAAATCCGCGAGGCATTCGTGACAGAGTAGTACAGCGAGCACTTGTGTAAAGGAAGACAAATGAATCGACGGAACGTTATCTCGCGCAAAGTTGTCGGTCGGTGACTGTTTCGATCGTGAATGATGTTCAGGACGAACTTGCACAATTCTTGTTGCTTTCTGCTAAATGTACCACATCTTTACCACTGTGAACTTGCACACAAATAATAGTGCAGACGTAAATTCGGACATGACAGCCATTTAATGAGTCTTAGTGGCAAAAGATAGTCAATAGAACTTTAAACATTTTGCTATATGAAGTTAGAAGCCGAACGCCCGATATTTATCATGAACTTCCAGGAAATGAATTTTAACTAGTGTATTGCGGCGTCTTTCTGCTACGTATTGGGTGGGGATTTCCTTAACGCTGCTTTGTGGTGCCACCTAGACAGTACCTACTACGACGGGGTGAAGGAACAAGGAACAGATAAGAAACCTATCGAGGTAGATGGCTTGAACTGTGAGAATGTGATATGGATAAGAAGGAAAACCGAACCCCGCCCCACCACAAAACGTAACGCCGTGGATGCCAGATGGGTAGAAGCCAGGTGGCAGTCATTGCCTATACTTCGCGTTGGACTGTGTTCATTTGATAAGTGCAACGGTACAACATACAGACTAAATCAAATCCAAAGTTGGAAGAGGAATTATCGACTCGAAGTACAATGAGCCACTTAGTATATGAAGAAGAGGCACTTGGTATACGAAGAAACCGTAAAGGTTAACAGGACTCACCGTAGAGTGAGGGAGGGGTGTCTTCAGGCAAGTGATGCTCGTCGCCGCAGCCAACACACAGGGCGTCCCGGCAGGTGATGGAGTCGCAGTGTGTTTAGCGACACAGCCCGCACTTCCTTACACGCCTGAAGGCAGGCTTGCACGTGTTCCACGCCTTACCGAAATGATGTGGCGCATATCAGCACGTGGTTTATCTCTATCGTCTGTCACCAGGTGCGACAATCTCGATTTATCTCAGCCCTAAGACATGCCTTGCTGTCAGAAACGCGAAACCTCAGATTTCTTTCTGTGACCTTTTTTTGAACTGGTTGCCGCGAGAATGCACAGTTCAGCATCCTCTCACTGTGAACACATCAGTCAGCCAGTTGGGGTGCCCACTACGACAGGTGTTGCTGCAGTCTTGACGGAGAGATGAATTCCGCTACACGTGTCCAAATGACTGACGTCAAATGAAAAGCACAAGACAGTTTTTCTGCAAATAATGTAACTGTTTTTATTACAATCGCTGCTTCGGTAGCACTGGGTAATAAAATTAAACATTTTGCGTGCTCAATGGATACTGCAAGCTGATTTACATGGTGTTTTGTCTGCTGATTGTCTTTTTGATATCATTACGAACCAGATCGTTTAATTAAGACTGTGTAATCATACGAGGTTCAGTTTCCTTTTTTTGTGACGGAAAACAATGGATCCTCTCTTTTACCTGCAGAATGTAGTTCAGCCTCGGAAAATACATTATCCTTGGTCTCATTAAGAACTGTACTCCATGTTTCTGGTCTTTGAGGGATGGGCAGGATTAAACTGTGCTGTGAGGCAGAGGCCTCCTAGCTGAAGCAAGATGGGAATACTGGATAGCGTGCCTAGTCTTCAATGTTACTCCAGAGATCTGTGTAATCCAGAGGTAGCATACTGTTACGTGGTTCTGTGGTTTTCGCCAGGTCGTCGGACCGCACAATCGCATGTGATGATATCCGGTTTTCAATCACCAACCTAAGAGCGTCACATATGAAACACATCATATGTGTGGGATCCAGCATGTATCCTGACCCCCTATTTTACAGCCAAAATAAAATTGGTATGATTTTATAATCAGAGAGGTTACATTTCTCGTCTGAGATTTACAAGTTATCTCTCCACTGACGTAACAAAAAGTGTTTGGGTGGTTAAGACATGTATGGGGCAATGTTAGTATGCAAACGTACTATATACAATCACAAAACACAAAAAAATTACGAAGTTGTAAATTACACCAGTCAACATAGTTTATAACATGACAAACAAAGATTGTTTCTGGTTTCACTCATATACGCCTCTGATTAAATATTCTTCTAACGGGAAGATATTATTTCAACACAATAACACCTGCAAATAGCAGAAACAAATGATGTTGTTGTTGTTGTGGTCTTCAGTCCTGAGACTGGTTTGATGCAACTCTCCATGCTAGTCTATCCTGTGCAAGCTTCTTCATCTCCCAGTACCTACTGCAACCTACATCCTTCTGAATCTGCTTAGTGTATTCATCTCTTGGTCTCCCCCTACGATTTTTACCCTCCACGCTGCCCTCCAATACTAAATTGGTGATCCCTTGATGCCTCAGAACATGTCCTACCAACCGATCCCTTCTTCTGGTCAAGTTGTACCACAAACTTCTCTTCTCCCCAATCCTATTCAATACTTCCTCATTAGTTACGTGATCTACCCATCTAATCTTCAGCATTCTTCTGTAGCACCACATTTCGAAAGCTTCTATTCTCTTCTTATCCAAACTATTTACCGTCCATGTTTCACTTCCATACATGGCTACACTCCGTACAAATACTTTCAGAAATGACTTCCTGACACTAAAATCTATACTCGATGTTAACAAATTTCTCTTCTTCAGAAACGCTTTCCTTGCCATTGCCAGTCTACATTTTATATCCTCTCTACTTCGACCATCATCAGTTATTTTGCTCCCCAAATAGCAAAACTCCTTTACTACTTTAAGTGTCTCATTTCCTAATCTAATACCCTCAGCATCACCCGACTTAATTCGACTACATTCCATTATCCTCGTTTTGCTTTTGTTGATGTTCATCTTATATCCTCCCTTCAAGACACCATCCATTCCGTTCAACTGCTCTTCCAAGTCCTTTGCTGTCTCTGACAGAATTACAATGTCATCGGCGAACCTCAACGTTTTTATTTCTTCTCCATGGATTTTAATACCTACGACGAATTTTTCTTTTGTTTCCTTTACTGCTTGCTCAATATAGAGATTGAATAACATCGGGGAGAGGCTACAACCCTGTCTTACTCCCTTCTTAACCACTGCTTCCCTTTCATGTCCCTCCACTCTTATAACTGGCATCTGGTTTCTCTACAAATTGTAAATAGCCTTCCGCTCCTTGTATTTTACCCCTGGCACCTTTAGAATTTGAAAGAGAGTATTCCAGTCAACATTGTCAAAAGTTTTCTCTAAGTCTACAAATGCTAGAAACGTAGGTTTGCCTTTCCTTAATCTTTCTTCTAAGATAAGTCGTAAGGTCAGTATTGCCTCACGTGTTCCAGTATTTCTACGGAATCCAAACTGATCTTCCCTGAGGACGGCTTCTACTAGTTTTTCCATTCGTCTGTAAAGAATTCGCGTTAGTATTTTGCAGCTGTGGCTTATTAAACTGATTGTTCGGTAATTTTCACATCTGTCAACACCTGTTTTCTTTGGGATTGGAATTATTATATTCTCCTTGAAGTATGAAATAAAAAATAATTTAGCTTCAGTTAACAGAAACAAATGCTAGTATTCAATAATAAATAATTTAGCTTAAAATATATTCACATTATTATAGTGACTGGAGTCCAATAGAGTGATTCTAACTTGATATTCAGAATTAGCAGACAATTTCAAATTTTTCCTTGAAATGTTCGTGAGGTGAAATTCAAACTGTCAAGTGGCAGAAATTTCTGTGCTTCCCCATGTACCGCGTGATCAAAAAGTCAGTATAAATTTAAAAACTGAATAAATCACGGAATAATGTCGATAGAAAGGTATAAATTGACACACATATTTGGAATGACATCGGGTTTTATTAGAACCAAAGAAATACCGGAGTTCAAAAAATGTCCGACAGATGGCGCTTCATCTGATCAGAATAGCAATAATTACCATAACAAAGTAAGACAAAGCAAAGATGATGTTCTTTACAGGAAATGCTCAATATGTCCACCATCATTCCTCAACAATAGCTGTAGTCGAGGAATAATGTTGTGAACAGCACTATAAAGCATGTCCGCAGTTATGGTGAGGCATTGACGTCGGACATTGTCTTTCAGCATCCCTAGAGATGTCGGTCGATCACGATACACTTGCGACTTCAGGTAACTCCAAAGCCAATAATCGGACGGACTGAGGTCTGGGGATCTGTAAGGCCAAGCATGACGAAAGTGGCGGCTGAGCACACGATCATCACCAAACGAAACGCGCAAGAGATCTTTCACGTGTCTAGCAATATGGGGTGGAGCGCCATCCTGCGTAAACATCGTACGTTCCAGCATGTGTTTAGCAGCCAGGCTGGGGATGATGCAATTCTGTTACATATCGGTGTACCTCTCACCCGTCACGGTAGCAGTTACTGACGTTTTGCTGTCCAGCGCCATCTGTCGGACATTTTGTGAACTTTTTTTTTGTTTTTTTTTTGTTCTAATAAAAGTCCATGTCATTCCAAGCAAGTGTGTCAATTTTTATCTCTCTATCAACATTATTCCGTGATTTATTATGTTTTCAAATTTATACTGACTTTTTGATCACCCTGTATATTAATTTCCGTACAAAATCGGAAACGCAGGCTATGACTGCTGCTTCCGCTCTGCCTGTTGGTGAGATAGCAGTGGGACGGTGGCTGCCGTCCACTTCAGCTGTAGTCTGGCTCCAGACTGAGGGAGCGGACTCTGCCGGCGCCGCCTCGGCCCACCACAGAGGCTGGACACAGCTACTCCCACCTGTGACCAGTGCTGGCAGCCAGAGGCACTCGGGCGTCCTGAGGACCTCCTGAGGACAGCGTGCGGGATGCAGAGACGGGAGACATCCGAGATAAGAGCTTTGGTCGGAACACAGCCAGCCGTTAAGGTTGGTTGGTTTTGGGGAAGGAGACCAGACAGCGAGGTCATCGGTCTCATCGGATTAGGGAAGGATGGGGAAGGAAGTCGGCCGTGCCCTTTCAAAGGAACCATCCCGGCATTTGCCTGGAGCGATTTAAGGAAATCACGGAAAACCTATATCAGGATGGCCGGACGCGGGATTGAACCGTCGTCCTCCCGAATGCGAGTCCAGTGTCTAACCACTGCGCCACCTCTCTCGGTCACAGCCAGCCGTTAAGTTCAGTCTTCCATGTGCTCCTCAGTTACACTGAGTGTCGGGCAGTCTGCGATCTATAAGCCGCTCCTGACGCTGAAGAGTATTTATAATCACGTCCAAGAGGAGTTTGTTTTGGGACTACGTTAGTGAGGACGACGCAAACACTGAAAAGGTGTAAAATTCTCGAAAAGGTGTGCTCAAGTACACGAGGTATTTTCGTAGGACACTGAAAATATTTAGACATCGCTACAATTTATTACATAAATAATTTTATATTATTACGTAAATATTACAAGTTTTATTACATCAATAAAGAACCTAAGTACTTTTCATACCGCTCTCGTTACATACCGCAGTGGGTTCAGGATGCGCGTACTCAGACTCGCCACTGTGGATATGTACAGCAATGGCGGTTGCAGGTACAGGTCAGGACTGGCAGACATGGCCGCCACTGCTGGCGTTGCAGCATACGAGGGGTAGTCATTTTTTTTTGACTGTCCTGGCTGAAGGGGGATTGAGTAGGAGTTCAGTGTTCTGCTGCCTGTTCCAAGGTTGAACAGTGGTCGGTAATAGTGTTATTCACTCAATTTATTTTACTTCTCCATCTAATGGCTTAGGAGAATGTTTGTGTCTCCACACCACAAACACGCTAATTCTCTGTCTGTCTGCCTGTTTCTCTCTCTCTTTCTCTCTCTCTATCTCTGTTACTGCATGTTGCTGCAACACCCAAACGATTCACCAAAGAACTCGTGACAGCCTGTTTTCATTAAAAAATATTTGCCTTTCAACGAATGCAAATGGTAATGGATGGTGGACAGAGCTCTCTAGTTCTTGTCGTGAGAAGACTTTCTGCGCAGAATGCTACACTTACTCTGATGAACCTGTGAGAGACACATATTTAAGGCAGTCGAGTCATTGCATAGGCTACAGCGTATACTGGTTTCATGAAATACAAATGACAATGTTTTGCAAGAAAAACATCTTGTTCCTCCCATACCTCACCAGCCAAAGTTCATCAGTCATTTGTGATACAGTTTTGTACGAGCTGCAGCAACCTGTTACGATCCCAGCTGTGCACCCCTCAACCCTTGCAGCAGCCGCCACTGTCGGGGATGGTTGGTGTGGGCCTCCAGAATAGTGCCGTGTGTGGCATTCCAAATAGAGCTTATACATTTTTGTAGGCCCATCGCAGAAACGTAAACCCCTTCCCCTTTTCTTCGCTTCCAATTTCCTGTGATGTTTAAACCGATTGGTAGTATTTTTGCACTTGGAGTATCTTCAGATATAGTATAGGTCCTCGTGCTCCCTGCTCCCGAAATTTATTAACCGGATGAAACGAGATTTTTTTTCGTAATAGTAGATATGATGATTGCCTTGCTACATATTTATACGGAGCTTTCTTTTAGCAAACCAAGAAAAAAAGCAACGAAGAAAGTTATTCCTCACCTGCTTAAAGTCATCACAAGGTTACTCATTCCTGTACTTCGTGACTTGGCCTCAGAGCGCAATTTAGCCTGACTTCTAAACCGTTTAGCGTGCCCAGAATATTAGTGTACTGTTCTACAGTCCAACGGAGTACATAAGTTCATATTGGTCTCTATCGATTTTTTCGGTCAGTTTCATATAACTGGTTCATAATTTCGAAAATTCTCTTGGCTATGCACATGTCTGAGAAGGCAGATAGTATGACTTTCTCGTAACAGCCACTCCACGGTGAGGTACCCACAGTACCCAATAATTTTTGGTACTGTGAGAAAATCTACCGTATCTGTTGATCTGCGTCTGCTATTTGCGACATATCTTGTGTGATGGAAGGGGATGGTCTTCCATTCGAGTGATATGTCGCGAGTGCAGACAGAGTCTCAGCCAGGGATTTCTTTTCGCCGACGAATTTCTTTTCCTCTGAATTCAGAATCCCGCGGGTCTCAGGCTTGCTGCCCCGTTCTCCAGCACCTCTCCCAGTTCGTTCTCCAGATGCGACCACGACCCTTCAGCTGCTCGGTCCTTCACACTGTGCGAGACGGCGCCCATTCTCGTCAATTCAGGCGCTGCTGCTCCTGATGGACACAGAACGGAAAATTCCTATGCTGCTTCAACGCATGGGAAATTTCGATAGCAGGTGTTCGCGTATCAGCTTATCTCATACGTGGAGTGCTGATTGCCAGGTGCGCCGTTTGTAGATGAATCCGCCCGCATCTCAACAAATCGCCTTTCTCACCAGATCCTCTACGCAATATATAACGCCGTCGCTCCTCCTGAGACCAGACATGACATACTTTCCGAAATTAAAAACCGACGCCATTAGCTGGTTACTGGGAAAATATCTTACTTATGTCATCCACACACTTGGGTCGGACAACGAGATAGAATTCCGCGTTTACATGAAGTGTGAATATGCAAAAATCAGCACGTATCGCAACCACAAGAAGCACTATGGCAACATGCTGAAGATAATTTTTGAAAGAATGGGTGTTGGTTAAATATGTGAAACCACTACAACACTACAACACCTTGAACGAACAGAAGAAAAATAAAAGTCACTTGGTTCCTTATTATTATTTACTTTAACCTTGCTTCCGGAAGTTTAATTTTTTTTTTCTTTTATGTATTAGTGTTCAGTTTCTACTGAGAGAAGAGGTTTCTTTGTCTTTCTTACATCGGAGAATGGGAATATTGTGTTAAGATTTCTGCACACTTAGTGCTATGACCCAACAGGGAACATGAAAAAGGGGTGGGAGGGGTTTGGGCCTCGACGCGCTGGCAGTGCCGTGAACAGACCCCACTGCTAGTGCGGCGTGTACCACGCCCTGACCATCCTAAAGAAAAAAAAAAAAAAAAAAAAAAAAAAAAACCATGGTCGTGCGGTAGCGTTCTCGCTTCCCACGCCCGGGTTCGATTCCCGGCGGGGTCAGGGATTTTCTCTGCCTCGTGATGGCTGGGTGTTGTGTGCTGTCCTTAGGTTACTTATGTTTAAGTAGTTCTAAGTTCTAGGGGACTGATAACCATAGATGTTAAGTCCCATAGTACTCAGAGCCATTTGAATCATTTTTGTAGATGAATCCCATCAAACGTGAGAGCACTCACCGCGACGTGTTTCTCCTTTTGTACAGACAATGTAAATCTTTGTCATTTTGGGATTCTTTTTTTGTTATTGTGTAAGAAACTATCCGTCTATCTTAGCCCTAAGACAGTTCCTGTTGTCAGAATCGCGAAACCTCAGAATTCTTTCACTGACCTTTTGGAATTGGCTGCCGCAAGACTGCACAGTTCAGCAATCCCTCACTGTGAACACATCAGTCAGCCAGTTGGGGCGTCCTTTCTACGACTGGTGTTGCTGCAGTCCTGACACAGAGGTGAATTCCGCTTCACGTCTCAAAATGACTGATATCAAACGGAAACCACAGCAGAAACTTTTTTCTGTAAATAATGTTACTCGATGCTTCGGTAGCACAGGGTAACAAAATTAAACTTTTTGTGTGTTAAATGGAAACTGAAAGGTGATTTATATAGTGTTTTGTCTTCTGATTTCAGATCTGTCAAGTTTTTTTCCTAATGGACGTAGATTGTTTTTAACAAATACATTTAAAAGAGATGAAATTTTATATTAATTCAACGCTGAAGAAAACTACGTTTGTGTATAGTTCCTAGAATGTACATTTAAGTGAAGCATGTTTATCACTTACACGCCAAAGTTGGAGGGGAAGAAGTCTAAACGTGAGTGCAAGAAACAGAGTTTTACAGTCATATTACAACCAAGATTCCTATAATTCTCAATAAGCATAGTGATCAGCGTTATAGTTTCACAGGAAGTACTTTAGAACGCTTTGAAAGGATCTCCACGCAGCTGCCTCAGATTCATTCAAACATTCTTCGATTGCAGGATTATTCATTAGTCCCATTACTTGTGAACCAATAAAAATATCTCCATTGACCTTGACGTCACTGATCCTAAGGAGTTTGGTTTCGAGAAACTCAAGTCCTTTCCGAGAACGATCCATCGCTTAGACAAAATCTTTGATCAACACCAGCTTGAATTGTACTGGTGGAGGATAAATATTCTCTGATTTCACAAGTGGCTGATTAACTACAATTTTCGTTCCAGGAGTGGGAGTTTCTCTCTCTATGGATATTGTTTCCTAAGGTAGTGGTTTTTCCTGTCCCTAGTGTCCCACTCACAAAGGAAACAACAGAACTTCGTGGTAACCCAAGAAGCAGGACTATCACCTTCAGGACTCGCCACATATATGCCTTTCATAGGTATCATATTTTATACTGTTCAGCACAAGCTTCATGTTGTCATATGATTCCTTCGTATATGCAGAATATGTAAGAGAGATCGAAGGATATTGGCGACCATCGTGCAGAAGGTCTTCTTTAAAATAAATCTTACAAGGATCAATGCAAAGTCGCCATTCATTGGGATTGTCCGGATGCCCAATGATTTCAAATAAACTCTCCACGTCGTTACAGTACACCTTCCTTGGATAAAAGATATTCAAACTGTTGTTGTTTTTTACGAAAAAACATATCCTTGCTTTATTATCTAGAACATTCTAACCTTTCATCCTTGAAACCACAGTCGCAGCTTCGGTTTTTTTTTTTTAAAGTCAGCATCACGAACCAAATCGTTTAATTCAGACTGTGTAATCATATGAGGTCCAGTTCACATGTTTGTGTCTGAAAACAATGGATCAAGTTTTTCACTATCAGAATGTACCTCAATTCGGAAAAGTCATTATCCTTGGTCTAATCTACAGGGTGTTTCAAAAATGACCGGTATATTTGAAACGGCAATACAAACTAAACAAGCAGCGATAGAAATACACCGTTTGTTGCAATATGCTTGGGACAACAGTACATTTTCAGGCAGACAAACTTTCGAAATTACAGTAGTTACAATTGTCAACAAAAGATGGCGCTGCGGTCTGGGAAACTCTATAGTACGATATTTTCCACATATCCACCATGCGTAGCAATAATATGGCGTAGTCTCTGAATGAAATTACCCGAAACCTTTGACAACGTGTCTGGCGGAATGGCTTCACATGCAGATGAGATGTACTGCTTCAGCTGTTCAATTGTTTCTGGATTCTGGTGGTACACCTGGTCTTTCAAGTGTCCCCACAGAAAGAAGTCACAGGGGTTCATGTCTGGCGAATAGGGAGGCCAATCCACGCCGCCTCCTGTATGTTTCGGATAGCCCAAAGCAATCACACGATCATCGAAATATTCATTCAGGAAATTAAAGACGTCGGCCGTGCGATGTGGCCGGACACCATCTTGCATAAACCACGAGGTGTTTGCAGTGTCGTCTAAGGCAGTTTGTACCGCCACAAATTCACGAAGAATGTCCAGATAGCGAGATGCAGTAATCGTTTCGGATCTGAAAAATGGGCCAATGATTCCTTTGGAAGAAATGGCGGCCCAGACCAGTACTTTTTGAGGATGCAGGGACGATGGGACTGCAACATGGGGCTTTTCGGTTCCCCATATGCGCCAGTTCTGTTTATTGACGAAGCCGTCCAGGTAAAAATAAGCTTCGTCAGTAAACCAAATGCTGCCCACATGCATATCGCCGTCATCAATCCTGTGCACTATATCGTTAGCGAATGTCTCTCGTGCAGCAATGGTAGCGGTGCTGAGGGGTTGCCGCATTTGAATTTTAAATGGATAGAGGTGTAAACTCTGGCGCATGAGACGATACGTGGACGTTGGCGTCATTTGGACCGCAGCTGCAACATGGCGAACGGAAACCCGAGGCCGCTGTCGGATCACCTGCTGCACTAGCTGCGTGTTGCCCTCTGTGGTTGCCGTACGCGGTCGCCCTACCTTTCCAGCACGTTCATCCGTCACGTTCCCAGTCCGTTGAAATTTTTCAAACAGATCCTTTATTGTATCGCTTTTCGGTCCTTTGGTTACATTAAACCTCCGTTGAAAACTTCGTCTTGTTGCAATAACACTGTGTTCTAGGCGGTGGAATTCCAACACCAGAAAAATCCTCTGTTCTAAGGAATAAACCATGTTGTCCACAGCACACTTGCATGTTGTGAACAGCACACGCTTACAGCAGAAAGACGACGTAAAGAATGGCGCACTCACAGACTGCGTTGTCTTCTATATCTTTCACATCACTTGCAGCGCCATGTGTTGTTGAAAATTGTAACTACTGTAATTTCGAAAGTTTGTCCGCCTGAAAATGTACTGTTGTCCCAAGCATATTGCAACAAACGGTGTATTTCTATCGCTGCTCGTTTAGTTTTTATTGTCATTTCAAATATACCGGTCATTTTTGATGCACCCTGTATATTCCTTGTTTATGGTCTTTGATGAATGGGCAGTCTTGAACTGTGCTGAGAGGCACAGGCCTTGTAGCTGAAGCAAGATCAGAATACTGTACAGTGTGCCTAGTCTTCGATGTTACTCCAGAGACCTGTGTTATCCAGAAGTAGCTGTCTGTTATGTGGTTCTGTGGAAACGCACAGTTGCGTGTGAAGAGATCCGGTTTTCAATCACCCACTTAAGAGAGTCACACACGAAACACGTAATATGTGTGGGACCCCGGATGTATTCTCAGCCCCCATTATACAGGCTAAATAAAATTGGTATGATTTTCTTATCAGTGGGGTTACACTTCTCGTTTGAGATTTAGAAGTTACCTCTACACAGATGTAACGAAAGGTGTTCGGGTGGTTAATACACGTACAGGGAATTGTTAGTATCCAAACATACTTAATACAATCTCGACACAATACAAAAATTAAAAAGTTCTAAATTACACTTGTCGCCAAAGTTTATAACATGATAAACTTAGAAGGTTTCCGATTTCACTGATATACGCCTCTGGTTAAATATTCTTCCATTACACACTTCAAAAAAGTTTTGCATCACCCCGCTTCCCAGAAGTCCTGAAGATAGACGTTGACTATGGATATTTTAGCACAGACACAGTCCCTTTGACTGTTCAGAGATGTCACTAAACCCGCCCAAAGATGTAAAGAAGCATGTGTGAGCAGCGCTTGTTACACAGAGGGGGTCCGACAGCCGATCAGTTCGTCATTCCACCAGGAAGGAGATACACGGCTCGTGTTGTCTGTAGTTCAACCTTGCCTAAACGCTCAATACAGCAGTTCGATCGCGTCCGCATTGTTACTTTGTGCCAGGAAGGACTCTCAACATGGGATGTGTCCAGGACTCTCGGAGTGAACCAAAGCGATGTTCTGACATGGAGGAGACACAGAGAGACAGGAACTATCGATGAAATGCCTCGCTCAGGCCGCCCAAAGGCTACTACTGCAAGGGATGACCGTTACCTACGGATTATGGTTCGAAGGAACCCAGACAGCAACGCCACCATGTTTAATAATGCTTTTCGTGCAGCCACAGGAAGTCCTGTTACGACTCAAACTGTGTGCAGTAGGCTGCGCTTCACTCCCGACGTCCATGGCGAGGTCCATCTTTGCAACCACGACACCATGCAGCGCGGTACAGATGGGCCCGACAACATGCCGAATGGACTGCTCAGGATTGGCATCACATTCTCTTCACCGATGAGTGTCACATATGACTTCTACCAGGCAATCGCCGGAGACGTGTTTGAAGGCAACCCGATCAGGTTGAACGCCTTTGACACATTGTCCTGCGAGGTAGAGGTTCCCTGCTATTTTGGGGTGGCATTATGTGCGGCCGACGTACGCTGCTGGTGGTCATGGAAGGCGCCGTAACGGCTGTACGATAAGTGAATTACGTCCTCCGACCGATAGTGCAACCATATCGGCAGCATATTGGCGAGGCATTAGTCTTCATGGACGACAATTCGCGCTCCCGTCGTGCACCTCTCGTGAATGACGTCCTTCAGGTTAACGAAATTGCTCGAGCAGAACCCTGTCGAAAATGCCTGGGATGGACTGAAAAGGGTTGCTTATGGACTTCGTGACCGACCAACCACTCTGAGGGATCTATGTTGAATCGCGATTGAGGAGTGGAACAATCTGGACCAATAGTGCATTGATGAACTTGTGGACAGTATTCCACGACGAATACGGGCATGCATCAATGGAAGAGAACGTGCTGCTGGGTATTAGAGGTACCGTTGTGTAAAGCAGTCCGGGCCCCTGAAGGTCTCGCTGTATGGTGGTACAACGTAAAATGTGTGTTTTTCATGAGCAATAAAAAGGGCAGAAACGATGTTCATGTTGATCGCTATTCCAATTTTCTTTATAGGATACGGAACTTTCGGACCCGAGTTGATATGTCGTATTTCATTAAACATTGTTGTAAGAGGACATTAGGACCTGCAAATTACAGAAACAAATGTTAGTATGAAATAATAAATAATTTAGCTTAAAATAATAGAAACAAACGTTAGTGCAAAATAATAAATAATGTAGCTTAAAATAGTAACTGGGGTCTAATAGAGCGATTCCCACGTCATATTCAGAAGTAGCGGACAAAATGCGTTACAAAAAAATGGATCCCGAAAGAGCAATTCTAACTTAATATTCAGAACCAGCACAACAAAACAGACAATAACTAATGAAAATTTCTCATTTAACAAAAATCACTGTTTATCACAGTAATTTACGGATGTATTATTGCAGCGTTATGGCGCAGGAGTTTCAGGTAGAAATGGATTCCTTCCGGTAACATGCCTTACAACTTCAAATTTTTCCCCTGAAATGATCGAGAGACTAAATTCAAAATATCAAATTACAGAAATTTCTGTACTTCTCCATGTAAATAAATTTCCTTAGGAGGTCGAAAACGCAGGCTATGACGTACAGATGTAAACTAGGAGTGCTCCCACCTGTGTCCTCAGTTACACTGTGTGTCGGGCAGTCTGCGGTTTATCAGCCGCTCCTGACACTGAAAAGTATTCATGATCGAGAGGAGTCTGGTTTTGGCTACTTTAGTGAAGACGAAGCAAACACTAAAAAAGTGTAAAGTGTTCGAAAAGGTGTGCTCAAGTGCACGAAGTATTTTCATAGGGCACTGAAAATCTTTAGACATAGCAACAATTTATTAGATAAATAATTTCATTTTGTACGTAAATCCTACAAGTTTTGTTGTTGTTGTTGTTTTGGTCTTCAGTCCTGAGACTGGTTTGATGCAGCTCTCCATGCTACTCTATCCTGTGCAAGTTTCTTCATCTCCCAGTACCTACTGCAACCTACATCCTTCTGAATCTGCTTAGTGTATTCATCTCTTGGTCTCCCCCTACGATTTTTACCTTCCACGCTGCCCTCCAATACTAAATTGGTGATCCCTTGATGCCTCACAACATGTCCTACCAACCGATCCCTTCTTCTGGTCAGGTTGTGCCACAAACTTCTCTTCTCCCCAATCCTATTCAATACTTCGTCATTAGTTATGTGATCTACCCATCTAATCTTCAGCATTCTCCTGTAGCACCACATTTCGAAAGCTTCTATTCTCTTCTTGTCCAAACTATTTACCGTCCATGTTTCACTTCCATACAAGGCTACACTCCATACAAATACACTCCTGGAAATTGAAATAAGAACACCGTGAATTCAATGTCCCAGGAAGGGGAAACTTTATTGACACATTCCTGGGATCAGATACATCACATGATCACACTGACAGAACCACAGGCACATAGACACAGGCAACAGAGCATGCACAATGTCGGCACTAGTACAGTGTATATCCACCTTTCGCAGCAATGCAGGCTGCTATTCTCCCATGGAGACGATCGTAGAGATGCTGGATGTAGTCCTGTGGAACGGCTTGCCATGCCATTTCCACCTGGCGCCTCAGTTGGACCAGCGTTCGTGCTGGACGTGCAGACCGCGTGAGACGACGCTTCATCCAGTCCCAAACATGCTCAATGGGGGACAGATCCGGCGATCTTGCTGGCCAGGGTAGTTGACTTACACCTTCTAGAGCACGTTGGGTGGCACGGGATACATGCGGACGTGCATTGTCCTGTTGGAACAGCAAGTTCCCTTGCCGGTCTAGGAATGGTAGAACGATGGGTTCGATGACGGTTTGGATGTACCGTGCACTATTCAGTGTCACCTCGACGATCACCAGTGGTGTACGGCCACTGTAGGAGATCGCTCCCCACACCATGATGCCGGGTGTTGGCCCTGTGTGCCTCGGTCGTATGCAGTCCTGATTGTGGCGCTCACCTGCACGGCGCCAAACACGCATACGACCATCATTGGCACCAAGGCAGAAGCGACTCTCATCGCTGAAGACGACACGTCTCCATTCGTCCCTCCATTCACGCCTGTCGCGACACCACTGGAGGCGGGCTGCACGATGTTGGGGCGTGAGCGGAAGACGGCCTAACGGTGTGCGGGACCGTAGCCCAGCTTCATGGAGACGGTTGCGAATGGTCCTCGCCGATACCCCAGGAGCAACAGTGTCCCTAATTTGCTGGGAAGTGGCGGTGCGGTCCCCTACGGCACTGCGTAGGATCCTACGGTCTTGGCGTGCATCCGTGCGTCGCTGCGGTCCGGTCCCAGGTCGACAGGCACGTGCACCTTCCGCCGACCACTGGCGACAACATCGATGTACTGTGGAGACCTCACGCCCCACGTGTTGAGCAATTCGGCGGTACGTCCACCCGGCCTCCCGCATGCCCACTATACGCCCTCGCTCAAAGTCCGTCAACTGCACATACGGTTCACGTCCACGCTGTCGCGGCATGCTACCAGTGTTAAAGACTGCGATGGAGCTCCGTATGCCACGGCAAACTGGCTGACACTGACGGCGGCGGTGCACAAATGCTGCGCAGCTAGCGCCATTCGACGGCCAACACCGCGGTTCCTGGTGTGTCCGCTGTGCCGTGCGTGTGATCATTGCTTGTACAGCCCTCTCGCAGTGTCCGGTGCAAGTATGGTGGGTCTGACACACCGGTGTCAATGTGTTCTTTTTTCCATTTCCAGGAGTGTACTTTCAGAAATGACTTCCTGACACTTAAATCTATACTCGATGTTAACAAATTTCTCTTCTTCAGAAACGCTTTCCTTGCCATTGCCAGTCTACATTTTATATCCTCTCTACTTCGATCAACATCAGTTATTTTGCTCCCCAAATAGCAAAACTCCTTTACTACTTTAAGTGTCTCATTCCCTAATCTAATACCCTCAACATCACCCGACTTAATTTGACTACATTCCATTATCCTTGTTTTGCTTTTGTTGATGTTCATCTTATATCCTCCCTTCAAAACACCATCCATTCCATTCAACTGCTCTTCCAAGTCCTTTGCTGTCTCTGACAGAATTACAATGTCATCGGCGAACCTCAAAGTTTTTATTTCTGCTCCATGGATTTTAATACCTTCTCCGAAATTTTCTTTTGTTTCCTTTACTGCTTGCTCAATAGACAGATTGAATAACATCGGCTAGAGGCTACAACCCTGTCTTACTCCCTTCCCAACCACTGCTTCCCTTTCATGTCCCTCGACTCTTATAACTGCCATCTGGTTTCTGTACAAATTGTAAATAGCCTTTCGCTCCCTGTATTTTACCCCTGCCACCTTTAGAATTTGAAATAGAGTATTCCAGGCAACATTGTCAAAAGCTTTCTCTAAGTCTACAAATGCTAGAAACGTAGGTTTGCCTTTCCTTAATCTTTCTTCTAAGATAAGTCGTAAGGTCAGTATTGCCTCACGTGTTCCAGTATTTCTACGGAATCCAAACTGATCTTCCCCGAGGTCGGCTTCTACTAGTTTTTCCATTCGTCTGTAAAGAATTCGTGTTAGTATTTTGCAGCTGTGGCTTATTAAACTGATTGTTCGGTAATTCTCACATCTGTCAACACCTGCTTTCTTTGGGATTGGAATTATTATATTCTTCTTGAAGTCTGAGGGTATTTCGCCTGTTTCATACATCTTGCTCACCAGATGGTAGAGTTTTGTCAGGACTGGCTCTCCCAAGGCCATCAGTAGTTGCAATGGAACTATTTTACGTACTGTTTTTTTACTCAGAAATGATCATTACGTGCATTCTACTGGCTCTCATGCGACTTTGTCTTTGTTTCCAATAAAACCACATGCTTCACATCCACGTGATTATCTTCTGGCTGCTGGCGCCAGAATTCATAACTAGGCGGTGTTTTTGAAATACGGTCGCTTCGCATTGAGTGTGGTGTGCGTACTGTAAGACCTTCGGTACACACATCCATCAGATTATTTGACTTGTCGCTCTAACGAAGTAGGCGAGTGTCAGCAATATGTCTCGTGGTCTTATCGTGGCGTGTTTATCTTCTGCCGTTAGGTCAGACAATAGAAATGCCACTTGCACACTTAGAGTAGCAGATTGACGGTGACCAACTTTAAACAGAACTTGATTAATTTTCACACACATTTATTAAAATAATAAAAAGACATAGATATTACGAAACTTGATTCTGGATGCTGTTTACAATTGACAATCTGAACTTCCTTTGGTCTTGGTACGTTAATCTTATTCTCACATCTCTCTGACACTTGAGAAAGTGTCTATACATTTCTCTTCATGGGTATGTACAAGAATATGATAATCTTATTAGACGCAGACTGAAACTTGACTATAGACTGGTACAAACAAATCGAGACTAATGCAGACTGACTAATCGGAGGTCTGTACACTCGTTATAATACCTAGCGCGTTCAGGTATCACTGCGCGAGTGTGATCCGCGAGGAGAAAAGGTTCTACGTTAGCAGCAATCTCATTGGCTGCATTACATATTAACACGCGGATCGGCAGAAGCAGAATTTGGTCCGTCTTTATGGCAGCGCCATCTCGTAGTGCGGAGACGGACGAGCGCTGCTCCTGCGCTGTTGTGCTTAGCGGGGCGCGCTCTAGTGGGAAAGTTGTGTACGCGCTGACTACACGGAACTATGTTCACTACATTGAGAGATGCCCAGTTTGAGTTTTATTGTTTCCCAATCTTCCTTTGTTACTCTTTTTCCCGTTCCTTTATAGGAAACATACTATCTTTAAACGTTGTTATTGAAACCTTAATCACTTAATTATTTCCTCATTTCATGGCATAAACACTTCTTTTTTTTCGATGTTCATTTGCTTTAAAAAAGCGCCGCATTCAGCCTTTATCCGTCTCATTTAGTAAACGCAAGAGCTTACAACCACAAAAAACCTTTCAAAGGTACAAATTTTGTCGCCAGTGCAGGGTGTGGCTAATCTGCACTCGTACTCCCAGTCTTTGTGATGCGAGGAAAATTCTTAGACGTGCTTCAGATACGTGATGGATTGCCTGATAAAGAAAATGCGCGCCTCCTGAAGTGTTTTGTTTACTGTTGTCATATCACACTTGTGAAGTGGTGACTGTCTCCACAGATCTCCTTAGTTGATAAGGAACCTCTGTTACAGATATCTTGGCAATTTCTGAGCGTCTAGGACGGCGACACAGTACTTATTTTGAATAATATGTCCCAGGTTTTGTGACAAATATAGCACAGATTTCGATAGAGCTGAGCCACTTAACAAAAATCTGGATTTCAAATTCCAGTAGATACAGCTGTTGAAGAACTCTGAATAATATCCAACTTGGATGTTTTGAAGTTTTTTTTCCAGTTAAGCGTCATGAGATGTTTATCCAATGAGCGAAGACTGCTGCATCATGTCAACGCAGTTGCAGCAAATTTAAGATGGTGAGAAACTACTCAAAGTCGATTATAGGTAGAGAAGACTGTCAGCTTCAGCTATCTCGTTGATGGAATACGACACAGCTGCTAAATTTGATATCAGTGACACAGTCAAAGAGTCTGCCAATGTCCCCAGGCCTCTTCCAAATAGTCAATCTTGCAACATAACTCTTGAACTAGGTGTTGGCAATGATTATTTTCTCCTCGCCTGTGTCCTCCTACTACTTTCCCTCTGTAACTTTTCCTACTACTGAATTCAAGTCACCCATCACAGTTAAATTTTTATCTCTTTTAACTATCGGAATGATCGCTTTATCTCGTCATATATTCCGTCAATCTCTTCTTCATCTGCGGAGAAGGTTCGCATGTATTGTCGTGGTAATGTAGTACCTGTTGGCTTCGTGTCTCTCTTCGCTACTGTAATGCATTCATTACGCTCTTCGTGGCATGGTCCCCGCATTCTCATTTTCTTATTCGTTATTACTCCTTCCTTATCCCTATCTGATTTTGTTTTGATATAACATTGTTATAACCTCACAAAAGCGCCTGTTCTCGACGCTATTGAATTTTGCTAATCACCGCTATATCCACCTTTAACTAGCCATTACCCTATTTAAATTTTCCTCCGGCCGCGGTGGCCGAGCAGTTCTAGGCGCTTCAGTCCGGAACCGCGCCACTGCTACGGTCGCAGGTTCGAATCCTGGCTCGGGCATGGATGTGTGTGATGTCGTTAGGTTAGTTAGGTTTAACTAGTTCTAAGTTCTAGGGGACTGACGACATCTGATGTTAAGTGCCATAGTGTTCAGAGCCATTTGAAATTTTCCGGTACCCCCTCTTAAATTAAAGGATCTACCAACCAGTGATCCGAACGGGAGACTGTTTTACACCTGAAACATTTTTCTGAGAGGATGCCATCGTCGTTTAACCTCACAGGACAGTAGCTCGCCCTTGCGAAAACAAGAAAAAGTACTACGCGGGATGGCGCAGTGGTTGGCACACTGGACTCTTATTCTGGAGGTCGACGGTTGCGGTCTGCATAAGGCCATCCCGATTTCGATTTATCGTGATGCCCCCCAATCGTTCCAGGCAACTGCCGACATGCTTCCTTTGAAAGACAACAGCAGGTTTCCTCCCCCATCCCTGAAACACTCCGAGCTTGCGCTCCGCCTCTAATGACCTCGTTGTCGACGGGTCGTTGAAGCAGCACATTCCTTCCTTCCCTCCCTCCTTCCCTTCTTTCTTCAAGAAAAAAAGAGTATCACAACTGTAGCTTCCCCTTGCTTGTGGCCGTTCGCAGTACCGTAACAGCAAAATCATGTTGAGTGAAGTTCCAAGTTGATATTCCTGTAGCTCTGTGTTTATTCATCGATAGTAATTTTTATGCGCAGTTCATTATTGCTATTCGAGTTTGCATATTGCCATTTAGTCATTTGGAGATAGTGGAGATGTGGACGCTAGAAAGTGGAGTGCCAAGTAGATAAATCGGAACTTTACCGACATATTGTTGTGCTTGAAGTAGAAGAGTGACAGCGGCAGAGGCAGCCATTGGACAGAGCACGGCAAGAAAATGGTTTTCTCGATTTAATGCGTATGGTTTTGGCATTAGTGACCATCCACGCTCAGGAAGACATTTGCGTTCTGACGAAGATCGTTTATACGCATTAATCTCGCATGGTTCACGTCACTGTACTCGAGAACTGGCAAATGTGATGAACTGATCATTCCAACATCGTGCGACATTTTCATACAATGGGGAGGGTTCAAAAATCTGCTGTGTCGGTACTGTGTGCTCTACGCCAAAATCACAAAAGTCATGAAATGGACATGTGTGCATCTCTGCTTGCTCGTCATCAAATAGTTGGAGAACAACACCGACCATTCCTGTCCTGTATCGTTACTGGCGACTAGAAACGGTGTCTTTGTGCTAACATAAGGACAAGAATGGAGTGGTTGAGCCCAAAAAAAGCAGCAATTCCCCGTGAAAAGACTTGCGCGCTTCCGCAAAAGGTAAAGTTATGCATCTGGTGGCGTAGCGATGGTGTGGTGTACTACGAATCCCTTTCCGGTGGTGTAACCGTCACTATTGACATTTACTGTCGACAACTGAGACGTGTTGCAGACGCAGACCAAGAACAACCACCAGGAGTCTGCGTGAAGTGATGCAACTCCTCGATAAAGCCTGCCCGCATTCTGCCAGACTGACAAAAATCACTATGTAGCAGTTGGGTGGGGAAGACACCTTACTCACCTCATCTCGTGCCGTCACATTTGCACCTATTCCGCTCTCTATCTAAAACCTCCAAGCAACATCCTTTCCGGATGAAAGTACGCTCCGCAGATGAAGAGTTCTTTGCCTAAAAACGAAGTGAATTTGGCAGTCGCGAAATCAAAAAGCTACCCAGCGATGGCAGACAGCTGTAAATAGTGAAGGAAAATATATTATTGATGACTATAGTCTCGATTGTATGTATCTGTTGTGTTTACTAAACTTATAGAAAACGCTACGAACTTATGCACCAATCCAATATTTAAATCTTACATCTCCTACATAAACTGCAAATTCACGGTGGTATGTACAGTATGTCCACAGTGTCTCAACTACACTCCTGGAAATTGAAATAAGAACACCGTGAATTCATTGTCCCAGGAAGGGGAAACTTTATTGACACATTCCTGGGGTCAGATACATCACATGATCACACTGACAGAACCACAGGCACATAGACACAGGCAACAGAGCATGCACAATGTCGGCACTAGTACAGTGTATATCCACCTTTCGCAGCAATGCAGGCTGCTATTCTCCCATGGAGACGATCGTAGAGATGCTGGATGTAGTCCTGTGGAACGGCTTGCCATGCCATTTCCACCTGGCGCCTCAGTTGGACCAGCGTTCGTGCTGGACGTGCAGACCGCGTGAGACGACGCTTCATCCAGTCCCAAACATGCTCAATGGGGGACAGATCCGGAGATCTTGCTGGCCAGGGTAGTTGACTTACACCTTCTAGAGCACGTTGGGTGGCACGGGATACATGCGGACGTGCATTGTCCTGTTGGAACAGCAAGTTCCCTTGCCAGTCTAGGAATGGTAGAACGATGGGTTCGATGACGGTTTGGATGTACCGTGCACTATTCAGTGTCCCCTCGACGATCACCAGTGGTGTACGGCCAGTGTAGGAGATCGCTCCCCACACCATGATGCCGGGTGTTGGCCCTGTGTGCCTCGGTCGTATGCAGTCCTGATTGTGGCGCTCACCTGCACGGCGCCAAACACCCATACGACCATCATTGGCACCAAGGCAGAAGCGACTCTCATCGCTGAAGACGACACGTCTCCATTCGTCCCTCCATTCACGCCTGTCGCGACACCACTGGAGGCGGGCTGCACGATGTTGGGGCGTGAGCGGAAGACGGCCTAACGGTGTGCGGGACCGTAGCCCAGCTTCATGGAGACGGTTGCGAATGGTCCTCGCCGATACCCCAGGAGCAACAGTGTCCCTAATTTGCTGGGAAGTGGCGGTGCGGTCCCCTACGGCACTGCGTAGGATCCTACGGTCTTGGCGTGCATCCGTGCGTCGCTGCGGTCCGGTCCCAGGTCGACAGGCACGTGCACCTTCCGCCGACCACTGGCGACAACATCGATGTACTGTGGAGACCTCACGCCCCACGTGTTGAGCAATTCGGCGGTACGTCCACCCGGCCTCCCGCATGCCCACTATACGCCCTCGCTCAAAGTCCGTCAACTGCACATACGGTTCACGTCCACGCTGTCGCGGCATGCTACCAGTGTTAAAGACTGCGATGGAGCTCCGTATGCCACGGCAAACTGGCTGACACTGACGGCGGCGGTGCACAAATGCTGCGCAGCTAGCGCCATTCGACGGCCAACACCGCGGTTCCTGGTGTGTCCGCTGTGCCGTGCGTGTGAAGTACAGCCCTCTCGCAGTGTCCGGAGCAAGTATGGTGGGTCTGACACACCGGTGTCAATGTGTACTTTTTTCCATTTCCAGGAGTATATATCCCTGCTATGAGTACGCTCATTTGGTCCAGCAGATACTGCAGTTGTTCCTTACAACCACTACAGAAAACAATATTGCTTTGTCGAGATGCACGTTCAATACGAGGGGACAAAGTCTACCTACTTGACTTATCCCCTTCGTTCTTGGTTTTCCAAACAAGCTGATAAACCTATCTAATATCGTGTAGGGACCAGGCGAACACTCAGATGTGCCGCAACACGACGTGGCATGCACTCGACTAATGTGTGAAGTAGTTCTGGTGGGAATTGACACGATGAATCCTGCAGGTCTGTCCATAAATACGTAACACTACGAGGGGGTGGAGAGCTCTTCCGAACAGTGCGTTGCAAGGCCTCCCAGTCATGCCGGTAATGTATATGTCTGGTGAGTTCGGTGGCCAACTGAAGTGATTGAACACAGAAGAGTATTCCTGGAGCCACTCTGTGGCAATTTCGGACTTATGGGATATCCCATTGTCCTGCTGGAATTGCGCACATCCGTCGGATTGCACAATGGACACGAATGGATGCAGGTGATCAGACAGGATGCTTACGTACGTCTCACGTATCAGTGTTGTATCTGGACGAATCGGGGGTCCCATATCACTCCAACCGCACACGCCCCACATCATTACAGAGCCTCCTCTAGCTTGAAAAGTCCCCTGCTAACGTGCAGGGCCCATGGATTCATGAGGTTGTCTCCATACTGGAACACGTCCTTCAGCTCGATACAATTTGAAACGAGACTCGTCCGCCCAGGCAACATGTTTTAGGTCATCAACTGTCCAATGTCGGTGTTGACAGACCGAGGCGAGGCTTTGTGTCGTGCAGTCATCAAGGGTACACGTGTGGGCCTTAGGCTCCGAAAGCCCATATCGATCGTGTTTCGTTAAACGGTTCTCACGCTGACGCTTGTTGATGGCCCAGCATTGAAATCTGCAAGAATTTGCGAAAGGTTCGTACTTCGCCACGTTGAACAATTCTCTTCAGTCGTGGTTGGTCCCATTCTTGCAGGATCTTTTTTCGGTCGAAGCGCTGTCGCAGATTTGATGTTTTACCAGATTCTTGATACACTCGTGAAATGGTCGTACGGGAAAATCCCCACTTCATCGCTACCACGGAGATGCTGTGTCTCGTTCGCCAACTACACTCCTGGAAATGGAAAAAAGAACACATTGACACCGATGTGTCAGACCCACCATACTTGCTCCGGACACTGCGAGAGGGCTTTACAAGCAATGATCACACGCACGGCACAGCGGACACACCAGGAACCGCGGTGTTGGCCGTCGAATGGCGCTAGCTGCGCAGCATTTGTGCACCGCCGCCGTCAGTGTCAGCCAGTTTGCCGTGGCATACGGAGCTCCATCGCAGTCTTTAACACTGGTAGCATGCCGCGACAGCGTGGACGTGAACCGTATGTGCAGTTGACGGACTTTGAGCGAGGGCGTATAGTGGGCATGCGGGAGGCCGGGTGGACGTACCGCCGAATTGCTCAACACGTGGGGCGTGAGGTCTCCACAGTACATCGATGTTGTCGCCAGTGGTCGGCGGAAGGTGCACGTGCCCGTCGACCTGGGACCGGACCGCAGCGACGCACGGATG
The DNA here is from genome assembly GCF_021461395.2 of Schistocerca americana. Lineage (NCBI taxonomy): Eukaryota > Metazoa > Arthropoda > Insecta > Orthoptera > Acrididae > Schistocerca > Schistocerca americana. The sequence goes on from NC_060126.1 coordinate 34,481,357, forward strand.
CACGCCGAGACCGTAGGATCCTACGCAGCGCCGTAGGGGACCGCACCGCCACTTGCCAGCAAATTAGGGACGCTGTTGCTCCTGGGGTATCGGCGAGGACCATTCGCAACCGTCTCCATGAAGCTGGGCTACGGTCCCGCACACCGTTAGGCCGTCTTCCGCTCACGCCCCAACATCGTGCAGCCCGCCTCCAGTGGTGTCGCGACAGGCGTGAATGGAGGGACGAATGGAGACGTGTCGTCTTCAGCGATGAGAGTCGCTTCTGCCTTGGTGCCAATGATGGTCGTATGCGTGTTTGGCGCCGTGCAGGTGAGCGCCACAATCAGGACTGCATACGACCGAGGCACACAGGGCCAACACCCGGCATCATGGTGTGGGGAGCGATCTCCTACACTGGCCGTACACCACTGGTGATCGTCGAGGGGACACTGAATAGTGCACGGTACATCCAAACCGTCATCGAACCCATCGTTCTACCATTCCTAGACCGGCAAGGGAACTTGCTGTTCCAACAGGACAATGCACGTCCGCATGTATCCCGTGCCACCCAACGTGCTCTAGAAGGTGTAAGTCAACTACCCTGGCCAGCAAGATCTCCGGATCTGTCCCCCATTGAGCATGTTTGGGACTGGATGAAGCGTCGTCTCACGCGGTCTGCACGTCCAGCACGAACGCTAGTCCAACTGAGGCGCCAGGTGGAAATGGCATGGCAAGCCGTTCCACAGGACTACATCCAGCATCTCTACGATCGTCTCCATGGAAGAATAGCAGCCTGCATTGCTGCGAAGGGTGGATATACACTGTACTAGCGCAGACATTGTGCATGCTCTGTTGCCTGTGTCTATGTGCCTGTGGTTCTGTCAGTGTGATCATGTGATGTATCTGACCCCAGGAATGTGTCAATAAAGTTTCCCCTTCCTGGGACAATGAATTCACGGTGTTCGTATTTCAATTTCCAGGAGTGTATAACATCATGTTCAAACTCACTTAAATCTTGACTACCTGCCATTGTAGCTGGTAGCGATCTAACAACTGTGCTGGACACTACTTGTTGCCTTATTTAAGCGTTGCCGACCGCAGCGCCGTATTCTGCCTGGTTACATATAACTGTATTTGAATATGGATGCCTATACCAGTTTTTTTTGGGCGCTTCAGTGTGTTATTTCCTATGGGTTCTTCTACATATTTCATTTTAGCCGCCTTGCGCAAGAGATGACTCATATTCTCGCGAGAACTGCACTATTCTGTATTGTTGAACGTCTTTTCTTGGTCGAGAAATGGTAAGAAGGTGTATCGGCTTGTCTTGCCTCCATTACCATTCGCAACGTCAGAAATGCCTCTCTGCTAATTCAGGTTCCCTCAGAGCCCCACCGCCTTATTACATTTCTAATTGCGCGTTTCCGAATTCATTCGACACCTGCTGTCAAGCTTAGAAACTTGCCACTGAAGTCGAAACCTGCCAGTGAAGTTGTTCGTTAGAACAACCTGAAATAAAAGTGTAAGTTAGTGTCACGTAGTAAAATAGCAGCGAAGTCATTCCGTTATAATTTTCACTTTCCACATCGATTCTCCGCAGTAGACAACGCAGTCGTATGAGAATGTAGCTGATACTTTCTTAGAAAACGTCTATGCAAGTCGAGATGAATGGGTCCTATTATACTGTATTGTGAGACACGCTTGATGGGTCTAGTGGGAAATTCAAGTGAGGGTCATTGCTCCTCTGCCTCTGTCGCTGCCTACTCCACTCTGCAGAAATACCGACCTCTCTCTCCCTCGCTTCCCAGAGCTCTTGTCCGCTTCTCGTGTCATTTCGAAACTTTCACCTGTATTCTGCGTTGTTTATTACCATATAATGCATTACTGAAGGGCAGGCATGCCATCCTCGTGGCCATTATGTAAATAATTCTTCATTTCGTTCCCGTCCTGATTATTTGCTTGATGACTGTACTGTTATTAATTTATGCAAGCGTCCATGAAAATGCACGTCTAGCAGCTTATGAAGTCATTTAGTACATGTGGATTATTTATGATTATAATTAGCGGCTAAGATCTTCTCCTGCGACATCTGATCAGTGAGTTAGGCGTTTGTAGTTTTCTGTACAGCATTTGCAGTTTGATAATTTACCACAAATTTGTATGTTTCACGGATGGCACATTCCAATCAGCGGAATAATTTTCTGATTTCTCGGTGGAAAACTCTTACGTTTATAATAAAACTGGTTGAATGAACAGTCGAGCATTGCTATATTAGTAGCTTGTCACGCCACAGCAAAATTATGTGTTAGAACAGCGTGAAGTTTGCAATTTTGGTTCAGAAATAATTTCACAAGTCTGGGAGACACAATTCTTCTCAGAATTCGTCTTGGAATGTAGTAATGGTTTGGTGTCTTCCGTTGATATTGTGTCCATTGCCAGTGCAGCGATTACCCAGTCTGTTCCACCATTCGTATGGAGGGGGCGATATTGGTGCCATAAAAGTTGATTTGTGATCCGCTTATCGAAAATTTGATAATACACGTGGATGGCGAGTCACGCTAGTATGTTTTTAGATGAATAGGAAAGATATGACGAATGGGATCAGATTAAAATGGATGATAATCACAAATCATTATGCTCTACAAATTAAAGAAAGTTGTATTTTATATCTTTGCATTTGCTGTTATTTGATGATGTCTGTACGTCGATTATTGAGAGTTGTAGGTCAGTTTCAGAAAGAAAGGTGAATTCATGCCGAAGTCTGATCCATTGACACATATTTAAAGGTATGTACATAATATTGTGTAATCAATTAATGCATCACATACACTACACGAATAGAATTTTATAAAACAGCCCAGACATATAATACCTACACTTTAGTCCTTCCGACACTGCTGTTCAAAGTTTGTCTGTTTTCCTTACAGACCATAAACTGACAGAAGTCTAAATTTATCTTCACTTGATATATAAATGCTTCCATCTATATGGTAAATGACCATTCAGAACTGACAATGGATGGTGAAAAGTGTTTTTCACGAGATATTTTCTTGACGCGTTTCGATATAGCGTCATCAGAACATGGCTCTGTAAAAATAAAAAGGAATTACAACACGAAGAAACGTAGCCAGTTATAAGCTCAAAGGTCAACCGTTGAACAAGTAATTGAACTTTTTCGATTGGTTAGATGGGTGAAGTACCTGATTAGACGAGGACAGCAGCCAAGAGCAATGCCGCTCTTTGTCTCAGCTAGCAAGACCTGAGCTCTGTACCGCCTTCTGTACAAGGTATGTAGAGCATTTTTCTAGCATTTTACAGAGCAACAGACATGTAGTGTTTTGAACAACACCGTGATTATTTAAGCGCGACATCCGGTATGGACGATTTTATTGAAAGTTTTTGTACTCCATGTCGAAACCGGTGTTTGTACTAGTCGCAACACAAGTGCATTGGGATGCTAGCTCTCTAGTTCACTATGAAGTAGGGAACGAAATGATCATGAGACCGGCTTTAGTGCGTATTTTAACTGGGAAGTCTTTCCTTCGATGTATACAGTGGCTGTTGGTCTGTGTCCTCAGGTTGACTGAATTAAACAAACATTAACAGTTGTATAAAGAAATGTGCTTTGAAAGGAATACTTATTGTTTAATATGACTTGGTGGCAGTATTTACGAGTATGAAAAAGCACATCTATTTTTAATGAGTTCAATTAGTGACTCTATATGTGACTTGCACAAGAAACTTATAACAAGCTAACATTCAACTTCAGCTAATTTTTGTATAGGTCTTCGTCGCCCTAGACCAGGGAGCATATGTGTTTCCATTACGTTTCACAAAAGTAATGGAAAAATAAGCCAGACCACGGTGCCAGTGTTGTCGTTCACACGTTTCACACAGCCATACCACTACAGTTCTTCCCTATATATCCACCGTACCAATGTTAAATTCAATTACATTATTCGTTTAGCGTCTTGTTTTATAAACGACGTTTTATTCCAGCTTTAACAACACCTTGTCGAACACACAATTTGCATTGGATAGACCACTTCTTTTATTCCACTTGTCATTTTCGTCACTTCTGTTCCATACGTCAAAACACTTTGCACAAAGATTTTCTATAACCACTTCTTTCTATCTTTCGATATAGCTTCACTCAACACTTTTCTGATTTTCATAGCGATTGTAAGTAGGCTGTTTATGTTTTCTCTATGTAAGTAGGCTGTTTATGTTTTCTTATTGGCAACGTTACGTAGCGCTCAATATGAAAATCACTGGCTGTGATGTGTGCAGTCTGTGGCTAGTTTGCATTGTTGTCTGCCATTGTAGTGTTGGGCAGCGGCAGCTGGGCTGTTAACAGCGCGTAGCGTTGCACAGTTGGAGGTGAGCCGCCAGCAGTGGTGGATGTGGGGAGAGAGATGGCGGAGGTTTCTAATTTGTCATGAACTGATATATATATTATGACTTGTGATGATATTAAGGTAAATACATTGTTTGCTCTCTATTAATATCTTTCATTTGCTAACTATCCCTATCAGTAGTTAGTGCCTTCAGTAGTTTGAATCTTCTATTTAGCTGGCAGTAGTGGCGCTCGCTGTACTGCAGTAGCTTGAGCAGCGAAGATTTTTGTGAGGTAAGTGATTTGTGAAAGGTATAGTTTAATGTTTGTCAGGGCCATTCTTTAGTAGGGAATTGTGAAAGTCAGATTGCGTTGCGCTAAAAATATTGTGTGTCAGGTTAAGGACAGTCTTGTATAAATTGTTCAAAGGGGACGTATCATATGTCGACCCTTAGCCTAGGATACCTCACTGGAATCTTCTGATTTTTGTTGTAGTTTGTGTATTTAGTGAAGCTTTTGTTTATTGGTAGCGCGTAATCATAGAGAGAATTTCCTTTGTAGTTGTAGTTGTAGTTTTTCATTGTTGTCTGCCATTGTAGAGCGGCAGCTGGATGTGAACAGCGCGTAGCGTTGCGCAGTTGGAGGTGAGCCGCCAGCAGTGGTGGATGTGGGGAGAGAGATGGCGGAGTTTTGTAATTTTTCATGAACTGCTTTATTTATATATGATGATATTAAGGTAAATACATTGTTTGTTCTCTATTAATATCTTTCATTTGCTAACTATCCCTATCAGTAGTTAGTGCCTTCAGTAGTTTGAATCTTTTATTTAGCTGGCAGTAGTGGCGCTCGCTGTATTGCAGTAGCTTGAGCAGCGAAGATTTTTGTGAGGTAAGTGATTTGTGAAAGGTATAGTTTAATGTTAGTCAGGGCCATTCTTTTGTAGAGATTTTTGAAAGTCAGATTGCGTTGCGCTAACAAAATATTGTGTGTCAGGTTAAGGACAGTCGTGTAGAATTGTTCAAAGGGGACGTTTCACGATCAATGTAAAGACAGTATTGCGGATATGCAAGTTGATGTCAGACTATCAGCTACGTAGATCGTCACCATCCAAGCAGCACGGGAGACTTACGTTTGTTAGGAAGATTCTTTGAAACTGTATAAAAGAGACCACCGCAACCTACTCTAGGGCACTGCAGCAATATTTCCAATACGTGGCTGTAGCCGTCGCTGTGATCGTAATGGGATGTCATTCTGTAGACGAAGGGGTAACTGTGAAGAGCTGGGATTTGAATGGGACTTTTGGAAGAAAGACATTTCCAAGGAACCCAGTTCGATAAAAATGTGGGAAACTGGTGCTGAAGGTAAAATTAGCAACGTCTCTGCTGTCTGTTTACTTTATCAGTGCGGAGACCTCTGAAATCATGTAAGGGATGCTATGGTCCATATGTATGCAATGTATACTGGCCCACTTGTGAAAGATCTCAATCAAAATTGTTATGAGGCACCACCTGGCCTGTATTCTCCATAGCTCTGGGGAGTTTCTGAACGTTTCTACATCAACACCCATACTCTGCAAACCAGTGAAGTGCATGGTACAGTATGTTTCTCATCATACTTCACCGTAGCCTATCTTTCCGCTTCACTCGCATAGGGACTGAGGGAAGTGTGACCGTTAAGTGGCCACTGTGAACACTGTGATAAGTCCGATTTTGCTATGCTATCCCTTGTGTCGAGGGTTGTGGCATTTTCCTATGTTCCTAAAGTAACACCAGTTTCTGCAACATACAAGTATGCTTCTACGGTGTTGGGGTCGTGAGTCAGACCAATCTGTGACCATTCGTGCTGCCTATTTTGCACATATTTGATATCGATTGTTAGTTGAATTCGCTATGAATCCAACACACAAGGACAATATTCAATTACTGATTGTGCAAGTTACTTGTAAGCGATCTCCTTCGTTGACTGACAGCATTTCCCCAGTGTCGTGCCAATGAACCAAGATCTACCCCCTGCTTTACCTGCGACCAAGCCCACGCGATCATTATGCTCATATCCCTACAAACGGCTGCAGCCACGTATCTGTGTGGTTGCAAGATTCCAGATTCAACTTACTGATATTAAAAACAAAGGCTACTATGTTTTGCGTGTTTTGAAGTGCACTGTTTTACATTTATGACCAATTAACGCAACCTGCTAATTTTCTCACAACACTTAAAGCTTAAAAGTTGTGAATATTTGTTGTAAAGTTTTTTTCACAGAACGCTTCCTTCTGTATAACTCTACCAACTACAAAAAATAAGGTTATGTATACTGTCGTGCTATTTCATTAACATAAAATATAATCATCAACGGTCGCAAAATACTTCTCTGTGGCACACTCGCAGTTACCTCTACTTCTTCCAGTCCACGTCTAAGGTAACATGCTGTTCCCCCCTACAAAATAATCCACAATCAAATCTCAAATCTCATTGGGTACCCCGGACTTCAGCTAATGACTTAAATGTAGTTGTGATTCCAATGTTTCTTGGAAACATCAAATGCAGCATGCACTTGTATGTGTTGAGCCATTTCTTTCCGAGTGAAATCTATGAATAGCGCAACGTGCATTTTGCTTGATCGATGTCTTTGAAGCTAATGCTGGTTGATAGGAATGAGGTTTTTCTCTAATCATTCAGTGAATATTAATGGACACCTAATTTACATTTGCTGTCCTAGTGGCAGATCAACAGTACCTTCTTTTAGTGTAGATTACTCATATTTTGTTCCTGCAAATTTGAAATATTTTTCAACTGAAACCTGGTCATCGTGGTTTGAGTGCGCATCTGATGACTCCCTCAGTAAATCATATTAGTGGCGCAGCCGCATCGAGGTACTGATGTACAAAAGCCTCCTTATGTACAACTGCTGTTTCTGGCATCAGTATAGAATTATTCCACTATAGCTTTTGCTGAGAGTTATTGAAACTGTAGAATTTCCATTAATAAGTATATCAACAATTTATTTAATTTTACTAACAGTAACTTAAGTAAACATATTTACTTGATTTATTAGCCAAAGGCGGCCGCTGTGGCCGAGCGGATCGAGGCGCTTCAGTCTGGAACCACATGACCGCTACGGTCGCAAGTTTGAATCCTGCCTCGGGCATGGATGTGTGTGATGTCCATAGGTTAGTTAGGTTTAGATAGTTCTACGTTCTATGGGACTGATGACATCACATGTTAAGTCCCATAGTGCTCAGAGGCATTTGAACCATTTTAATTTTATGATGCAAAATAAAGAACTTCATTTCCTGTACATTTTGTGTAGATAACTCAGATTTCGTATATGCAATTTTGAAAGATTTTTCAAATGAAATCTGCTCATCGTGGTGTGAGTTTGCAGCTGATGACTCCCTAAGTGAAGGACATTAGTGGTACATCTACGTTGAGTTTCTGATGTACAAAAGGACCCTTATCTACAAATGCTGTTGCTGGCATCAGTATGGAATGGCTCAACTTTTATAAATATTCAGAACAATTATTCCACTGTAACTTTCGCTGAAAGTTATTTAAGCTGTGTAATTTACATTAATAAGTTCGTTTTATTAAAGTAACAATAACTTAAATAGACTTTTTTCCTTGATTTATGAGCCAAAGAACCATGGACCTAACCGTTGGTGGGGAGGTTTGCGTGCCTCAGCGATACAGATAGCCGTACCATAGGTGCAACCACAACGGAGGGGCATCTGTTGAGAGGCCAGACAAACGTGTGGTTCCTGAAGAAGAGCAGCAGCCTTTTCAGTAGTTGCAGGGACAACAGTCTTGATGATTGACTGATCTGGCCTTGTAACACTAATCAAAACAGCCATGCTGTGCTGGTACAGCGAACAGCTGAAAGCAAGGGGAAACTAAAGCCGTAATTTTTCCCTATGGCATGCAGCTTTACTGTGTGGTTAAATGATGATGGCGTCCTCTTGGGTAAAATATTCCGGAGGTAAAATAGTCCCCGATTCAGATCTCCGGGCGGGCGCTACTCTAGAGGACGTCGTTATCAGGAGAAAGAAAACTGGCGTTTTACGGATCGGAGCGTGGAACGTCAGATCCCTTAATCGAGCAGGTAGGTTAGGAAATTTAAAAAGGGAAATGGATAGGTTAAAGTTAGATATAGTAGGAACTAGTGAAGTTCGCTGAAAGGAGGAACAAGACTTTTGGTCAGGTGAATACAGGCTTATAAATACAAAATCAAATAGGGGTAATGCAGGAGTCAGTTTAATAACGAATAAAACAATAGGAATGTGGGTAAGCTACCACAAACAGCACAGCGAACGCATTATTGTGGCCAAGATAGACACGAAGCCCATGCCTACTACAGTAGTACAAGTTTATATGCCAACTAGCTCTGCAGATGACGGAGAAATTGAAGAAATGTATGATAAAAGAAATTATTTAGATAGTGAAGGGAGACGAAAATTTAATAGTCATGGGTGACTGGAATTCGGTAGTAGGAAAAGGGATAGAAGGAAACGTAGTAGGTGAATAGGGATTTGGGCTAAGAAATGAAAGAGGAAGCCACCTTGTAGAATTTTGCACAGAGCACAACTTAATCATAGCTAACACTTGGTTCAAAAATCATAAAAGAAGGTTGTATACATGGAAGAAGCCTGGAGATACTGACAGCTTTCAGATAGATTATATAATCGTAAGACATAGATTTAGGAACCAGGTTTTAAATTGTAAGACATTTCCAGGGGCAGATGTGGACTCTGACCAAAATCTATTGGTTATGACCTGTAGATTAAAACTGAAGAAACTGCAAAAAAAGGTGGGAATTTTTGGAGATGGGACCTGGATAAAAAAGAACTGGAGGTTGTACAGGATTTCAGGGAGAGCATAAGGGAACAATTGACAGGAATGGGGGAAAGAAATACAGTAGAAGAAGAATGGGTAGCTTTGAGAGACGAAGTAGTGAAGGCAGCAGAGGATCTAGTAGGTAAAAAGACTAGGGCTAGTAGAAATCCTTGGGTAACAGAATAAATATTGAATGTAATTGATGAAAAGAGAAAATATAAAAATGCAATAAATGAAACAGGCAAAAAGGAATACAAACGTCTCAAAAATGAGATCGACAAGAAGTGCAAAATGGCTAAGCAGGGATCGCTAGAGGACAAATTTAAGGATGTAGAGACTTATCCCACTAGGGGTAATATAGATACTGCCTCCAGGAAAATTAAAGAGACCATTGGAGAAAAGAGAACCGCTTGTATGAATATCAAGACCTCAGATGGAAACCCAGTTCTAAGCAAAGAAAGGTGGAAGGAGTATATAGAGGGTTCTATACAAGGGCAATGTACTTGAGGACAATATTATGGAAATGGAAGAGGATGTGGGTGAAGATGAAATGGGAGATACGATAATGCGTGAAGAGTTTGACAGAGCACTGAAAGACCTGAGTCGAAACAAGGCCCCGGGAGTAGGCAACACTCCATTAGAACTACTGACGACCTTGGGAGATCCAGTCCTGACAAAACTCTACCATCTCGTGAGCAAGATGTATGAGGCAGGCGAAATACCCTCAGATTTCAAGAAGAATATAATAATTCCAATCCCAAAGAAAGCAGGTGCTGACAGATGTGAAAATTACCGAACAATCAGTTAAATAAGTCATGGATGCAGAATACTAACGCGAATTCTTTACAGACAAATGGAAAAACTGGTAGAAGCCGACCTCGGGGAAGATCAGTTTGGATTCTGTAGAAATATTGGAACACATGAGGCAATACTCACCCTACGACATATCTTAGAGGCTAAACTAAGGAAAGGCAAACCTACGTTTCTAGCATTTGTAGACTTAGAGAAAGCTTTTGACAATGTTGACTGGAATACTCTCTTTCAAATTCTGAAGGTGGCAGGGGTAAAATTCAGGGAGTGAAGGCTATTTACAATTTGTACAGAAACCAGGTGGCAGTTATAAGAGTCGAGGGGCATGAAAGGGAAGCAGTGGATGGGAAGGGAGTGAGACAGGGTTGTAACCTATCCCCTATGTTATTCAATTTGTATATTGAGCAAGCAGCGAAGGAAACAAAAGAAAAAGCCTGAGTAGGTATTAAAAATCCACAGAGAAGAAATAAAAACTTTGAGGTTCGCCAACGATATTGTAATTCTGTCAGAGACAGCAAAGGACTTGGAAGAGCAGTTGAACGGAATGGACAGTGTCATGAAAGGAGGGTATAAGATGAACATCAACAAAAGCAAAACGAGGGTAATGGAATGTAGTCGAATTACGTCGGGTGATGCTGCAGAAATTTGATTAGGAAATGAGACACTTAAAGTAGTAAAGGAGTTTTGCTATTTGGGGAGCAAAATAACTGATGATTGTCAAAGTAGAGAGGATATAAAATGTAGACTGGCAATGACAAGGAAAGCGTTTCTGAAGAAGAGAAATTTGTTAACATTGAGTATAGATTTAAATGTCAGGAAGTCGTTTCTGAAAGTATTTATATGGAACGTAGGCATGTATGGAAGTGAAACATGGACGATAACTAGTTTGGACAAGAAGAAAATAGAAGTTTTCGAAATGTGGTGCTGCAGAAGAATGCTGAAGATTAGATGGGTAGATCATATAACTAATGACGAGGTAGTGAATAGGATTGGGGAGAAGAGAAGTTCGTAGCACAACTTGACTAGAAGAAGGGATCAGTTGATAGGACATGATCTGAGACATCAAGGGATCACCAATTTAGTATTGGAGGGCAGCGTGGAGGGTAAAAATCGTAGAGGGAGACCAAGAGATGAATCCACTAAACAGATTCAGAAGGATGTAGGTTGCACTAGGTACTGGGAGATGAAGAAGATTGCACAGGATAGAGTAGCATGGAGAGCTGCATCAAACCAGTCTCAGGACTGAAGACCACAACAACAACGACATGAGCCAAAATAACGAACTTTATCTCCTTGACTGTTAATGTATTAATTCTCAAGTCTGAAGTAGAATTCAGCCTTATGTGTGCCATATTTTATATGCCATGTAATGTAGTATATGTTGCTCTCTTTGTTTACTGTTAATAATATGTCTTCATCCTGAAATGGAACTTCAGTTCTTTAGACGGTTGTAGTTTGATGGTGAAAAGTACTCATGAATCATTATTAAGTTTTCAGTTTAATTTTTGTACATGCATTCATTCGTTATTAGCTGTACTGCTCCACTGTAAACAAAATAGACCCCTAGTGCATAATCAATTGAGAATACTTGGTTTTTGACTGTCATTCTCAAACAGTGTTACTTTACATTGCCATTAAATCATAGCTCATAACATAGACTGTAGCTAGCACATGGAAATCAGCCGCAGTTGAGACTGCTGATCATAATGTTTTATTGTTTATTTTGGTAAGCTGCAAATTCATTTTTATCTGTACTGCTATATATGAAAATATATACGTGATGTCTGATATTTCGAATGTGTCCAAACGAACACACCATTTTGAATCAAGTCTCAAATGAACACTGGACAATGATTAAATCAATGGGAAAAGCCGAAACTATATGGTAGGCCTGGATGCAAACTAGGGGCTCTTGCGTACTAGGCAGATGTGCTGAACACTGCACCATCTGGACACAGTGGTCTTGACAACCGCAGAGACCACCCTAGTATGCTTCCTGTCAGACAAAGATTCTCAACTTACCCACACACTAATGATGTAGTGCCCCTTGCTTCTTATCCTCATTGCCATCAAAAACAACACACCACAGATATAATTAAGGTGAGGATTCCCAGTGATCACATTAAGGTGCAGACGATGCTCGAACTCTTACTGTAATTGGCGAAACGCAGCAAGTAAGGAGGATAATGGGCAAGCCCCACGACAACAGTAGTGTGTGGTATATGTTGAGAACTTAAATCTGATAGGAGGTGTTCTAGAGTAGTGTGTGCAGTTGCTATTATCACTGTATCTGGATGGCGCATTGGTAAGGACATCTGCCTAGTAAGCAGAAGACTCGGGTTCATATCCCAGTCTAACACAAATTTTTAACTTTCTTCATTGATTTAATCAATGCTCCCTGGCAGCTACATAATTCTTTCCATTGTGTCTTGATATTTGAAAATGAGTTTTTACCTATTCAAATGGCAATAGCACTCATACAAAATGTTTAGATTTCTGGCTGGATTACCTACTCTTAATTTGTCGTTAATTTTTTACATTTCTTGAGAGCTGTAGTTCAGCAGATTGCAAGCTTGGTCAATGAGGGCGCTCTCGGCAGAGTTTCTAAGTAGTGGGTTGCATGGTGGCCACTGCAAAAGCTCCACTGGCACGACAGCGGCCTGAGGGAAATGCACTGAAGATCCACAGAAGGGAAATGTGGGCGAAGGGAAAATCTGCTGCAGTACTCTGTGGAGTGTGATTGGACACCCACATCACGTGATACGTGGTGGTATATCTTATTGCTGCATCACTACAACTCTGTGGGAACTGTAAGGTTTGAGGTTGTTCTATGATTGTTTTTAAATAGTGATAAGCAAATAACACGATTTCAGACAAGCAGATAACTTTGTGTGAATATTGCAACTGACACCACGTTGCAATTAAACACAGTACCAATCAAACCATCTCTACTGCAGGTACGTGAGTATATCCAGTTTGGATTCAGAACTAATGTCACACTGTTAGTACAGACACAAATTACTGCACAGAAGACACAGAAGTAATTTCAATGCTGGGTCTTCAATGAAGATACATTCAAACTGTAGAGCAATACGTGGCTGTTATCTGGGTAGGGTGAAATCTGCAACAGTTTCACTTGGCACAAACCACGATCCTGTCAACTAATTTTCTGTAATCATGTGCTCGAGTAACTCAGTAATAGAGGATTTTCCGAATTTTGTTGTTTTCACAAAAGGAAGCTTGCATCTTGTTGGATTAGTTTGTATGAGGGTGTGATGAAAAATAATACCTCTGAATATTTTTTATTTGAAAAATCTTACAGCTTTTAAATAAAGCAAATTTTATTTCCATTGTACATCATTACTCTTCATGTATGCATATTTATTTTGCAACATACTCACCCTTGCGACAAACTGATTTTTGACAGTGAGAGACCTGTACTTTGATACTGTCACTGCAGAAGGTTTACTGAAGAAGCCTCAACCTGCACCTTTCAATCAATATGAAAGACAAAGTGAAGTCCTCGAAGGCGTTCTTTAAGTTTAGAGTACACATGAAAGCAGGATGGGCCCAAGTCGGAAATGTACAGATAATGGTCGAAAACAGTGAAGTCGAGATAGTTACAGATATGTGGTGCTCTTGTGTGGTATAGCATTGTCGTGCAGAAGGAGACGATACTCCACATGTGGACAGTTTTCAGTGAGTCTCGCTGTATGCTGAAATAGTTATGTCACACCAATCCATGTGACATGAAACCCTTTAGAGTCCTCTAGCAGCAGCTTGTGTCAGCGGAGTGAAAGTCGGCCAAGTAAACTGCGTGACATGTAACATGTCAGCCAATCTTGACAATAGAATAAAAATTTCTCAGGCATATCTCATAGATATCTCTCACTGTCCCTCTTGCTATCATGATACTCACATACTTACAAGTAAGAGCGAATCCCCCCTCCTCCCCCCCATCTGCCCTTGGCTGCGGTGTGTCATCTTCGTGCCGACTTTTTAGTGCAGTGTTTGGAGTGAGTGATAAGTGTTGTGCGTCTTTTCCGAAGTGTTGCGAACAGAAATCAAACTTTTGCTGGGTGTGATTTTTTCATATCTCTAGCGAACAGAAACCAGACTGTCGCCGTGTTTTTTAATTTCATGTCTACTATTTTACCTGTCTGCTTCCTGTGTATCTTATTAGCATCGCCAACCCTTTGTTTTGTGTTTTAACTTCCACAATTTTCCACCATTTTACAATTTATGTCTCCATATTTATCACCTGCTCTTATTGTTTGTTATCTTCTTCGTATGTTTTAAAAATTCTGCAGGCTGAAGAGCGGTGTACTATGCTGCTGCCAGCCTGTCTACTTCAGGGGGTGAAAAAAAAATTCGACAAAAATACATTTTAGAATCAGATGAAGCAATGTAATTTCATATAATTTACTTATTATTGGTGTGTAGTAGAGTAATAATGTACTAGTTAGGCTGCTGCAGTCAATACCGTATCTTTCAATTTCAGTCGCATATTTGTTTCCAAGTTCATGACTGTGTTGAACCTTCGAACATTTCTTCGCATTTGAGCGAAGTTTAATCTTGCAGCATTTATTATAATTTCAGAAAAATCCTGCAAAACTCAAAGGTGTGTGCCATGATTTAAAATTGGAATAATATTATGCACTAAACATATACTGAAGGGTTCATTAGAAGTGGCCATAAAAGTGTGCCGAGGTACAGCGTTCTCCTTGAATTGGGAGTACAGAAACAGTGAATGACCACAGGTTTAAATTTATCATATTCTTCATTTTAATTATAAAGAAAAGTCTTGGAGTGGAGCTCTTTACGTTTTACTCCAAGGATGTCTGTCGGATGGCTAGCTACACCTTAGCATGTCTATCAGCTGCTGGTGGTTGTTTTGCCTGGCTAGGTCCAGTGGGGTTTTCCCGTCATTATTCCTAGCCCAGCGGTCGGCCCCAGCGTCGAGCAGTGCAGATGCCACCTCTGCGTGCCCGTGCAGAGCCGCATTGTGCAGCGGCGTTCGCCCCCACTGATTCCTGGCGTTGTGGTAAGGAGTGGCCGCCAGAAGGAGCCGCACCACACCAACATGTCCTTTCTCTGCAGCCAGGAGCAGGGGTGTGCTCTGCGTTTTGTTCCTGGCATCAGCCTCCGCCCCTGCTTCCAGCAGCAGCTGCGCCACAGCCTTGTGGCCATTGAATGTAGCCCTGTGCAGGGGTGTCTCCTGCCAGCTGCTGCACCTGGCGTCCACGTCTGCTCCACCCTCCACCAGGCACCTCGCTGCCTTCACGTGTCCCTTGTTTGCTGCCCAGTGGAGGGTGGTCCACCTGTCCTCGCTCTCCTCCCTCGCCCCCACGTCCGCACCAGCTGCCAGCAGCGTCTGCAGCTCGGTGACTGCATCCTCCTTCGCTGCCTGAACCAGCCTGCTGTTCTTCTCCTTTTCAGGAAGGCTCCTGTGCAAAAACGGCAAACTGTCAGATGACATACTTCTGATTAAGAATACTGCAAAAGAACCTGAGATGAAACCAGTTCCAATGACCACTAACCAATCTGCAATTTTCTCCATTTGTGTTATGAAACAGTGGGACAGTCCCCGTTTATTAAAGTACAGATGTGCAGTGACATCATACTCCCAAAGTCTTCATCAGTTAAAAACTCCTAAATTCCATCACTCCAGACATTTAGTCATCATTTTTTGTCACACTGATTCCTGACATTTAGGGCTTAGACCTCAGGATGCTGCTGTTGCACAGTCATTGCCTTCCGAGGAAACAGATGGCTTATAAAGTTATAAGATACATCTATGTCTGTACAAAATTAAAAAAAAAGAAAGAAGCTGCCAATATTTTTGTAATAACTCACCTACTCAATGCTCCGTGACTATCGTTTGGAATAAGATCTAGAGAACAAGATGTATTAATACAGCAGTGGTAAAACTATACGCCACATCTAAAATCCTTTGAGAAAAGATTTTATGCAACTTGACCCCAAGCGGATCAGAGCAGGAAAAAGCGGGCTCATAATAGAGCGTTTGATGGAACACCTAGTAAACGGTATGTTGAACCTATTGGAAACAACTTTAGCAATAGTGCATAGCAAAACTACGGAACCAGGACCAAGTAACATTCACTATTCATTGCTTCAACATATGTTGCAGAAGGGATTAATTCGTTTATTGAAAATCGTAAGTAAAGTATGGACCAACCAAATCTACAGCCCAGAAACGAAGACTGCTCCGATTTATAGCGATTTTAGAGGGACTTAAATGTGCAAAAGTAGTGGAAGGAAAAAAACCAGTTTTTTCAGTTTCCCTTTCAGCAATGATGCTGTTAAAATACTACTGCCCCAACATATCGAAAATTAGATAGTACACCACATTGTAGAAGCAACGCAGGAGATTTTGTGCATACATAAGACGACCTTCATGTTATGGCTCAAGGTGTACAGTGGAATAAAGGGAAATGAAAATGTAGATAAGCTGGCCAAGCAAGATTTTTACACCGCTGCTGCGAAATATGAAAGTGCCACTCAGCCATCTTTTTCACACGATAAGAATTCTAATCAGTGCCAAGTGGAGTGAAAGTCTACAACAGTTTTACGACATTGGGGGCAGACGCTGTGCCACTGCCATAGCTAACCTCCCATGATGTCATAAGTACCAAAATCGCAGATACAGCAGAAAATTTGCACTGAGGTGACAAAAGTCATGGGGTGCCCCCTAATACCATGTCCTTTTGCCAGGCACAGTGCAGCGGCTCGGTGTGGCAAGGACTCGAAGAGTCGTTGGAAGGCCCCAGTAGAAATAATGAACCATGCTGCCTCCACAGCCGTCCGCAAACCGCGAAAGTGTTGCTGGTGCAGGAATTTGTGTACGAACTGCCCTCTTGAGTAAGGTTCCAAAAATTTTCGACGGGTTTTATGTCGGGCGCTAGAATTCTCCAAATTGTTCTGCAAACCTATCGCAAAAAATTGTAGCCCCATGACTTGGAGATCATGTGCAGCCATTCATGGATTTCATGTTCCCAGAAAACGATGGAATTTTTATGGTTCACAATGGGCCAAGTAGCTGGAAATAGTCATTTCCAGTCAATGATCGGTTCAGTAGGATCAGAGGACCTAGTCCATTCCATGTAAATATAGCTCAGACCTCTGTAGAGCCCTCGCCAGCTTGCACAGTGTCTTGTGGCCAACTTGGGTCCATGGCTTCGTTGGGCCGGGGCCACACTCAAATCCTAACATCAGGTCTCACCAACTGAAATCGGGACTCATATGGCCATCCCGCGCTTTTTCAGCCACTTGGGGTCCAACCGATATGATCGCGAGCCCCGGAGAGGCACTGCAGGCGATGTCGTGCAGTTGGCAGAGGCACTTACATCGGTCGTCCGCTGCCGTAGCCCGTTAACGCCAAATTTTGCCGCACTGTTCTAACAGATACGGTCGTCGTAAGTCCCACATCGATTACTGCGCTTATTTCACATTACGTTGCTTGTCTGTTAGCACTGACAACTCTATGCAAATGCCGTTGCTCTCGGTCTTTAAGCGAAGTCTGTCGGCCACTGCGTTGTCCGTGGTGAGACATAATGCCTGAAATGTGGCATTCTGTGCACACTCTTGACACTATAGTGTTCGGAATACCGAATGCCCAAACAATTTCCAAAAAGGAATGTCCCATGCGATGTTATGGTTACTTGTGAT
Organism: Schistocerca americana; assembly: GCF_021461395.2. Classification (NCBI taxonomy): domain Eukaryota; kingdom Metazoa; phylum Arthropoda; class Insecta; order Orthoptera; family Acrididae; genus Schistocerca; species Schistocerca americana. The sequence goes on from NC_060126.1 coordinate 34,498,994, forward strand.
TTGTAGATTGAGGTGAGAGATAAAATATACTTGTTTAGTCTGCCAACAGATCCGACGTGCTCCTAAGTGTAGTTTACTGAGTCGAGGCGTAGATTCTCTTCTGAAGTGATTTTAATCCGTTATTTAATCAGAATCCCAATACTGGAAATCGAAATTGAGTAATATTATCTATCTACAATCTTACAGTGGTGTTCCGCTTTTGTTCCATGCTATTAACAGCGCCAGTCCACCAATAAAATCTCTTAGTGCGGCTAAAATTTCATCATATGTAAATGCGAACTAATCTCCACTTGTCACCAATGGCTACTCAAAAAATTGCAAAGGTATTCCTACACCGCTCACTGTTTTACTTTTTTAGATGGCCATCTCTCACAATTCTTGTTTGGTTATAGCGAATACGATTCTTCCCCAGTAATTTGGTCTATAAAGGTGATCTCCAGATGTGCTAGTTCACTCTTGGTTCACATATATATTAGAATGTATAAAAACGTGTTATGTAGTAGGTTACTGGCATTGCCCATTATGTTTTCTGTCGGTGCCTGCTTTGCCGCTTTATCCTCTGAGAGTGCTAATCTGTTGCAAATAGTGAAGGAGAACACGTTAGAAATGACTAAAGCCCGTTTTACGTTGTGTTTGATTAACGTATGGAAAAACGCTACTAACTTATGCACCAACACAATAGAAAAGAGAATGGAAGTTTGAGCCAGGCGTGGTCGTGTGTTGAGGTGAGCGCATCATAAGCGCAATATGGCATAAGTTATCAGTGCCAAGTATACTCCGAAAAGTCACTTGAAGATAAATATACAAAATCTGAAGACACACCCCAGAACACGCCATATACTTACTCTGCTGCATATTCTTTTGTTTGCTTTATCCTGCTTGCGATTTCTTCACCACTTCTGTTTGAGAATCACTAAAGACTCGCATTCAAAATTATTTATTTACATAAAATCGAAGTTTGGAGTACTTTCAATGCATCAGCACCTTCTGTCTCACCTGTTTGCTAAACGATTCATTCTCAGATAGAGAGCTATCACCGAAAGAAAAAATTGCATCCAATACATCGTTATTTTCTGTATCCATTGAAAATGATTGTTTTGTTATATCTTTCCCTTATAACTGCAGTGTATGACAACTTGTGTCCTAAACTGAATGTAGCTCATAAGGTGAACCCACAGAGGGATGTAAGCAATCACTTTCATCCATGGCTAGTCGCCACGAGAATTTGTAAAAGGAATAAGTTTTCTCGATAACTATAACCTCTGTGTTACCACATACACACTACAGCGCCATTCTATTTCCTTGCGCCCAACACATGGTTGACACCCCCCACAAGTCGCACTGTGTAGTGGCGGAACTCACCGCAGGCGAGAGACGGCAGAGTCATCTGGCGGAGGAGCGGTGCGGCTGGCCGTGGGCGGCGCAGCAGTGGCAGGGGTGTGGCCACGGTCTCCCTGCGGCCCACTGCCGGGGCGCGGACTGCCGTCCGTAGAGGCCGGCGCGCTGCAAAGACAGACAGACAGGGTGTGGTGAACTCTGCCCACTTGGGGGCCAGAGGGCAGTTTGCTGAAATGGTTGAAATGGCTCTAAGCACTATGGGACTTAACATCTGGGGTCATCGGTCCCCTACACTTAGAACTACTTAAACCTAACTAACCTAAGGACATTACACATATCCATGCCCGAGGCAGGATTCGAACCTGTGTCCATAGCAGCAGCGCGGTTCCGGAGTGGAACGCCTAGAATCGCTCGGCCACAGCGGCCGGCGAGTATTTGCTATCTGGATCGCTGGTGGGGGATCGTAGTCACACAAACAACAGAACACACACTGCTAATGACAGAAATGGGTCTGCTAAGATGAATAACTCAGCCTCGATCTGAACAGTTTACACTCTGATTCTCCTGAATTCCTCAGACCAGTAGCTTACCTTAACAAACAACAAAAGAAAGTACAAATGAAACGTGGATACATCAGTTATGCTAGAGTAATACAAGGAGACTGTTGCACAGGACAGGTGGAATACACAACAACAACAGTTACACAGAAATTGCAACAGCAATAATCTTTGAGTGAACTTATTGTGGTACTGCTGTAATCAAATGGTGCTTGTAGCTCATGTGTTGCGAATCAGGCTGTAGGGGGTTCACATGATAGCCAAGGGGGCAGACTGGCGAAGTAAATTCAGAAAAATAAAAGGCTCACAGTGTGTGATACAAAGAATGTATTCCAGCGAAAAATTAAAGTGCAGTCAGTTTATGAATTTCATCACAGAAACTGAAACATTGCCCACTACACAGATTTGATTCTCATTGTCCATGGGGTCACTCATTGAACTGACGAACGTTAAACGTCATCTGACAATAAAGTCGAATGTGTGTGAGACGAAAACCTATAATATAACTAGAGACGAACTGTATATACATTTACGCCAGGAAACGGGTCATATGTTTTTACTTCAATGACATATAAAATACCGTTTCATTACTGTATTCAGGGTAATTATATCTACTAGATTGTGACTAGAACATTTCCTTGGGAATGAAGGAGTCAATCTGAAGGAACATAATGAGCATGGGTTTCCATATGGAAATGGACAAATTCCATTTCCGTATAGATTCATCAAATCGTGATTACACGTCGAAAGTGCTGAAAGCTGTGACCGGTGCCAGAGAGCAGAAGACACAAGCTAATGTCTGGAAACTGAAAGTTAATCCCTGAAGAGGGCAGTTACTGGTGTGTGTTTACATACAGGATACATATAACTAAGTGTATCGGAAAAGAGGCATCGTACGAAAAAAATATTCTGGGTGAAAAGTCAATATAAGGATATGGAACATCAGTCTCTGTTACAAATGGCCACCTCCGAACCACCCCTGGTTTGTGGGGCCAACTTTGTATTTTCTAACAGCAATCTTAGTTTTTATTGAATATTCGAATTTTACGCCAAAATGCATATGGATTACCATGCTATTGTTTCCCATTTGTGTAATATACAGATGACATAGGGAAAGTCCCAGTAGAAGGAAACAGAGCAGAATTCTCCGTATAGCCTTTAGTAACACAACAGAAACAAAGGGACAGGCAAGCAGAGGGCTGATGGCTGCTACTCAATGAGGCAAGCAGACCAATTTGATCAGTAGAACTCCTCCCAGCATGTGTAATAGAAGGGAGTGTACTTAGCTACTGGATGTATCCTGAGAAACAACTAAACAGAAAGAGGAAGCAAATGTGAATAAGGGCCCCAATGCTGCTGTTTTGGTCTTAGGACTTGCTTGTTGCATCGTGAGGTGGGCACAGACTTTATAGGGAATACGCAGCTACACTACCCTCCACATCTACTTATGTTAACTTCATTACTGGGGTCGTTTTTTCATGCTTCTTACTACCTAATTCATCTGCTTTGATTGGGGAAAGTAAGGGAACTTTATTATGGAAAGTATAGTTGTATTACATACAAGAAACTAAGTGAGGGATATACAACATGCAAATCTGTAGTACTGATGTAGGAATAGTGATTACTTTGTCCATTTACTTTACTACACCTACCCAGAGGTTAACACATACTGTGTGGTCACATCAGAAATCAGAAATTATAAACACGTTACTGGTCTCCTTGAGCCATGCCACAGCCTGCAACAGAGTGCTTAGTGGTGGTATTGGGTGACAGACTTGCTTCACATCTTCATCTTCCATATACTTGTTGTTGTTGTTGTGGTCTTCAGTCCTGAGACTGGTTTGATGCAGCTCTCCATGCTACTCTATCCTGTGCAAGCTTCTTCATCTCCCAGTACCTACTGCAACCTACATCCTTCTGAATCTGCTTGGTGTATTCATCTATTGGTCTCCCTCTACGATTTTTACCCTCCACGCTGCCCTCCAATTCTAAATTGGTGATCCCTCGATGCCTCAGAACATGTCCTACCAACCGATCCCTTCTTCTGGTCAAGTTGTGCCACAAACTTCTCTTCTCCCCAATCCTATTCAATACTTCCTCATTAGTTATGTGATCTACCCATCTAATCTTCAGCATTCTTCTGTAGCACCACATTTCGAAAGCTTCTATTCTCTTCTTGTCCAAACTACTTACCGTCCATGTTTCACTTCCATACATGCCTACACTCCATACAAATACTTTCCAGACTGTAGCGCCTACAACCGCTCGGCCACACCTGCCGGCTCATCGGATAACATCTCCAGCATCATCTGTAAACAGCATTAACTGTTTCTGTGTTGACCAACCAAGTGAAACATGCATGGAACTCCATCGCGCAAATTGACATCGGGTACCTGTACAACAGTATGCATTAACATTTACATGCTTGCATTCAACATCCTGGTTGTTACTTCGCTTAGTAGTGTGGCAGCATGTCACGATTGCAATGGCAAATCTACAGCTTACATTAACCTGTGATGTTAATGAGTTACATATGTTACCTAGACAAATGTGTTCCCAAAATTTCATTGCTCTATATTAATTAGTTTTTGGTTATGTGACTTTTCCTGTCAGATGTCTATTTGTTCCATAAAACTTGTACTCTAAGTGCAATTATCGGTTCTGAAATACAAAAGTACATAGAAATTTTCAAGACAGGCAAGTGGCTTGTCACTTGCTTACCAGGCTTCTGCTGGAGGACTCGCGAGCAGGTGACCCAGTGTGACCACATCTTCAGGATGAGTGTGCACTGCATCAGACCAGCCCTGCGTGATCATAACCTGTGCGACGTTGGCCTTGATGAAGTTAACGGCGGCCTGCCTGAGGCTGGTGCAGGAGTGCCTGATCGCCAGAACAGCTGTGGCCGCCGCAGTCTCAACAGACAGCTGAGCGGCCACGAGCTGCTCACACCGAGCCTTCAGAGCCGACACGCCGTATTTATCAGCTGCTGCCAGCAGCTGGGGGGCCAGGCTATGCAGCTGAGGGGCCTGGAGGGTGTAGAGGTAGGCGACCAGCTGGCGGAGCACCGGACCCTCCACGTCCGGGACTGCGACCTCGCCGGTGTTGGCTTCCAGTGTGTCGTGGCGAAACATGCCGCCAAACACGGGACTCCGTTCGGCCAACACGGCCCTGTGCGCCACGAGACGGGTGCCGCCCGCCACCAGTGTGACGACTGCGCCGTCCCCTGCGTCCAGAAGGGCGCCCAGGTCCACGGCTGTGGTCTCCATAACCTCCTTGGTGGGTTCCATTGTGGATGAGTCTGGAACATGACGTCACTCAGCAGCCCTTTCTCCCCACATGGCACTCTCTGTGCTTGTACGAGCCACAGGCAGGACAGTGTCAAGCGAAAAGTGGTAAATATTTTGACATCGGGACATTCATGTCATGAATAGGCCTAACAACCGTCTGATTTTCGAAAATCGCGCCTGTGCAGAACCAAATATATCTGCTTTGCAAACTAAAGTGCAGAGACCACATTGCAGAATGGAAGGTTTGTGATGGACTTACAACTGACTGTAATCTCAATTAGTTTACAATAAGAGATGCAGATAGTGTCTCTCACGCTATCATGCAGCCCAAGTGAGTATGCAATTGACGTAAAGCGATTTGGGAACTTTTAAAGGCAGAATACAACATATAACCACTGCAACGGTTTGGATACGATGTTTAGGCCACAGCAAACAAGTTCTTCAAATGTTGCTGACTGCGCACTATAAGTCCATCCCAATATTTGTTAGGCAGCCAAAGGTTTTTGAAATTCCCTGCTGTTTCACCCCACAGAGATGGACAGCACAGCAGGTCACAAGATACTACCATAGAACTTCAGGGGAAACAGAACGACAAACAAGGCTTAGTTTTATCGAACAGTTAAACAATAATATAAAGAAAGCGTTAGTCCAATGAAGAGCACAAAATGCGGGCACTTTGTCGAGGACCAAATTGCGACAGACATTTAGTGTTTCACATACAAACATACAACAAACACGGTTCGATTAACCACTGTATTATCGACCTTGGGACGATCTAGAGGTATGATGATGACGGCCAGAAGACATTAGAACTCTGTTGCCAGAAGACATAACAGTATCTTCGCTGACAACTACTCCAGCAGCATGTGAATGATGTTTTGATTTCATTTACCCAGAAGCACATGGGGCTGGGCAATAGTAAAGATAAGAAAAAGAGAAAGCACGAGGGGTTGATATAATTATGGCACAAGTGTTGCATCAGCTAGTGGACCAAATTTTACCATATATCTAATGGCGTCATTCAACGAATTTCCTTTGTATCGATTAGTCATCGGAATCTATAGATTCTCAAGAATCATTAGGGAGAAGACAAAGATCCAAAACAACTTAGCCCTAACAATATCAAGGAACAGCTTGCATTACCAATATGGGGAGGGGGAAGGAAGGGCATGGTTTGTGTCCACTCTAAAAAATTAAAATTATATTATCAAAGGACATTTGAAGAGGTACTTATGTATAATTAGGGTCCAGAACCTGAAACACCTCTTCAAATAATAGCGATATCAAAGCACTTCTGATAATGTGTACTACTGACTTCGTAACCAAGTCAAAAAATAAGTAACGCACATTTCTTTCAGTGTTGTTGACTCTATACATAAGTTTTAAAGAGGTACTGATGTGTAAGTATGGCTCAGAACGTGGAAATAGTGTCTACGATTTGCGTTCGGGAAACTGACATCTACTACTGTGACTTAAAGTTTTGTGTTATATGAACTGAAATTTTTAAAACATATATGGAATCTGATAGAATTCATTAACAACAACAAATACCTCTTTAAAATTTTAAGATATAAAAAACTGACTAGATAACAATATATGTATAGATGGGCATAAAGTACTACTACCACCCCTCCCACCTTGGTATTGTGAAGTTTAAATCTTACAGCACAATTGTCTGGTAAATACTCCGATGACGTACACAGACACGTTCCGTGCCACTGTCTGAACCATCGTAGACAGATAATAGGCATGAGCTCCGGCATTATGGTGCCAGGAAAAGGAAATACATCGAGGATGCGGTAAATCACGCAATGGATATCGTGAATACCTCAGACAGTTACGGTATAGTTACAATGACTGATGAAGCTGGGGATATCTGTCATTTATGGTTGCCTACACATTTAGGAGACTGAAGCAGATGGGCTGTCTCAATAGTCTCTATAACATCCTAAGATGTTACTGCACACACAGGCAGGTGAAACTAGAAACCATCGAAAGGAAATTGTGAAAAACATCACCAAAAGCTGCCCACAGGTTTCTGTTTGTTATCATTAATGAGTCAGCTTCAGAGCATAACAAATACTAGAGGCTGCAACACCTAAGCAGAGGACCTACCAAATTTTTGTATAGTATCTGCCCGTACAAGCGCTATATCAGAGGAAATTAATAGGAAGGTTCTTGCAAGACTAAGTAATTGGTATATACGAAAGAAATTTAAAGTAGCAGCGCACAAAACAGCTTACATATTAGTGAATATTATAAAGACTATAAAAGCCAACAATCAGAATGTATGACCAACCAGTGAACAGAGAAGTGTCACAAACATACCTCGGTATAAATATCGATGAGAACACCCAATAATCGTGTGTCACAGAGACATTAATATCCTCAACGAAATAACAATAAATGGGCAAAGAAACTTTCAGCTGCCTCTAAATGCAACAAGATCATATCGCAGTGCATCCTTAATCGTTGTTATGGGCTGTGGATTGGGTGACCCATATAGCCACAATAAGGCTGTATGAAGAAATACCTAGTGTTAGGCGCCTATAGGCAGGCAACGACTTGACAACGCTTTGTTCCAGATATCTGCCAGCAGGCGCATAGGACAACTTCATAGGCTGTCTCTGTAGAGGTACACTATTCAGATTCTCAATGGAGGTGCGCAAGTGCCACCAAAGATGTTGCCAAACTGATGGGGTCTTAGAGCGATCCCTTGCTTTTTAATTCACACTTGGGTCAGTCTCTGTCCTCTGATATCACACTTAGCTCTAACAATATCAAGGAATTTTATATAATGTCCATTACCAAGAGGGAGGGGGGGTGGTGGGAGTTTGTGGCAGGGAGAAGGTAGTACTTCGCGCCTCTCCAAACAAATTAAATAGTAACAACATACATTTGAAAAGATCCCAGAACAAGAGGGCTTAAAGTCCATAAACACCCTTTGCTGTTATATATCACGTTCAAATTTCGGCAAATAATTCTGAATGTCCCCTGGTGCTTCCAACGACAGAAATGGTTGCGCCGCTCTACAAAGGGGTCAGATCAAGTACAATGGGGGTACAGCACAACGATGTTCTTAGGAATGGGCTGAAACGTTTGGGGGTGTCAGTAGCGTCAAAGGTTGTCAAGAGTGCCATTTTGCTACTTATCACATAGTAGCCTGTCATTTTCGACTGTGAAATGTGGGAAGTCAACGACCAAACAAAAGATTGGTTTTATTAACACCCTTTGTCACCTCCTGTGGGCTTTTCGTGTCGATTCTGAGGTGCGATGTGTCTGAAATGTTTTTCTCTGCTGTCCATAACATAACCACGTCATTTCGACGCTGGGTGTCGCAGTTCTGACCGCCATCGCTGAGACTTCAAAATAAGGGGCGTGTGTGATTTTCCCAACATGTGACACTTCCATTTCGGTGTTGGGCCTTCTTCTGGCAAAATTTTGTGCGAATGTGATATCATTAAACGTCTAATGAACTTCAGAACTCTGGCTTTTCGCTCACATGTGTCACACCCTGCAGGTGGTAGTGTCTTAAGCCCAAGTATGGCGTTCCATGGCGCCACGCTTCTGCACCTTTACAGAGGAAGCTTGTAGGCACCTTTGTGCGTCGTAATGAGTGACAATTAATGGGTTCCGAAAAAGTGATCCTTTAATTGTATTGCACACTGTAGACTATTCCCATTGATGTCAGTTTTCTATCAGCGAGTCTAATTCTCGCTGAAGAAATTCTCAACTCCAGTACATACTCAGCATCGAAAATGTCTAAATTAGATGGTCATCGTAATTCTTTAAATAAAAGATCAAATTATTCATTTACCGCAAATACATTGCTTGATTCAACACTGATAGTTGGTTAATTCTTTCTCAGAATATTAATTTGGCTTCCAGAAAGCCAAGGAATGAGGGAAGGAATATTAGCTTCAAAATTAGCTTGCAGCATTCATTGCTTTTGTAGACATACAGAAAGTAGCTGAAACTCTGAAGGAAGTAGGAATAAAACACAAACTTTGTTTCACCATTTGTCATTATCAGAGAACGATAACTTGTATAGCAGCTTTATAAAAAGGTGAAGGTTGTTATAATAGATGAGAAAAACGTAGACGCGCTTGTCGCACATATGTTTTACCTGATAGAGTATAAATCTCGAATAAATCTTACATAAATCGATAAAGTTATGTGAAAGGGATATAACATGTAAATAAATCGGTCTGAACCAAATGTGTTGATTTGTGAGAAAGAACGACTAACCAGCATTGGAGTACATCCATGGACAATCTACTGTAATATGGCAACTAGTTACTTATTTGAGAAACAAGATCACCAGAGCTGTAACAAGGAAATATGAAATAGAAAGCAGAACTGTCAGTGGAAAAAGTTCCTTCAGTATAGTGAATAAGATATTAACCTCCAAAAGTAACTGGCAGCAAATGAGAAAAAACAGTTCGGAAAGGGCGTGTTTCATGTGTGGCGTTGTGTGGCTGTGAGAGCTGGATCCAGGAGACGGAGGAAAGAAGGCGACTGTAACCTTTAGAGGTATGCTGGTACAAGCGCGTCCCGAACATAAAAAGCTATTGATAAGACAACACGCGGCGAAATGCTTAATGTGTGAGAAGGGGAGTTTGTGGAAAATCGTCATCAAACATTCATATTATTGGTTATCTATTGAAACGTGAGGACCCCAAAAAGCGATAACAGATAAGTGAACGGAAAAGTACTAGAGACATACCAAGACGTATGGAGCAAATTATGAAAGATGTCTTTCTGCCTTCTACTTCATATCGGTTGCAGGTCGGCTGCTATCATCGCCTACGACGGACCACTGAAGAAGTGGAAATCTTAGAATACACTCTAGAATGGGCAGTTTAGTAACAGATATTGATACATTTTACCTCTCTCAATTCCTAGTACCATCTTTAGCGAACCATGTCCCAGCATCCAAAACTCCTAAGCCGTGCCATTTTAATATTGATGACCTGCATGTGCAGCAACCTCAGTGTTCTTCATCATGTACCACCCAGCTTTCTGGTTTAATGCTTTCTCACCCCTGATACATAATTAAAATTTATCCACTCTTATTGTTATTTGAGTTATCAGCTGGTTTAACGCGGCCCGCCACGAATTCTCGTCCTGTGCCAATCTTTTCATCTTACAGTAGCATTTGCAACCTAAATCTTTAATTATTAGCTGGATGTATTGCAATATCTACCTTCCTCTACGCTTTATACCCAACCAGTTCCCTCTTGTACCATGAAAGTTACTCCCTCATCTCTTAACAGAAGTCCTATCATCCTGTCCCTTGTTTTTCTCAGTGTTTTCCATATACTCCTTTCCTCGCTAATTCTGAGGAGAACCTCCTCATTCCTTACCTTATTAGTTCACCTAATTTTCAACATTCTTCTGCAGCACCACATCTCAAATGTTTCACTTCTCTTCTGTTCCAGTTTTCCCACAGTCCATGTTTCACTACAATACAATGATCTCATGGACTGTGCGGCTGGTCCAGGCGGAGGTTCGAGTCCTCCCTCGGGCATGGGTGTGTGTGTTTGTCCTTAGGATAATTTAGTTTAAGTAGTGTGTAAGCTTAGGGAGTGATGACCTCAGCAGTTAAGTCCCATAGGATTCCACACACAATACAATGATAATCTCCAAACGTACATTCCCGGAAATTTCTTCTTCAAAGCAAGTGCTAGTCTTCTTTTTATGTCGTCCTTACTCTGTCCGTTATGGGTTATTTTGCTGATTAATTAGCAGAACTCCTTGAATTCATCTACTTTGCGTTCCACAATTCTGATCTTAAGTTTCTCATGTTCTCGTTTCTGCCATTATTCATTATTTTCATTTTTCTGCGATTTACTCTCAATCCATATTCTGCACCCATTACACTGTTCATTCCATTCAACAGATCTCGTAATTCTTCTTAACAAGTGTGATGTTGATCTTTTACAGCCGTAACGACGTTTACGTGCCCTGTCTCGCATCAGAAGCCAGACTCACTGCATGGCTAACCGCTGACTGCTCTGTGAGGGCAGTAGCAGCAGCAGCTCTGAACAGGCACGCACCCTCCCGCTACCAGCTCTAACGACCTTCAAGCCGCAAACTGCCGACTGCATAGTTCCAAAAATATGCCGCAGTCTTGAAATAATCTCGTATTTTAATTTAGTGTGGCATGTCAGTACCTGCTTAAAATGCATAACATTGTTTCCTATATTACATTGCTGCCTATAATTGTAACAAGGTGTAATATTATTGGGATTTCCGTAGTATGAAAGCTGTAAGTACCCTTGGAAAGGCATTCACCTATCTGTATATTAAATGATCAACCTATGAGATGAGACCTATTCTTTGAAAGACATTTGTTTTATATAATTTACGTAACTGTAAAGATGCGCATCTAGCGCGGACGTTAATACATCGATTGCGCAGTGAAAGAAACATTTTAACAGAAGCTGAACTGACGTTCCACTTCGATCTAAATAAAAGATGAAAAAAAAACTTTTGTAGATCATCAGATTTTAATGTACTACTTCTGCTTGTAATGTGAAAAGGTAAAAAAAAAAAAAAGGTCGACTTTAAGCTAGAAAAGTGATAATTAATAAAATTCAAGTAATTTATGTTCGAAACTCTAAATCGGCATGTTATTGTTATGAAGGTTTTGAACAGTGCAAGAATTGCCTTTAACGAAGGAGAAAAGTAATGACTGTAATTTGTGACAAAAACGTAAACCAAGGAGACAGCACAGGGCAGGCTGAAATCTGATCGCACCATACAGTTAGAAAAGTACTTATGTAAGTTATATTGTTTATAAATAAGCCCTAATTTTCTGGTGAGAATTGATTGAATATATTTAGTGTTTACCAGATTTCTTATTCTGTTGTTTTCCTTCATACTTTTCTAACCTCCATGCCATATTATTTTTATAAATGTCAAACAGCCTTTACTACAGCAGAGAATCCTGCGGCATCCTGGTCGTGTACAGAAGGCCGCCCTTTGTCTTCTATACAACTCATAGGTGCCCCATTTATTAATGATTTCATTTGCAAATGCAATTTTTTTTACTGTTCATTGTTAGAGGTCCCTTAGGTAATTATAAAATTCATACTGATTACGTAAAGAATTCCGGGTTGTTCTTTTCCAAATAATAGAAGTCTTTGCGTAATCAAAACCTAGCCTCCTTCTGACAACGATCAGGAGCCGACCAGAAGACGGACGTCTTCGACCGCTTTCGTGTCTCCTGTGGCAAAGCTGTGCCAAACTGGGAACACGACATTCTAGTATGAAACACAGATTCAAATTGAAAGAATTGAAATATATTTAACCTAATAATTTTTTTTATCATACTAGAAAGGCTTACACACTGTGTAAAATACACGGTATGTGTGTATAATGTCAATAGCTGTACTTAGCTCAAACCTGAGAGCACGCGGCCCACCGAACGTTGCTTGGAGTGTGGGAGCACGCTTCTGACGTTTGAGCTAAGTACAGCTATTGACATTGTACACACGTACCGTTTATTGTACATTTTATGTGAGTGTTTTGCCCTTTTGGGCGTTCTGTATTATTGTTGGACCATGGATCTTTAGGCAGTTTGTAGTTTTAGTGTGTCCCGAAGAAGGCGTGATTATCCGTGCTCTTCGCAAACAATATGTAAAATGAAGAACTACAGACGTAAATTGGGTTTGGTTATTGCTAATAGAAAGTGACTTGAGTGGGAGGCATTTTAATGAACGTTTGGTAACTTTATACGCTTCCGTGTGGAAGACAACCGTGTGTGAAATATTGCTGTCAAACTTACAAAATCCGCGAGGCATTCGTGACAGAGTAGTATAGGGAGCACTTGTGTAAAGGAAGACAAATGAATCGACGGAACGTTATCTCGCGCAAAGTTGTGGGTCGGTGACTGTTTCGATCATGAATAATGTTCGGGTCGAACTTGCAAAATTCTGGCTGCTTTCGGATGACTAAGTATATCACACTTTTAGCACTGTAAACTTGCGTAGACAATATTAGTGCAGACGTAAATACGGACTTGACAACCATTTCTTGAATCTTAGTGGCAATAAATAGTCAATAGAACTTTAAACATTTTGCTACATGAAGGTAGAACCCGGACGTCCGATATTTATCATTAACTTTCAGGAAATGATTTTTAAGTAGAATTTGCGGCGTCAGTCCGGTAGGTATTGGGTGGTAATTTCTTTAACGGTGCTTTGCACCACCTAGGCAGTACCCGCTACGACAGAGTGAAGGAACAAGGAGGACACAAGAAGCCTATCGTAGGTAGGTGGATTGGACTGTGAGAATGAGATAACAACACGAAGGAAAACCGAACCCCACCACGCCGCAAAACGTAACGTCGTGAATACCGGACAGGTACAAGTCATGTGGCAGACATTGCCTGTGCTTTGCGTTGGACTGTGTTCATTTGCTAACTGGATTCAATTTAGTGTGTATGTCGTAACGCTGCAAAGTTGGAAGAGGAATTATCGACTCAAAGTATAATGTGGCTCTTACTCAGTATATGAAGAAACCGTAAGAGAGAACAGGACTCACCGTAGAATGAGAGGGGAGTGTCTCCAAGCAAGTGATGTTCGTCGCCGCAGCCAACACACAGAGCGTCCCGGCAGCTGAAGGAGTCGCAGCCCACACTTCTTATACGCCTACAGAAGACCGCTTGACGTCATCGAGCCTTGCATTGCTGTAATGATGTGGCGCGTATCAGCGCGTGGTTTATCTCTAGCGTCTGTCACCAGGTGCGGCAATCTCGATCGATCTTAGCCCTAAGACATGTTGCCAGAAACGCGAAATCTCAGAATTCTTTCTGTGACCTTTTTTAACTGGTTGCTGCGAGACTGAACAGTTCACTAACCTCTCACTGTGAACACATCAGCCAGCCAGTTGGGGCGTCCTCTCTACGACTGGCGTTAGTGCAGTCCTGACGCAGCGATGAATTCCGCTTCACGTGTCAAAATGACTGATATCAAACGGAAACCACAAGACAGTTTTTTCTGTAAATAGTGTAACTGTTTTTATTGCAATCGGTGCTTCGGTAGCATTGGGTAATAAAATTAAGCATTTTGTGTGTTCAGTGGTAACTGCAAGGTGGTTTATTTGGTGTTTTGTCTGCTGATTTGAAATCTGTTAAGTTTTTTTTCTGTTGGACATAGGTTTTCTAAACACATATATTTAAATTGGATGAATTTTTATATTTATTTAACGCCGAAAAAAGCTACGTTTTCTGTTCATTGCATACAATGTACGGTTTTGAGAACCTAGTTTACCACTTTCACGCCAAGGTTGGAGGGGGAGAATTGTAAACGTGAGTGCTAGAAATAGACTTTTAGAGTCAACCAAGTTTCCTACAATTCTGAATAAGCTGACTGACGAGTTCCTATTAGTTGTCAGCATTATGGTTTCCCGGGAAGTTTTTTACAACGCTTTGCACGTATTTCACAAAAGAAAAACAGAACTTCTTATAATAAGTTTCCTTTAATTTACGGCTATGGTCACAAACTTTTAGTTAACAGATTACCGGTTTCGGTAATCTGTAACTTATTACACATACGGGTCACTGTTTTTTCGCGACGATGTCGCAGCTTGAGAACTTCTTGTATGCTAGGTGTAACCCGAGAAGCAGGCCTATCACCTTCAAATCGCCACGTATATGCCATTCTTAGGTATGATATTCTATACTGTGCAGCAAAAGCTTCATGTTGTCATGTGATTCCTTCATATATGCAGAGGGATCGAAGGATATTGGCTGCCATAGTGCAGGAGGACTTCTTTGCAACAAGTCTTAGAAGAATCAATGAAAAGTGGCCATTTATGGGATTCTGCGGTTTCCCAACGACTTCAAATAAACTCTCCGCATCAATAAAGCACACTAAGTTGTCTTTGTTGGCGAAAAGATGTTCATACTGTTGTTGTATTATACGAAAAAACATACCCTTCCATTTATGTCCAGAACATTCCATCTTTTCAACCTTTAAACCACAATCTCAGCTTGTTTTCTTAACAGCATCACGAACCAGATTGTTTAATTCGGACTGTGTAATCATACGATGTTCAGTTGTACATTTTTGTGTAGGAAAAGAATGGTTCCTGTCTTCTACTGCCAGAAAATTCATTATGCTTTGACTCGCCAGTAACTGTATTCCATGTTTCTGGTCTTTGAGGAATGGGCTGGCTTAAACTGTGCTGTGAGGCACAGGTCTTCTAGCTGAAGCAAGTTGAGAATACTGGACAGCGTGCCTAGTCTTCGATGTTACTCCAGAGATCTGCGCAACGCAGAAGTAGCAGTCTGTTATGTGGTTCTGTGGTTCTCGGCAAGCCATGGGAACGCACAATTGCATGTGATGCGATCCGGTTTTCAATCACCCACTTAAGAGTGTCACACATGAAACACATCATATGTGTGGGATCCAGGATGTATCCTGACCTCCTATTTTACAGCCAAAATAAAATTGGTATGATTTCCTTATCGGTTGGTTTATTTTTCTCGTTTGTGATTTAAGAGTTACCTCTTAAGAGATGTAACGAAAAGTGTTTGGGTGGTTAACCCACGTGAATTACGAAGTTCTGAGTTACACTTGTCAACAAAGTTTATAACATGACAAACATAGAGGGTTTCTGGTTTCACATATATAATACTCATCTAGCGGGAAGATTTTAATATACACTCCTGGAAATTGAAATAAGAACACCGTGAATTCATTGTCCCAGGAAGGGGAAACTTTATTGACACATTCCTGGGGTCAGATACATCACATGATCACACTGACAGAACCACAGGCACATAGACACAGGCAACAGAGCATGCACAATGTCGGCACTAGTACAGTGTATATCCACCTTTCGCAGCAATGCAGGCTGCTATTCTCCCATGGAGACGATCGTAGAGATGCTGGATGTAGTCCTGTGGAACGGCTTGCCATGCCATTTCCACCTGGCGCCTCAGTTGGACCAGCGTTCGTGCTGGACGTGCAGACCGCGTGAGACGACGCTTCATCCAGTCCCAAACATGCTCAATGGGGGACAGATCCGGAGATCTTGCTGGCCAGGGTAGTTGACTTGCACCTTCTAGAGCACGTTGGGTGGCACGGGATACATGCGGACGTGCATTGTCCTGTTGGAACAGCAAGTTCCCTTGCCGGTCTAGGAATGGTAGAACGATGGGTTCGATGACGGTTTGGATGTACCGTGCACTATTCAGTGTCCCCTCGACGATCACCAGTGGTGTACGGCCAGTGTAGGAGATCGCTCCCCACACCATGATGCCGGGTGTTGGCCCTGTGTGCCTCGGTCGTATGCAGTCCTGATTGTGGCGCTCACCTGCACGGCGCCAAACACGCATACGACCATCATTGGCACCAAGGCAGAAGCGACTCTCATCGCTGAAGACGACACGTCTCCATTCGTCCCTCCATTCACGCCTGTCGCGGGAGGCGGGCTGCACGATGTTGGGGCGTGAGCGAAAGACGGCCTAACGGTGTGCGGGACCGTAGCCCAGCTTCATGGAGACGGTTGCGAATGGTCCTCGCCGTTACCCCAGGAGCAACAGTGTCCCTAATTTGCTGGGAAGTGGCGGTGCGGTCCCCTACGGCACTGCGTAGGATCCTACGGTCTTGGCGTGCATCCGTGCGTCGCTGCGGTCCGGTCCCAGGTCGACGGGCACGTGCACCTTCCGCCGACCACTGGCGACAACATCGATGTACTGTGGAGACCTCACGCCCCACGTGTTGAGCAATTCGGCGGTACGTCCACCCGGCCTCCCGCATGCCCACTATACGCCCTCGCTTAAAGTCCGTCAACTGCACATACGGTTCACGTCCACGCTGTCGCGGAATGCTACCAGTGTTAAAGACTGCGATGGAGCTCCGTATGCCACGGCAAACTGGCTGACACTGACGGCGGCGGTGCACAAATGCTGCGCAGCTAGCGCCATTCGACGGCCAACACCGCGCTTCCTGGTGTGTCCGCTGTGCCGTGCGTGTGATCATTGCTTGTACAGCCCTCTCGCAGTGTCCGGAGTCCGACACACCGGTGTCAATGTGTTCTTTTTTCCATTTCCAGGAGTGTAGTAGTGAGCCGTGAGTAGCTCGTGTTCGTGCCGTCTCTTATTTAACAGCCCGTTTTAGCCGTACTGCCACCTCGTTATGTTAGTTTCAATAACTGGTGTCACTGAGTTGCTGCTCGGCCTGCCCGTGAGCGGCAGCAGCAGCGCTTATCGATATAAGTCCTGCCGTATTATCTTTGCTGGACTGCTATTACTTCCCGGTCGTCGTGTGTCGACTAGCCAGTTGGAACGTGCCAGCAGTTAGTTCGGATCTGGTATTTGTGCTCAGTCGGTCGGCCGTCTTGTCGGACGACGTGTATTTGGCCGGCGATCGCTTATGTGTTGGCTGTGTGTGCCGACTCCTGATTCGTCCCTGTTACTGTACAGTCACTACCGTTAGCATTGTCTGGTTCTTCGTGCAAGTGTTCGTGAAACTGTGTGTAGTTTGTGTGATTTCGACTGACAAGTTATTTTAAATGTCGGCGTACCGGCTCTGACGAGTCGATCGGTTGGCGTGGAGGAGCGAGGAAGTTATCTTGTCGGTGGGTCCGCTGACTGTCGGTCGGTTGGGTTGTCGTCGGATTGTGAATGGTTGGCCCGACTGCCTGCCTCACCTAAGAAAGCGTTAGTGTTTGAATTCCAGGCCGACCCTCGAACATCTGGGCGCCCTTGGGTGTACTGCCTTTTCTATATTTGTTCTTGTTGTTGGTACTTGTATGGCTTCTAGCCGGTTTTGTGTTTTAAATTAGAGTTGATTTACCCTTGAGGCCTCAGCCTAGTTTAACGTACTGTTTCACGTAAGCCCTTTGGCATTTTAAAAATTTTTATTGAATTTTTAAGTCTTCGGCCTTCAGCCGGTTTGATGGCAAGTTGTTTACTTCAGCCCAACTAAAGTACTATTTTAAGGTAAGGATTGCCTTTTAAATTTCTGATTTTGCTTGCCTTATAAGTTATTGGTCTTCGGCTGTTTTTAAATTAAAGTGGCTTTCGGCCGATAATTAACTCCCAAAGATTAAAGCTGTGTGTTTAAAAAAAATTTTTTGGCCTCTCTTAATGTTTGATCAAGTAATAAAGTTGTATGTTCGAGTGTAACTGACAGCCCTTTATTTTGGCCCCTTTTAAAATGGTTCAAATGGCTCTGAGCACTGTGGGACTCAACATCTTAGGTCAGAAGTCCCCTAGACCTTAGAACTACTTAAACCTAACTAACCGAAGGACATCACACACACCCATGCCCGAGGCAGGACTCGAACCTGCGACCGTAGCAGTCCCGCGTTTGGCCCCTTTTAGGAATTGAAACTGCGTGTCCTGTCCTGCGGGTTTAGCAGCGCGTCTCACTGGTAACAGAGTGTGGTTACACTTGCGCTTGCCATTCCAGTTGCTGCCGGTTTCACTCATGTTCTGTTTTTGTGTTCTGTGGCACCATACTGTTTTGGCCGTTACTTGTTTCAGGTGCTTTTCGTAATTGCAGTCAGACAGTGTGCAGGGATCTGCCTGCTCAGAAAGCACCACCTTGTTTACGAGTTGGCAATAAGAAACCAACCGATTGAGGGCAGTGTTCCGGAACTGGTGGCCCATTAGCACGCTGCCATTCTTCAGCTGGTTGACGTCACGTCGGCGGTGGTGGCTGGGACAGGAGCGACAATCGAATTTTTGTTTGAGGCTATTAAAGGCCTTGAGGACACCATTTGTCTTTTGGAGGGAACCCAAACTAGTGACAGTCAGCTGGATAGGGTGCGGGCACAGTTAACGCATTACTGTTCTGTCCTGCAGGATTAGCAGGGCGTTTCAAGTAGTACTTGAAAATAACTGAAACAAATGTTTGTATGCAATAATAAATAATTTAGCTTCAAAGAACACAAACAAATGTTAATACCCAATAATAAGTAACGTAGCTTAAAATATACGGACATTATTATAGCAACTGGAGTCCGATAGAGTGATTTTAACTTCATATTCCTGAAAGCAAGGGGAAACTACAGCCGTAATTTTTCCCGAGCGCATGCAGCTTTACTGTACGATTAAATGATGATGGCGTCCTCTTGGGTAAAATATTCCGGAGATAAAATAGTCCCCCATTCGGATCTCCGGGCGGGGACTACTCAGGAGGACGTTGTTATCAGGAGAAAGAAAACTGCCGTTCTACGGATCGGAGCGTGGAATGTCAGATCCCTTCAGGTAGGTTAGAAAATTTAAAAAGGGAAATGGATAGGTTAAAGTTAGATATAGTGGGAATTAGTGAAGTTCGGTGCCAAGAGGAACAAGACTTCTGGTCAGGTGAATACAGGGTTATAAATACAAAATCAAATAGGGGTAATGCAGGAGTAGGTTTAATAATGAATAAAAAAATAGGTGTACGGGTAAGCTACTACAAACAGCATAGTGAACGCATTATTGTGGCCAAGATAGACACGAAGCCCACGCCTACTACAGTAGTACAAGTTTATATGCCAACTAGGTCTGCAGATGACGAAGAAATTGATGAAATGTATGATGAGATAAAAAAAATTATTCAGGTAGTGAAGGGAGACGAAAATTTAATAGTCATGGGTGACTGGAATTCGTCAGTAGGAAAACGGAGAGAAGCAAACCTAGTAGCTGAATATGGATTGGGGCTAAGAAATGAAAGAGGAAGCCGCCTGGTAGAATTTTGCACAGAGCATAACTTAATCATAGCTAATACTTGGTTTAAGAATCATGAAAGAAGGTTGTATACATGGAAGAACCCTGGAGATACTAGAAGATATCAGATAGATTATATAATGGTAAGACAGAGATTTAGAAACCAGGTTTTAAATTGTAAGACATTTCCAGGGGCAGATGTGGACTCTGACCACAATCTATTGGTTATGAACTGTAGATTAAAACTGAAGAAACTGCAAAAAGGTGGGAACTTACGGAGATGGGACCTGGATAAACTGAAAGAACCAGAGATTGTACAGAGTTTCAGGGAGAGCATAAGAGAATAATTGACAGGAATGGAGGAAATAAATACAGTAGAAGAAGAATGGGTAGCTTTGAGGGATGAAATAGTGAAGGCAGTAGAGGATCAAATAGGTAAAAAGACGAGGGCAAGTAGAAATCCTTGGCTAACAGAAGAAATATTGAATTTAGTTGATGAAAGGAGAAAATATAAAAATGCAGTAAATGAAGCAGGCAAAAAGGAATACAAACGTCTCAAAACTGAGATCGACAGGAAGTGCAAAATGGCTAAGCAGGGATGGCTAGAGGACAAATGTAAGGATGTAGAGGCTTATCTCACGAGTGGTAAGATAGATACTGCCTACAGGAAACTTAAAGAGACCTTTGGAGAAAGGAGAACCACTTGCATGAATATCAAGAGCTTTGATGGAAACCCAGATCTAAGCAAAGAAGGGAAAGCAGAAAGGTGGAAGGAGTATACAGAGGGAATATACAAGGGCGATGTACTTGAGGACAATATTATGGAAATGGAAGAGGATGTAGATAAAGATACAATGGGAGATACAATACTGCGTGAAGAGTTTGACAGAGCACTGAAAGACCTGAGTCGAAAGAAGGCCCCGGGAATAGACAACATTCCATTAGAACTACTGACGGCCTTCGGAGAGCCAGTCATGAGAAAACTCTACCATCTGGTGAGCAAGATGTAGGAGACAGGCGAAATATACTCAAACTTCAAGAAGAATACAATAATCCCAATCCCAAAGAAAGCAGGTGTTGACAGATGTGAAAATTACCGAACTATCAGTTTAATAAGTCACGGCTGCAAAATACTAACACGAATTCTTTACAGACGAATGGAAAAACTGACAGAAGCCGACCTCGGGGAAGATCTTTTTTTATCCGTAGAAATGTTGGAACACGTGAGGCAATACCGACCCTACGACTTATCTTAGAAGAAATATTTGTAGACTTAGAAAAAGCTTTTGACAATGTTGATTGGAATACTCTCTTTCAAATTCTAAAGGTGGCAGGGGTAAAATACAGGGAGCGAAAGGCTATTTACAATTTGTACAGATACCAGATGGCAGTTATAAGAGTCGAGGGCTATGGAAGGGAAGCAGTGGTTGGGAAGGGAGTGAGACAGGGTTGTAGCCTCTCCCCGATGTTATTCAATCTGTATATTGAGCAAGCAATAAAGGAAACAAAAGAAAAGTTCGGAGTAGGTATTAAAATCCATGGAGAAGAAATAAAAACTTTGAGGTTCGCCGATGACATTGTAATTCTGTCAGAGACAGCAAAAGATTGGAAGAGCAGTTGAACGGAATGGACAGTGTCTTGAAAGGAGGGTATAAGATGAACATCAACAAAAGCAAAACGAGGATAATGGAATGTAGTCGAATTAAGTCGGGTGATGCTGAGGGAATTAGATTAGGAAATGTGACACTTAAAGTAGTAAAGGAATTTTGCATTTTGGGGAGCAAAATAACTGATGATGGTCGAAGTAGAGAGGATATAAAATGTAGACTGGCAATGGCAAGGAAAGAGTTTCTGAAGAAGAAAAATTTGTTAACACCGAGTATAGATTTAAGTGCCAGGAAGTCATTTCTGAAAGTATTTGTATGGAGTGTAGCAATGTATGGAAGAGAAACGTGGACGATAAATAGCTTAGACAAGAAGAGAGTAGAAGCTTTCGAAATGTGGTGCTACAGAAGATTAGATGGGTTGATCACATAAGTAATGAGGAGGTATTGAATAGAATTTGGGAGAAGAGGAGCTTGTGGCACAACTTGAGTAGAAGAAGGGATCGGTTGGTAGGACATGTTTTGAGACATCGAGGGATCACCAATTTAGTATTGGGGGGCAGCGTGGAGGGTAAAAATCATAGAGGGAGACCAAGAGATGAATACACTAAGCAGATTCAGAAGGATGTAGGTTGCAGTAGGTACAGGGAGATGAAGAAGCTTGCACAGGATAGAGTAGCATGGAAAGCTGCATCAAACCAGTCTCAGGACTGAAGACCACAACAACAACAACATTCATAATTAGCAGACTAAATGCGTTACAAAGAATCTGATTCCAAAAGAACAATTCTATCTTCCTATTGAGAATCAGCAGAACAAAATACACAATAACTAATAAAAATTTCTTATTTTAAAAATCATTGCTTGTCACTGTAATTTAAGGATGAGTTATCGCTGCGTATTGGAACAGAAGTTTCACGAAGAAATGGATTCCTTCCGGCAACATGCCTTACATTTTCAAATTTTTTCCTTGAAATGTTCGTGAGATAAAATTCAGACTGCAAAATGGGAGAAATTGCTGTACTTCTCCATGTATATAAATATCCGTACAAGATCGGAAACGGAGGCTATGACGTAGGGATGTAAAGAAGATGTGTCTCGGGGCCCACCACAGAGGCTGGACTCAGCTGCTCGCACCTGTGACCAGTGCTGGCAGCCAGAGACACTCGGGCGTCCTGAGGACCTCCCGAGGACAGCGTGAGGGACGCAGAGACTGGAGACATCCCAGAGGAAAGCTTTGACGACGGGCCCAGCAGCCGGAACACTCTTTAAGTCAGCCGTTCAGTCTTCCATGTGCTCCTCAGTTGCACCATGTGTCGGGCAGTCTGTGGTTTATCAGCCACTCCTGATACTGAAAAGTATTCATAATGAAGTCCAAGAGGAGTTTGTTTGGGAAGTACTTAGTGAAGACGTCGCAAACACTGAAAAGATGTAAAATTTTTGGAAAGACGTGCTCAAGTATACGAAGTATTTTCATATGACGCTGAAAATCTTTAGACATCAATAGAATTTAAATTACTTGAACTCGGAAGAAGTGTAGCTTCACCATCCTCTACTTCAGCGGAGTAGTAACTTTGGTACAATTTGTGGTGGAAATCAAAAAGGGTATACGTTGAACATTAAATCAAAAGACAATTGGCAAGTTGGTATTCAGCGCTTTCAGCGCTGAATACAGTTAGTAATGCCATGCTATCAGTTTAATGGACGCCAATACCTTCTGTTTTCCATAATACTTTGTAACTGACACTTACAAAAGCAATTCACGAGAAAACTAAGTTTTATTACATAAATGGAAAAACCTGTACGGTTTGACGTACTGCTCCAACATGACAACTGGCGCTTCTCCGACTTTGTCTTTGTTTCCAATAAAACCACATGCTTCACATCCACGTGATTATCATCTGGCTGCTGGTGCCAGAAGTGATAACTAAACGGTGTTTGTTAAATACGGTCGCTTGTCATTCAGAGATCCACAGTTTGAGTCTTATTGTCTCCAAATCTTTCGGTGTTATTCTTTTCCACGCTTCTTCCAGTTACTAATAGGAAATATACTATCTTCAAAGGCCGGTGCTGAAACAGTAACCACTTAATTATTTCTTCATTTCATGACACAAATAATTCTTTTTTGTTAAATTTTCATTTGCTTTAAAACAGCGCCTCATTCACTCTTTTCGTACTTATTTAGCAAACACAAGAGCTTACGACCAAAAAAAACCTCTCAAAAGTACAGGGTGTGGCTAATCAGCACTCTCGTGTGTTTGCGACATGAGGAAAGTTCTTAGACGTGCTTCTGATACGTGATGGATTGCCTGATAAAGACAATAAGCGCCTCCTGAAGTTTTTTGTTTCCTGTTGTCACATCACACTTGTGAAGTGTTGACGGTCTCCACAGAGCTCCTTAACTGATAAGAAACCTCTGTTACAGATATCTTGGCAATTTCTGAGTATCTGGGACGGTAACGCAGGACTTATTTTGAATAATAAAAAATGGCTCAAATGGCTCTGAGCACTATGGGACTTAACTTCTGAGGTCATCAGTCCCCTAGAACTTAGAACTAGTTAAACCTACCCAACCTAAGGACATCACACACATCCATGCCCGAGGTAGGATTCGAACCTGCGACCGTAGTGGTCGCGCGGTTCCAGACTGTAGCGCCTAGAACCGCTCGGCCATCCCGGCGGACTTTTGAATACTAGCACAAATTTCGATACAGTTGAGTCACTTAACAAAATCCGTGTTTCAAATTCCAGTAGAGATAGCTGATGAAGAACGCTGTAACAAAAACCTAATAGGATGTTCCGAAGTTTTTCTTTCACTATTTTTTTTTTTTTTTTTTTTTTTTTTTTTTTTTTTTTTTTTTTTTTGGCAGGTAAGGGTCATGAGATGTTTATCCAAACAGCGAGATAGATTTGAGACTATTCTTGAGAATTCCAGTGATTTCTGCATCATACCAACGCAGTTCCAGCAAATTAAAGATGGTAAGAAACTACTTAAAGTCGACTATACGTAGAGAAGACTGTCAGCTTCAGCTATCTCGTTGATGGAATACGACACAGCTGCTATATCTGACTTCAGTGACACAACCAGTGAGACCGCCAGTGTTCCCAGGCCTCTTACAAGCAGTCAGTCTTGCTACATGATCCTTGAACTAAGTGTTGGCAATTATTACATCATTCTAGAGGGCAGCTTCATCAACCATCCATTCTCCCCGCATTTCTCTTACTATTTATCTCTCCCTTTTCCTACTACTTAATACAAGTTAGTAATCACAGTTAAATTTTTATGTCTTTTACATGCCAGAATAATTGCTTTGTCTCGTCATGTATTCCGTCAGTCTCTTCTTCATCTGCGGAGATGGTTGCCGTATAAAGTCGTACTAATGTAGTATCTGTTTCGTTCATGAAAGTAATAGTATTCAATAACTCTTCATTTTTATTAATACTACCTCACAAATTACATAATTTTCTAAATGTATTTATAAGAAATTAGAGAAAGCCAGTTTTGGTTTGGGGACCACCTTATCACCTCGGTACGAGTATGCTGCTGTGGTTTAGCCAACGGGACTAACCGAAACGGGTGTAACATCCAAGCCCGACGAGATTCTCAGAGCTCCTTAACTTTCATCTGCAACATGTTCAAGGTGTCGCGTTATGCCTCGCGCGGTTCTCAGGCCTGGCATTTCCTGTAGCTACCACTGAAGCAAGGCATCAGGTTCCGCTTAGTGTCAATACGTTGATAGTAATTGTGGGTGAAAGGCTTATACCGTCAATTACACAAAGCGTGAAACTAACAGGTCGTGATTATCACCAGTTTCTAGTCGACAAAGTACGCGTTTTACTTGGTAACACAGATCGACAACCCTACTGCCGTCGTAACACCGACGTTGCATGACTGATGGACTCTTTGGGAAGGTCCATTAACATCTCTCCCGACTGTCCTTAATCCGCTACATTACGGGGAACCTTTACTTACTTTACTTTTTCGTGTCCGGAAACTACAATTTGTTTGCCCAGCATTGGGCAATGTCGAATGCTTCTTCTTTAGCCAGCCATAGATCGTCCAGGGTGCACCTGTGGGGGCAGGCAGGGCATTGTAGGAGATGTTCCATGTGCTGTCGAGTACCGCAGTCGCATTTGTCGTCATTTTCGTCCAACAAACCCCCTGTGATCAGATTAGATTTCACAGGAGCCACCCCAGTTCTGATGCGGTTAAGCATTCTCCAGGTTTTCCAGTTGCCAGAAACGCCGCTTGGTGGGTGCTCTCTTAGTGGATAGCAGATGGGGGTTCATCTAAGGCGCAACTTAGGAAACGGGGTCTGGATTTGAGTCTGCTGGGGCCACACTCTAGGCCAAATATTCAGTGACAGGCATCAATTTGTTTTCTCGGTATGTTCATGGGCTTTCTTACGTGAGTCAGGGTTTGTGAAACCTGCGGCCCTGTAAAGAGTTTCTATGGGGGTTGGTTTCATGCAGCCTGTCACTATCCTGCATGTTTCATTCAAGCTAATATCTACCTTTTTTGCGTGGGCGGATCTGCACCATACCGGGCAGGCATATTCGGCAGTTGACAAGCACAAAGCTTGGGCTGAAGTTCTGACCACGGTAGGTTTGGCACCCCATTTGCTATTGGACAGCTTCCTTATTAGGCAATTTCGTGCTTCTACTTTTTTGCGTGTTTTTTTCGCAATGATATTTGTATGTCAATTTTCTGTCCAGCACGACGGCAAGGTATGTGGGAGTATCTTTGTGTTCTAGTAATGTCCCAACCCAGGTAACATTGAGCTTGTACTTTGCCTGCCTCGAGTTCAGATGGAATGCATTCACTTGAGTTTTGGAGGGATTGGGTTTTAGAGAATTCTTTTTGTAGTAGGTTGACATTGTAGAAAAGGCGGTTTCTAGTTTCTCCTCGATGGCTTCAAACCTCTTGCCTTGAACTGTTATTGCCAGGTCGTCTGCATACACAAAAGTTTTGGTTTTGTCTGGAGCTGGTTGGTCATTTGTATATATGTTGAATAGGATTGGCGCCATCACGCTCGCTTGGGCGAGCCCATTTTTCTGATTCCGCCATCGACTCTTTTTCCCCTCAAGCAACTGGGAACCTTTAAATACGTACGCGGCTTCCACAGCTGTCGACGGCGATCACACGTTACAAATGCCTGTTTCTCAAGCACGAGACCAAACTCGGAAGTAGTTAGGTGTGTTCACACGAGTTCGTCATTCTTTGACAAGGAAGGCTGTGGCATATGCATGAATGGATGGTGACAACATTGAACAGCTCTTGTACTATTTACAGAAAGATGGCTCCATAGGACAAAATCACTTGCATCGCCGGCCGAGGTGGCCGAGCGGTTCTAGGCGCTACAGTCTGGAACCGCGCGACCGCTACGGTCGCAGGTTCGAATCCTCTCTCGTGCATGGATGTGTACGATGTCCTTAGGAGAGTTAGGTTTAAGTAGTTCTAAGTTCTAGGGGACTGCTGACCTCAGAAGTTGAGTCCCATAGTGCTCAGAGCCATTTGAAACATTTGAACCATCACTTGTATCTGGGCATTGTTTCCAGACATCTAACCGTAATACTTTTCTTCTGGACGTGAGCAGGGCTACCTGCTCTAGCAGTATGGGACATCTTGAATACTCTTAGAGACAGAGGTCGATCCGTGGCAGAGGCAGCTCTGCACCACTGTTACGCAGTGTACGTCTTGCTCAACTCGCGTACCGATCGAGGGAGGAATGGCTGTCTGCACACCTCGGTACGCGGCCCATCAACTCCCGTGGAGCAGTTCCACAGCCTACAATGTACACAGGCCCCGGAAATTTAACCAAGCTGCGAGAAGACTATGTTCCCATTCCACCAAAGCTGCCCGTATCTCGGCTATCTGAACACCTCTGTGAGATTTTCGTTACAGCTGTGTGGTTGGGAGGCGGAGAGGGGGAGACGAGATTCGTCATTCTTCTGACTGGTTTGTTGCGTCTCACGACGTCGTTTTCCTTTGCGAGCACATCATCATCACAAAGTATCTCTTAGAGCTAACATCCTCAACTGTTTGGTGACAAGATTCCACTCTCCGACGTTCCTGTCGGCTTTGTCCTTCGCGGCACCTCCTACCGCCTGCTTTTGCCTATCTGCCACCTCAGATCCCAAATTACGCTGTTGTCACAACAGGCAGTCAAGCTGTCTACCTCGCTCCGCCCATCACGGCGACAGGAAATGTCTTCAGCGCCTCCGTCTCCTTCGAAAGTCACGGAAAAAATCTGAAATTCACGCATGCTGTAGAGTTCTGAAACTTACATCTGAGGAATTCTGGTGGACCTTTCCTGACATAAAAGCAACATCATACTGTCAAAACTACTTAACACGTAAAAATATTTTTCTTCCGTTGATTGTCAAAATATCACCTTCGGCAACGGATCTTTCCAAAGTTCCGTATCACATTCTGTTTGCTACACAAAATCTTCGCAAGATGATTTTTTTCTAACGTTTTGTCAGCCCTTAACTCGTAACTTGTGTTATATTGGTTTGCTATGGTTTATTCTAAGAGAGTCATACTTATGCGTAGGTCAATACTGTTATTACTTTGTCATTTGGAGATAGTGTAGCTGTGGACACTAGAAAATGGAGTGCCAAATGGATAAATCGGAACCCTACCGACATACTCTTCTGCTTTAAGTAGAAGAGTGACAGCAGGTGAAGCAGTCATTGGACAGAGCACGACAAGAAAGTGATTTTCTCGTATTAAGAGGAATGGTTTTGACGTAAGTGACTCTCCACGTTCAGCGATGCCTTTGGGTTCTGGTGAAGATCGTTTAAACGCATTAATCGAGGATGATTCACTTCACTGTAACCGAGAACTGGTAAATGTGATGAAATATGATCATTCCACCATCGTGATACATTTACATGCCATATTGACAGGATAGACTATAAAGATAGAAAAATGATATGGAACTTGCACAAAAACGAAACAGCAGTTATCCGTGGACGGACAAAACGAGAAGAGTTGCAGATACGGAAAGGTGTCCAACAAGGTTGCGCACTATCCCCTGTTATCTTTAACCTATACATTGAAGAGGCGCTGAAAAAAGTAAGGGAAAATTCATGGCCAACGAATAGATATGATAAGATATGCCGATGATATAGCTGTCCTGGCTGAAAGTGAAGAAGCTCTTGTAGTCCTACTGAATGGAATGGATAAAGTTATGGGGGAAGAATATAATATGAGAATTAATAAAGCAAAAACAAAAGAAATGACATGCGACAAAAACGATCAAGTGAAAGTCCAAGTTCATGTAGGCAATGAACTGCTTGAACAAGTTGATAAATTTACTTATCTGGGCAGTAATATTGCCAGGGATGGAAGGAGCAATGCAGAAGTGAGAAGTTGAATTGCTCAAGCAAAGGCTGCTTTTAACAAGAAGAAAAACATCTTAACATCTAAGAGCATCAGCCTTGAAATCAGGAATGGGTGTGAAATACGGACTCTCGGGACAGAGGAAGACCAGAAGCTAAATTCTTTTGAAATGTGGTGCTGTAGACGCATGGTTAAAATAAAATGTATCGACAAGGTCACAAACGAAGTGGTGCTGGAAAGAGCAGGTGAGAAGGGAAGCGTCTGGAGTTTCATTGTCAAAAAATATGGGATGTAACACCTATAAAGAAATGAAGAAAAAAGCTGAAAGACGCACAGAATGGAGAGAAGCTGCCATTGTAGCTGTTGCAAACCAATCCTTGGATTGACCACTGCAGAAGAAGATAGATGGTTCAAATATGCCATGTGGGTACGGATGCTATAAGACAAAAGTAATAATTGTGGCAACAGACTCTTCTTAACGTCACTTTGCAGTAAGCAACATTAGATGTTCGTATCTGTTGCTGGATACGGAGACTATTGTATGTCTTCAGGTTTGGGCGCAAAGTGCTCTTCTTTCATATTAATTCCTCTTGATGATATTTCCACTCTGCGCAGTTAACACTGTAATTATGTCTAGCCATAACATAAAGTTCTTCCAGTTTCTCGCGCTACATGCCGCTAGCAACCACTACGCCTGCGCGCTCCTGTCAGACTCCACTGCACAACAGCTCGCGCCAGACTCAACTGCATTTGCGCGGCCGCGCCCAGCGACTATGTTCCCCAGTTCAGATATACTCTTTGACTGTCCACAATAGCAAATCGCCGTGACTAGACCAGCGAGTTTACTACATGTCATTACAATTTCCTTTTTAGACATTGCGTTTAAATTACATAACCATATTCTTTCATAAGAAAATATTTACAAAATAGTGACAAAATATATTACATCCAAAAATTACTCCATTACTCAGAATTAAATTGTTAATACTGTGAAATTATTTTTGTTAGGCGCTATGTTGTTGTGTTACACAGCTTTTTTTAAACATATGTAGTTCAAATTAATGTGTCCGCTGCTTTTATCACGGTTGATTGTGAGCCACCATTCGAAAGAAATACGATATCACTGTAACGGCGGAGGTCTCAGTTTTTATTAACCTTAATAGCCCTACATATTTTCCTATTTTCATTCTCAATTCTGCCACAATCTTCCGTAGAAGTGGAAGAACGCATGTCCTAATTCAATAGCAATTTTATGCAATACATCGTTACCAGTATAGCACGATCGATTTGATTATTCATGCAGTCTACTGCGAGCAACAATGTAAAAATACAGGGTGATGCTAATAAAAGTGGCGCGGAGAACAGAGTTGCGGGTACGAAGTAACACAACAAAGGAAAGGAAATGCAGTAATAACCTGACTGTAGCAGATGTTGAAAGTGACCACCATTCATCTCTTGGCACTTCTGATGCCTGTTCAGCAAGACACTGAAGGCGGGAGGAGGCTGGAGTTCTGGAATTGTTGCGGTCTCATCCGAAACGTTCTTCTGCAGTTCTTGAAGGCTGTGAGCGTGGTTGGGACACATCGAAGACTTGAGGGCTTCCCACACTAGGTAATCGCACACTGACAGGTCAGGTGACCTACGCGGCCAGCTAGCGCCGCGACCAGACTCGTCTGTGCTAATGTCTATCAGGCGTGAAGCTTGTGCAAATGTGCTCCAAGCTTCGGCCGACGGTATGGGCAGCTGCTCCATCCTGTTGGAAGTAACTGTAGGTCTTTTCCTCCTCCGTTAATTCTGCCACAAATGGTTACAAAATGTTGGCAACGTAATGCGCCGGAGTCAACGTCTGATGAAACAAGGAAGGACAAATCATTCAGCGTACAAGCACTCCACACCAAATCCCAACCTTCCGATCATGCAGTGTGTTTTGTGGAAGTTATGTGGACTATTCTCCGCCCAGAACCTGTGATTCTGTGAGTTGACACAATCACTCGGGTGAAATCAGTCTTCATCAGACAGGAAGGAAAGATCCATACCCAAGCCATTTATTGTTATCTTATGTTTTTTGACTTGATCAATACAGATCCTGTGTGATGCCATTTTCCCACTAAGCGTTTCATGGGACACTCTGCTGGCACTTTGAAAGCATTAAACTTCTCAGCAAACAACTGACTACGTCATTTCGACTTCGCTGTCATGTAATTTTCCTACTGCTCCACAGTGAGTACCATCGTCCCCTTTTCACTGCTCCACTCTTACTGACACAGTTCGCACTACGCTCTGAACAGGTGTGGATCACGTGACGGGTGTACACGTGGTGTGTGCGTCACAGGGTGTGGATATATGCCTACATACACGTCCTGTAGTATACACTCGTCCGGGCCACTTTTGTTTGCCCCACCCTGTATAACTCTTCATGACGTGGCGAACGACCATATGTAGAAGCAAGCCCACCTACAATACATCAGACCACAACACAGAAACCAAGATGTCGACCGTCTTAGGCCAAGTATTTCAGCGCTACCCTAATACGAATAATTTACAGACTTCATAAATGAAAAGTAGATTCTAAATTGCGTAAGAAATGTATTGTTATGTATTTTTCTATCTTCAAACTTAAATAAAAAGTTGTCACTAAAGCCACAAATTACGTAATAAGAACTATGACAAAGTAAAATTATGAGATGCAACTCAAAATCAAATCCAAAAAACTACTACAAAACACATGTAAATGGCATATTTGGACACTAATAATAATTTGCACAATAGAAGCTACATAGCAATAATAAATGAAGCGTGTAACTAAAGCACAAAATTGTATTAAACAATATGCAGTTATTTCTAGTCACTGTCATTACATAATATGGTAGAAGTGTTTGATTTTGAGTACCTGTTGGATTTATTTGCTGCTCAGCTTGGCCACTTTGCGTTTTGTTATTTTTGCTGCAATGTCTTCATGAGTTTCTCTTTTTTGTTTGACTAGTGTTCGAGCAATATCCTTTGAAACACACCTTTCATTCAACAGTTTTGTATAATTATTAATAAAAATATTTGAAAGCACTTTAATACTTTTCTTGATTATTGTCTTTAAAGGAATGCCACATTTGCACACATCACTGAGGTTACTAACGGCATTTTCACACAATTCAGTTCCTAAGGCAAGTACTGCATCTCTCTGATTTTCAAGTTTTAGGAATTCTGGTTCATATGTGCTGCTAATCAGAACTTGAAAAAGTTTATATATATTACAACACAAGTAAATCATTATAGAAGAAGGACACTTCAATCCCCCACGATTCAGTTGGTTGAAATAGGAAAGGAGTTCTTTGGTTTCACACTGCAACAAAATTTCATCGTGTGTCTGCAACATTTCTTCACAGCCTGAACATTTTCCACCTTTTTGCAGCTTCTCAAGCACTGTTTTGCTGGTGTAGCTAGCAATACAGACCAAGACTTTTAAGTCTTCATCCATCATGGGAATGTTTGCTAGTTCCTCTAGAGCAGGTTCTAATTTATCCAAATTTTCATACTTTTGGTTTTTTATGCTGTAATTTACTTTTGCTGCAAAATCATTTAATGTAAATTCACCATGTTTAGTAGATCTGAGCTTTAGTAGACTTATTACTTTCAGTTTCCTCTCAGATTCCAAGATTTGCTCAACTGAAACATTATATGTGCAGCCACTTAGCCTTCTATAAGCTCCAAATCTTGCTTCCAAAGCATCAGTTTGTAATTTTGCTGTGAGAATATAGGACCAGTTGTAAGTGTTAAAAATGTATCTGCATAACTGAACTGTTGCTGCAAGTGTGTGAGAGAAAGCAGTATATGTTTCATTGGTTAATTTTCCATGAGTAGGCAATGCATGCCAGATATCAAGAAATGATTTCAAATTTTCAAGAAACACAAGTTTGGAGTCAGTAGGTCCAGTGATTTGGCTAGAATTATCATCTGATGTGTATTTGCCTTTCATGGGATGGTGTACATTAGAAACTGTCCACCATTTAATGATTAATTTCAAAAACTGAATAGTGCCATCAGAAATCTCAATCCCCTGACTTTTCAAAATTTCTAGTGCTGCCACATTTTTAGAAACAAAAACACTGAGAGCAAGGGTAACATTCTGTCTCTCAATAGAAGTTGGATACACTGCCTTTCTCACTAGCTTTGGGGCAAGTTTCAACAGTTTATTTTTCTCAGAATGAAACAGGTTCCTCATATCTGAAAACTTTGCTTCACTGACAGTATATTCACATGCAGCATTCCCTTCATCGCTGTGTAGAAAGGTATTGATGAAAGCAAATGTATCCTCAATATTTGGCATTATGAAGGATTCATTTTTTGCATTCAACCAGTTATTTCTGATACACTTAAGCAAGTGCACATTGTCAAACAGAAGAAAGAGAAATTTGGATGGAGTGACTGGATTTGTATACACGGCTGTAAATTGCCACCACACATAAGCTGATACATTTTTCCACTAGTGCTATGGTTATCTGTTACCAGGCATATAACATCATACTGCAGCTCATGCATTAACTTTAATACATCAATTGTCATTTTCAGTAGAGTATCAGAATTAACATTTTTTACAGGAAAGAGAGCTATCACTTCTTTATAATCAGAATGTAAAGATGATGCCATGAAAACCTGCATTGTACCTGCTGTTGTAGTATCTGAAGTATTCTCAGCAACACCATGTATCTTTCCTGCCTTATAAGAGAATTTTGAATTAACATAAACTTCATCTAGCATCACTGAAATTACCTTGTCACTTCCCTGAAAAAATTTATTTTTTTCCCTCAAAAAAGCAACCTGTGATGGACCAATACAAGGTTTATTTGGTCCCATTTTGCATAGAAACTGCCTTAAATAGACAGGATGAGGTAATGTTAATACTTTTGTTTTTCTCAAGTGGTGGTAGGCACCAGGAAATGAAAAGCAAATGGTTGCTGCCCATATCAAAAGCTCAGGAGAATACCTGGTTTGCTTTGTTATTGCGAGTTGTAATTGCTCCAAAACAAATTCTATTTTAGGTGCTATTTCAGCGTCAAAATCACTACCAGCTTTTAGTACTTGTTTGAGAACATTGACTAAAATTATAATCTTGTCAATGGTGCCAGTAGAGTTATCTGTGAAACCATTTAGGTGACTCACAAGATTATCAAATTTCGTCCACTTGTCACATTTCAAGTTCTCTTCCTCCCCAGACTGTAGTATCCATTTCAAGGTTTCCGTAGGCAAACACACATTTTTGTGAAACACTCTTACTTCCAAGGAACTTGATATCTTGAAGCACACTGAAACTAATGGCACATCACTGACTGAATCATCCTTTAATTTAATGAAAGATATGCAGTCATCCTTTACTAAAATTGTAAATGGACAAACATTCCTTTTCTGCACTTCGCTTTTAAAATGCTGAAAGTCAGGTATATTGTCATTTTCGCACCACTTACTGAAACTACATTCATCGCGTTCCAGTAGCTGTCGAACACGATCTTCGGGATTCTTCCTTTGCTTAGGAACTGGTACAGTGTGATAAGAAGATTGATTAGGAAAGATGGTTGGAATTGCATCATTTGTTAGTTCTGGTATTTTTCGTGGCACACGTATTGGTTCACTATTTTCCACAGAAAAAATGTCTTCCCTTACCACAAACTTAGGTTGAAAATGCTTAATGCACACCACAGCTTTATCGTTCACTTCAAAATTATCTCTATGAATTAGTTTAATCCATTTGTTCCTCAATGCTGTTTCCTTGGGAAACTTAAATGTTGAGGTATCATATGTTTTGCCGTAATTGGATTTACATCTTGGTACACAACAACTACGACCCATCGCAAGAACAGTTTACACTTTAAATTATGCCGAACTTACTACAGAATATAGAAAATAAATACTAGTGTAGCACTTTTGACGACATTCACAGCATATAGCATAAATAACAGCTAGTAACAAATGCTTTCGTTTCTCTTGAACGTCACGTATACAACGTTAAACACACGCGTTATGGAAAGACAAGCACGCTGGTTTGTTTCCACCACGATTTTTCCCTTACGATAACATAATGTGAATTCCGTTATGTCACATAGAGTAACCTCTGATGTGAAACGTTTTGCTTTACAGAATCCGCATTGTAAATTCATAAAACCACAGCTGTAATTGGCAAAATTATGTGGCATTCCCTTCAGTGGACCAATCATTCAGCGTACAAGCACTCCACACCAAATCCCAACCTTCCGATCATGCAGTGTATTTTGTGGAAGTTATGTGGACTATTCTCCCCCCAGAACTTGTGATTCTGTGAGTTGACACAATATCAGTCAATAAAACCGTTGCATTATTATTATGACTATCCACATTCCTATTACTTTCTCTACGCAAAAACTGCGTCTGTCTAGCTCTGCATCTTTTGCTCTAACCCCTTATCGTTTTCCTTCTAGACACAGCCTAGAGGAAATATTGTTTCCGCGAAATAAGAGAAGATGGAAGTTGTAGCTACTAAAAATGAAGAAATTAAAAATTAAGATCTTGAGATTATCTGGTAACGGCGGCAAATGACCACAAAGTAACTCATACAAAAAAATAAGCGAAATAACGACACCACTATACAACGTTTTTTACAGACTTTGTTTCAACGACATTTCGATTTCTGCTGCTGACAACATCATCGGCGTGGCAGTTGTTACTTTCGTGTGTCATTTTTAGCATGACGCTGAACGGGACACGGGGCAGAAGTTGGTAGCACTTCAGTTTTAGAACACGTATTGGAATTTTGATCCATGATAGTGAAGTTATCACCTGAGCTACGAATATGAAAGCATCTACTTCGTAATGCCGCTGTTAACGGCTACATACAGACATGGTTCTTTTCTTTGTGCACCTCTGCGGCAAAGTACCTTTCGAATAAAGTAAGTTTCATTGGCCTCCTTGCATAATTAATATTAGAAATTGATACTTCAGTATTCGTATTTACATGTTAGTACTATGATGTATGTACCAGGCGCTTTCAAATAATAATATCCCACGATCTTATTCACAAGTTCTTAACATCAGGGGATCCAAGATACGTAAATGTATATAACACTCTGAACTTCCACTCTTCCTAAAGAAACGTATCTGGGGCAATAACATGCCACTGAAAACCTATAGCAGAAGTATTGTACCTATACTCCATACAGTCAGATATTTATAGCGGATGTGTTGTCAGATGGTCTAAGGAACAGCTTGCACTACCCAGAATGCTCTAAGGCCATACTTTAGTAGCATAGATAATGTGTATTATTAAGTAAAATCAATTTTCAACGTACACGAATGTGCCAGAGCATGGTGGTGCTCCGATTGAGGAGTGTATCTGAGGAATTTATTTTGGAACTGTGTGTATATTAAGTACTTTAACAGACATGTTGTGTAATCAGTTAGTGCATCACATACACTAAATGAATACAGTTTTCTAAAAGAGCCCAGGCAGCTAATATCTACACTTACTCCTTCAGACACTGCTGTTCAAAATATGTCTGGTTTCCTTACAGACAATAATTTGACAGAATTCTAAAATTGTCTTCACTGAATTGATAAATACTCATGCTAAATGACCATTCAGAACTGACACTTAATGTATTGTGGAAATGCGTTTTCGCGAGATAATTTCTTGACGCGCGTCGATATAAAGTCATTGCAACATAGCTCTGTAAAAATAAAAAGGAATAGGAACACCACAGAGAATTTCATGAACAATGGTCAACTGTTGAACAAATACTTATTAACTGAGTGCATTCGATTGGTCAAACGGGGGAAGTTCCTGTTATGTGAGGGCATCAGTTGCTGCTTAATGCTGCACTTTGTTTCAGGTAGCAAAACATGATGGCTGTACCGCACTGTGTACACGAAGACCGTTGCTGTGTAAAACACTAGCAAAATGCTCAGACATGGAGTTTTTTGAGCAACATTCTGATGCAAGACTACTTAAGCGGGAATAATCATGAATTTCCGGTATGGATCATTTTATTGAAAGGCGAAAATTGTGTTACTAAAGTATGAAGTAAGGAACACAACTGCTTTGTCATATTGTGAGGTAAAACTGTACTATTGAGACCAGCTTTAGTGCGTTTCTACCCAGTTAGTCATTCCTTAGATGTGGACAGTGGCTGTTTGTCTGTGTCCTCAGATTGAGTGAATTAAATAAACATACTTGTTATTTAATATGACTTGGAGACAGTATTTGGGAGTATGAAAAAGTACATCTATTTTAACGAGCTTACTTCAGTTACTAAGTGTGACGTGTACAACCAATTTACAGCAGACCAACACCAACATTGCGCATTTCTGAGAGAGGAATACTTCAGCTAATTTTTGTGCAGGTCTTCGACACCCTAAACCAGGGAGCAGACGTGTTCGCAAAAGTAGTAGAAACTTAAGCCACACCACGGTGCCAATGATGTCATTCACACGTTTCACACAGCCATGCCACTACAGTTCTTCCCTATACATCCACAGTACCAACTTTAAATCCAATTCCATTATTCGTATAGCGTCTTCATTTTATAGACGACGTTTTATTGAAGCTTTAACAACATCTTGTCGAACACACAGTTTACATTCCATAAACCATTTCTTTTATTCTCCTTGTCATTATCGTCACTTCTGTCCCATACGTCACAACACTTTGCAGAAAAATCTTCTATAACCACTTATTTCTATTTTTCAATACAGCTTCACTCAGTACTTTTCTGATTTTCATAGCGAATAATATCAAGGCAGTATTGCGGATATGCAAGTTGATGTCAGACTATCAGTTACTTAAATCGGCACCATCCAAGCAACACGAGAGACTTACATTTGTTAGGAGGATTCTTTGAAACTGTATCAAGAGACTACTGCAACATATTCTAGGGCACTGCCGCAATATTTGCAATCTGTACCTGTAGCCGTCGCTGTGATCTTAATGGGATAGCATTCTGTAGACGAAGGGGTAACTGCGCTGGGATTTAAATGGGACTTTTGGAAGAAAGACAACATTTCATTAGAACCCAGTTCGATAAAAAATAGGGAACTGGTGTTGAAGGTTAAATAAGCAACGTTTCCGCTGACTACTTACTTTATCAGTGCGGAGACCTCTGGAATAATGTAAGGGAAGCTATGGTCCATATGAATACAATACGTACTGCCCCAGTCGTGAAAGATATCAATCAAAATTGTTATGGGGCACACACCGGTGTGTGATTGGTTTCTGAACATTTCTACATTAACATCCATTCTCTGCAAACTACTGAACTGCGTGGTAGATGCTGTTTCTCATCACAGTAGCCTATCTTTCCACTTCATTCGCATAGGAACCGAGGGAAGTGCGACCATTCATTGGGCACTGTGCACACTGTGGTAAGTTCGACCTTGCCTCTGCCATCCCTTGTGTGGAGTGTTGTGGTATTTTCCTGTGTCCCTAAAGTAACACCAGTTTCTGCAGCATACATGTATGCTTCTACGGGATCGGTGTCGTCTATGTTAAGACGTCTGCCACTTCCTATTTTTGAGAATTTCTGTGATGCTTTACCATGGCTCTGTCCAAACTGTATCCATTCGTGCTGCCCATCTTGCACACATTTTACTACCTGCTTTACCTACGACTAAGCGCACGCGAACACTATGCTCATATCCCTACAATCTGCTGCCGCCAGGTACCTGTATGAGTTGCACGAATCCAGTTTTCCATCACTCATATTGAAATCAAAGGATACTATGTTTTGCATGTTTTGAAGTGCACTGCTTTACAATTATGACCATTTAAAGCCAACTGAAAAATTCTTCACAACACTTAACGCTTAAATGGTGTGAATACTTCTTGTAAAGTTTTTTCGTCAGAGAACACTTCCTTCTGTATAACTGTGTCAATCGCAAAAAATTAGATTATGTTTTTTGTCGTCCCAGGTCATTAACATACAACATAAACAGCAAAGGTCGCAACATACTTCCCTGTGGCATGCTCTCAGTTACCTCTACTTCTACCAGTGACTCCACGTCCAAGGTAAGATGCTGTGTCACGTCGACAAAATAATCTAAATATCCAATATCAAATCTCATTTGGTACCCCGTAAGGTCATACTTTAGCTAATGACTTTAATGTAGTTGTTATTCCAATGCTTCTTGGAAACATGAAACGCTGCATGCACTTGTATGCGTTGAGCCATTTCTTTACTAGTGAAATCTGGGGAGAATGCAAAGTGCACTTTGCTTGATCGATGTTTTTGAAACTCATGAGGTTTTTCTTTAGGAGATAATCATTCAGTGAATGTTAATGGACACCTAATTTACATTTTCTGTCCTAGCGACAGATCAACAGTACTCTGCTTAAGTGTAGATGACTCAGATTTTGTTTATGCAAATTTGAATCTGGTCATCGTGGTTTGAGTCTGCAGTTGGTGACGCCCTCAGTGAAGCACATTAGTGGTGCCGCTGTATCGAGAGTCTGATGTATGAAAGCCTCCTTGTCTACAACTGCTGTTGCTGGCATCGGTATGGAAAGGCTCAACTTCTATAAATACTCAGAACAATTATTACACTATAACTTTTGCTGAAAGTTATTGGAACCGTATCATTCCCGTTAATAGGTATATCAACAATTTATAGAATTAAAGTAACAGAAACTTAAGCAGACTTATTTTCTTGCTGTATGAACCAAAATAAAGAACTTCATTTCGTGTACTGTTATTTTTTTAATTCTCAAGTCTGTTGTAGAATTCTGCCTGATGTGTGCTATATTTTATGTGCTGTGTAATATAGTATTTGGACTCTCTTTGTTTGAAGTTAATAATATGTCTTCATCCTGAAATGAAACTTCAGTTCTTTGGACGGTTGTAGTTCGATGACGAAAAATGACAACATTAAGAAGATAGTTTAATTTTTTGTAAATGCATTCATTCATTATTGGCTGCACTGCTCCGCCGCCCAGGATTAGCCGAGCGGTGTAAGGCGCTGCAGTCATCGACTGTGCGTCTGGTCCCGGCGGAGGTTCGAGTCCTCCCTCGGGCATGGGTGTGTATGTTTGTCCTTAGGATAAATTAGGTTAAGTAGTGTGTAAGCTTAGGGACTGATGACCTTAGCAGTTAAGTCCCATAAGATTTCACACAGATTTGAACATTTGTACTGCTCCACTAATCAGTACTTCAGCCGTTTTTACTGCCAAAAAAATACACCCTTAGTGCATAATCAGTTGAGGTTCACTTCGTTTATGACAGTCTCAAACAGTGTTACATGACTTCGCTATTAAATCATAGCTCACAACATAGACTGTGGCTAATACATGGAAGTCAGCGGCAGTGGAGTCTGCTGATCATATTGTTTTATTGTTTATTTTGATAAATTGGAAATTTATTTTTATATGTACTGCCATATTTGAAAATATCTATGTGATGTCTGATATTTCGGTTGTGTCCAAATGAACAGACACCATTTTGATCCTGCAACCATTATCATTTAATCAATGTGCAGTGTTCGTTTGAGACTAAATTCAGAGGGGAAAGATGAAAATATATGCTAGACCTGGATTCTAACTAGACAGATATGCTGAACACTGCACCATCTGCACACTGTGGTCTTGACAGCTACAGAGACTAGCCTAGCATGCTCATTGTCAGACAAAAATTCTCAACTTATCCACACACTAATGATGTAGTGCCCTTTGCCTCTTATCCCCATTGTCATAGAAAATAACACACCACATATGTAATTAACGTGAGGATTCCCAATGATCACTTTAATGCAGGTGCACACCACACAGGATCTGTATTGGAATTTGTGAAATGCCGCAAGTAATGAGGATAATGCGCACAACAAAAGTAGTGTGTGGTATATGTTGAGAATTTAAATCTGATGGTACATGTGCTAGAGTAGTCTCTGCAGTTGCTATTATCAGTGCGCCTCGATGGTGCATTGGTAAGGACATCTGAATAGTAAACAGAAGACACGGGTTCATATACCAGTCTAGCAGAAAGTTTAAACTTTCCTCAGTGATTTAATCAATGCACCCTGGCAGCTATATAATTCTTTCCTTTGTGTCTTAACATTTAGGAATATGTGTTTTTACCCATTCAAATGGGAATAGGACTCATGCAAAGTGTTTAGATTTCTGGCTGGATTACCTAAACTAATCTGTCGTTCATTTCTTCAGTTCTTGAGAGCCGTAGTTCAGCAGACTGCAAGCTTGATCAGTGAGGACGCTGTCGGCAATGTCTCTGAGTGGTGGGTTGCATGAAGACCACTGCAGAAGCTCCACCGGCATGACACTGGCCTGAGGGAAATGCACTGAAGATCCACAGAAAGGAAATGTGTGAAAGGGTAAAATCTGCTGCAGTACTGTGGAGATCCACATCACCTGGTACACGGTAATACGTCTTATAACTGCAGTATTATAGCTGTGTGGGGAACTGTACGATTTGAGATTGTCTAAGATCATTTTTGAATAGCGGTAAACAAATAACTATATTTCAGATAAGCAGATAACTTGGTGTGAATATTGCAACTGACACGATATTGTAATTAAACACAATAGCTAGCAAACACATGTACTGCAGACACATGAGTAATTTCAGTTTCGGTTCAGAACTAATGTCACTTGACTACTGCTAATGGTGTCACACTGCAAGTACAGACACAGATTACTCCACAGGAGACACAGATATAATTTCCGTGCTGGGTCTGACAAGAAAGCAGATTCAAACTATAGAGCAGTACGTGGCTGTTATCTGGGTAGAGTAAAATCTGCACTAGTTTCACTTGTCAGATACCATATTCTATCCACTACTTTTCTGTAATCAGATGCTGGAATAACTACTGTTTCTTAGTAACAGGGGATATTCCGATTTTTGTTGTTTTCACAAGAGGAAGATTACATTTTTGTGGATTTGTTTTTACGAAGGTGTGATGAAAAATAATACCTCCGAATTTTTTGTTTATTTGAAAACGCTTATAGATTTTAAATAAAGCAAATTTTATTGCCATTGTACATCTTTACTCTTTATGTATGCATATTTATTTCGCAACATAGTCACCAAGGCGACGAACAGATTTTTGACAAAAGAGACCTGTAGCTATAGAGTGATTTTGAAGAAGCCGCAACCTGCACCTCTCCAACAATATCATACTTGTGGTGAAGTCCTCGAAGGCCTTTTTTTAGGTTTTGGGTACACCTGAAAATAGGATGGAACTGTATGGAGGGCTGTCAAACACAGTGATGTCGAGGCATCGGACAGTTGCATATATGCAGCGCTCTTGTGTGATATAGCATTGTCGTGGAGAAGGAGTGGATGGTCCACGTGTGGACAGTTTTCTGAGAGTCCCGCTGTACGCTGAGATGGTTACGCCACACCAAGTCGTGTCACATGCTACAATTTAGTTGCAGCGAGCAGTAGCTCGTGTCAGCGGGACTGGGAAAGTAGGCCGAGTGACATGCATGACAGGAAACACGTCAGTTAATCTTGAAAATAGAATAAAAATTTCCCCAGGCATTTGTTTTCAGTATAACCTCGTAGGTATCTCTCATTGTCTCTCTAGTTATGATGATACTTGCGTTCTTACAAGTTAGGGATGTGTTCTACCTTCTGGAAATTGCACCTAGGAAAACATGAGTCACTGCACATAACTACCGACCGAAAATCCATTTTAAAACCAGATACTGCAATGTAATAAGCAGTTTGCTCCATTTTTCTAATGTTCTGTTCTTGTTAGAGATGAGTATACGAACTGTGCAGTATTTGCAAACATTTCTATATATTTCTATATATTTAAATACTGCAGAGTATATTGAGCCAATTTCGGATATATTGTCAATTCTTCAGCTAGAAAGTTAAATTGTGAGTGCAACTGTGTATATTTTTAAAATTATTTATAGGCAGCAGTTAAGCCATCCCTTGTCAATGGTGCAAAGACAGTGTTGTAGAATGGAATAGGTGGTGTTTGCAAATGAAC
Source organism: Schistocerca americana (assembly GCF_021461395.2). Taxonomy (NCBI): domain Eukaryota; kingdom Metazoa; phylum Arthropoda; class Insecta; order Orthoptera; family Acrididae; genus Schistocerca; species Schistocerca americana. Next base: position 34,541,761 of record NC_060126.1, read on the forward strand.
TGGGTGTCTTTAATCTGTTAACAGTTTTACCTGTCTTTAGAACTGAACGTTGTGTTAGTTGCCATTATCTCCTATTTCAACATGTTTCTAATTTTTAACGGTTTTATTATAAAACTTATTCTTAATTTCATTTACTACTTATTGGTGTGTAGTAGAGTAATAGTATAACAGGTAGATTACTAAGTACAGTATTGTGGAGATTTTCTCGACTAAAGCACTTCCGAATTTCAGCCAAATAATTGTTCCTAGGTCCATAACAGTGTTGAACATTGGATCATGTTTTCGCATTTGAGAGGAGTTTAATATTCCAGTATTGTTTATAATTTTGGAAAAATCTTGCAGCACATTAAAAATGTGTGCCATGATTAAAAATTTGAATAAGATGATGTAATAAACATCTATTGGAGGGCTCACTAGAAGCAAAAGCCACACACGTGGACAGAGGTACAATGTTTTCACCTGAAGTGGAAGTACAGAAACGGTGAATAATGGCAGGAAGCAAAAGCCACACACGTGGATAGAGGTACAATGTTTTCACCTCAAGTGGAAGTACAGCAACGGTGAATGATGGCAGCTCTAAATTAATCATATTCTGTATTTTAATGGCGAAGAAAAGGCATAGAATGGAGCTCATTTTACTCTAAGGATGTCAGTCGGACTGCTAGCTTAACTTTAGTATGTCTATCAGCTGCTGGTGGTTGTTCAGCCTGGCGAGGTCCAGTGGTGTTTTCCCCTCGTTATTCCTGGCCCAGCGGTCGGCCCCTGCCTCGAGCAGTGCAGCTGCCACTTCCGCGTGGCCGTTCAGAGCCGCAGAGTGCAGCGGCGTTCGCCCCCTCTGATTCCTGGCGTTGTGGTAAGGAGTGGCCGCCAGCAGCAGCCGCACCACATCCGCGTGGCCTGCCAATGCAGCCACATGCAGGGGCGTGGTCTGCGTTTTGTTCCTGGTATCAGCCTTCGCCCCTGCCTCCAGCAGCAACCGCGCCACAGCCTCGTGGCCATGGTGTGCAGCCCTGTGCAGGGGCGCCTCCTGCCAGTCGCTGCACCTGGCGTCCACCTCTGCTCCACCGTCCACCAGGCACCTCGCAGCCTTCACATGTCCCTTGTTTGCTGCCCAGTGGAGGGCGGTGTACCTGTCCTCGCTCTCATCTCTCGCTCCCACGTCCGCACCAGCTGCCAGCAGCATGTGCAGTTCATCGACTGCATCCTCCTTCGCTGCCTGAATCAGCCTGCTGTTCTTCTCCTTTTCAGGAAGATTCCTGTGCAAAAATGGCAAACTGTCACATATTTCTCCAAGTGCATGCTTCTGATTAAGAATACTCCAGAAGAACCTGAGATGAGACCAGTCCAAAAAGTAGATCTGTCCAACGACCACTAACTAATCTGCAATTTTCTTCATTTGTGTTACAAAAGAGTGGGACAGTTTCCATTTACCAAAGAACAGATGTAGAGTGATGTCATACTCCTTAAGTCCTCATCAATTAAAAATTCCTACATTCCATCTCTCCAACCTTTAGTCATCATATTTTGTCACATTGATTCCTGACATTTAGGGCTTAGACCTCAGGATGCTGCTATTGTACAGTCATTGTCTTCCGCAGAAACAGATGTCTTAATAAGGTATAAGACTCTATGTGCAGCAACCCCCTTTTCAATACACCCAAACGTGGCACTCAAAACTACACATGTCTTCAGATGCTTAAAGCTTCCTTTCGTAGCAGTCCTCTTGTTTGCTAACTTGTCAATGTTCATGTTTAACAGGAAGCAATTTAATCGATATACTTCAAATACAGCAATAGCAGTAGATTACTCATTTATCTGTACACACAAACATATTTGTTGGCATATACACATGTACAAACTTGGTGAGAAGAGTGCTTGCATGATAAGAAGCATATCCATAAGCAGTATCATACTCTCTCTGGTGCACACACATACTCATATACATATACACAGAACCACACCACCATCCCTCCCCCCCCCCCCCCCCCCCACACACACACACAAATGCAAAATCACACATGTAACTCAATTTCTTGTGGCTGCAATCTGTTTAAAGGCAACAGCAAATCCTGCAGTTTTTGAAAGTAAATTTATGATTCATGTGCTTCGCTAGATTACCATTCGCAATAGAGCTAGTGAAGTCTATAGTTCTGACACTGCTCATGTATTTACTGATAAACACCTCATGACCTTTGTGTGTGACAGCCTCATTACAATGAGTCTAATTCACCACACGTACCTTATGATACTCTGTTCCAAGCCATCTGAGGTTCGAGTCCCCCTCGGGCATGGGTTTGTGTGTTGTCCTTGGCGTAAGTTAGTTTCAGTTAGTTAAGCAGTGTTTAAGCCAAGGGACTGATGAGCTCAGCAGTTTCGAATTGCAGGAACTTACCACCTACCTGCGTTCCATGTCATCAGGAATAAAATGAAGCGAATTCTTTAGTTCGAAGCAACTGAACAATAAATTCATTCTATAACTCTGCCAAGTGAGATATTATGGCTGACAAATGCAATATAAGCAAAGTGGGCAGAATATGGGGAATTCTTGACGGAGAAGATCGAAGACTTTAAAGAGAGTGAGGGTCTGAGTGGATTATGCCACCATAGTACATAATATTGAAAGACCAGCGGAACACAACCCCAGAAAACACGTCCTTCTGTGCCTCTCCCAGGCCACCTAAGGTCTGGTGCGATGAAGAACATGAGACGGTAGCTAACGAGGGGAGAGAAACACTCAAAACGACAGACGACAAGGCACAGAGGAAAATTTTGTGTATTTGTGTATCTACACAAAAATAAAATAGGGAACCTGCCGACATTTATGTAATAGCTCACCTAGTCAATGATCCATGGCTATCGTTTGGAACAAAATCTAGAAAATAAGGTGTATTAATACAGCGGTGGGAAAACTACAGGCAACATCTAAAATCCTTTTTGGAAACATATTATGCAACTTGACCCCCAAGTGGATCAGAAAAGAAAAAAGCGTGCTGATGGTGGAGCGTCAGATGGAACATCAACTAAATGGGAATTTCTCCCTGTTGGAAACGCCTAGAGCAGTAGCATGCAGAAGGACTATGAGGCCTGGACCGAGTGACTGATTGCTCCAACACATGTCGTAGAATGGATGAATTCGTTTATTGAATATTTTAAATAAAATATGGACCAACCAAATCTACAGCCCAGAAATTAAGACTGTTCAGGTCTTACAAATACATAAAATGCCTCAGTGCTCTCCATCATACAGTTCCTTCATCCATTCCTATGTCTCGTTAACACACAATAGAAACATGATAGGGAAGACTTTAGTCTAATTACATCAGACCTGCATTCAGTGTTCCACCCAAGTGCGGGATATAGATGCGTGCAGTATGCAGATGATTTACATGTTTATACTCGTATCGATAGTTTTCCTGAGTGTCGGCAGCAGATGGATAACGCTGTGATATTGTTCAGTGAATGGGTCAATGAGAACTGCCTCGACATATTGCCTGATAAATCAGCTGTGTGCCTATATACGAGACATAGGCTTAACCTAACAAAAATTGTAATGTTAGGACCCTTTATATTCCCAGTCTAAAGACTGGTCAAGTACTTACGACTTTATATCCATCATAAGTTAACATCATGACATCACATTAATCACATAATTAACAAATCTAAAAGTGCCAGGAATATCCCTCGCGCTGTGACAGGAATTCGTTGGGACGCACACTCAAGAATCTTCATTAGCGTATATAGTCAGCTAATAATACGTTACATGGATTGCGGAAGCAACATCTACAGTTCAGCAACGCAGAATAGACTACAAAAATTATGTGTTACTGTGAAGCTATCAGAACATTCAAATCGATTCCAACTAACGCCTCTCTAATGGAAGTAAATCTTTTTTCAGCGTAGGTCTAATAACGTTTGAATTCTTCATCATCAGAATACTCATGAATCGTTTTCACTTCTTAAATAAAAATCTGATAACAGATATTAAAGTGCTATCCAGGCAGGTATTGAATGAAGAATAAAACTACCACGTTTAGCAGAATTTTGGTTCGGTGCTCCGTCCATCCGCAAATACGTCGCCAAGTATAAGCTGTTTCAGCACGCCCTAGACTAACACCTTACTGAAGCTGAATATCAAGACGCAATTTCTTTTCTGCCAAGGTACACTGAGAGAGAAAGTTTTAGCTAGCAAACAGGCACCTGGACGATCCTCATTACAGATCTATGCGGATGTGTAGATGGCAAGGCTAATCGCTGAGGCAAATTCAAGCACCCTGAAGTTGAGTATACGCTCCCTGCAGAACTCAAAGCGATTTTAGACGGATTTAAGTACTCCAAAGAGGTACAAGAAGAAAAAAATCAATTTTCTACATATACATCTACATTTATACACCGCAAGCCACCCAACGGTGTGTGGCGGAGGGCACTTTACGTGCCACTGTCATTACCTCCCTTTCCTGTTCCAGTCGCGTATGGTTCGCGGGAAGAACGGCTGCCGGAAAGCCTCCGTGGGCACTCGAATCTCTCTAATTTTACATTCGTGATCTCCTTGGGAGGTATAAGTAGGGGGAAGCAATATATTCGATACGTCATCCATAAACGCACCCTCTCGAAACCTGGACAGCAAGCTACACTGCGATGCAGAGCGCTTCTCTTGCAGAGTCTGCCACTTGAGTTTGCTAAACATCTCCGTAACGCTATCACACTTACCAAATAACCCTGTGACGAAACGCGCCGCTCTTCTTTGGATCTTCTCTATCTCCTCCGTCAACCCGATCTGGTACGGATCCCACACTGATGAGTAATACTCAAGTATAGGTCGAACGAGTGTTTTGATGGACTACATTTTCTAAGGACTCTCCCAATGAATCTCAACCTGGTACCCGCCTTACCAACAATTAATTTTATATGATCATTCCACTTCAAATCGTTCCGCACGCATACTCCCAGATATTTTACAGACGTAACTGCTACCAGTGTTTGTTCCGCTATCATCTAATTTTATCAGACTCACGTTCAGAAATGATGCTGTTAAAATGTTACTGTGCCAAAGTACTGAAAATTATCTAGTATACCGCATTATAGAAGCAAAGCAGGGAGATTTCCCGCATAAATAAGACGACCATCATATTACGGCTCAAGGTGCACAATAGAATTAAGAGATATGAAAATGTAGACAAGCAGGCCAGGAAAGTTCTTTACACCGATGCTGCGAAATACGATAAAGTGCCACCAAACAACCTTCTTCACAACATAAGAATTATATTCAGTGAAAATATCCAATGGTTTTTCGATATTGGAGAGAGACGCTGTGCCACAGTGTTACCTAATCTCCCATCACGTCCCAAGTACCAAAATCGCAGACACAGCAGAAACTTTGCACTGAGGCGACAAAAGACGTGCGATACCTCCAAATATCGTGTCCTTTTGCCCGGTATAGTGCAGCAGCTCGACATGGGACAGATTCAACATGTCGTTGGAAGGCCCCTCCATAAATATTGAACCAATCTGCCTCTGGAGCCGTCCGCAACTGCGAAAGTGTTGCCGGTGCAGGAATTTGCGTACGAACTGACCTCTTGAGTATGTCTCATAAATTTTGTATGGGATTCATGTAGGGCGCTCAAATTCTCCAGGATGTTCCTTCAAACCTATCGCTAACTATTGTGGCCCAGTCTCATGGCGCATTGTTATCCATACAAAGTCCATCGTTTTCTTGGAACATGAAGTCCATGAATGGCTGCAGATGGTCTCCAAGTAGCTGGTTTTTCAGTCGTCTAGGGTCACGGTCACGAGAGAGGCACTGCAGGTTCACAAATGCCGCTGCTCTCCGTGTCCAAGCGAAGGCCGTCGGCCACTGCGCTGTCCGTAGGGAGACGAGAGGTAATGCCTGAAATGTGGCATTCTGCGCACACACTTGGCACTCCGCATCTCGGAATACTGGATTCCCTATCGATTTCCATGCGTCTAGCGCCAAAGACCTTTGCATATTCAAAGTCTGTTAATTTGCGTCGTGAGACCACAATCACGTATGAAACTTTTCCACATGAATCATTAACTACAAATAACAGCTTCGCCTGTGCACTGCCCTTTTATACCTCGTGTACATGATACTATCGCCATCTGTGTATGTGCATATCGCTATTCCGTGACCTTTGTCACCTCAGTTTATAGTAACATTGGCACGCTTTCGCTTCAGTCACGGGCCACTCCGCCAGAACTCCACTACCTGAACATGGTTAAATCTTCTTCATGTGAATGCGGAAGTAAAGATGATGAGACACACATTTTCTTCGGGTGCCACAGAAGACATCAGGAATAAGCGAAACTATTACAGTAATTACGTCCTCTGGAGATGCTTTGTCTACAAGCATTAAGATCCTTCTAGTAAGAGAGTGCACAGAAGTGTATAGCCCTTCTACTGTTTTGTAACAGATTCTCAAATTGGAATATATAGGAAAGTGAATTTCTTAGCTTAAAATATAGTAAATATTTTAATCTACTTAGTTCATTGACTTAAGTCCAGTTTAATAAGTTGTAACAGATTATTGTTGTTCCTCCTCGTCTAAGGCTGACTGCATAAGCGTGTAGCTGACAGCAGCTAGCCCCGTCGAATACAGTGTTTTTAATTGCTAAAGTTATCTTAAGCTGTACATTAACATTGATTCTGTACGCTTCATCCACACAATGTTGTATGTTTGCCATCCATGCTTTAAACTTCATTTGTTCACAGTGTCAATATAAAATTGTGTTTCACTTCAATATACATGATGGACTGTGGGGAAACGGAAAACAGAAGAGAATCGAACCTGTTGAGATGTTGTACCACAGACGGATGTTGAAAATTAGGTGGACTGATAAGGTAAGGGAGGAGGAGGTTCTGTGCAGAGCCGGAGAGGAAAGGAATATGTGGGACACACTGATAAGAAGAATGGACAGGGTGATAGGGCATCTATTAAGACATCAGGAATAACTTCCATGGTATTTGAGGGAATGTTAGAGGTTAAAAACTAAAGAGGAAGACGCAGATAGCAATACATCCAGCAAATAATTGAGAACGTAGGTTGCAAATGCTACTGCTAGATGAAAAGATGATACAAGAGAGCGATTCGTGGCGTGTCAGACTGGTCACTCGAAAAACACGATGTCAAAGCCAATGAAATTTATGGTTAGTTGAGATTTGTAGGTTGAGCTGAGAGATAAAAAATGCATGCTTAGTCTACCAACACATCCGACGTGCTCCTAACTCTAGTTGTACTGAGTTGTGGCGTAGATCCTCTTCTGAACTGATTTCAATCCGCTATTAAATGAGAATGTCAGCACTGGAAATCGACATTGAGTAATGTTATCTGTCTACAACATTACTGTGCTGATCCACTTTTGTTCCTTGCTGTTAACACGGCTAGTCCGTCAATAAAATCTCTTAGTTCGGCTAATATTTCATCATATATTAATGTAAACTGACCGCAATTTGTCGCCAATGGCTACTCAAATAATTGCAAGGGGTACTCCTACAATGCTCACTGTTTTGTTTTTTAAGACGTCCATCTCTCACAGTTCTTCTTTGGTTATAGCGAATACTATGATGTCGTTCTTTCGCCTACGAAGGAGATCTCCAGATGTGCTAGTTGACTCTGGATTCACTTATAAGGTGTATATTAGAATGCCTAAAAAGTATTGTGTATTTGTTTACTAAGTCTGGCGTTGTCTTCCGTTATTGCCCGTTATCTGTTCTATTGGTGTCTGTTTTGTCCCTTTATCTTCCGAGACTATGAAACAATTTTATTGGCGCCCACCTACATAGTGACAAACGATCATCATAAATCATGAGAAATCAGAGCTCGCACTTAAAGTGTTCGTTTCACCTGCACATTGTTAGAGAGTGAAACGTTAGAGAAGTATCTTGAAGTGATTCGATGAACTCTCTGGCAGATACTTAATTGTGAATTGCAGAGTAGTCGTGTAGCTGTAGTGTGTAACGTCAGTGTTTGATCTTCAGTGTAATTCTGTCCAACACGTACGAGTACATGTCTCTGTTGTAAAATTTTGTAGTCTTATTTATCACACATATCTTGCTGGAAAAATAAACAGAACTGTACTCAGGATACCTGCAGTATTCTTAGAGCTGCCGTGTATTCTTTACGACTGACGAGGTGTCGCTGTTGCACATACCTCCACTCAACTACATCCACAACCCGACTTCTCTGATTATTTCGAGCAGTCACCTTATCCATTACGCCTTCTGAGCACGCCTGACTATGTGAACCCTACATTGAGCCTGATGTTTCCACAGCTGATACCGAAACATTGCCACCAGAGTTTCTATCCTACATCTCTCGTAGTAGGGTAACCCACCATCCTTTAAATACTTCGTTCCCCCAGTTACTGCCACATAGCCTGTGGTGAACGTCTGATTCTGATGTATCGAAAACAAATGTAGTATTATCATGTTGGTGCGTAATTTCATAGCACTTTTGTTTTTCATGATGGTATTCTGGTTACTATGGTTTTATCCATCGACTGTCGTGTTTACTAATTGTGAATATTTGAGTTCACGTACTGTCATTCTGTGAATTGTAGATAGCAAGTGGAGTTGTTGAAGCTAGAACTTGCCAAGAGAAGAAATCGGTACATTTCCGACATATTCTCCTGTTTGAGTCCCATAGAGGATTGACAGCAGGTGAGGCAGCCCAAAACATTTGTGAAGTGTATGGGGATAATTCCACTGGACAGTGTACGGCTAGAAAATAGTTTTCTAGTTTTAAAGGAGGATCGTTTTTATATTAGTGACTCCACGTTCACGTAGTACTCCGGTGTTTAATGATGATCGTTAAACGCATTAATCCACGATGATCCACGTGAGTGTACTCTACAAATGGCAATTATGACGAATTAAGATCGTTACACAATTGTGCGACATGTGCATGCAGTGGAGAAAGTTCAAGAATCGGGTGTATTTATACTGCACGTTCTAAGGCAATATCACAAAAGTCAGTGACTGGGCATATATGCATATCTGCTTGATCGTTATCAATTAGTTCATGAAGAACCTCTCCTATCCTGCATCGGTACTAAGGACGACAGATGGTGTCTTTATGCTAACGTAAGAAAAAGAAAGGAATGTTTGAGTGCAAACAAAGCAGCAACTCCCCGTAGAAACACCTGCTCTCATTCACAAAAGGTAATGTTATCTTCTGACGGAACAGCGACAGTGTTTTGTACTAGGAACTCCTTACCCGAGGTGTACCCACCACTATTGATATTTATTGCCAACAACTGAGACGTTTTGCAGATGTCGTACACACCTGATCTCGCGTCCCGAGACTTTCATCTTCTGCGCTCTCTATCGAAAAATCTTCAAGGAGCTTCTTTTCCGGATGAACATGCCCTCGGAAGTTGGCTCAACGAGTTCTTCGCCTCAAAACCACGTGATCGAAAAGTTGCCTCAGTGTTGGAAGACTGTTGCACGTATTGAAGGAGAACACGTTAGTGATGACTAAAGCGTCTGTTATATTGTGTTTAATTAACCTACGGAAAAACGCTACGAACTTACGCACCGCCACAATAGAATAGAGATCAGAAGTTTGTGCCAGGCGTGGTCGTGTGTTGAGGTGAGCAAGACACGCATTGAAGCCCAGTAGTGCATAATTTATCAGTGTTAAGTATTCTCCGAAAAGTCACTTAAAGATAAATACACAAAATCTGAACACACACTCCACAACACGCTATATACTTATTCTGCTGCATATTATTTTGATTGTTTTTTCGTGCTTGCGATTCCTTCACTATTTCTGTTTGAGGACCACCAACGACTTGATTTCAAAACTATTTATTCACATGAAATGGAAGATTGGAGGAGTTTCAATGCATCAGCGCCCTCTGTCTCACCTATATGCTAAACGATTCATTCTCAGATAGAGAGCCATCAGCGAATGAAGAAATTGCATCCGACACGTCAGTATGCTCAGTATTTATGGAAAAGGAGTTTGTTTTATTACATCTTATAACTGCAGTGAATGAAATCATCTGTCCTAAACTAAATATAACTGATACGGTCAGCCCAGAGAGGGATGTGACGAATCACTTTCATCGATGGCTAGTCGCCACCATAATTTGTATCAGGAATAACTTCTCCTGATAACTACAACCTCTGTGTTAGCACATATGCACTACAGCGCCATTCGATGTCCTTGCACACAACACTTGGTTGATGCCTCCAATAGTCACTGTGTGGAGTGGCGGAACTCACCGCAGGCGAGAGACGGAAGAGTCATCTGGTGGGGAAGTGGTGCAGGCAGCTGTGGGCGGCGCAGCAGCGGCAGGGGTGTGGCCGCGGTCTCCCTGTGTCCCACTTCCGGGGCGCGGACTGCCGTCTGCAGAGGCCGGCGCGCTGAGCAGAGACAGGGAGGGTGTGACAAACTCTGTCCACTTGGAGGCCAGAGGGCAGATTATTACTATATGCATCGCTGCTGGATGACCTCCACACAAACAACATAACACACACTGCCAATGACAATAGCTGGGCTACTAAGACGAATAACTCAGGGGAGGCAGTGTGTAAATTGATAAGATTGAGGCTGAGTTCCTTAGCTTACAATAACAAACAATAAAAGAAAGTACACATGAATTGCAGATACAATGCCATCAGTTATGCTAGAGTTATACTAGAACATATGTACAGAACAGTTGGGATGCACAACAACAGCAACAACAATCACATGGAAGCAGCAAAAACCTTTGAAAGTACTTATTGTGGTACTGTTTCAATCAAATGGTGCCTGTAGCTCATGTGCTAGGAACCAGGTTGTAGGAGGCACACATAATAGCCAGGGGAGGGGGGGGGGCAGCACCTGTCGAACAGACAGGCGAAGGAAATTTAGGTAAATAAAGTGCACAGAATTTGTGATTCAAAGAAGTTATTCCAATAAAAACTGCAGCACTTTAATTTTCATCCAAGAAACTGAAACATTTCTTGCTAAACAAATTTAGTTCATATTGACCATGGGGCCTCTCACTGAATAGCTGAATGTTAAATGTCATCTGACTGTAAAGTCGGATGTTTGTGAGAGGAAAACCTATAATGAGCAAACACGATCTGTACATAGATTTACACCTGACAACTAATCAGACGTTGTGAGTCCGATGAAATATAAAATTCCATTTCACTACTGTATTCAGGGTGACCATATTTACTCAATTGTGACTAGAAGATTTTCTTGTGAATGAAGGAGTCAATCTCAATGAAAATCGTGAGCATGTATGGCAGTGGACAAATTCCAGTTCCGTAAACACTCATCAAATAGTGATTACACGTTGAAAGGAGTGAAAGCTGTAATTGGTGCCACAGAGCAGAAGATAAAAGTTAATGTTTGCAACCTCTAAGATAATCGCTGATTGGGGGCAGGTACTGGTACGTGTTCATATACAGGGCGTTTATTTTAACTTAACACAATTAAATATATCGAAAATGAGGCATCGTACGAAATACATGCTCTAGGTGAAAAGTCAATATTAGGAACGGCGACATCTTTCTGTGTTACAACTGGCCACCTCCGAACCTCACCTGGTTGGTGGGGCCAACTTCGTATTTTCAAACACGAATCACCCTTTTCACTGCAAATTCGAGTTCTACTCCAAAAAATGCGAATGCTTTACCAAACTGTTGTTTCCCATGTGTGCAATACACAAATATGAAGTGTGCTTACTTTTTCACTCAAGAACCAATGTACTTGATTCTATGTCTTCTTTTGTAATGGTTAATGTTGACGTTCACACAATGCTAGAGCGTTGCAAATGAATTTGCAAAGTTCAAATAATACGCCTAGACATTGGCTGTATGGTAATATATTATGAAATTTCCTATGGCCTTGGTGACTCTGCAAACCATCGGAATGCTTGATTTCCGTCGTCACCCTGGAATTCCTCTATTAAGGTGTTTTGATTGGGAACCACACACTTCTTGGGTCCTAGAATACTTCTTAAAATCTATACCTAACTCAACTCCTTCGACTAGAAACAGTACGGTTACTGTGTTATGGAAACTATATTTGTGTTACATACATCTAGCAAGAAAACAAATGAGAGACACGCAACATGCAAATCTGTAATACTGATGTGGGAAGTGGTTACTCTCGCACTTACCACCACAGAGCTACCGGCAGAATACAAACCACAACCACCGTAATAAGGTAAAATGTCATTGATATGATAGTGGCATACATACGTGCCACTGATACGAAAATCAAGCACCCAAATCGTGAGAGCCTAGGAGACTCACTGAAATGGAGCATACTGGTGGTAAAACAATACTGCTACATCCTCATCGTCCCTGGATCACGCTAGACGTAGTTTGTAGCAAGACACAGAAATGGTGAACCGCATTGCGCTGCACAGTCAAATTTGCAGCTCTAAAATAAATTTCGAACATAAATAGCGACTTATAAGACACTAAGGCTTGCATTTACATCGTAAATGAAATGTAGAATCAAATATGTCGGTTCTTCATTGCTGAGACTGGAACACTTGATATTCGACTATTACAGGTCATCTGCCATGTGTTGCAAACAGTGGTTTGCTTAACTACAAGTATTTTTTGGCGCAGATTCCGAATATGCAATGAAAATGAATGATTGCTGTTTAGAAATGCAACTTGAGCCCACCTACATAGGTGGGGTATACTTATATAATGTTTACTATATTACATACACACATCAGCGTATTGATTGTTTTTTCTCTATTTCTCTGTCTTTGTAGAAACACGTCGCAAACATTATGACCTGCTGTTTTCTGCACACTTGCACAGTCGTAACTGCACCACTAAGTGGACTATGCCTGTCAGTAGACCGTCCGTTTTGTGGCCACATCTACACACTTCGACACACGATCTGGTGCTGCCCAGGGCAAAATAAGCATTATGAGTTGTTCTTGCTACATGTACTTTGAGGTACAAATCCGTCTAAAAACATTCAACTCCTAATGGCTGTAATTATTAATATATGAATGGAGCAAAGTTAATGATTTCTCATTATCTGATCACATACACTGGTGGAGAAAAAATTACAGCTCCTAGAAGGAGTTGGTAGGAGTGTTTCTACATCTGAAAGATCGTGTCTATTCAGATTTCGTGCCATTCGCGTAAGAGTGGCGCTAGTAGCCTCGCTATGAGGATGCAAATCAGGTTTGCTTTAAATACGTGCTCTAGCGATTGTGAGCGTTAGTTACCTTTGAGATTGGACGGGGCGACTTGATTGGGACAAAGATGCTATTATCATACTGCATCTGCAGTAATAAGTTGATCAGCAGTTGGCATAACAATGACGAAACCTAAGGTTAGAAATCGTTTACACCGAGGACAGCTCCTAGCCCGACGCCCTGTAGCGTGGTTCCACTGGCCACAGACCACCGTCATTTGCGATTTCAGTGGTGTCAACTGGGAGATTATAAGATAGCTGGGTGAAGGTCGCTGGTCTTGCTCAGTGCCCGTGATGGTGGTATGTTGGTTAGGAGGAGGCCAGTTGACGGCCTGCAACCAACCTGTCTGCATGCTAGGCACATTGGATCTACAACTAGAGTTATGATCTTGGATGCAACTTCCTGTGAGAGCAGGAGCAATGTTGTCGCTACCCCACGCACCCTGTCTGAAAATGTGAGACAGTCTTTTGAATCGACCTGTTATGCTGCCATTCATGAAAAGCATTCCAGGAGGTGTTTTCCAACTGGATAATGCTCGTCCACACAACAGGTGGTGTAATACAGTATGCTCTACAGTGTGTCGACATGTTGTCTTGATGTGCTCAATTACCTAGCTGTCTCGAATTGGGCATATATAGGACATCATCAGATGACAAATACAGCATCATCCACAAACATCACTAACTGTCCCTGTATTGACTGGCCAAGTGAAACAGGCATGGAACTCCATCACGCAAATTGGCATCTGGTGCCTGCGTAAGACAATACTTTAAAACTTGCATGCTTGCATTCAACATTCTGGCGGTTACACAACTTATTGATGTGCATGAATATCACATTTTCAATGCAAAATCTGGCGCTTACATTAACCTGTGATATTAATCAGTTATATATGTTACCTACACAAATCTGTTCCCAAAATTTCATTGCTCTACATTAATTAGGAAAAAGACCACAGCACCAAAAACTGTGAGATGTGTCTCTGCTCTAAAATACCCGTACACTAAGTATAATTATTGACTCGGAAATACAAAAACACTTAGAAATGTGCAAACCAGACAAATGGCTCGTCAGAAGCTTACCTGCTTTCTGCTGGAGGACTCGCGAGCAGCTGACTCAGTATGACCACGTCTTCAGGCTGAGTGCGGACTGCGTCAATCCAGCCCTGTGTGGTCATTACCTGCACTGCATTGGCCTTTATGAAGTTAACGGCGGCCTGCCTGAGGCTGCTGCAGGAGTGCCTGATCGCCAGAACAGCTGTTGCCGCCGCAGTCTCGACCGACAGCTGAGCAGCCACGTGCTGCTCGCACCGAGCCTTCAGGGCCGACACGCCGTATTTATCAGCAGCTGCCAGCAGCTGGTAGGCCAGGCTGGGCAGCTGAGGGGCCTGGAGGGTGTAGAGGTAGGCGACCAGCTGGCGCAGCACCGGGCCCTCCACGTCCGGGACTGCGACCTCACCGGTGCTGGCTTCCAGTGTGTCGTGGCGAAACATGCCGCCAAACACGGGACTTCTATCGGCCAACACGGCCCTGTGCGCCACGAGACGGGTGCCGCCCGCCACCAGTGTGACGACTGCGCCGTCCCCTGCGTCCAGAAGAGCGCCCAGGTCCACGGCTGTGGTCTCCATAACCTCCTGGGTGGGTTCCATTGAGGATGACTCTGGAACATGGCGTCACTCAGCAGCCCTTTCTCATCGCAAGGCACTCTCTATGCCTGTACGAGCTATAGGCAGAACAGTGTCAAGCGAAAGTTGGTAAATGTTTTGATATCTGGACACTTGGGCTTTATGACATGAATAGGCCCCTCAATCCACTGGCATTCGAAAAAATCATTCATGTGCAGAACGAAATATAAATATCAGCTGTGCAAACTCAAAATGCAGACACCACATTGCACAGTTGAAAGTCTGGCCATAATCTCAATTAATTTACAATAACAGATGCAGTTGGTCACCTAGACGCTAACAAGCAGCCCAAGTGAGTATGAAGTCTACTTAAAGCGAATTTGGAACATTTAAAGGCAGCATTCAAATTATAATCACTGCAACAAAGCGGATCTGATGTTGACGCCATAGTCAACAAGTTTGTACACATGTTGCACATGTCGCCCAACAGGGCGATCCCAATATTTGTTAGGTATACAAAAGTTTTTAAAATTCCCTGATGTTTCTCCCTACAGAAATGGACGGCATGGCAAGTGACAGGATACTACCATAGAACCTCAGGGAAACAGAACGACAAACAAGGCTGAGTTTCTATCTAACAGTCAAATGACATTATGAAGAAAATATTCCATCAAACAAGAGAAGAAAAATGCGGGATACATGTCAAGGACCAAAGAGTAACAGACAGTGTTTCACATACAAGCTTACAACAAAGACAGTTCGATTACCCACTGTATTATTGACCTTGAGACGATCTCCCTGAGGTATGATGACGATGGACCAGAAGACATTAGAGTTCTGTTGGCAGAAGACATGACAGTATCTTCACTGGCAACTACTCCAGCAGCATGTGAATGAATTTTGATTTCATTTACCCAGAAGCATATGGGACTGGGCAATAATAAAGTTAAGAAAAGAAGGGTGCACGAAAGGTTGATATAATTATGGCACAAAAGCTCCATTAGATAGTGGACCAAATTTTATCGTATCTAATGGCGTCGTTCAACGAATTTCCTTTGTACGGATCAGTAACCAGAATCTGCAGAATCTCAAGTATCTTAGGGTCAAGACAACTCATTCCTAACAACATAAAGGAATCTTTACATAATGTGCATTCCCAATTGGGGGGAGGGGGGGGGGTGGAAGTAGGTACTTTCTGCCCACTCTAAAAAAATAAAATTTTATCAGCAACGTACTATTGAAGAGGTACTTATGGTGTAATTAGGCTCCAGACTCTTAGCAGTGTCAATGTCCTTTCGATAATGTATACTACTGGCTTCGCAACCGACACAAGAAATGTGAGGACTTCACATTTCTTTCAGTGTTCGTGGCTTTTACTCTAAACAAAATTTTTAAAGTTTTACTGATGCGTGAGTATGGCCTAGAACACGGAAATACTGATTACGACTTTCATTGGGTAAAGTGACATCTCTACTCTTACTTAAATTTTTATGTTAACTGAACTGAAATATTTAAAACATATATGGAATCTAATAGAATTCATTAAGAACAACCATTACTTCAAATTTTAAGATACAAAGACACTGACTAGATAACAATATGTGTCACTGTTCGGCATAAAGTAACCCCCATCCATCCATCCCAAATTGGTATTGTGAGGGTTAAGTATTGCAGCTCAATCCGTTTGGTAAATACTCACCTGAACTACAGGGAAACGTTCTGTGCTGCCGTCTGAGCAATCATAGACTCGCAATAAGCATGAGCTCCTGAATTATGGTATCAGGAAAGGGAAGCACACCGAGGATGCGGCAAGTCACACAATGCATATTGTGAATACCTCAGGCATAATCACTGATAAAGCGGTTAATAATTTATGGTTGTCTACCCAGTTCAAAGGCCTGACACAGATGAGCTCTCCCAATTGTCTCTGTAACATCCTAAGAGATTACCCCACAGACAGCCAAGTGAAACAGGAATCCCTTTAAAGTATATTGTGAAAACGTCACCAAAAGCCGTCCGCAGGTTTCTGATTGTTGTCATTAATGATCCAGCTTCAAGGCATAACAAATACTAGAGGCTGCATCACCTATGCAGACTATCTACTAAATACTCGTATAGTATCTGCCACTACAAGAGCTAAATAAAAGAAAATTAATAGGGAAGGTCTTGCAAGACTAAGTAATTGGTGCATAGTAACACACTTACAATAGTAGCGTACAAATTCTTTTATATATTAGTGAACATTATCAAGACTATAAATGTCAACAGTCGTGTTAAATGATCAACCAGTGAAAGGAGAAGAATTGTAAACATACCTCGGTATCAGTACCAAGGAGAACACCAAGTAAACGTGTATCCTCAACAAAATAGCAATGCAACAAGATCATATCACAGTGCAACCTTAATCGCTATTATGGACTGTGAACTGAGCGACTCGTATAGCCAGAATTTTGACAGTATGAAGAGGCACCTAGTGTTAGGCGCCTGTACGCACGCAAAGTCTTGACACCGCTCTGTTCCATATACCTGCCTGCAGGCGCACAGGACAACTTCTCAGGTTGTCTCTATAGTGGTACATTATTCAAATTCTCAACGAAGGAGCGCAGATGCTACTGAACACGTTGTCGGACAGAGGGGGTGTTAGAGGGAACGTTTGCTTTTTAATTCACGCTTGGGTCAGTCTGTGTCCTCTGAGATCACACCATGGAGGCCACAGAACAGAAGGGCTTAAAGTGCATAAACACACTTTTCTGCTTTTTATCACGTTCAAATTTCGGCAAATTATTTTGAATGTCCTCTGGTGCTTCCAAACTGTTCACGAGAGTAAAAGTAGAGGTGGTGCTGCTCTTCAAAGGGGTCAGATCAAGTACAACGGGGATACAGCACAAAAATATCCCTAGAAATGGTATCAAACGTCTGGGGGTGTCAGTAGCATCAAAGGTTGTCAAGAGTGTCATTTTTCTGCTTATCACACACTAGCCTGTTATTTTCAACTGAGAAATGTGTAGGAGTAAAAGACAAAAGGAAGGAGTGTTTTCATTGACGCCCTTTATGCCATCTTCTGAGGGATTTTCGTGGCACTATGTTGGTGACACATTTGTATTGTGGACTCATGGTGAAGAAGAACTGCCTTCTTGGTACATCTGAACAGTATTAACCCGAAGATACAGTTTACAATGGAGAAAGAGAGCAACGGTCAACTCAATTTCCTGGATGTGTCGGTAATTAAACCGGCGGATGGGACGCTGGGCCACAAGGTATATAGAAAGAACACTCACACAGATCGATACCTCCACAAGGAATCAAACCATCATCCTAGGCAAAGAAGAGGTGTAATGAAAACCTAGGTGGTCAGAGCCAACAAAACCTGCTAGCCGGCTTGCTTGCAAGATGAATTAAATCACTTACGGTAAGCTTTCATGAAAAACGGATATACCAGCAAAGAAATTCATCGAGCCCTCCAATAAAGAAGAAAAGAAGCCAGAAGTCAATAGCAACAATGGTCACCTACTGGAAAAGTTTTCTTATCGTTCATTAATAAAGTCACGGACCGTATCGGGAAAGTTCTGGCCAGGTATGGGTTCGAAACAATCGTCAGACCCTCCAAGAAGATTAAGGAATATTGAAGAACTGCAAAAGACGCCTAGCAACACCTGGGATATACAAAAATCCATGCAGTTGTGGACAAGTATATATTGGAACAACGAAAGGAAGTGTAAACACCCGCTTAGGCGAACATAAAAGCAACTGTTGCTTAGGACATATGGAAAAATCGGCAGTAGCTGAGCGTGTTTTTCCAGATGGGAACCACGAAATTAAATTTAATGAGAAAAGCGTTCTAGCACGGACATTCCATTATCATTCACAAACACCATAATAATTTAATTATTGAAATTGGTTTCTAAACCGTGATTGGACAAGACAGGATTTTGCCGCGAGAATCATTTAGAAAGAATGTTCTGATTGGCCCTTCAGATCAACAGTAAATCAGAATTGAGATCTTCCCTCGCGGAGGGAAGAGTGTGTTGCCTGTACGAGGACACTGCCTAGAGGATTCGTTTCTGGATCATTGTAGCGAAAGCGTTATGTTAGATCGCTCTTCGTGAACAGTATGTAAAATGAAGAACCAGATATGTAAATTGGGTTCTGTTACTGGTTGTTGTTGTTGTTGTGGTCTTCAGTCCTGAGACTGGTTTGATGCAGCTCTCCATGCTACTCTATCCTGTGCAAGCTTTTTCATCTCCCAGTACCTACTGCAACCTACATCCTTCTGAATCTGCTTAGTGTATTCATCCTGTTACTGGTAACAGGAAATAACTTGGGTGCGAGACATTTTGGTGAATGTTTGGTATTGTTGTGCGCTTCCGTGTGAAAGATAACCACGTTGAAACATTCCTGTCAAACTCACAAAAACCACGTGGCACTTTTCGCATTCGTGTAGTAGTCTGGAGAGCACTTCTGTAAAGGAAGACCACTGGAACGACCGAAAGTTTGAATCGTGCAAAGTTGTCGGTCTGTGACTGTTTCGATCGTGAGTAATATTCGGGTCGAACTAGCAAAATTCTGGCTGCTTTCGTACGTCTACGTGCATCACACCTTTATCACTGTAAACATGCTGTGACAATATAACTGCACACTTAAATACGGACTTGACATCCATTTCATGAGTCTTAGTATCAATAAATAGTCAATAGAAGTTTAAACATTTTACTACATGAAGGTAAAACCCGGATGCCGTATATTTATCATGAACTTTCATGAACTGTTTTTTAGGTAGAGCTTTCCGGCGTTTCTCTGGTAGATATTGGGTGGTAATTTAGTTAACGCTGCTTTGCACCACCGACCCAGTACCTGCAACGACTGACAAGGAAAGACGAGCAGACAAGAAGCCTATAGAGGTAGATGGATTGAATGTGATAACAAGAAGAAGGAAACCCGCAGCAAAACGTAACACCGTGGATGCCGGACAGGTACAAACCAGGCGGCAGCCATTGCCTGTGCTTCGCGTTGTACTGTGTTATTTGATAACTGCAACGATACAACGTACAGACTAAATCGAATCCAAAGTTGGAAGAGGAATTACCGATTCGAAGTACAATGGGGCACTTAGTATACCAAGAAGCCGTAAGAGTGAACAGGACTCACCGTAGAGTGAGTGAGGGAGTGGTGTATTCGGGCAAGTGATGGTCGTCGCCGCAGCCAACACACACAGAGCGTCCCTTCAGCTGCTGGAGTCGCAGTGAGCTCAGCGACACAGCCCGCCCTTGCTTATACGCCTGCAGACGGCAACGTGACGTCACCGTGACTCGTACGTGCTCCTCGGGTTACTGTAATGATGTGGCGCTTATCAGCGCGAGGTTTATCTCGAACGCCTGTCACCAGGTGTGATAACCTAAACTTTAGTAGGCTTATACACTCCGTCTATCTAGTCGCACATGGACATTGCTTTCTCTGAATGCAAAATGTCAGAGTGCCCTGTGATGCTGATTAAAACTTGACTCTGTATGACAGTAAATATAGCACTTATTGATTTCCATATCGTGAAAGACACATCTTCTACCGCAAGGTCATTGCTTTCCATACTTTTAGAGGAGGTAGTATGGACAAA
Organism: Schistocerca americana; assembly: GCF_021461395.2. Classification (NCBI taxonomy): domain Eukaryota; kingdom Metazoa; phylum Arthropoda; class Insecta; order Orthoptera; family Acrididae; genus Schistocerca; species Schistocerca americana. The sequence goes on from NC_060126.1 coordinate 34,562,178, forward strand.
AACATGAAACATGAAAAACGCAACCGGCCGGTGTGACCGTACGGTTCTAGGCACTACAGTCTGGAACCGCGCGACCGCTATGGTCGCAGGTTCGAATCCTGCCTCCGGCATGGATGTATGTGATGTCCTTAGGTTAGTTAGGTTTCAGTAGTTCTAAGTTCTAGGGGACTGTTGACCTCAGCAGTTAAGTCCCATAGTGCTCAGAGCCATTTAACCATGAAAAAATACCACGAAATATTGTCAGTGAAATGTATACTTTAAGAGCATCTTCAGTAGAGGAGATATGTGTCACATTATCGAAGATGGACAAGTGCTCATAGCTATTAAGGTATGCGGTGTAGAGCCAATGTTTACTACACTTTTCTGTTGTTTTGGTCTTTGGAATCAAGTCTGAAAGTTCCTACTGTCCTACCTTAGCACAAAAAGTTCTGAACACGTATTCCACTGACAGGGGAGTCTAAAAAATTTTGGCATACAACTTCCGGCTCGTTCATTTGCGGACCGGGGTGCTTTATCTCAGACTGGAATATTTTCCCTTCCCCATCAGCTCTAGGAGCTCTTCAAGTCATCACGGAATCATGAAAAATTGGCAGAATTTCTTCTTCTTGGTACACACACACACACACACACACACACACACACACACACACGCACTCACTGTGTTTCTGTATAGAGGACAGTACTCTACCAATACGATAACTTGGGTTACAGTTATGGGCTGTGCTGTTGTTTGGTGTACGATTGTCAGTGTGTGTCTCTATTGTTCCGCCAGTGAAAGCTGAAGAATGACAGCGGTCAGTACTGCAGACGTCCTCACGTTGTCTGTGTGGTTAGCCGTCTTGCTCTTTTTCTACTCACCTTACGTGAGACTGATCTATAACACCGCATTGCCAAGCAAATATTCACTCTCCTAATGGACGCCAACGGTGTGAGGATGCTGAAATCGTGCACCGCATTGAGTATGTGCATGCTGATTTCACTGCTTCGATATTCGCACGACAGACCGTCAGACCCGCAACTGTGGATGCGGCAGCTACGACGGCCGGAACTACTCGCTCAGGAGCCACGCAGCCATGGCCGCCAATAAAATGGTTGAAATGGCTCTGAGCACTATGGGACTTAACTTCTGAGGTCATGAGTCCACTAGAACTTAGAACTACTGAAACCTAACTAACCTAAGGACATCACACACATCCATGCCCGAGGCAGAATTCGAACCTGCGACCGTAGCGGTCGCGCGGTTCCAGACTGTAGCGCCTAGGACTGCTCGGCCACTCTTGCCGACGGCCGCCAATGCCAATGCAGGTGCTGAAGTATACTAGGAGGCGGCCATTTTTGGATCGCGGGGGAGGGGGGTTGGAGGGGGGGCTAAGGTTGGGGTGCAGTACCATGTCACTGTCCTGGTTGAGGGGGATTGACTGGGCGCGCTATGTTCCTGCTGCCTGTTCCTGGGTTGAAAAGTAGTCAGTACTAGTCTTATTGAGCAAATTTATTTAACTTCTGCTTTAACGCTTAGTAAGAAGATTTAGTATCGCCACACCAGAAACGCTCTGCCTCTTTAATTCCTGCACATCCTGACTTGGACTCAGAACGCAGTTTTCCTTATCTTCGAAACCGTTCAGCGTGCTCAGATTATTAGTCTCCTGATCGACAGTCCTGCAGACCAACTAAGGTGAATTTGGTCTCTATCGATATTTCTCCGTCAGTACGATAAAACTGGTTCATAATTTCCAAAAATTCTCTGGGTTTTCACATGTCTGAGAAGATAGATACTACGATTTTCTCGTAATAGCCACGCCACAGTGAGGTACATACAGTACCTAATGAATTTTCGTACTGTGAGAATATTTACTGTATCAGTTAATCTGTGTCTGCTATTTGCTACATATCTTGTGTGATGGGAGGGGAACTTCATTCTAATGATATGTCAAGAATGCAGTCAGAGTCTCAGGCAGGGGTCTAACGGTTCTGGCGCTGCAGTCCGGAACCGCGGGACTGCTACGGTTGCAGGTTCGAATCCTGCCTCGGGCATGGGTGTGTGTGATGTCCTTAGGTTAGTTAGGTTTAAGTAGTTCTAAGTTCTAGGGGACTTATGACCTAAGATGTTGAGTCCCATAGTGCTCAGAGCCATTTGAACCATCTCAGGCAGGGAATCTTTTCCGTCGACGAATTTCTTTTTCTTTGGATTCAGAATTCGGCGGGTCTCGACCTTGCTGCCCCGTTCTCCACGACCCCACCCAGTTCGTACTCCAGGTGCGGCCTCGACTCTTGCAGGAGTTGACCCTCCAGCTGCTCGGTGCTTCACGCTGTGCGAGACGGCGCCCATTCTCGTCATTCAGTGCTGCTGATCCTGATGGACGCAGAACGAAAATCCGTCGTGTGGAGGATTCCGATAACAGGTGTTTGTATATCAGCTTATCTCGGAGAGCTGATTGTCAGGTGCGTCGTTTGTAGATAAATCTCACCAAACGTGAGAGCAGACTCAGCGCGACTTACACAAAATGTGTTTCTCTTTTTGTACAGAAAATGTAAATTTTTGGCATTTTTATATTTACATTTTTTATTGTTTTGTAAGAACTTACCCGTCTATCATAGCCCTGAGACATTTCTTGTTGTCAGAAACGCAAAACCTCAGACTTCTTCCTGTGACCTTTTTGGACTGGTTGCTGCGACACAACATTCCAGCAGTCTCACATTGTCAACACATCAGTCAGCCACTTGAGATGTCCTGTCTACGGCTAGTGTTGCTTCAATCCAGACGCAGAGCTGAAATCCGCTTCACGTGACAAAATGACTGATATCAAATGGAAATCGCAAGACGGTTTTTTCTCTAAATAAGGGCACTGTTCAAATACGTTAAGGTTTCTTTGCAAATGGGCATACGTTTTTGTTAAACACAAACATTTAAATTTGATGAATTTTTATAGTTACTTAACGCCGAAAGAGGCTGAATTTTCTGTGTAGTGTCCAGAATGTACATTTTCGTTGACCATGTTTATCTCTTAAAATCCTCGGAGTAGTGAAGCAACTCACATCACTCACCAATAGCAAATCACCTGGTCCAGACTCTGTACCAATTAGGTTCCTTTCAGAGTATGCTCATGCACTAGCTCCATACTTAACAATCAAATACAACCCTTCGCTCGACGACAGATCTGAACCCAAAGACTGAAAAGTTGCACAGGTCACACAAATATTCAATAAAGGTTGTAGGAGTAATCCACTTAATTACAGGCAGATATCGTTAACGTGGATATGCGGCAGGATTTTGGAACATATTTTGTGTTCGAACATTATGAATTACCTCAAAGGCAACGATCTATTGACGCACAGTCAACATGGGTTTAGAAAATATCGTACTTCAGAAACACAACTAGCTTTTTATTCCCATAAATGCGGTCGCTTCTCAATGAGAGATCCCCAGTTTGAGTCTTTTTGTTGTTGTTGTTATCTGGTTTGATTCAACTCTCCATGCTACTCGATCCTGTGCAATCTTCTTCATCTCCCAGTACCTACTGCAACCTACATCCGTCTGGATCGGCTTAGTGTATTCATCTCTTGGCCTCCCTCTACGATTTTTACCCTCCACGCTGCCCTCCAATACTAAATTGGTGATCCCTTGATGCCTCAGAACATGTCCTACCAACCGATCCCATCTTCTAGTCAAGTTGTGCCACAAACTTTTCTTCTCCCCAATCCTATTCAATACTTCCTCATTAGTTATGTGATCTACCCATCTAATCTTCAGCATTCTTCTGTAGCACCACATTTCGAAAGCTTCTATTCTCTTCTTGTCTAAACTATTTATCGTCCATGTCTCACTTCCATACATGGTTACACTCCATACAAATACTTTCAGAAACGCCTCCCTGACACTTAAATCTATACTCGATGTTAACAAATTTCTCTTCTTCAGAAACACTTTCCTTGCTATTGCCAGTCTATATTTTATATCCTCTCTACTTCGACCATCATCAGTTATTTTGCTCCTCAAATAGCAAAACTACTTTACTACTTTAAGTGTCTCATTTCCTAATCTAATTCCCTCAGCATCACCCGATTTAATTCGACTACATTCCATTATCCTCGTTTTGCTTTTGTTGATGTTCATCTTATATCCTCCTTTCAAGACACTATCCATTCCGTTCAACAGCTCTTCAGAGTCCTTTGCTGTCTCTGACAGAATTACAATGTCATCGACGAACCTCAAAGTTTTTATTTCTCCTCCATGGATTTTAATACCATCTCCCAATTTTTCTTTTGTTTCCATCACTGCTTGCTCAATGTAGAGATTGAATAACATCGGGGAGAGGCTACAACCCTGTTTCACTCCCTTTCCAACCACTGCTTCCCTTTCATGTCCCTCGAATCTTATAAGTGCCATCTGGTTTCTGTACAAATTGTAAATAGCCTTTCGCTCCCTTTATTTTACCCTTGCCACATTCAGAATTTGAAAGAGAGTATTCCAGCCAACATTGCCAAAAGCTTTCTCTAAGTCTACAAATGCTAGAAACGTAGGTTTGCCATTCCTTATTCCAGCTTCTAAAGTCGTAGGGTCAATATTGCCTCACGTGTCCCAATATTTCTACGGAATCCAACCTGATCATCCCCGAGGTCGGCTTCTACCAATTTTTCCATTCGTCTGTAAAGAATTCGCGTTAGTATTTTGCATCCGTGACTTATTAAACTGATAGTTCTATAATTTTCACATCTGTCAACACCTGCTTTCTTTGGGATTGGAATTATTATATTCTTCTTGAAGTCTGACGGTATTTCGCCTGTCTCATAGGTCTTGCTCACCAGATGGTCCAGTTTTGTCAGGACTGGCTCTCCCAAGGCTGTCAGTAGTTCTAATGGAATGTTGTTTACTCCCGGGGCCTTGTTTCGACTCAGGTCTTTCAGTGCTCTGTCAAACTCTTCACGCAGTATCGTATCTCACATTTCATCTTCATCTACATCCTCTTCCATTTCCATAAAATTGTCCTCAAGTACATCGCCCTTGTATAGACCCTCTATATACTCCTTCCACCTTTCTGCTTTCCTTTCTTTGCTTAGAACTGGGTTTCCATCTGAGCTCTTGATAGCCATACAAGTGGTTCTCTTTTCTCCAAATGTCTCTCTAATTTTCCTGTAGGCAGTATCTATCTTACCCCTCGTGAGATAAGCCTCTACATCCTTACATTTGTCCTGTAGCCATGCCTGCTTAGCCATTTTGCACTTCCTGTCGATCTCATTTTTGCGACGTTTGTATTCCTTTTTGCCTGCTTCGTTTACTGCATTTTTATATTTTCTCCTTTCATCAATTAAACTCAATATTTCTTCTGTTACCAAAGGTTTTCTACTAGCCCTCGTCTTTTAACCTACTAGATCCTCTGCTGCCTTCACTACTTCATCCCTCAGCTACCCATTCTTCTTCTACTGTATTTCTTTCCCCCATTCTTGTCAATTCTTCCCTTATGCTCTCCCTGAAGCTCTGTACAACCTCTGGTTTAGTCAGTTTATCCAGGCCCGATCTCCTTAAACTCCCACCTTCTTGTAGTTTCGTCAGTTTTAATCTACAGTTCATAATCAATTGATTGTAGTCAGAGTCCACATCTGCCCCTGGAAATGTCTTGCAATTTAAAATCTGCTTCCTAAATCTCTGTCTTACCATTATGTAATCTATCTGAATCCTGTCAGTATCTCCAGGCTTCTTCCATGTATACAACCTACTTTTATGATTCTTAAACCAAGTGGTGGCTATGATTAATTGTGCTCTGTGCAAAATTCTACCAGGCGGCTTCCTCTTTTATTTCTTATCCCCAATCCATATTCAGCTACTACGTTTCCTTCTCTCCCTTTTCCTACTGACGAATTCCAGTCACCCATGACTTTTAAATTTTCGTCTCCCTTCACTATCTGAATAATTTCTTTTATTTCTTCATACATTTATTCTATTTCTTCGTCATCTGCAGAGCTAGTTGGCATATAAACTTGTACTACTGTGGTAGGCATGGGCTTCGAATCTATCTTGGCCACTATAATGCGTTCACTATGCTGTTTGTAGTAGCTTACCCGAATTCCTATTTTACTATTCATTATTAAACCTACTCCTGCATTACCTCTGGTTTATTTTATATTTATAACCCTGTATTCACCTGACCAGAAGTCTTGTTCCTCCTGCCACCGTACTTCACTTATTCCCACTATATCTAACATTAATCTACCCATTTCCCTTTTTAAATTTTCTAACCTACCTGTCCGATTAAGGGATCTGACATTCCACTTTCCGATCCGTAGAACACCAGTTTTCTTTCTCCTGATAACGACGTCCTCTCGAGTAGTCCCCGCCCGGAGATCCGAATGGGGGACTATTTTAACTCCGGAATATTTTACCCAAGAGGACGCCATCATCATTTAACCATACAGTAAAGCTGCATGCCCTCGGGAAAAATTACGGCTGTAGTTTCCCCTTGCTTTCAGCCGTTCGCAGTACCAGCACAGCAAGGCCGTTTTGGTTAGTGTTACAAGGCCAGATCAATCAATCACCCAGACTGTTGCCCCTGCAACTGCTGAATAGGCTGCTGCCCCTCTTCAGGAACCAAACTTTTGTCTGGCCTCTTGTCTTATAGTCTCCAAATCTTTGCTTGTTTCTCTTTTCCCCATTTCTTCCAGTTACTTACAGGAAAAACCTTTCAAAAGTACAAATTCTACCGCGAGTACAGGGTGTGGCTCATCAGCACTCGTAATCGTGTGTTTGTAACGCGAAGAAAATTCTTAGACGTTTTTCAGATACGTGATGGATTGCCTGATAAAGATAATGCGCGCCTCCTGAAGTGTTTTGTTTCTTGTTCTCATACCACACTTGTGAACTGGTGACGATCTCCACACATCTCCTTAATTGATAAGGAACCTCTTGGGCAATTTCCCTGCTTCTTCTTTAGTCAGCCATAGATCGTCGAGAGTGCACCTGTGGGGGCAGGCAGGGCATTGTAGGACATGTCCTATGTCCGGTAGAGTGCCGCAGTCGCATTTGTCGTCATTTTCGTCCAACAAACCCCCTTTGATCAGATTAGATTTCACAGGAGCCACCCCAGTTCTGATGCGGTTAACCATTCTCCAGGTTTTCCAATCTCCAGAAAAGCCGCTTGGTGGGTCCTCTCTTAGTGGATAGCAGATGGGGGCTCATCTAAGGCGCAACTTAGGAAACGGCGTCTGGATTTGAGTCTGCTGGGGCCACACTCTAGGCCAAATATTCAGTGACGGGCATCAATTTGTTTTAGCTTCTCGGTATGTTCATGGGCTTTCCTACGTGAGTCAGGGTTTGTGAAACCTGCGGCCCTGAAAAGAGTTTCTATGGGGGTTGGTTTCATGCAGCCTGTCACTATCCTGCATGTTTCATTCGAGCTAATATCTACCTTTTTTGCGTGGGTGGATCTGTACCATACCGTGCAGGCATATTCGGCAGTTGACAAGCACAAAGCTTGGGCTGAAGTTCTGACCCCGTTAGGTTTGGCACCCCATTTGCTATTGGACAGCTTTCTTATTAGGGAATTTCGTGTTTCTACTATTTTTCGTGTTTTTTCGCAATGATATTTATATGTCAATTTTCTGTCCAGCACGACGCCAAGGTATGTGGGAGTATCTGTGTGTTCTAGTAATGTCCCATCCCAGGTAACATTGAGCCAGTACTTTGCCTGCATCGAGTTCAGATGGAATGCATTCACTTGAGTTTTGGAGGGATTGGGTATTAGAGAATTCTTTTTGTAGAAGGTTGTCATTGTAGAAAGGTGGTTTCTAGCTACTCCTCGATGGCTTCAAACCTCTTGCCTTGACCTGTTATTGCCAGGTCGTCTGCATATACAAAAGTTTTGGTTTTGTCTGGAGTTGGTTGGTCATTTGTATATATGTTGAATAGGATTGGCCCCAACACGCTCCCTTGGGCGAGCCCATTTTTCTGATTCCGCCATCGGCTCTTTTGCCCCTCAAGCAACTGGGAACCTTTAAATACGTACGCGGCTTCCACAGCTGTCGACGGCGATCACACGTTACAAATGCCTGTTTCCCAAGCACGAGACCAAAGTCGGAAGTAGTTAGGTGTGTCCACACGAGTTCGTCATTCTTTGACAAGGAAGGCTGCGGCATATGCATGAATGGATGGTGACAACATTGAACAGCTCTTGTATTATTTACAGAAAGATGGCTCCGTAGGACAGAACCACTTGTGACGCCGGCCGAGGTGGCCGAGCGGTTCTAGGCGCTACAGTCTGGAACCGCGCGACCGCTGCGGTCGCAGGTTCGAATCCTGCCTCGGGCACGGATGTGTACGAAGTCCTTAGTTAGGTTTAAGTATTCTAAGTTCTAGGGTACTGCTGACCTCAGATGTTAAGTCCCATGTGCTCAGAGCCATTTGAAACATTTGAACCATCACTTGTATCTTGTATCTGGACATTGTTTCCAGACATCTATCCGTAATACTTTTCTTCTGGACGTGAGCAAGGCTACCTGCTCTAGCAGTATGGGACATCTTGAATAGTCTTCGAGACAGAGGTCGATCGGTGGCAGAGGCAGCTCTGCACCACTGTTACGCAGTGTACGTATTGCTCAACTCGCGTACCCATCGAGGGAGGAATGGCTGTCTGTACACCTCGGTACGCGGCCCATCAAGTCCCGTGGGGCACGCGTGATGGAGGCAGATGGGCAGTTCCACAGCCTACAATGTACACAGGCCCCGGAAATTTAACCAAGCTGCGAGAAGACGACGTCCCCATTCCACCAAAGCTGCCCGTATCTCGACTATCTGAACACCTCTATGAGATTTTCGTTACAGCTGTGTGGCTGAGAGGCGGAGAGGCGGACAGAAGATTCGTCATTCTTCTGACTGGTTTGTTGCGTCTCACGACGACTTTCTCCTTTTCGAGCACCTCATCATCACAAAGTACCTCTTATAGCTTACATCCTCCACTGTTTGCTGAAAAGATTCCACTCTCCGACTTTCCTGTTGGCTTTGTCCGTCACGGCACCGTCTACCGCCTGCTTTTGCCTAGCTGCCACCTCAGATCCCAAATTACGCTGTTGTCACAACAAGCAGGCAAGCAGTCTGACTCGCTCCGCCCATCACCGAGACAGGAAATGTCTTCAGCGTCTCTGTCTTGTTCGAAAACCACGGAAAAAATCTGAAATTCACGTATGCTGTCGAGTTCTGAAGCTTACATCTGAGGAATTCTGGTGGACTTTTCCTGACATAAAAACATCATTATTTTGTCAAAACGATTGAACACGTAAAAATACTTTTCTTCCGTTGATTGTCAAAATATCACCTTCGGCAACGGATCTTTCCAAAGTTCCGTATCGCATTCTGTTTGCTACATAAAATCTTCGCAAGATAATTTTTTTCTAACGTTTTGTCAGCCCTTAACTCATAACTTGTATTATATTAGCTTGGTGCATCAGTTCGTAGAGCTCATTGTTTTCTAAGTTGGTATACTGGCTGCTTTGGTTTATTCTTCGAGAGTCATTTTTATGCCTAGGCCAATACTGCTATTATTTTGATATTTGGACATAGTGGAGCTGGGGACACTAGAAAATGGAATGCCAAATAGATAAATCGGAACTCTACCGACATACTCTTCTGCTTAAAGTAGAAGAGTGACAGCAGGTGAAGCAGTCATTGGACAGAGCACGGCAAGAAAATAGTATTCTCGTATTAAGAGAAATGATTTTGACGTAAGTGACTCTCCACGTTCAGCGATACCTTTGGGTTCTGGTGAAGATCGTTTAAACGCATTAATCGAGGATGATTCACTTCACTGTCGCCGAGAACTGGTAAATGTGATGAACTGTGTTCATTCCACCATCGTGATAGATTTACATGCAATATAGATATGATAGAATATAAAGATAGAAAAATGATACGGAACCTGTACAAAAGCGAGACAGCAGTTATCCGCAGACGGACAAAACAAGAAGAGTTGCAGATACGGAAAGGTGTCCGACAAGGTTGCGCACTATCCCCTGTTATCTTTAACCTATACATTGAAGAGGCGCTGAAAAAGTAAGGGAAAATTCATGGCCAACGAATAGATATGACAAGATATGCCGATGATATAGCGGTCCTGGCTGATAGTGAAGAAGTTCTTGTAGTCCTACTGAATAGAATGGATAAAGTTATGGGGGAAGAATATAATATGAGAATTAATAACGCAAAAACAAAAGTAATGGCATGCGACAAAAACGATCAAGTGAAAATCCAAGTTCATGTAAGCAACGAACTGCTTGAACATGATAAATTTATTTATCTGGGCAGTAATATTACCAGGGATGGAAGGAGCAAGGTAGAAGTGAGAAGTAGAATTGCTCAAGCAAAGGTTGCTTTTAACAAGTAGAAAAACATCTTAACATCCAAGAGCATCAGCCTTGAAATCAAGAATGGGTGTGAAACATGGACTCTCGGGACAGAGGAAGACCAGAAGCTAAATTCTTTTGAAATGTGGTGCTATAGACGCATGCTTAAAATAAAATGTATCGACAAGGTCACAAACGAAGTGGTTCTGGAAAGAGCAGGTGAGAAGAAAAGCTTCTGGAGTTTCATTGTCAAAAGGTGTGGGATGTAACACCTATAAAGAAATGAAGAAAAAAGCTGAAAGACGCACAGAATGGAGACAAGCTGCCGTTGTAGCTGTTGCAAACCAGTTCTTGGATTGACCACTGCAGAAGAAGATAGATGGTTCAAATATGCCATGTGGGTACGGCATGCTCTAAGCCAAAAGTGTTGCGAAAGGTAATAATTGTGGCAACAGACTCTTCTTAACGACACTTTGCAGTAAGCAATATTAGGTGTTCCTATCTGTTGCTGGATACGGAGACTATTGTATGTCTTCAGGTTTGGACGCAAAGTGCTCTTCTTTCATATTAATACCTCTTCATGATATTTGCACTGTGTGCAGTTAACACTGTAATTATGTCTAGCCATAACATGCAGTTTCTCCAGTTTCTCGCAGTACATCCCGCTAGCAACCACAACGCTTGAGGCCTTCTGTCAGACTCCACTGCACAACAGCTCGCGCCAGACTCAACTGCATTTGCGCGGCCGCGCCCAGCGACTATGTTCCCCACTTCAGATATACTCTTTGACTGTCCACAATAGCAAATCGCCGTGGCTAGACCAGCGAGTTTACTACATGGTATTACAATTTCTTCTTTAGACATTGCGTGCAATTTCCGCAAGAATGTACATTCAAAAGAAAATATATACAAAATATTGGCAAAATATGTTACAGAGAACAATGACTCCATTCCTCACAATTTCAATTTTAATACTGCGAAGTTTTGTAATGTTAGACACTATCTTATTGTATTTTTTTTAAAAGAAAAAAAGTGTTCAGATAAATGTGTTCATTCTTTTTACCTCGATTAATTGTGAGCCACCATTCGAAAGAAATATGGTATCATTCTAATGCCGGAGGTCTCAATTTTTATTAACCGTAATAAACCCATACATGTTTCTGTTTTCATTTTCGATTTTGCCACAATCTTTCGCAGCAGTGAAACAACACCTGTCCTAATTCAATAGCAATTTCATGCATTACATCGTTACCAGTATTTGCACGATCGATTTGATTGCTCATTCAGTCTACTGCGAACAACAGTGTAGATGTCGTAAAAATACAGGGTGAAGCAAATAAAAGTGGCGGTGGAGCAGAGTGTCGGGGTTCAAAGAAACACAACAAAGGAAAGGAAATACAGTACTAACCTGACTATAGCAGATGTTGACCACCATTCATCTCTTGGCAACATCCTGAAGGCGGATGGGGGCTGGAGTTCTGGAACTGCTACAGTTACATCCGAAATGTTCTTCCGCAGTTCTTGAGGACTGTGAGAGTTCCCACACAAAGTAATCGTATACTGACAGATCAGGTGACCTCCGAGAACAGCTAGGGCCGCGAACAGACTGACCTGTGCTAATAAGTCTCTCAGGGCTAATGGTTGTGTAAATGTGCCCCAACCTTCCGGCCAACGGTATGGGCAGCTACTCCGCAATATTAGAAGTAACTGTAGGTCTTTTCGTCCACCTTTAATGTTCCACAAATTGATTCCAAATGTTGGCACGGTAACGTACCGAACTCAACGTCTGATGAATCAAGATGGACCAATAATTCAGCGTGCAGGCACCTCACACCAGGGCCCCAACCTTCCGATCATGCAGTGTGTTTGTGGAAGTCATGTGGATTCTTCGTTGCCCAGAACAAGTGATTCTGTGAGTTGACATAATCACTCGGGTGAAATCAGTCTTCATCAGACAGGAAGGAAAGATCCATACCCAAGCCATTTATTGTTATCTTATGTTTTTTGACTTGATCAATACAGATCCTGTGTGATGCCATTTTCCCACTAAGCGTTTCATGGGACACTCTGCTGGCACTTTGAAAGCATTAAACTTCTCAGCAAACAACTGACTACGTCATTTCGACTTGGCTGTCATGTAATTTTCCTACTGCTCCACAGTGAGTACCATCGTCCCCTTTCCACTGCTCCACTATTACTAACACAGTTCGCACTACGCTCTGAACAGGTGTGGATCACGTGACGGGTGTACGCGTGGTGTGTGCGTCACAGGGTGTGGATATATGCCTACATACATGTCCTGTAGTATACACTCGTCCAGGCCACTTTTGTTTGCCCCACCCAGTATAACTCTTCATGACATGGTGAACGACCATATGTAGAAGTCATGTTTCTGATCAATGATAAAGAATATCGTGTCTCTTAAAGTGATAGTCTCTACGAAAAACTGTGTCCGAAATTTAGGTCTCAGAACTTCTGTATTGAAATAATTGATTTTTCGTGAATTCCCGGATACTCGATAAAGCGCTTCGGAAAGAAAAGTGTGTTAACGACGGCAAATTAACTTTTCCCTTACGATAACACAATGTGAATGCCGTTGTGTCACGTACAGTAACCTCTGATGTGAAACGTTTTGCATTACAAAATCCGCATTGTAAATTCATAAGACCACAGCTGTAACTGGCAAAATTATGTGGCATTTCCTTCACTTGATATTTAAATATATCAGTCAATAAGACTGTTGCATTATTATTATGAATATCCACATTCCTATTACTTTCTCTACGCAAAAACCGCGTCTGTCTAGCTCTGCATCTTTTGCTCTGATCCCTTAGCGTTTTCCTTCTAGACACAGCCTAAAACAAACATGGCGTCCGTGCAATAAGGGATGCTGGAAGTCTTAGTTACTAAAAATGAAGAAATTAGAAATTAGGAACCTCAGATTTTCTGGTGATGATGGCAAATGATCACGACGTTTCTCATACAGAAAATTATTAAAACAACGAGATCAATGTACAACGTTATTTACAGACTTTGTTACAAACATATTTTGATTTCCAGTGCTGACGTCATTGTCCTGGCAGCTGTCGCATTGCAGTATGTGTGTGTTACTACAGATGAATCATGTAAACATGAACGTCTTTATAATCCCATTTGACGAAACATTGTTATTTTCGTGTGTCATTTCTAGCATGGCAGCTGATCGGTACAAAGCACTTCAGTTTTAGATCACGTATTGGAATTTTAAAGCATGATAGTGAAGCGATGAGCAGAGTTACAAATATGGAAGCATCTATTTCCAGATGCCACTCTTAGGGGCTACGTACACACACAGCTCTTCGTTTGTGCACGTCTATTGCAAAGTACCTTCAGAATTAATTGGCCTCCTTGCATAATTAATATTCACAATCGGTGCTTCAATTTTTGTGTTCCCATATATTGAGATGTATTTACCAGACACTGTCAAATAATATTTTAATCACAAGTTCTTAAAATCAGTGGTTTCCAAAATATGTATATGTATATAGTACTCTGAACTTTCACTCTTCCTAAATAACACTTTTCCGGCGTGCCAACATGCCACTGCGTACTTATAGCAGAAGTCTTGTACTCCTTATAGTCAGATGGTCTAAAGAACACCTTGTGCTAATCAAGTTACCTTAAGGTCACACATTAGCAGCATAGCTAATGTACATTATTAAGAAAACACAATTTTCAATGAACAAGAATCTGCGAGAGCACGGTGGTGCACTGAATGACGAGTGTATCTGGGGAATTCATCTTGGAACTGTAAGTTTTTTAAGTACTTACAGGCATGTTCGTAACGTTTCGTAATCAGTAAGTGCATCACATACACTAAATGAATAATGTTTTATAAAAGAGCCCAGGCAGATAATACTTTAGTCCTTCAGACACTGCTGTTCAAAACTTGTCTGGTTTCCTTACAGACCATAATTTGACAGAAGTATAAAATTGTCTTCACTTGATAGAAAATGCTTTCATCGATATGACAAATGGCCGTTCAGAACTGACAATGAACTGTGGAAAGTCTTCTTGGCGACGCGATTCGATACATCGTCAGAACATATAGTAGCTCTGTAAAAACAAAAAGAAGGAATTACAACATGAAACACCACAGACAATTATATGCACAATGGTCAAACATTGAGCAAATAGTTATTAATTGAAGGCTTTCGACTGGTCAAACGGGGGAAGTACCTGGTTATGGGAGGGCAGCAGACAAGTCCAATGCTGCAAGACATGAGCGCTGCACCGCCTTCTGCACAAGGAAGAATGAGCATTTTTCTAGTATTTTACAAGCAACAGTCATGAAGTTTTTTGAACAACAGCGAGATAGAAGATAACACAGGCCAATGAAAATTTTTTTTTTGAAAAACTTTTTTTACTTTGATAGCTGATCCTCGTAGATTTTTATGAGCTGAATCCGAATCTAGCCTTAGCTTTTTTCTATCACCCATAGTTTTTGAGCAATATGCTCTTTATTATATAGTACAAAAATCCTATGCTCTACAGTAAACGGAGAAATTAATGAAACGATTTGTCACAACATAAGCATGGTATGTATTTACAGTAAGCTACTTCAAACAATGATATGTCTTAATAGAGGTTTCACATGTCAGCTGGAATTGGTTTGTATTTTCTTTCTCTTTTTTCTTTGAAGATTCTTGTGTAGCTTTTCCTATGATGAGTCGCTTGCTGAACTCGGTGAAGTGACCAACAGTAGCCCCCATCATGCTGGTGTTTCAGAGGTCTTGGTAGAGTTTTTCCGTTACTAGTTTTGGATGAATTAATAGAGAGCCTCCAGTCTTCCTTTTAGTATTCAGTACCAAACTAATTAGACAGGGAATGTCTCAGCAGTACTAAATCACCTTCTTGTTGAAAAAGCTTGGAAAATTGCTGCGCTCTCTTTTTATACATGTATATGCTAGTTCCAGCTGCCAATAAGTTCTTTTCTTTTTAATCTAGAGCCAAGAAATTCAGCTTTTTCTTTCGTTAAGCCCAGATCCCTAACCAAATCGTTAAGCTCGGTGTGAGTAAACAATTTGGGCACTAGACTTTCTGTATTACAATGGAATTCATCATCATATGGTTCATCTAATCAGACTGTACATCAGAAAATACTTCTGTTGGAATAGAATTTGTATCATCTGGTGGTTCAGGAACCGGCAAATCTACACCATGCCCTACTGGTCAGATGGCGGACGGAAGGTTAGGGTAGCTTATTACCTTCTTGTTTTTCGAATTATGTCCAGTAATAACAACACTGCAAGAGTAGTAATCATCAGAATGATTTCTTCTCTCTCTCCATATCATAGGAACAGCAAATCTAAATGCTTTTTGATCCTTTTTGGACCATTTTCACAGATATTCAACACACAAAAAACATACCTTTTGCAGTGGCCAAGATTTATCTTCATCACCAAGTTTAGATCCAAAGTATGATAGATAAACCTTTTTCACAAAGTCTGTAATGGTTCTTTGGTGTTCATTCATCACAAATTCACAACAATATAACAAAAACTGTCAGCAATCATGATTAGAAATTGTACTGATCACATGTACAGGAAATGGGAAGTGAGGTTAGGTTCACAGTAAACAAAACACCATCTGTTAACACAAATATACAATTGGTCTTTTTTTTTGCCCAAAAATGTTTTTCAGCAGATCTACGAACGTCATCTACATTCGTTACACTTCCTTTTTAAATTATTTTAGCTGTATAAAAACTATTAAATTCTTTAAAAATCGCTTAATTTAATAAATTTAACTGTAAACTGTGAAGAATTGGTGGGTGATACAGCTTTATAAGTAATATATTTGTGTTTACAACCCTAAGAAACATAAGAATAAGGTATTTTCAGTAAAAAAGTTTTTCCATCGTTGGCCTGTGTAATTTAATTAGGTATAATCATGAACGTCCGGTGTGAATGATTTCATTGATAGTTTTTGTACTCCCAAGTCAAAACCTGTGTTCCTACGAGCCGTAATACAAGTGCTCTGGGATGCTATCTCGCTAAATCACTATGGAGAAAGGAACACAAATAATTTGTCACACTATGAGAAAAACTTTGATAGTGAGACCGGCCTTAGTGCGTTTCTAACCAGAAATTAATTTCTTTGATATGGACAGTGGCTGTTGATCTGTGTCCTCAGATTGACGCAATTAAATGAACATTAGCAGTCGTACAAAGAAATGTGCGTTAGAAACGAATACTTATTATTTAATATGACTTGGTGGCAGTATTTATGAGCATGAAAAAATACACCTGTTTTTTAATGAGCTTACTTCAGTTAGTGAATCTAGATGTGACGTATACAACAAACTTACAGCAGACCAACTTTCAACACTGCGCATTTCTAGAAGAGGAAAACTGCAATTAATTTTTGAATACGTCTTCGTTGCCCTAGACCAGGGAGTAGATGAGTTCACTTACATCTCTACATTTCACAAAGTTAATGGAAACTTAAGCCAGACCACGGTGCCAATGTTGTCGTTCACACATTTCACACAGCCATACCACTACAGTTCTTCCCTATATATGCACCGTACCAATGTGAAATCCAATTTCATTATTAGTTTAGCGTCTTCATTTTATAAACGATGGTTTATTCCAGCTTTAACACCACTCTGTCGATCACATAATTTCGATTGCACAGACCATTTCTTTTATTCTCTTCTTAAGTGTCGTCACTTCTGTCCCATACGTCACAACACTTTACACAAAAATCTTCTACAGCCATTTTTTTGTTTCTTTCGATATGGCTGCTGCTGTGTTGGCAGAAGAGCCAACACCGTGTTACTAGGGGAGGCTGAATTGCACGCGTTTTAGCTCACGCAGGCTGGCGTGAGGAGGGAAGAACTATACTGGTGTGAGGTCTGGAACATGACAAGGAATTAGAATTCAGAAAGCGGACGTAATTAGTTTCATACTTAACTCTAATCCATTAACGATGAACGTCGCTCTTGACGATACGTGATTCACAATATTATCTGTTCAGAATACATTCATAGTAACTGAATATGGCGCCTTGCTAGGTATTAGCAAATGACGTAGCTCAAGGCTATGCTAAACTGTCGTCTCTGCAAATGAGAGCGTATGTAGTCAGTGAACCATCGCTAGCAAAGTCGGCTGTACAACTGGAGCGAGTGCTAGGGAGTCTCTCTAGACTAGATCTGCCGTGTGGCGGCGCTCGGTCTGCAATCACTGATAGTGGCGACATGCGGGTCCGGCGTACACTAATGGACGGCGGCCGATTTAAAGGACACCACCTAGCAAGTGCGGTGTCTGGCGGTGACACCACAGCAGCTCTCAGTACTTTTCTGATTTTCACAGTGATTAATATGAAGACAGTATTGCGGATATGCAAGCTGCTACTTAGATCGACACCATCCAAGCAGCACGGGAGACTTACACATGTTACCATGATTCTATGAAACTGTGGTGTAATTCGTATAAAAGGGACCACTGCAACCTACTCTAGGCCACTGCCGCAATGTTTGCCATCTGTACTTCTAGGCGTTTCAAATGGTTCAAATGGCTCTGAGCACTATGGGACTCAACTGCTGTGGTCATAAGTCCCCTAGAACTTATAACTATTTAAACCTAACTAACCTAAGGACATCACACACATCCATGCCCGAGGCAGGATTCGAACCTGCGACCGTAGCGGTCGTGCGGTTCCAGACTGCAGCGCCTTTAACCGCTCGGCCACTCCGGCCGGCTTCTAGGCGTTTCTGTGATCTTAATAGGATGGTATTCTGTAGACGAAAGGGTAACTCGAAGAGTATGCTTGTAAATGGGACTTTTGGAAGATAAACAACATTCCCAAAGAACCCAGTTCGATGAAAATACAGAAAACTTGTGATAACGTAAAATAATTAAGGTTTCCACTGACTGCTTACTTGATCAGTGCGGAGACCTCTGGAATAATGTAAGGGAGGCTATGGTCCATACGTATGCAATAAGTACTGGCCCAGGGGTGAAAAATTTCAATCAAATTTGCTATGCGGCACACTCTGGCCTGTATTCTACATAGCTCTGGTGGGTTTCTGAGCTTTTCTACTTCGATATCCATACTCTGTAAACTCTGTAAAGCACTGAAGTGCATGGTAGAGAATGTTTCCCATCGTACTTTACAGTAGCCTCACTTTCCACTTTATACACATACGGAAAGAGGGACGTGTGACTGTTCAGATACCTCTGTGCACACTGTGATTAGTCCGATCTCGCCTCTGCTATCCCTTGTGTGGAGTGTTGTGGTATTTTCCTAAGCTCCTAAAGTAACACCAGTTTCTGCAACATAAAAATATGCTTCCACGGAGTCATGGTCGTCTATGTTAATATGGCTGCCACTTCCAGTTTTTGAACATTTCTGTGATGCTCTGCCATGGATCAGACCAATCTGCGATCACTCGTGCTGTCCATTTTGCACTCATCTGATATCGCCTGTTAGTTGAATCTGCTATGAATCCAACATATAAGGACATTATTCAATTACTGATTGTACAAGTTTCATGTAGGCAATCTCCTTCATTGACTGACAGCATTTCCTCAGTGCCGTGCCAATGAACCAAGGACTATTACCTGCTTTACCTATGACCAAGCCCACACAATCATTATGCTCATACTGCTGCCGCCATGTATCTGGATGAGTTGCATGATTCCAGATTCAATTCACAAACACTGAAATCTAAAGATACAATGTTTTTCATTTTCTTTTCAAGTGTACAGTTTTATATATCTGACCATGTAGTGTGAACTTCCGATTTTGGTATAACCCTTAACTGTTAAAGGGTGTGAAAATTTCTAAGATTTTTGTGTCACAGAACACTTCATTCTGTATAACTGCATCAGCTGCAAAAAAAAGAGATTATGTATATAGTCATGCCAGGTCATTAACATACATCATAAAACAGCAAGAGAAGCAACATATCTCCCTACGGCACACTCGCAATTACTTCTACGTCTTTTAATCACACCACACCCAAGGTAACATGCTATGCCCCCCTACAAAATAATCCACGATCGAATCTCAAATTTCATTTGGTACCCTCTAAGATTGTACTTTAGCTAACAGCTTAGATGTAATTGTGATACAAATGCTTCGTGGAAGCCATGATTCCAGCTTCCATATGAAATGCTGCAAGTACTTGCCTGTGTTGAGCCAAATTCTTTTAGGGTGAAATCTGAGAATTGCGAAACGTCCATTGTGCTTGATCGATGTTTTTGAGACTCATGTTGGTCGGCAAGGGTGAGGTCTTTCTTTTGGAGCTAGTCATTCAGTGAATGTCAATGCACCCCTAATTTACATTTTCTGTCCTAACGACAGATCAACAGTACTCTGCTTAAGTGTAGATGACTCAGATTTTGTATATGCAATTTTGAAATATTTTTCAAATAAAATCTGGTCATCGTGGTTTGAGTCTGCAGCTGATGGCTCCCTCAGTGAAGCACATTAGTGGTACAGCTGTATCGAGATTCTGATGTACAAAAGCCTCCTTATCTACAACTGCTGTTGTTGGCTCAACTTTTACAAATACTCAGAACAACTATTCCACTACAACTTTTGATGAAAGTTATTGAAACTGTATAATTTCCATTAAGAAGAATATCAACAACTCACTTAATTAAAGTAACAATAACTTAGGTAGACTTATTTATTTGATTTATATGCCAAACTGAAGAACTTCATTTCCTGTACTGTTATTACTTTAATTCTTGAGTCTGTTACAGCACTCTGCCGGATGTGTCCCATATTTTGTATGTTGTGTAGTGTAGTATATGTTGCTCTCTTTGTTTGTAGTTAATATGATGTCTTCATTCTGAAATGAAACTTCATTTCTTTGGACTGTTGTAGTTTGATGACGAAAACTGACAATATGAAGAAGATAGTTTAATTTTTTGTATATGCATTCATTCATTATTAGCTATACTGCTCCAATAATAAGTACTTCAGCCGTTTTTACTGTTGACAAAATAGACCCTTAGTGCATAATCAGTTGAGGTTTACTTGGTTTAAGACAGTCAAAGAGTGTCAGTTGACGTCGCCATTAAATCATGGCTTATAACATAGACTGTAGCGAGTACATGGAAGTCAGCGGCAGTTGAGACTGCTGATCATGTTTTATTGTTTATTTTGGTATACAGGAAATTTATTGTTATCTACATAGCCATATTTGAAAACATCTATGAGATGTCTGATCCTTTGGATGTGTCCAAATGAACATACAGGATTTTGATCGGGCAACCACTATGATTTAGTCAATGTCCAGTGTTTCAACCAACAACATTAAGTGGGGAAAGATGAAAATATATGCTAGACCTGGATTGAAACTCCTGCTTACGTGGCAGATGTGCTGTAGACTGCTCCATCTGGACACAGTGGTCTTCACAGCTGCAGAAACTACCCTAGTACGCCTCCTGTCAGACCAAAGTTCTCAACATATCCACACACTACCTATGTAGTGCCCCTTGCCTCTTATCCTCATTACCATAAAAAACGACACACCACATATATAATTAATGTGAAGATGCCCGATGATCCCATTAATGCAGGTGCAGACCACCCTCTAACTCTTATGGGAATCGGCGAAATGCCGCTACTAATTGGGATAATGGGCAATTCGCATTACAGTATTAGTGTGTGATACATGTTGAGAATTTAAATCAAACAGGAGGTGTGCTAGAATAGTCTGTGCAGTTGCTATAACCACTGTGGCTGGACGGTGCAGTGTTCAGGAGACCTGCCTAGGAAGCAGAAGGCTGGGGTTCATATTCCAGTATAGCACAATTTTTTAACTTTTCTCATTGATTTAATCAATGTTCCTCAGCAGCTATATAATTATTTCCTTTGTGTCTTAATACTTGAAAATATAAGTATCACTAATTTTTACCGTTTCAAAGAGGAATAGACCTCAAGTTAAGTGTTTAGATTTCTGGCTGGATTACCTACACTAATTCGTCAGTCATTTTTTACAGTTATTGAGAGCAATAGTTCAGCAGGCTGCCACCTTGGTCAGTGAAGGCGCTGTCGGCAGAAATTCTAAGCAGTGGGTTGCATGGCGGCCACTGCGAAAACTCCAATGGCATGACTCCAGTCTGAGGGAAATGCACTAAAGATCCACAGAAGGGAAATGAGAAAGAAGGAAAAATCCACTGCAGTACTTTGTGGAATGTGACTGGAGATCCACATCACCTGATACATGGAGGAACGTCTTATAACTGCATCATTACAGCTGTGCGGGAACTGTCCGATTTGAGGTATTTCTAAGATTGTTTTTAAATAGTGATTAACAAATAATGCAACTTGAGATAAGCAAATAGCTTGGTATGAATATTGCAAATGACACGATGATGTAATTAAACACGATAGCTATCAAACCATCTGCACTGCAGACACATGAGTTATTCAGTTTGTGTTCAGAACTAGTGTCATGTGACTATTGCTAATGGTGTCACCCTGTAAGTACAGACACAGATTTCAACACAGGAGACACAGAAGCAATTTCAGTGCTGGGTTTGACATGAAGATCCATTCAAGCTACAGATCAGTACGTGACTATTGTCTGGGTAGGGTGAAATCTGCAAAAGTTTCACTTGGCACAAACCACGATCCTATCAATTACTTTTTTGTAATCAGATGCTGCAATAACTGGTGTTTCTCAGTGATAGAGGATTATCCTATTTTTGTTGTTTTCACAAATGGAAGCTTGCATCATGTTGGATTTGTTTTTACGAGGGTGTGATGAAAAATAATATGTCCAATTTTTTTATTTGAAAACTCTCATAGTTTTTAAATAAAGCAAATTTTGTTACCATTGTATATCTTTACTCTTCATGTGTGCATATTTATTTTGCAACGTAGTCACCCTGGTGACGAACAGCTTTCTGACAACGAGAGACCAGTATTTTTATACTGTTACTATAGAATGTTTGATATTGATGGAAAGCTGCAGATTGTGGCTTCATCGACAAAGCCACAGTTAAGTCCTCGAATGCGATCTATAAGTATTAGGTACACATGAAAGCAGGACGGGGCCAAGTCGGAATTGTATGGAGAATGGTCGAAGTCAGTGAAGTCGTGGCATTGGATAGTTGGAGACATGCAGTGCTCTTGTGTGGTATAGCATTGTGTAGATGGACAGAAGGAGAGAATGATCTATGTGTCGACAGTTTTCTGAGAGTCTTGCTGTAATCTGAGGTAGTTCTGTTACACCCTGCCATGTTGCATGCTGCAGCTTAGTGGCAGCGAGCAGCGGCTTGTGTCAGCAGAGTGGGAAATTCGGCTAAGTAATATGCATGTCATGTAACACGTCAACCAATTTTTAGAACAGCATAAAAATTTCTCAAGCATTATTTTTCAGTATGAGCTCGCAGATATCCCTCATTGTCCCTCTTGCTATGATGATTTTTTCATACTTACAAGTAGGGGATGTGTTGTTCCTACAGCATAATGTAACCAGGAAAACATGAGTCACTCGACAGAGCTACTGACCAAAAATCCATTTTAGAATCAGATGGAGCAATCTCATAAGCATTTTGCTCCATTTTCTAATGTTTTGTTCTTGTTGGAAATGAGGGTACGAAATGTGCAGCATTTAACACATTTTGTGTTTTACATATTTAAATACTGCGTAGCACATTGAGCCTATTTCGGACATATTGTTAGAGCTTAAGTTACAGAGTTTTATTGTTAGCAAAATTGTGTATATTTTTCAAACTAGTTATAGTCAGCAGTTAAGTCATGCCTTGTCAGTGGTGCAAAGAAAGTGTTCTACAGTGGAACACATGTTACTTTTTAATTAACTGAGTTTCTTTAATCTGTTAAGCATTTTACCTACTTTGAGAACTGGACGTTGTGTTAGTTGCCAATAGCTCCTATTTCAACATATTTTTAATTTTCAACTGTTTTATTACACTCCTGGAAATGGAAAAAAGAACACATTGACACCGGTGTGTCAGACCCACCATACTTGCTCCGGACACTGCGAGAGGGCTGTACAAGCAATGATCACACGCACGGCACAGCGGACACACCAGGAACCGCGGTGTTGGCCGTCGAATGGCGCTAGCTGCGCAGCATTTGTGCCCCGCCGCCGTCAGTGTCAGCCAGTTTGCCGTAGCATACGGAGCTCCATCGCAGTCTTTAACACTGGTAGCATGCCGCGACAGCGTGGACGTGAACCGTATGTGCAGTTGACGGACTTTGAGCGAGGGCATATAGTGGGCATGCGGGAGGCTGGGTGGACGTACCGCCGAATTGCTCAACACGTGGGGCGTGAGGTCTCCACAGTACATCGATGTTGTCGCCAGTGGTCGGCGGAAGGTGCACGTGCCCGTCGACCTGGGACCGGACCGCAGCGACGCACGGATGCACGCCAAGACCGTAGGATCCTACGCAGTGCCGTAGGGGACCGCACCGCCACTTCCCAACAAATTAGGGACACTGTTGCTCCTGGGGTAACGGCGAGGACCATTCGCAACCGTCTCCATGAAGCTGGGCTACGGTCCCGCACACCGTTAGGCCGTCTTCCGCTCACGTCCCAACATCGTGCAGCCCGCCTCCAGTGGTGTCGCGACAGGCGTGAATGGAGGGACGAATGAAGACGTGTCGTCTTCAGCGATGAGAGTCGCTTCTGCCTTGGTGCCAATGATGGTCGTATGCGTGTTTGGCGCCTTGCAGGTGAGCGCCACAATCAGGACTGCATACGACCGAGGCACACAGGGCCAACACCCGGCATCATGGTGTGGGGAGCGATCTCCTACACTGGCCGTACACCACTGGTGATCGTCGAGGGGACACTGAATAGTGCACGGTACATCCAGACCGTCATCGAACCCATCGTTCTACCATTCCTAGACCGGCAAGGTAACTTGCTGTTCCAACAGGACAATGCACGTCCGCATGTATCCCGTGCCACCCAACGTGCTTTGGAAGGTGTAAGTCAACTACCCTGGCCAGCAAGATCTCCGGATCTGTCCCCCATTGAGCATGTTTGGGACTGGATGAAGCGTCGTCTCACGCGGTCTGCACGTCCAGCACGAACGCTGGTCCAACTGAGGCGCCAGGTGGAAATGGCATGGCAAGCCATTCCACAGGACTACATCCAGCATCTCTACGATCGTCTCCATGGGAGAATAGCAGCCTGCATTGCTGCGAAAGGTGGATATACACTGTACTAGTGCCGACATTGTGCATGCTCTGTTGCCTGTGTCTATGTGCCTGTGATTCTGTCAGTGTGATCATGTGATGTATCTGACCCCAGGAATGTGTCAATAAAGTTTCCCCTTCCTGGGACAATGAATTCACGGTGTTCTTATTTCAATTTCCAGGAGTGTATAAACCTTATTCTTAATTTCATTTAATATGCTAATTATTGGCGTGTAGTATAGTAATAATATAACAGATAGACTATTGAGTTCAGTACTGAAGAGATTTGCACGACTGAAGCACTTTTGAATTTCAATTGAACATTTTTTCCTAGCTTCTTGACAGTGCTGAATCTTCGTACATGTTTTTACATGAGAGAAAAGTTTAATGTTGCTGTATTTTTTATAATTTCAGAAAAATCCTGCAAAAATCAACGGTGTGTACCATGATTTGAAATTGGAATAAGATTATGTACTAAACAGCTTTTGAAGGGTTCACTAGAAGCGGCGATAAAGGTTTGCCGAGATACAACATTCTCCTTGTAGTGGGAGTACGAAAACAGTGAATGACCACAGGTTTTATTTATCATATTCTTTATTTTAATAACGAAGAAACACCCTTAAGTGGATCTGTTTCTGCTTTACTCCAAAGGTGTTTGTCGGACTGCTAGCTTAACTTTAGTATGTCTATCAGCTTCTGGTGGTTGTTCTGTCTGGCAAGGTCCAGTGGTGTTTTCCCCTCGTTATTCCTAGCCCAGCGGTCAGCCCCTGCCTCGAGCAGTGCAGCTGCCACTTCTGCGTGGCCGTTCAGAGCCGCATAGTGCAGCGGCGTTCGCCCCCACTGATTCCTGGCGTTGTGGTAAGGAGTGGCCGCCAGCAGCAGTCGCACCACAGCCTCGTGGCCATGATATGCAGCCATCAGCAGGGGCGTGCTCTGCATTTTGTTCCTGGCATCAGCCTCCGCCCCTGCCTCCAGCAGCAGCCGCCCCACAGCCTCGTGGCCATTACATGCAGCCTTGTGCAGGGGTGTGCTCTGCCAGTCGCTGCTCCTGGCGTCCACCTCTGCTCCACCCTCCACCAGGCACCTCGCTGCCTTCACATGTCCCTTTTTTGCTGCCCAGTGGAGGGCGGTGTATCTGTCCTCGCTCTCATCTCTCTCCCCCACGTCCGCTCCAGCTGCCAGCAGCGTCTGCAGCTCACTGACTGAATCCTCCTTCGCTGCCTGAATCAGTCTGCTGTTCTTCTCCTTTTCAGGCAGGCTCCTGTGCAAAAATGCAAACCGTCACATATTTCTCCAAGTACATGCTTCTGATTAAGAATACTGCAAAAAAACCTGATATGACACCAGTTCCAAAAGTAGATCTATCCAACGAACACCAACTAATCTACAATTTTCTTCATTTGTGATACGAAACAGTGGGACAGCCTGTATTTATTGAAGTACGCATGTACAGTGACATCGTTCTCCCAAAGTCTTCATCAATTAAAAACTCCTACATTCTGTCTCTCCAGACCTTTAGTCATCATATTTTGTCACATTGATTCCTGACATTTAGTGTTTTGCTGTCAGAATGCTGCTGTTAAGCAGCCGTTGCCCTCCACTGAAACAGATGCGTTATGAAGTTATAATAGTCCTCTGTGTGCATTATGTGCAAATTTGTCGAAACATCAACGTCAACAAAGTCAGATAATGTTTGACTCGAAAAAATTAAATCGAAATACTTCAGATATAGGAATAGCTGTGGATTACTCCTTTATTCATACACACAAACATATTTGTTGGTATATACACATATCTTGCAATCAGTTCTCAGCAAGTCTGTATAACAAGCATATCCACATGCAGTCTTACACACTCTCATGTGCACACACATACACAAGCATATCCACATGCAGTCTTACACACTCTCATGTGCACACACATACACATATACATATACACAGTATCACACAACCCGCCCCCCCCCCACACACACATAAAAAACACACACACCCTCGTCCATAGTTCTTGTGGGTGTCTAAAGGCAACAGCAAATCCTCAGTTTGGAGAGTAAATAGATGAATCATGTGCTTGCCTAGGTTACGATTCGCAATACAGCAGCTCCTGAACACAATGTAGACCTGACACTGCTCATGTATTGATTGATACATACGTCATGTGCTTTGTGTGTGACAGCCTCACTACAATATGTCTAATACACAATACCTACATTATGGCACCATAAACTGCATTCCATGCCCTCCAAGATTAGAGTCCTCTCTCAGGCATGGGTCTGTGTGTTGTCCTTAGTATAAATTAATTTAAGTTAGATTAAGTAGTGTGTAAGCCTAGGAGCCAATGACCTCAGCAGTTCGGTCCCATAGGTACCTACCACCTACGTGCGTTCCATGTCATCAGGAATAAAATAATTCATTATACCCTAGAGCTACTGAACATCAAATTCTTTCTATTATTCTGCCTAGTGAGATATTAGAGACAATGAAGAGAGTGAGGATCTGAGTGTGTGGATTATGCCATCCTAGTACATAAGACTGAAAGGGCAGCAGAAGACTCAATCCCAGAAAACATGCCCTTCTAGGGCTCTGCCAAGATACCTCCGGTATAATGGGGCCCAAGAACGTGATGCGGCAGCTAACGACAGGAGAGAAACACTCAAAACCTACATCTACATCTACATCCATACTCCGCAAGCCACCTGACGGTGTGTGGCGGAGGGTACCCTGAGTACCTCTATCGGTTCTCCCTTCTATTCCAGTCTCGTATTGTTCGTGGAAAGAAGGATTGTCGCTATGCTTCTGTGGGGGCTCTAATCTCTCTGATTTTATCCTCATGGTCTCTTCGCGAGATATACGTAGGAGGGAGCAATATACTGCTTGACTCTTCGGTGAAGGTGTGTTCTCGAAACTTTAACAAAAGCCCGTAACGAGCTACTGAGCGTCTCTCCTGCAGAGTCTTCCACTGGAGTTTATCTATCATTTCCGTAACGCTTTCGTGATTACTAAATGATCCTGTAACGAAGCGCGCTGCTCTCCGTTGGATCTTCTCTAACTCTTCTATCAACCCTATCTGGTACGGATCCCACACTGCTGAGCAGTATTCAACCAGTGGGCGAACAAGCGTACTGTAACCTACTTCCTTTGTTTTCGGATTGCATTTCCTTAGGATTCTTCCAATGAATCTCAGTCTGGCATCTGCTTTACCGACGACCAACTTTATATTATCATTCCACTTTAAATCACTCCTGATGCGTACACCCAGATAATTTATGGAATTAAATGCTTCCAGTTGCTGACCTGCTATTTTGTGGCTAAATGATAAGGGATCTATCTCTCTATGTATTCGCAGCACATTAGACTTGTCTATATTGAGATTCAATTGCCATTCCCTGCACCATGCGTCAATTCGCAGCAGATCCTCCTGCATTTCAGTACAATTTTACATTGTTACAACCTCTCGATACACCACAGCATCATCTGCAAAAAGCCTCAGTGAACTTCCGATGTCATCCACAAGGTCATTTATGTATATTGTGAACAGCAACGGTCCTATGACACCCCTGCGGCACACCTGAAATCACTCTTACTTCGGAAGACTTCTCTCCGTTGAGAATGACATGCTGCGTTCTGTTATCTAGGAACTCTTCAATCTAATCACACAATTGGTCTGATAGTCCATATGCTCTTACTTTGTTCATTAAACGACTGTGGGGAACTGTATCGAACGCCTTGCGGAAGTCAAGAAACACGGCATCTACCTGTGAACCCGTGTCTATGGCCCTCTGAGTCTCGTGGACGAATAGCGCGAGCTGGGTTTCACACGACCGTCTTTTTCGAAACCTACAAGCGACAAGCTCCAGAAGAGAATTTTCTGTACTTTAATCACCTCCAAGCAAGTGCACAGCGTATATACAAAATAAAAAAAAGGGGAGCTGCCGACATTGACGTAATAGCTAGCCTCTTCAATGCTCCATGACTATCATTTGGAATAGAATTGAGAGAATAAGACGTATTAACACAGCAATGGAAAAACTACAGGCAACATCTAAAATCCTTTTAGAAAACATTTTATGCAACTTGAATCCAAGCAGCTGAGAACAGGAAAAAACGATTTAATGGTACAGAGTCAGATGGAACACCTGTCAAATGGGAATTTCTCCCTGTTGGAGACGACTCTAGCAATAGTACGTAGCAAGATTATGGGACCAGGACTGAGTAACATTCACTATTCATTTCTCCAAAATATGTCAGAGAAGGGATTAATTCATTTATTGAATATCTTAAATGAAATATGGACCAGCCAAATCTACAGCCCGGAAATGCAGACTCCTCGGGTAGTAAAATGGGATAGGCGCCTCAGTGCAGTCCGTCATACTGTTCCATCATCCATTTTAAAGTCTTGTTAACACACGATAGAAAAATGATGGAATACAAATTAGAAAGGTAGTCTGAGAATTGAAAAGCACTGTCCCTTCGACATAGAGGTTTTAAAAAGTGTATCGGCACGACTGAACTCTAGTATCATTATTACTGATACATCACTTGCGTTCAGTGACAATCAATATTTTCCAGCAGTGTATACGGATTTGACAACCGATTATGATTCTATTCGTATGCCCCCATTAATAAATGAGTTGAAGAATCATGACGTCCCCCAGTCATTCATGCGCAAGCTCAACCGATTGTTGGTCGATAGAAGCCTGTTTATTACAAGAAAGAGCGGGGCCAAAGAGAACAAGGAAGGGGTTATCATTAGGCTCACCATTGCTGTTCAGTCGGTTTACATCAGAATTACATTCAATGTTTCACCTAAGTGTGGGATGTAGATGCATGCAGTATGCACATGATTTATATATTTATACTCGTATCGCTAGTTTTCCTGAGTTTCAGAGCATATGGATAAGGCTGTGGTATTGTTCAGTTAATGGCTCAATGAGAACTGCCTCGACGTATTGCCTGATAAATCAGCTGTGTGCCTATATACGAGACATAGGCTTAACCTAACAAAAATTGTAATGTTAGGACCCTTTATATTCCCAGTCTAAAGAGTGGTCAAGTTCTCAGGGCTTTGTATCCATCATAACATCATCACATTACATTAATCAGATAATTAACAAATCTGAAGGTGCCAGGAGTATCCCTCGCGCTGTGACAGGAGTTCGTTGAGAAGCACACTCAAGGATCTTCATTAGCATATACAGCGCACTGATAATACCTTACATGTATTACGGATGCATCCGTTACAGTTAAGCAACGCAGAATTGACTACATAAATTATGTGTTACTGTGAAGTTATCACAGCACTGAAGTCGACTCCAACTAAAGCCTCGGTAATGGAATTAAATGTATTCCCGACGCACGTCTTCTTCTTCTTCTGCTTTGTTAGGACCCTTCAGGATCACGTGTGGCTTTTTCTTTCTTTTTCTGTTAAATCCACTTTGATGCTGGTGTCCGGCCACCTGTGACCATCCACCAGTCCTTTATGCTTCTCCCTGTCCTGTGCTACTGCCTGCAAACTCCTTTCTTTTATTTCTACAGCCTTCGAGTCATCTCTGACTTCCTTCACGCAGTTGTTTCCCATCTGACATGTTGCATTCCATATCTTCTTAGTCAATCTCTCCTCGTCCATCCTCATGATGTGCCCAACAAATCGTAACCTCTTCCGCAACTCGCTCGATATGGGTTCAGTATTTTCATACAATTCCTGTCCTGTTATGTTCTGTGTATCCAGATATCACTATGTTTTATGGTGCCCCATATGTCTCTCAAGATTTTCCGCTCCTCCTTTTCCGAAAGTACACAAGCTCTCTTGTCGAATGTGATCGTTTATGATGCAAACAGAGCAGCGTTTCCTACAGTTGCTATGTAATGTCGAAATTTGGCATTCCGTTACAGATTTTTCTTGCCATATTTTGCTTTCACCGCGTACCGTAGGTTCTGTAAAAGCTGTTCGTATCTACTGCGCTACCGTTGCTCTGTATTCCACCAATTATCTTCTCCCCCAAATAACGAAAACTGTTTCTTTCTCAACTACTTGGCCATAAATCTCCGATTCAGACTCAGTGTTCATTGTCTTGGTCTTCTTACATGCAATCTTCAGTCCGACCTTTTCTGCTGTATCGGCTAGATATTTTAGTGCTGTCTTTGCCTCTTCTTCTGTCTCACTTTAGAGTGCAATGTCATCTGCGAATTGCAGGGAGTCCACTGTTGCATTATGTTTGCCATTGTACCCTATTTGCACACCTTTGATCTTCATGTTACTATTTAGTTGTCTCCACTGTCTCACTGCTTCGTCCGAAACCAGGTTAAATAAAATTGGTGACAGTCTGTTCCCTTGGCGGATTCCTTTTTTTTTATTACGAAGCTGTCTGACAGCGTACTGCGATGCCTGATCCTGGCAACAGTGTCGCTTAACGTTTCCTCTATTACTGCGTGTGTTGCAGCATCCAGTCCTCTAACACGGCAAGCAGAGTACTTCCGTCAGCTGAATCGTTGGCCTTTCGGAAGTCCACAAATGTCACTATTGTCTTTTATCCTTTCCTACCTCTGTGTTCTATTATCCTCTTTATTCCAAATATCTGTTCTGTACAGTCCTTCCCTTTTTTAAAGGCACACTGGCACACTCTTATTCCTGGCCCCAGTTGTTAATCAGCCTTGTACTCCACGTTTAAGACAGAGATGCCTTTGTAGTCCAGTACTTTCTTGTCTCCTTTCTTCTGCAGTGGTATTATAATGGCTTCTTTCCAGTCAATGGGTATTTCCTTATTTTTCCAGATATTCATTATTATATTGTACATACTTCTTTCTATTTGAGGCCCACCCCACTTGATCTCTTCAGCACAGATACCATCACTGCCTGATGCCTTGTTATTTTTGAGGTTTTTAATCACCCCTGCCACTTCTGCCCTGGTGGGTCCATTGTCTAGAATATCTTGACTTTTGTCTCTAGAGCATTAGTGTGTCCACTTTACTGTCAGTGCTTCTGCATTCAGAAAATCCCTAAAATATCTAACCATTTCCTCGCACACTTCTTTCTCGCCAATTTTTGTTGTGCCATCTTGTCCTATTACGAAGGGTCTTTTGCCTCGAGTCCGCAGCTCGTGGTCGTGCGGTAGCGTTCTCGCTTCCCGCGCCCGGGTTCCCGGGTTCGATTCCCGGCGGGGTCAGGGATTTTCTCTGCCTCGTGATGACTGGGTGTTATGTGCTGTCCTTAGGTTAGTTAGGTTTAAGTAGTTCTAAGTTCTAGGGGACTGATGACCATAGATGTTAAGTCCCATAGTGTTCAGAGCCATTTGAACCATTTTTTTTTTTTTTTGCCTCGAAGCCTTTAATTCTGCTCTTTATTTCTCTGAAAAAGACACGTTATTTGTATTTCTTGAAGCCTTTATTTGCTTCTTCAAGTTTCTCATTCCATCTACTTCACTTTGCATTTCTGATGGTTTTGCTAGCAATTTTTCTCGCATTCTGGAAGTTCGACCAGTCTTCTTGCTTTTTACAGGATTGTCATTTCATCCATTCTTTCCTCCTGATCTCGACTGCATTCTCAAATTCATTCGTCCACCACTCATAATTCCGTTTCTTGTTGTTAGCAGCCAGCAGCACTGCCTCTTCTTCCATCATATCTCTCACTCTCTTCCAATCACTCTGAACTACCATTCTCTTTGCATACTCTGCTCTGTGTTTTTTCAAAAGATCTAGGTCGATTCCGTGTTTATGGTCCTACGTTTCCTTGGTCTGTTGGCTATCCGTCTGCATTTCATTTCGAAGGTAGCGATCTGATTCCATGCTGCTATTTTTCCTCACTTTCGTGTTCATAATCTTTCTGTGATTCTTGGCACGGATTGCTACATAGTCTAACTGTTTTTCCCCTATGCTGTTTCCAGAGCTGATCCACGTTGTTTTCTTGCTTGCCTTAGCTTTTTAATGGGTGATCATTATTCTCATCTTGTGTCTCCCAATCTCTCACAATTTTTGTTTGTTCTCTTGTGAGCTGGGTAATCTCCCACAGGATCTCTAAACTTCCTTTCCGTGACTATTTGCGCGTTAAAATCGCCTAGCAAAATAGTGACACCTCTTTTGTCCCATTTGTCACTACCTCATCCAACGTGGACCAAAACTGTTCTGTTCCTACTTTGTCTTTTCTGTTCTTATCATTTTTTGGTGCATGTGCATTCACTAGAGTATAGGTTTTGTTTCCTATTTTCACTGTCACATACGACAGCCTCTCGTTTATGACCTTCCACGCAGTGATACCATCCAGGTGTCTACGATCTACTATAAAGGCTGTGGCAACCATAAAAGGTTGCTTTGCACCCAACATAGGGTTTCCCGACGTAGATCAAATAACGTTTCATCATCAGAATCTTCCTGAAACGTATTCATTTCTTAAATGAAAATCTGATAACAGGGATTAAAGTGCTATGCAGGCATGTATTGAATTAAGAAGATATTTACTTCGATGCTCCGTCCTTCTGCAAATACGTCGCCACTTCCCAAAATATAAACTGCTTCATCACGCCCTACGCTAACACCTTAGTGTAGCTGCATATCAAGACGCAACTTCTTTTCAGCCGAGGTACACTGAGTGAGAAATGTTTAGCTAGCAAACTAGCACCTGGACCATCCCAACCTCAGATCTACGAGGATAGGTCTAAATAAAAAGAGGAAATCCATTTGTAGAATGCAATGCTAATCGCGGAGGCAAATTCAAGCTCCCTGAAGTTGTGTTCATACTCACAGCAGAACTCATAGCGCTTTTAGACGGATTTAAATACGCAAAAGAAGTGCAAGAAGAAAAAAAGTCAATTTTACCAGACTCACGTTCAGCAATGATGCTCATAAAAGGCTACTACGCCAACATAACGAAAATTATCTATTATCCCGCATTTTAGAGGCAAGGCAGTAGATTTCCCGCATAAAGAGTACGACTATCATATTACGGCTCAAGATGCACAATGGAATGAAAGGAAATGAAAATGTAGACAAGCTGGCCAAGGAAGCTCTTTACACCGCTGCAGCGAAATACGATAAAGTGTCACACAACAATCTTCACATCGTATAAATTATATTCAGTGCCAGAAGGAATGAAAATCTACAACGGTTTGGCGACATTGAGGAGAGACACTACGCCCCAGTGGTAGCTAATGACCCATCACGTCCCAAGTACCAAAATCGCAGGTACAGCGGAAACTTTGCACTGAGGTGTTGAAAGTCGTGGGGAGCCCCCTAATACCACGTCCTTTTGCCCTGCACAGTGCAGCGACTCGGCGTGGCGAGGACTCAACAAGTATTTGGAAGACGCCAGCAGAAATACTGTAGCATTCTGCCTCTAAAGCCGTCCGTAACTGCGAGAGTGTTGCCAGTGCAGGATTTTGTGAACGAACTGACCTCTTGAGTATGTCTCATAAATTTTCGGCTATTCATGTCGGGTGCTCGAATTCTCCAACCTATCAACAACAGGGGCCCAGTGACATGGAGAGCATCTGCAGCCATTCATGGACTTTATATTCCCAG
The DNA here is from genome assembly GCF_021461395.2 of Schistocerca americana. Taxonomy (NCBI): domain Eukaryota; kingdom Metazoa; phylum Arthropoda; class Insecta; order Orthoptera; family Acrididae; genus Schistocerca; species Schistocerca americana. The sequence continues at coordinate 34,596,182 of NC_060126.1, forward strand.
GAAACGATGGAATTTGTATAGGTGATGATGCGCCAAGTAGCCGGACATAATTTCCAGTCAATGATCTGTTCAGTAGGATCAGAGGACCTAGTCCATTTCATAGCTCACACCATTATGGAGCCTTCAAATGGCTCTGGGCACTATGGGACTTATCTGAGGTCATCAGTGCCCTAGATCTTAGAACTACTTAAACCTAACTACCCTAAGGACACCACACACATCCACGCCCGAGGCAGGATTCGAACCCGCGCCCGTAGCAGTCGCGCGGATCCGGATTGAATCGCCTAGAACCGCTCGGCCACGGTGGCCGGGTATGGAGCCTTCACCAGCTTGCACGATGTCTTGTTGACAACTTGGGTCCATGGTTTCGTTGGGCCTCCGCCACACTCAAATCCTACCATTGTCTGTTACCAGCTGAAATCGGGACTCGTCTGACCATTCCATGGTTTCCAGTCGTCTAGGATCTCATCGATATGGTCATGACTCTAGGAGAAGCGCTGCAGGCTGCGTCGTGCTGTTTTCAGTCACTTGCGCCAGTTGTCTGCTGCAATAATCCACTAATGCCGAAATTAAATGCACTGTCCCACGAATACGTTCGTCGTACGTCCCACATCTGCGGTTATTTTACGCTGTGTTGCTTGTCTGTTAGTACTGACAACTCTACGCAAAGGCCGCTGCTCTCGGTCTTTAAGCCAAGTCCGTCGGCCACTGCGTTGTCCGTGGTGAGAGGTAATGCCTGAAATGTTTCATTCTCCGAAAAGGAATGTCCCATGCGTCTAGCTCCAAAGAACCTTCTGCATTCAAAGTCTGTTAATTCGCGTCGTGAGGCCACAATCACGTCGGAAACCTTTCCACATGAATCACTGGGTACAAATAAAAGCATCGCCATTGCACTGCCCTTTTTTACCTCGTGTACGCGATACTATCGCCGTCTGTATATGTGCATATCGCTATCCCGCGACCTTGGTCACCTTAGTTTGTAGTAACATTGGCGCGAATTTGCTTCAATCACGGGATATTCCGCCAAATCTCTACTACCTGAACATAATCAAATCTTCTTCATGTGAATGCGGAAGTGAAGAAGGTGTTAAGCACATTGTCTTCAGGTGACACAGAAGGTATCCAGAATCTGCGAAACTATTACAGTATCTGATGTCCTCTGGAGATGCTTTGCCTGCAAATATTAAGATCCTTCTAGCAACAGAAGGCACGGAAGTGTGTGGTTCCTCTACAGTTTTGTAACAGATGTTCAAAAAAAATGGTTCCAATGGCTTTGAGCTCTATGGGACTTAACATCTGATGTCATCAGTCCCCTAGAACTTAGAACTACTTAAACCTAACTAACCTAAGGACGTGACACACATCCATGCCCGAGGCAGGATTCGAACCTGCGACCTTAGCAGTCGCGCGGCTCTGGACTGAGTGCCTAGAACCGCTAGACCACCGCGGCCGTGGAAACCATTTTGTTTAAAGTTTGTGAATATTCTAAGGTACTGAATCTGTGATGCTGGTCTCTTAACGTACTTCAGTACTAGGCCCCTCTACCAGCTATAGCTTTTGTTTGTACAAATATAGGACGATCTCAGGCTGTCGTAAGCCTTGCTCATAAACCTTCGTGAAAAAATTGTGCCAGATTGGATTCATATGAGAAAATTTCCAACGGTATTTTGTGGTTGTTAGCCGAGTTATTCTTTTTATGTATCTTTCAGCCAATTTAACCTGTCACTGTTACATTTTTCTATTTTGTAACTCGTCTGATGATGGCAGTAGATGTAATTAGCCATTGTGAATCGTACTGCAATGCATGAGAAACACGGGCGTTTATGAATAACCGGCCAGACATGACATTCCTTTACAGACTTTATGTCTCCAACAGATAACCACAAATTCTAGTATTGTAAGACTACATAGTTTCAAGCATTCTCTCAAGTGTACACCTCCAATTAACTGAAAGCACGCTTTCAAGTCTGGGAAAGTATTTAATATCCAGTGGCACACTTCTCTCAGATACGTTTAAGAAGTTCGTGTCCAGCATGGTTCCATCAGTCAGGAATTTTTTTGAAGATAATTTTCACCTTTGTCACTTTCATGTTAAAATTTGATTTTTTGCAGGTCTCCATTCTTGTTGATCAGCAAACTGATTTCATGAGTATCTTCCTTAGATATTATTTTACGTATAGAAATGTTTCCAAGTCAGTGGCGTATAATTTTGCTGTCAGCAGCCATCCCCACCGAATCAGATTTTTTTAATTTTTTAAATTGATAATGTTATCTTAAGGTAAGGAATGAAGAGGTTCTGCTCAGATTCGGAGAGGAAAGTAATATATGGAAAGGACTGACAAGAAAAAGGGACAGGATGATAGGACATTATTTATTAAAACACATCCCGGAATAATTTTCATGGAAATAGGGGAAGACTGCAGAGGTAGACAGAGATCGGAATGCATATAATTGAAGATGTAGGTAGCAAATGCTACTGTGAGGTAATAAGATTGGTACAAGAGTAACTCATGACGAGTCGCATCGTCCGCAGCTCGTGGTAGTGCGGTAGGGTTCCCGGGTTCGATTCCCGGCGGGGTCAGGGATTTTCTTTGCCTCGTGATGACTGGGTGTTGTGTGATGTCCTTAGGTTAGTTAGGTTTAAGTAGTTCTAAGTTCTAGGGGACTGATGACCATAGATGTTAAGTCCCATAGTGCTCAGAGCCATTTGAACCATTTTTTGAACGGGTCGCATCAAATTAGTCATAAACTCATGACTCAAAAAACGTGATGTTAAAGTCTACGAACATTATGGTTAGTTGCGATTTGTAGATTGAGGTGAGAGATAAAATATATCTGTTTAGTCGACCAATAGATCGGATGTGGCTCCAACTGCAGCTGCATTGACGTGGTATGATGTAGATTATCTCCTGAAGTAATTTTAATCTGCTATTTAATAAGCCTGCTAATACTGGAAACCGGCAGTGAGTAATATCATGTCTACAATCTTACTGTGACGATACCCTTCTGTTCCTTGGGATTAATACCGCTAGCCCGCCAATAAAATCTCTTGGAAGTATTAGTTAGACTAAAATTTCACAATACATAAAAGTAAACTAATTGCCACTTGTCGCCAATGGGTACTCAAAAAATTGCACAGGCATTCCTTCGACGCTCACTGCTTTACTTTTTAAGACGTCCGTCTCAGACACTTCTTGTTTGGTTATAGCGAATACTATGCTGTCGTCACAGTCTCCAGTAAATTGGTCTTTACAGGTGGTCTCCAGATGCACTAGTTGACTCTAGAGTGTTTATTTGAATTTCTGAAAACGTGTTGTGTAGTTGCTTACTCAGTGTGACATTTTGGTCTGTCCTTGCCCATTATCTGTTCTGTCGGTGCCTGATTTGCCCCTTTATCCTCAAACTGTGAAACTACTTTATTGGCGCCCACCTAAATAGGGACAAACGATCATCATAATAAATCATCCGCGTGAGCTCTGATTTCTTTTATTTTAAGCGTTCGCACGTCCTGTATGCTGTTCGAGAGTGAAACTATAGAGAAGTAGCATGAAGGTGGTTCGGTGAACTCTCTGCCAGGCATTTAATTGTGATTTGCAAAGTAATCATGTACATGTCGATCCTGCCGTGTAATCGTAAAATTGATGTCTGACCTCCAATGTAGTTCCTTCCATTACGTACATGCCCCTCTTGTAAAATTTAGCTGTGTTAGTTTGATTGTTATGGGCTTTTCTATCATGGTATCTTTTCTTGTAGTGGGTCGTCGGTCCAGTTTTGACACTGACTATCACGCATACGTGATGCACCCAGGGGCGGTTCTAGAAGTTGGTCTAGGGGGGGGGGGGGCTAATTAGGGGGGGGGGTTGGTTGGCGGAGTGGAATATCACTTAACAAAAGGAGAGTTGGGGGTCCTCCGCCGACAAATTGGTAAAATTTGGTGTTGCTTAAAGTGGTTTTTCGTAACTGTTTTGGAGTTCAGGGTAAAAGAAACTAATTGTCACATGGAAGATTTTATAAATTACATAAACCATGAAAAAGGTCAACTTACAACAAATACGTTTTCATGAATTTTTTGGATACAGAAGGTGACATGAATGTACAAACTTGAACTTGACGTGAATATAAAAATATTCTGTAACAAAATTCACTGTATATTTCCGTATTCTGCCCAATTTGTCATGCTCATTCGCCTCTGTGTCTTTTTACTGAATATGTCAATGATATTTTCAGTCTCCATATCTCTTTCTTTATGGATATTTGCAAGAGCTAATTCATTTAGTCTCACCTGCCCTATTGTGTTACGCAAATATGTCTTTATTAGTCTCAAAGTAGAGAAGCTTCGTTCAGGAGTGCTTTTGGCGACAGGAATGATCCCAAATATTTGAAGTAAAACATATAAATTTGGGAAAAACTGCTTGTCGCATTTCTTTAATGCTTCAGTTACTGTTTCAGGTCTTTTACTTTCATCAACCCACTTTTTCTTCCATAGTTTCAACTCTCCTTTCACTAAATGCGAAGAACTCTCCAAAAACTGTTCATATTTCTCAGATGCCATGATCACTTCATACCCACTATGTTTTAGACAGTATGCAGGAATAAGACCTTCATGTGGTAATATGGCGCGAAAACCTTGGGGAAATCTTGTTTCTAGCTCGGCAATAAAACGATCCACAACAGGTAAAAATACTGTTCGCGTGAAGCATTCCTCGGCGTTTGAAGCAGGAACGTTGTCTCTTTTGGTTTGTGATGAAATAGTTCTTGCCATTGCTAGTACACTTCCAATATCTTCTGCCAGTTTAACAGCGTCTTCAAAAATACTTCCGAATTCTATTTCCGAATCCATCCTTATATTGTTGAACACCTCAAGCACATCATTGGCATTATTTAAGGCAGTTGTTAAATCCATTTTAGGACTTTGGAGCTGTTCGCTTAGTCTTAAAGAGAATCAATATGCTGTAGTTGCTAAAGCTACTACGAAGTCTCCTCTTCGGACAGTAGATCTAAACATACAAGCTTTACTAGCCGTTTCTGCATTGGTTTCACGACCACTTGAAAGTTCGTCAAGCAAGGTCACTTCCGGGACAAATAGCTCCTTGAAAGTAATAAGGCTATCGTGTCTTTCCACCCATCTTGTTGGACACACTGCCTTCAACTTTGTTTTCTTTGACCCTGTGAACGGTAGTCGTGATATAGCTTCCTCTAGGGAACTTTTTCTGTTTGCAGAGGCAGACAAGAACGCTGAAACTGATCCTACAGTTCCCATCATATTTCTAACTATCGGAGTATCACAATTGGAGTAGCACAAGTTCAAAGAGTGGCTAAAACAGTCGGTATAAACAGCCAACGGCTGCTTACTTAAAATAAGAGCTTGAACTCCTTTAAATCTTCCAGCCATGTTTCAGCCACCACCATAGCCCTGTCCACGAAGATACTGATAGCTCAGCCCCAGTGTCTTGAGTTCTTCACCGATGGCCTCTGCAATCGAAGTGCCAGTACTTGATTTAAGCTCAGTAAAACCCAGAAAGTCTCCTTTCGTAACAAAGGTCTCTATGCCAATGTACCTAACACAAAATGTCATCTGCTCCATAGTGGTGACATCAGTTGTTTCATCACATTTAATGCTAAAAAATTTAGCCTTTTTCACATCTCTCGATATTGAGGAGCGAATACCGTCACCAATGCAATGTATGACTACGTTTTGGACTGTGTTACTTCTCATTGAACTGTTTTGACCACATGTACTGAAATGTTTTAAATCTTTATCTCCAGTATCCACAAGAAAAGCCAAAAGACTCTGAAATACTCCATTTTTCCCTCTAGAAGATCAGTTTTTTCTTCCTTTAGCTGAGGAATTAAACCATGATCAGGTTGGTTGGTTGGTTTGGGGAAGGAGACCAGACAGCGTGGTCATCGGTCTGATCGGATTAGGAAGGGATGGGGAAGGAAGTCGGCCGTGCCCTTTCAGAGGAACCATCCCGGCATTTGCCTGGAGTGATGTAGGGAAATCACGGAAAACCTAAATCAGGACGGCCGGACGCGGGATTGAACCGTCGTCCTCCCGAATGCGAGTCCAGTGGCTAACCGCTGCGCATGATCAGGATGTCCTCGTAAAGGTAGGTTATTTCTTGCACACAGGTCTATAGTCTTTATAGTAGGCCTCAAGCGTTTCCGGTTTTCTTCAATAACTGAAGATTTCTTGGTATCAAGGACAACAGCAATACATTTTTACCTGATTCCATAGACTTGGTGAATTCTGTGGCCTTCTACATGAAAAATTTGTGATATTTTGTGTTTGCATGATGATGAAGATCTTCCGTAGCCTTTTTGTATTTGACCAATGGTTCTTTTACCAGTGTTTTCGACACCTATAAAAATAAATTGAAAAGGTCTTAGGTAAAGAATTAGGTGAATAAAAATTAGTGCAAACTCCAAATCTTGTAAGCACTCGAAATGTTAGCAACATAGAAATTTTTGCTGAAAAACCAAGCCTGAAAACTATTTCATCTACATCTACAGCTACGTGATTACTCTGCTATTCACAATAAAATGCCTGGCAGAGGGTTCAATGAACCACCTTCATGCTGTCTCTCTATCGTTCCACTCTCGAACGGCATGCGGCAAAAACGAGCACGTAAATTTTTCCGTGCGAGCCCTGATTTCTGTTACTGTATCGTGGTGATCATTTCTCCCTATGTAGGTGGGTGCCAACAGAATGTTTTCTCAATCGGAGGAGAAAACTGATGATTGAAATTTCATGAGAAGATCCCGCCGCAACGAAAAATGCCATTGTTTTAATGATTGCCACTCCAATTCACGTATCATGTCTGTGACACTATCTCGCCTATTTCGCGATAATACCTTTTTTTTTACTTTTTCGATGTCATCCATCAGTCCCACCTGATGCTGATCCCACACCACACAGCAGTACTCCAGAACTGGGCTGACAAGTGTAGCGTAAGCAGTCTCTTTGGTAGACCTGTTGCACCTTCTAAGTGTTCTGCCAATGAATCGCAGTCTTTGGTTTGCTGTACCCACAACATTATCTATGGCATCGTTCCAATTTAGGTTATTTGAAATTGTAATCCCTAAGTATTTAGTTGAATTCACAGCCTTCAGATTTGTGTGACTTATCGCGTAATCGAAATTTAGCTGATTTCTTTTAGTACTCATGTGAATGACTTCGCACTTTTCTTTATTCAGGGTCAATTGCCACTTTTAGCACCATACAGATATCTTATCTAAATCATTTTGCAAGTCGTTTTGATCATCTGATGACTTTACAAGACGGTAAATGACAGCATCATCTGCAAACAAGACGGCTACTCAGATTGTCACCTACGTCGTTAATATAGATCAGGAACGCCGGATATTACTTCTGTTTTACTCGATGACTTTCCGTCTATTACTACGAACTGTGACATTTCTAACAGGAAATCACGAATCCAGTCGCACAACTGTGGCGATACTCGATAGGCACGCAGTTTGATTAGAAGACGCTTGTGAGGAACGGTGTCGAAAGCCTTCTGGAAATCTAAAAATATGGAATCAATTGGACATCCCCTGTCGATAGCACGTATTACTTCATGAGTATAAAGAGCTAGTTGTGTTTCACAAGAACGATACTTTCTGAATCCGTGCTGACTATATGTGAATAAATCGTTTTCTTCGAGGTACTTCATAATGTTTGAATACAGTATATGTTCTAAAACCCTACTGCAAATCGACGTTAGTGATATAGGCCTGTAATTCAGCTGATTACTCCTACTTCCCTTTTTTGGTATTAGTGTGACTTGAGCAATTTTTCAGTCTTTAGGTACATATCTTTCTGTGAGCGAGTGGTTGTATATAATTGCTAAATATTGAACTATTTTATCAGGAATACTCTGAGAGGAACCTGACTGGTATACAATCTGGACCGAAGGCCTTGCCTTTGTTAAGCGATTTAAGCTGCTTTGTTACACCTAGGATATCTACTTCTATGTTTCTCGTCTTGGCAGTTGCTCTTGATTGGAATTCACGAATATTTACTTCGTCTTCTTTGGGGAAGGAGTTTCGGAAAACCGTGTTTAATAACTCTGCTTTAGTGGCACTGTCATCAGTGACTTCACCGTTGTTATCGCGCAGCGAAGATATTGATTGTTCTTGCCACTGGTGTGCTTTATGTTTGACCAGAATCTCTTTGGGTTTTTGCCAGATTTCGAGGCAGAATTTAGTTGTGGAAATTATTAAAAGCAACTCGCATTGAAGTACGCGCCATATTTCTAACTTCTGTAAAACTTTGCCAATCTTGGGGATTTTGCGTTCTTTTAAATTAGGCATGCTTTTTTCGTTGCTTCTGCAACAACGATCTGACCTGTTTTGTGTACCATGGGGGATCAGCACCATGACTTATTAATTTATGTGGTCTATATCTCTCAATTCCTGTTAATACTATCTCTTTGAAAACATTCCACAACTTTTCTACACTTACATGATCAGATCGGAAGGAGTGAAGACTGTCTCTTAAAAATGCGTTAAGAGCATTTTATCAGCTTTTTTAAATAGATATACTTTGCGTTTCTTTTTGATGGTTGTGGGTGTTACGGTATTCAGTCTAGCAGCAACTGTCTTGTGGTCGCTAATACCTGTATTCGTCACAACACTTACTATTTGTCCGAGATTATTTGTTGCTAAAAGGTCAAGTTTGCTTTCGCAACCATTTACGCTTAGAGTGGGCTCATGAACTAATTGTTCAAAATAATTTTCTGAGAAAGCACTCAGTACAATTTCGGATCATGTTTTATGCCTGCCGCCGGCTTTAAACGTATAATTTTTCCAGCATATCGAGGGTAGATAGAAGTCTCCACCGACTATAACTGTATGAGCGGGGTACGTATTTGAAATGAGACTCAAGTATTCTTTGAACTGTTCAGCAATTATGTCTTCTGAGTCAGGGAGTCGGTAAAACGATCCAATTAATAGTTTAGTCCGATTGTCAGGTATAGCCTCTACCCATACTATTTCACATGAACTATCTACTTCAATTTCGCTACAAGGCAAACTACCTCTAACAGCAACAAATACTTCACCACCAACTGTATTTAATCTCTCCTTTCTCAAAACTGTTAGATCGTTTGACAAAATTAATAGTTTAGTCCGATTGTCAGGTATAGCCTCTACCCATACTATTTCACACGAACTATCTACTTCAATTTCGCTACAAGGCAAACTACCTCTAACAGCAACAAATACTTCACCACCAACTGTATTTAATCTCTTCTTTCTGAAAACTGTTAGATCGTTTGACAAAATGTCGACTGAACGTATTTCCAGCTTTAGCCACCTCTCTGTACCTACAACTATTTGAGGTTCAGTGCTTTCTGTTAGGGCTTGGAGCTCTGGTTCTTTCTTCCCAACACAGCTACGACAATTTACAACTACAATACCAGTCGTTTCTACAACTACCTTCCTGTGTTTTACCTGTCCACTTTCTGACGGACGCCCCTTCTGTGGTTCCCTGAGACCCTCTAACCTAAAAAAACCGCCCAGCCCCTTCCACACAGCCCCCGCTACCCATGTAGCCGCCTCCTGTGTGTAGTGGACTCCTGACCTATTAAGCGGAACACGGAAAACCCACCACCCCACCTCCAGTTGGCTGCACCCTGTACTCTTCATGGGATCCGGAAACACCCTTTCCACACCCAGAATGACTCCCCACAGAATGCACACAAAGTGCATAGTGGCTTCCTTTCTCCTCCTGGGCAGCCAAGTTCCTAAGGGGCCTCATTACGCGCCTAACGTTGGAGCTCCGAACTACCAGCAAACCCACCCTCTGTGAGTGCCCAGACCTTGCGGGCCGAGAAGTTTCCTCTGGAACGGTGTGGACGACTGCATCCGGCTCAGAGAGTTCGTCAGCCACAGATAACGCCCGAAAGCTGTTCGTCAAACGAACCTGGGAGGCCCTACGATCGACCTCACGGAAAGTTTTTCGCTGCCTGCGAGACTTTGGAATGGTCTCCCACTCGACCACGGGTGAGGGGTCAACCTCAGTGCAGGCAGTACCCGGGGAGGTCACAGCAGTGGACCTACCAGAGGACACGTGGGACGTGCTCGACGTCCCTCGCATCCCCGCCTCCGATCCCCCACTGTGACGCCCCTTGGCAGCAGCCTCAAGCTGTATGATGGAAGCCACCGCAGCGTGAAGCTGTGAGCGAAGGGTCGCCAGCTCAGTGCGCATCTGTACAGAACAATCACAGTTCCTATCCATTACTGCACTCCTCCTGTTTGAAGCTCTTAAAAATACGTAACAAGCGAAGGGTGTACACGCCTTAGTAGTAGCAGGAACTAGCGGTGCGCTCTCGCTGACGGTCTAACTGACACTGACTGAGCTGCTCTAACCAAACATACAAGCCTGCACGATACGAGAGTCGATACAACGGTCGATAGCAATGGTGGTACTGTACGCTACACTGTTATTGAAATAAAAGGTTGTACCTAGTAAGCACTCGAACAAGCAAGAAATTACAAAAATAAACTGGTAACTACACAGATAACTAAAAATAAGTCGCACCTGTTTTTAAAATACGTAAAAAGCAAACGGTGTACTCGCCTTAGTAGTAGCAGGAACTAGCGATGCGCTCTCTCTGACGGTCTAACTGACTAATTTGAATAATTATGTTTGTGTATCTGAAGTGTCTCCGATTAAAAACGTCACCTACAAGTTATTTATGTCTTTTTACCAAGCCAGTTAATGGACACCCCCATGATCCATAGACCTTGCCGTCGGTGGGGAGGCTTGCGTGCCTCAGCGACATAGATAGCCGTACCGTAGGTGCAACCACAACGGAGGGGTATCTGTTGAGAGGCCAGACAAACGTATGGTTCTTGAGGAGGGGCAGCAGCCTTTTCAGTAGCTGCAGGGGCAACAGTCTGGATGATTGACTGATCTGGTCTTCTAACATTAACCAAAACGGCCTTGCTGTGCTGGTACTGCAAACGGCTGAAAGCAAGGGGAAACTACGGCCGTAATTCTTCCCGACGGCATGCAGCTTTACTGTATGGATAAAGGATGATGGCGTCCTCTTGGGTAAAATATTCCGGAGCTGAAATAGTCCCCCATTCGGATCTCCGGGCGCGGACTACTCAGGAGGACATCGTTTACAGGAGAAAGAAAAACTGGCGTTCTACGGATCAGAGCGTGGAATGCCAGATCTCTTTATCGGGCAGGAAGGTTAGAAAATTTAAAAAGGGAAATAGATAGGTTAAAGTTAGATATAGTGGGAATTAGCGAAGTTCGGTGGCAGGAGGAACAAGACTTTTGGTCAAGTGAATACAGGGTTATAGAAACAAAATCAAATAGGGGTAATGCAGGAGTAGGTTTAATAATGAATAAAAAAATAGGAGTTCGGGTAAGCTACTACAAACAGCATAGTGAACGCATTATTGTGGCCAAGATAGACACGAAGCCCACGACTACAACAGTAGTACAAGATTATATGCCAACTAGCTCTGCAGATGACGAAGAAATTGATGAAATGTATGATGAGATAAAAGAAATTATTCAGGTAGTGAAGGGAGACGAAAATTTAATAGTCATGGGTGATTGGAATTGAAGAGTAGGAAAAGGGAGAGAAGGAAACATAGTAGGTGAATATGGATTGCGGCTAAGAAATGAAAGAGGAAGCCACCTGGTAGAATTTTGCACAGAGCATAACTTAATCATAGCTAACACTTGGTTCAAGAATCATGTAAGAATGTTGTATACATGGAAGAACCCTGGAGATAGTAGAAGATATCAGATAGATTATATAATGGTAAGACAGAGATTTAGGAACCAGGTTTTAAATTGTAAGACATTTCCAGGGGCAGATGTGGACTGTGACCACAATCTATTGGTTATGAACTGTAGATTACAACTGAAGAAGCTGCAAAAAGGTGGGAATTTGAGGAGATGGGACCTGGATAAACAGAAAGAACCAGAGGTTGTAGAGAGTTTCAGGAAGAGCATAAAGGAACTATTGACAAGACTGGGGGAAAGAAATACAGTTGAAGAAGAATGGATAGCTTTGAGGGATGAAGTGGTGACGGCAGCAGAGGATCAAGTAGGTAAAAAGACGAGGGCTAGTAGAAATCCTAGGGTGACAGAAGAAATACTGAATTTAATTGATGAAAGGAGAAAATATAAAAATGCAGTACATGAAGCAGGCAAAAAGGAATACAAACGTCTCAAAAATGAGATCGACAGGAAGTGCAAAATGGCTAAGCAGGCATGGCTAGAGGACAAATGTAAGGATGTAGCGGCTTACCTCACTAGGGGTAAGATAGATACTGCCTAAAGGAAAATTGAAGGGACCTTTGGAGAAAAGAGAACCACTTGTATGAATATCAAGGGCTGAGATGGAAACCCAGTTCTAAGCAAAGAAGGGAAAGCCGAAAGGTGGATGGAGTATGTAGAGGGACTTTACAAGGGCGATGTTCTTGAGGACCGTATTATGGAAATGGAAGAGGATGTAGATGAAGATGAAATGGGAGATATTATACTGCGTGAAGAATTTGATAGAGCACTGAAAGACCTAAGTCGAAACAAGGCCCCGGGAGTAGACAACATTCCATTAGAACTACTGACAGCCTTCGGAGAGCCAGTCCGGAGAAAACTCTACCATCTGGTGAGCAAAATAACCTCAGACTTCAAGAAGAATATAATAATTCCAATCCCAAAGAAAGCAGGCGTTGACAGATGTGAAAATTACCGAACTGTCAGTTTAATAAGTCACAGCTGCAAAATACTAACGCGAATTCTGTACACACGAATGGAAAACCTGGTAGAAGCCGACCTCGGGGAAGATCAGTTTGGATTCCGTAGAAATATGGGAACACGTGAGGCAATACTAACCTTACGACTTATCTTAGAAGCTAGATTAAGAAAAGGCAAACCTACGTTTCTAGCTTTTGCTGACTTAGAGAAAGCTTTTGGCAATGTTGACTGTAATAACCTCTTTCAAATTCTGAAGGTGGAAGGGGTAAAATACAGGGAGCAAAAGGCTATTTACAATTTGTACAGATACCAGATGGCAGTTATAAGAGTCGAGGGACATGAAAAGGAAACAATGGTTGAGAAGGGAGTGAGACAGGGTTGTAGCCTCTCCCCGATGTTATTCAATCCGTATATTGTGCAAGCAGTAAAGGAAACAAAAGAAAAATTGGTAGTAGGTATTAAAATCCATGGAGAAGAAATAAAAACTTTAAGGTTCGCCGATGACATTGTAATTCTGTCAGAGACAGCAAAGGACTTGGAAGAGCACTTGAACGAAATGGACAATGTCTTGAAGGGAGGATATAAGATGAACATCAACAAAAGCAAAACGAGGATAATGGAATGTAGTCGAGTTAAGTCGGGCGATGCCGCGGGAATTGGATTAGGAAATGAGACACTTAAAGTAGTAAATGAGTTTTGCTATTTGGGGAGCAAAATAACTGATGATGGTCGAAGTAGAGAGGATATAAAATGTAGACTGGCAATGGCAAGAAAAGCGTTTCTAAAGAAGAGAAATTTGTTAACATCGAGTATAGATTTAAGATTCAGGAAGTTGTTTCTGAAAGTATTTGTATGGAGTGTAGCCATGTATGGAAGTGAAACATTGACAATAAATAGTTTGGACAATAAGAGAATAGAAGCCTTTGAAATGTGGTGCTACAGAAGAATGCTGAAGATTAGATGGGTAGATCACGTAACTAATGAGGAAGTATTGAATAGGGTTGGGGAGAAGAGGAGTTCGTGGCACAAATTGACAAGAAGAAAGGATCGGTTGGTAGGACATGTTCTGAGGCATGAAGGGATCACCAATTTAGTATTGGAGGGCAGCGTGGAGGGTAAAAATCGAAGAGGGAGACCAAGAGATGAATACACTAAACAGATTCAGAAGGATGTTGGCTGCAGTACGTATTTGGAGGTGAAGAAGCTTGCACGGGATAGAGTAGCATGGGGAGCTGCATCAAACCAGTCTCAGGACTGAAGACGACAGCAGCAGCAGTTAATGGTTTCAATTATTTAGAATTATGGAGAGCTGTAATAAGTATCTGGGAGCTGATTCCGGCAACTGAAGGAGAAAACAGAACACATTCAGTACATAATCCACCACGTAACATTTTACTGTATGAAATCCAGTTGTACTGGCTCATCCATTCATGCTTAAATCTTGAGTTTTGCTTCCCTTATAATTGAGTAGGAAAAGAAAACTTTGCAGGAGGCTTCCAAGTATTCTTTAAAAACTTAAGCTTCTCATCATCATTTAAGGCAACATTAACAGCTCTTCCTATATCATACAGGTCATAACATGTTTCAGTCCTTTCTGTTCTTACTTCCTGGGTGTTAAATATGCTTTAAATGTCAGTATTACGTACAAGTGGCTCAACACAAAAGTAATTAGCGTTATTGACAAATATAAATGATTTTAATTTATTATGACCACTAAAAAGTCAACATTTGTCTTCCAAAACATTAACATTACCCCATATCCCTTGGTCTTGTCCCCTCGGTAAACAGTATTGAAATGGTCTTGTGTATTGACATACTTAATGAAGGTACTAACTGCAGCAATTCCGTACGGTAATTACAAGGAAAAAAACACTCAGAACAGTGAAGCAGTAAAGAGTAAGAAAGCAGACAACAATGGTTACTGCTGACAGTGTTTCAGCTACCTAATGTCACCGGCAGCCCGGAAAAAGTGACTGTCGTCACCTGGCTTCTACCAATTCAGTACTGTCAAGATATCGTTTAAACACTGCAACTCTTATTTGTTTGTGAAACCAGTCCGTGAACGGTATTTAGGAGCCCAAAGGTACATAAAATCTAAGTTTCTCTTAATTTAGTGGCCTTTGCCTCGAAGTTTTGTTTGCAAATGTTCCCACGGAAACGCTTCAAAACTTAACATGACATTAGCCAGCTATGTCAGTGAAGGTCGTTGGTTGGTTCCACCCTGTGCCATCAGTCGGTCGCAGTCAGATTAATAATTGCAAAACCAGGAAAGATTCCGCATCACATTACTTACTGCAGGCCTATAAGCTTTCTTCTAGTAGTCTGAAAAGCTTTTATAAACTTCTGAAATGCTCTCACATGTTTATAGACTATTACTAAAAATTGGTAGATATTGTTGAGAAAGACAGCTTTGAATAATTTGTGACGGAATAAATGACGGTCAATTTCGCACTTTACATAAGAGTTTTATATATCGTAACGGGAAGGTGAATATGACACCTAACTTAATTCGGCAATAATGAGCAATTTTGCCTGTAAGTATGTAAGGCAAAATGGATGACACTCAATCGACGGTATTAACACACCAATCATGTAATGCATGTCTATGAGCAGAAGGTGAGACAAGCAGCGAGAGGAAACGTTTTGGTTTGAAAGCAATTGTGAGGAGAGGAGAAGGCCACACCACAGGGGGTACCACGGAAAGCACTTAGGGCGCGTCCCAAGGCGGAAGTCGACGACCGACCGACCAGGTGACTCAGACCCTATTGGTCGGAAAAAGTCGTGACACGGAGAACGAAAGAACCCAGGTGGGGAGACAGTTCGGCTACGAGAAAGAGAAGACGGAAATTTTCGAAGACTCTTGTATGAACAGGCGTCAAGTGCAGAACGGGGTGCATAATGCTCTGTACGAAGCAGAGGAGAAATTTGTATGAACACTGCATTCACAGCGGCTGACATCCAGGTAGAAATTAGCTGCAGCGACGTTTAGCTCCAACAGCGGGGAAACGAACCAGCCAGTTAGTTAACCTTCAGAGAACTGAGAGGGCATTATAATATGCATGCTGCTCCAGCCATGTGTGTGTATATCGCCATATTTCAAGTTTAGGGATGAGTACTTCTTTCTCACATAATGAGAAACATAGGGAGAGTGTCTGCTGGAAAATTCAGCAAAGGTTCAATAAGTTTTTATAGGAATTTCGGAGGAAGAGAGCGGCCACACATGTGATAGCTCATCACAGCTAAGGTAAATACCGCGTGCAGAGGTATAAACTTGTTGGTTCACCAGCTTGTGCCTACTGTAAACTCGAGCGACCTTGGGCAATCTTTTGCTCAACTGGTCACAAAACTAACCATCCTCCATAGACATGATTGTCATCCTAAATAGTACCGAACTTTGAACCAGAATCTGATGATTTATCGTAGTACTAACCAACATCATAACGTAACTGTAAGATTAATTTTGTAAGTAAACTTCTAATAAAATTTAATATTGTTGTGTTTAGGATTAGTTAAATTTCAGAGGACAAGAAGCGTCATTTTCACAGTTATTTTAACATTGTCACATTGTAAACTGTGTAAAAGCGTGTACATCTGTGAAAAGTTTGCAACATTAAGCAAATGTCATTACAGCATACACAGTTGTGTCCTCATTCATAGAATAAGCAACCACCATCTCACATCTTACAAATTTTGTCGATATTATTAATATCAAATATACGTATGGCCAGCTTTAGTAACAAAAAATACAACAATAAAGCGAAACTTCCTGGCAGATTAAAACTGAGTGTCGTACCGAGACTCCAACTCGGGACCCGAGTTTGAGTCTCGGTCCAGCACACAATTTTAATCTGCCAGCAAGTTTCATATCAGCGCACACTCCGCTGCAGAGTGAAATTCTCATTCTGGAAACAACAATAAAGTGTTATTTTTCAGTAAAAATTAATTAAATAAAGCTGATTTGTGCAGAAAATATTTTACCACCTTATAGGCGAATGGTTTTCAACCAGATCTATTCTTACCATTAGTTATCGATTAAACCTAATAGCGCTAATCTTACTTAATTAAACTAATAACTGCAGGTAAAAAATCTCAGTAACATGAAGGAAGGGTTATTTAAAATTAAGAAAATATGACCCTTACCAATTGTTTTGTGTTGTCGAAATTGTAGACTCTAGATGCACAAGCCTGTGACGCTTCCAATTCTGTAGCTAACAGCACATGGAAGAGTTGGAAAGACAACCGACTGTTTTTAACAATCGATTGGCCAGTCGATTGTTTTTTCGTCTAGTCGGTTTCTTCACTCGGTTGCAGCCGTTAAATGAATTTTACACTCGGTTTCGGGGTTTGAGTTATTTTATTTACATTCTCTGTCGGACTTTTCGGTTATCGTATCAATTTTTGGTTGGTTTTTAAAATTTAATATCAGATGCTGCCCCTTAAATTTATGTATATATAAGTGAACCATCACATTTTAACACTTTTCCGAAATTTGTAAAGATCGGTTTGGAACACCCTATATTTTCCTTACTTCTTTATTGATATGATGAGAAGCCGCCACCAATCGGCGATCGTATACACCGCGACGTCGCCCCGTTCGACAGACAACTGAATAATTTAAATATCATTTGCCTTCTACTCATTGAGCTGTATTAAAACGGACTTAATTTACATTCATATTCCTTACTACAAACACGTACTACGTTTTAACAAGAACGTCTCTATAATGCGCTTTCACAAATTCCTGTAACTTTCGTTGGTAGGTGACGCGCGCCCGCTGGCGTTGCCAGCACTACAACGCGTCTACAGAATGTATGTGCCCGGGAAAATAACACGATTTGATCCAGATGTCCGGCGATTTTGAAGTTTTTGTCTGGGGTTAGCAATTTAAGTGTTGGTAGGCATACCCGGCATAGTTAGCTTTGTTGATTATTGTAAGTGGTACATTAATATACAACCAGTGTATATTAATAAATAATTAGACGCCCATCTTAAGTTAAATGATATTTATTGGTTTAGATAGTAAACTGTTTGCCACTCTTATTCTTTTGTTAATATGTGTTTGAAATACATTGCAACCCATATTGCTACATAATTATTTAAAAAAATGATTGAATCTGTTGAAGTAATATAATCGCTGATTTCTGAAGTCATTTTATCCAGTATAAAGTGGTATTCCATTAAGGGAGCGGGCTATAGCCCCCATAGCCCCCCCCCTTGCCACCGCCGCTGCATGCACCCCATTTTCACCCCCACAAACCACCAGCCTCTGGATAACGGGAATTGCGACAGTGAACCAGATGCGCTCCACCAGCTCCAGACCAGGAGAATATGGCGGCCACGACGTCATCGTCAGCTCACTATCCTACTCGTCAAATCACTGTACCACGAGTATGTCCTTGTGACACGGACAGCTATCTTGCTGGAAGGCTAAACAAAACTGTACTGAAGATACCTGCAGTGTTCCCAGGGCTGCCGTGTATTCTTTACAACTGGCGAGGTGTGTCTGTTGCACGTATCTCCACTCAACCACATCTACAACACGACTCCCCTCAATATTTGCAGCAGTCGCTTTATCCATTACGCCTTCTGAGCACACATGTGTATGTTACTCCTCTTCATTGAGAATGATGTTTCCGCAGTTGGTTCCAAAACACTACCACCAGAGTTTCTTACCCATATATCTCGTAGTAGGGTAGCTCACCATCGCCTAAAGACTTCTTTCCCCCAGTTGTGTTACTGCCACATATCCTGTGGTGAACCTCTGATTCTAATGTCTCGAAAGCAAATATGGAGTTATCATGTTGGTGCATAAGTTAATAGCGTTTTTGTTTTTCATAATGGTACTCCGCTTACTATGCGTTTATCCATCGACTGTCATTGTTACTTTTAGTTCATTGTGATTTTGTCATTTGGAGATAGTAAGTGGAGATCTTGACGCTAGAAATGGAGCGCCAAGTGAAGAAATCGGGACATTTCCGACATATTCTTCTGTTTGTGTTCAAAAGAAAGTCGAGAGCAGGAGAAGCAGGTGGATCCGCCAGAAACATTTGCGCTGTGTGTGGAGATAATAACACTGGCAAGAGAACGGCAAGAAAATAGTTTTCTGGTTTTAAACGGAGATCGTTTTGATGTTAATGACTATCGACTTTCACGAAGATCTCCGGTTTTTGCTGATAATCATTACGCGCATTAATTCACAACTATCCACTTTAATGTACTCCAGAACTGTCAAATACGACGAGCTGTGATCGTTACACAAATGTGCGACATTTGTATGCAATGAGGACGGTTCAAAAATCAAGTGTATGATTTCTGCATGTTCTAAGGCAAAATTACAAAAATCAGCGGCTGGACATACATGCACTTGTTCGTTATCAATTGTCTCGTGCTATCGACCATACCTATTCCGCATCGTTACTGGTGACGAGAGATGCTGCCTTTATGCTAATATAAGAAAAAGAAAGGAATGGTTGAGCCCAAACAAAGCAGCAACTCGTCGTACAAATACCTGCTCGCTTTCACAAAAGGTAATGTTATCCATTGGTGGAATAGCGACAATATGGTGTACTAGGAATTGCTTCCTCGTGGTGTAACCACCAGTATTGACATTTATTGCCGACAACTGAGATGTCTTGGAGACTCAATCCGAGAACAACGACCAGAAAGACTGCGTGCAAGTGATGCTACTCCATGAGAACACCTACCTACATTCTGCTAGACTGTCGTACGAACCTGATCTTGGGCCCCGAGATTTACATCTTCTGCGCTCTCTAACGAAAAATCTTCCGGCAGACTGCTGTACATAGTGAAAGAGAACACGTTAGTGATGACTAAAGCCTCTGTTATGTTGTGTTTAATTTGGTGTGCGGAGAAACGCTTACGAACACCACAAAGGAGAGAATGGAAGTTTGAGCCAGGTGTGGTCGTGTGTTGAGGTTAGCAAGACACGCATTCCAAGCCCAGTAGGGCATGTTTTCAGTGCTCAATGTTCTCCGAAAAGTCACAAAATCTGAAGACACACCCAGAACGTCATATCCTTATTCTACTGCATATTATTTTTGTTTGCTTTTTCCTTCCTGCGATTCCTTCACCATTTCTGTTTGCGGATCACCAAAGACTTGCATTCAATATTATTTATTCACATGAAATCGAAGTTTATAGGAGTTTCAATGTATCAGCACGTTCTGTGTCACCTATTTGCTAAATGATTTATTCTCAGATAGAGAGCCATCACGGAAAGAAGAAATTTATCCAGCACATTAGTACATTCAGAACCTAGGGGAAACAATTTTGTTTTATTACATCTTTCCCTTATAACTGCATTGTATGACATCTTGAGTCCTAGCTGAATATAACTCATAGGCTGAACCCAGAGAGGGATGTAAGGAATCACTTTCATCCATGGCTAGTCGCCACGAGAATTTATAAAAGGAATAAGTTTGCCCGACACCTATAACCCCTGAGTTACCATGTGTGTTGTATCTTTGGTGTGACGTCACGTGTGCTAGACTGCTGATGTAGTTGCTCGTCAATATTTTATAAGTTTTAATCTTCAGTTAGGTATTTTAAAGTTTATTTGTGTTAACATTTGTTGTAAAAGTAATTTATTAGGGAATTTTCATTAATCTCAGTCTTTCTTCCCGTGACTCGAGTGGTCTGTTATTCGTGAGTGTGCTTACATCGTTCGCCCAATCCTCACGCCTCAGTAGTGTCTTTACTTTTTGCGGCGTGCAGTTGCACCTGTAGCGGGTATAAAGTTAAGTACTGACAAAGTTATTTGTGCCCTGTCATACAGTTATTAAATTTAATAGTTTTCAGCGATGTTTCGCGCTGTTTGTGGCGAAATAAAAATTTAATAAACTGTGTTTTTTAGAGTTTTCTGTGCGTTGAAGTGCTTTAGTTTTCAGCTGATGTTTCTTATCGTTTGACGCCAGGAAGGCATCTGGCCCAGACGGTATCTCCGTAAGATTATATGTTGATAATGCTACAAACATAGCACCATTCTTATCCATCATCTATCTGAGATCATTGGAACAGCGGAAAGTTCCACGGGATGCCATATTTCTCGACTTTCGAAAGGCGTTCGACTCAGTTGCGCACTGTCGCTTGCTCCAAAAAGTGCGTACTTACGATCTATCCGATGACATATGCGGTTGGATAGAAACTTTTCTAACAGACAGGGAACAGTATGTCGTCCTGAACTGGGTGATTAAACAGAAATAAGCGTAACTTCAGGTGTGCCTCAGGGCAGTGTAACAGGTCCGCTGCTTTTTACGATTTACATAAACGATCTGGTTGATTGTGTTAACAGCGGCATTAGACTTGTCTGCCGACGATGCTGTAGTCTACACGAAAGTTGCGAACAAATCAATGAGGACTTGCAGAAAATAAATGCGTGGTTTGATGACGGGCAGTTATCTATCAATATTACTAAGTGTATCCTAGTGTGTATAACAAGGCGAAAATCCCCATTAATGTACAAGTACAAAATAAATGCCCAGTCTTCAGATGCAGTAAAATCCCTCAAGTATCTGGGTGTGACTATTCGAAATGATCTCAAATGGAATGATCAGATTACACAAGTAACGAGTAAGACGAACTCTAGATTGCTGTTTATTGGTAGAATCCTGAAGCGATGCTATCTGTCAACAAAGGAAATAGTTTACAATACGTTAGTTCGTCCAGTCTTATTGTTCGTCTGTATGAGACCCTTACCAGTTGCGTCTGTATCAAGAGATTGAGGAGGTCCAAAGAAGAGCGGCAAGATTCGTGACTGGTACATTTAGCCATCGCGAGAGCGTTACAATTCTCATAGAACGTTTGAAGTGGGACACACTTGCAGATAGACGGTGCGCTAAACGGAAGGGACTGCTCACTAAATTCCAAAATCTGATCTTCACCAAGGAAGTACAGCACATATTATTACCACCAATCGCTCAATGATCACCATTCAAAGATAAGGGAAATCAGAGCTCGTACTGAGGCGTTCAGAGAGTTGTTTTTCCCTCGCGCGATCCGCGAGTGGAAGAGGGTGGGGTGGGGGGAGAGTGACTTTGGCATGAGGTGAACCCTTCGCCACACACCGCTTGGTGGCTAGGGGAGTATATATGTAGATGTAGATGGTTTCTAGTGAAATATTTCAGTAAAATTTTCATTCAGTGTTTTAAATTCGTTGAGTGTTCCAGTGACCACTTAAATTTTTGGTTTTAGCTAATAATTTTCTTAAGTTTTGTTGGTATTGGTATTAGCTGTGGTGTGGTAGTGTTAATACAAGTAGTTGCTTTCTTAGTAGACAGAGAATTTCGAGATCGCTATTGTTAGTTCTATAAACAGTTCTACGAGTGTAACTGAACGTAGGTAACGTCGACATAGTTTTTTCAGTAACTGTAAAATTTTACCAAGAGTGCGAAGTTTGGGCTCTGTCGTAGGTTTGTGAGTAGTGGATTACGGTGTGGGATCTGTTCAACGTATTTTCATTGGGGGGAATGTAGTGGGGAAGCCAGTGGGCATTCTAGCGAGATGCTCTTCTGGGAATGCAGAATCTGCCGTAGAAACAAGTTGACAGAGGCGCAGGAGCCTAGGATCTGTGCCCTTCAGGTGCAGTTACAACGCTCAAACTACATGCGTTGATGAGGGTGAAGGGTGGTGTGTATAGGGAACTGGCAGTTGGCAAGAAGGCAGTTAGGAGAAGAAGGTATTCAGACAATTTGTGTATATACAATAAATTTGACTAACTGTCAGAGTTAAGTGGGGAGGAGCCTCTTGCAGCTGTAGATGTAGGGAACATGCAGCAGTCCACTGTAGTTAGGAGGCGTAGGTTATTTGTAAATTCAAACAGAAAGAATAAGGTTCTGCTGCTTGGTGGTTCGCACAGTAGAGGTGTGGGCCAGCAGTTGCCGGAAGTGTTGGGGAGTGAGTCCCGGGTCATCAGCATTGTAAAGCCTAGTGGAGGGTTGGCTCGGGTGACTGATAGCATAGGGAAGTTATGTAAGAATTTAACAAAGTAGGATCAGGTAGTGATAGTGGGTGGAGTACGGAATAGTCTTGATAGGGACGAGATATGTGATGTAGGTGGTGACCTGGTAAAGATAGCTACTCAAATTGGTGGCACAAATGTGCATTTCGGCCTCATCTTAAAGCTGCTGTTAGGTTCGTTAACATGGGGCTGGGGAGGGCGCTGATGGGAGAGGGCATGGGTCACATTTCAAAGGTGCCAGTTGAGTCCAGGCATGGCCTGCACCTCAGTAGGTAAGGGAAGGGGAGGCTGGCAAAACTTATAGGTGACAGTGTAATGGGTGATGGTGGGATCATTCATGGAAAAATTCATGCAGCAGTTGGTGTCAGAGCTGTACCTTTTTTAGACTGAAGTCAGCTGATAGGTATACTTGCTTAAATGAAGTCCCTCTAAGG
The DNA here is from genome assembly GCF_021461395.2 of Schistocerca americana. Classification (NCBI taxonomy): domain Eukaryota; kingdom Metazoa; phylum Arthropoda; class Insecta; order Orthoptera; family Acrididae; genus Schistocerca; species Schistocerca americana. The sequence continues at coordinate 34,619,322 of NC_060126.1, forward strand.
ACTCACCTTCAGAGGATGTCACGCTTCCAAGTAGAGAAGGAATTACCATATTTCATTAAAATATAAGAGGTATTAGAGATAAAGATAGTGAAATGCTTATAGATGTTGACTCTGAAATTACTGGTATATCGGAGTACCATTTAAATAATTTAACAATTCAGAGCCTTCCTGTACCAGGTTACAGATTAGCTGGCTGCTTTTCAAGGAGTTTCTTATGGGGTGGAGGAGAGGCAATGTACGTAAAAAACAGTATTCCATTTGAGCCCATAGACCTATCACAGCACTGTACTGAACAGATATTTGAATGTTGTGCAGGGGCAGTTGAATTTAGTGAAATTATATTTCTAATTGTTGTTGTTTATAGGTCCCCCAACTCTGACTTCAAAGCATTTCTGTTCAAGCTAGAGAGGGCTCTTGACTCACTTTGTAGGATGTACCAGAAATTAGATGTGGAGACTTCAATATAAATTTTGTGTATGGTGGTGCAAGAAAATGATCTGATGCAGACTGTGTTTTTTCCAACTAGGATGCGAGGGAACAGCAGCACAGCCACAGACAATATTTTTATTCATTCTTCATTACTAGATGGGCATTGTGTTAGTAAAAAGGTGAATGACTTTCAGACCATGATGCACAAATTTTGACACTAAAAGGCTTTTGTACTGAAACAAATATCACATGTAATCACAAACTATGTAGGAAAGTTAATCCAACAACAATAGAGAGTTTTTTAAACCTTGTCAAGGAACAAGAGTGGCTGTATGTAGATGATAAATACAATGCTTTCCTTAACATATTTCTCATGCTCTTTGAGAGTTGCTTTCCATTAGAACGTTCTAAACAGGGTACTAGCAGTAATAGGCAGCCCGGGTGACTTACTAGTGGGATAAGGATATCATGCAGAACAAAGTGGGAATTATATCAAAATGTTAGAAGTAGTCACAATCAAGCTGCAGTAGCCCATTACAAACAGTATTGTAAGGTGCTTAAAAATGTTATTAGGAAGGCAAAGAGTAGGTGGTATACAAATAGAATAGCTAATTCACAGGATAAAATTAAAACCATATGGTCAGTTGTGAAGGAGGTGTCTGGTCAACAGCACAAGTTCAGTGATATAAAGTCGGTTCAAAGTAAAAATATTTCTGTTACTGGTAAGACAGAAATATGTAACAATCGCTTGCGAAGCATTACTGATATATTAAATAAAAACTTAATATCTGCAGGGAATCATATAACTCCCTTGGAAAATGCCTTTCGCGAATCGATGTCTGAAATACTCCTGTGTAATACTGAGAAGGGGGAGATTGAGTCAAGAATTAAATCACTGAAGACTAAAGACTGGCATGGCTATAATGGAGTGCCTAGCAGACTATTAAAGTACTGTGCTGCACACGTTAGCCCTGTATTTAGATATATTTGTAATTTTTCCTTTAGAAATGGTCAGTTTCCTGAGCGATTAAAGTACTCAGTAGTAAAGCCGCTTTATAAAAAGGAAGAAAGGGATAATGTAGATACTTTTAGACCTATTTCTATGCCATCAGTGGTTGCAAAAGTTATTGAAAAGGCTGTGTATGGAAGGATAATTAGTCATTTTATATCATACAATTTGCTATCAAATGAGCAGTTTGGCTTATGAAGTCTTTTAACGATTGAAAATACTATATTCTCTTTTCTCTGGATAGGCTGAACAAGAAGTTTCGAACGCTTGGCTTATTTTTTGATTTAACTAAGGCATTTGATTGTGTTGATCACAAAATATTCCTCCAGAAGTTGGACCATTGCGGTGTATGGGGAGTAGCTCACAGTCAGTTCACCTCTTACCTTAGCAACAGGCAGCAAAAGGTCATTATTCACAATGTTGATAACAGCTGTGATGTGGGATCTGAGTGAGGTACTGTCAAGTGTGGTGTGCCACAGGGATCAGTGTTGGGGCCGCTCCTGTTCCTTATTTATATAAATGACATGCCCTCTAGTATTATGAGTAACTCTAAAATATTTCTGTTTGCTGCTGACACTAGCTTGGTAGTAAAGGATGTTGTGTGCAACACTGACTCTGTTTCAAATAGTGCAGTAAATGAATTAAGTTCATGGCTTGTAGAAAATAAACTAACGTTAAATCACAGTAAGACTCAGTTTTTACAGTTTCTAACACACAATTCAACAAAACCTGACGTTTTAATTTTACAGAATGGGCACATGATTAGTGAAACTGAACAGTTCAAATTTCTAGGTGTTTGGATAGATAGTAAGCTGTCGTGGAATGACCACATTTGGGATATTGTTCAAAGACTTAATACTGCCATTTTTACTATTCGAACGGTATCAAAAGTGAGTGATACTTCGACACGAAAATTAGTCTAATTTGCTTATTTTCATTCACCTGTGTCGTATGGTATTACATTTTGGGGTAACTCGTCCCATTCTACAAGGATATTTTTGGCTCAGAAACAGGCAGTTCGGGCAATAAGTGGTGTAAAGTTCACGAACCTCTTGTCGATCTCTGTTCATGAGTCTGGGTATTTTGACATTGGCCTCTCAATATGTATATTCCTTATTGTCGTTTCTTGTTACCAACATTAGTTTATTGTCAAGAATAAGAAGCTTTCACTTGGTTAATACTCAGCAGAAATCAAACCTGAGTTTGGATCGGACTTCCTTAACTACTGTGCAGAAAGGTGTACAGTATACTGTTGCATCCATTTTAAATAAGCTACGACTCGAATTCAAAAATCTTAGCAGTAATCCACGTGCTTTCAAAACGAAACTGAAGAGTTTCCTCATGGATCACTCCTTCTATTCTGTCGGGGAGTTACTTGAAAAAGTAGGCTGATACTTGATGTATTGTTGATTGCATTTACTTAAACTCATGGAATGACTTTTTCCGGGTTCATAAACATTTTATATTTATCTGTTATTACTTTTATGTTGTAATTTCATATAGGTTAAACCTTGGCATCGCTTATTTCGTGATACTTTGATGATTCCTCTTCACGGATTTATCAACCACGCTAGAAGTGCAGTCGCTGTGCCACAGATAGCAGCACATGTCCCCTACCTGCAGCATTTCACGCCGCCCTACCAGTGGCCTTGGCAGCACAGTGAGTTGTTTTCTTCCAATGGGGGTAGTTATCTTTCGCTTTTGCGCTGAAGAATCCCACGTGTTTTCAAAGTGCTGATTACTCCTCATATCAACAAGGTAACATTTTTGATTTTGCACAGTTGTTCATGTGATATAAAATTTTTTTTCTGATTAAGGTTTGTGTTTTTGCGTTAGTTAGTTTAGACGTAATAGCCTTAGCTGCGCTAGTAGAAATCTTAGCATTTTAGCAGCCATCTTGCACCACCCTAGACAGTCTTCGCAAATACTGGCTAATAAACTTATTTAAAAGCGGATATTTAATTATTTGTAGTAGCATGCACGTGGTATAGTTACAGCACTTCATTTTGAACCAGATAATTTATTAAATTTACATATCACGAATTAAGCAAGCTATCACGAACTCAACCAGTTTTTTTTTCTCTTCTGCATTATAGATGCCTCCAAAGTATCGCAAATATTCCCACCCAAATATTATTACAGCAGCATGGTCGGTAAAAGAAAAGTACTCAATTTACAAGGCATCAAAGCAATGTGAAGTGCTATGGTCTACTCTGAAAGACTTTCTTAGCAGGAGTGAAAGTGAATGTGTAAGCCTACCTAAATTAGGGAAACCGTTTGCTTTAGCTGTATAAATGGAACAAAGAATACGCTATTACATATTTTCCATTCCGGAATTAGGATTCGGATTGACTGTAATTCAGATTCGAAAACTGGCATATAAGCTAGCTACAGCAACTGGTAGGAAACACCCACCAGTGAAGAAGAACAATCTGCAGAGGACTGGTGGTGGAAAGACTTTAAAACACATTATGGGCTTACCTTAAGAGTGCCTGAAAATATAGCTGCTTATAGGTTTTCAATGGGAAATAGGTCAATAATTACTGATTTTTATCAAAAATTAGAAGCATTAGTCACAGATCTAGGAGTTCAAGATCGTCCAGATCTAGTATGGAATTGCGATGAGACACGGCTTTCATATGTGGTGAAAGCATCCAAGATCGTTATAGCAATTGGCAAAAAGTATGTATATAGCAGAACTTTTGCTGATCGAGGTGAAAATCACACACTGCTTGCCTGTGTCAATGCTAGTGGCCGCTGGATGCCACCTATGGTGATAGTTAAGGATGTTCGAATGTCAGAAGAATTTCTGAGAGACGTAATTCCTGGCACCAATGTGAAGCTATCACCAAAAAGATGAATAAATGGAGAACTTTTTCTGGAGTGGTTCAATCACTTCATACAATGTATACCTCCTGCAAGACCTATAATTTTACTAATGGATTCCCATGGATCCCATATTTCAGAGGTGAAGAAGAACCAGACCTTTCTTCTGAGATTTCTCTCTCACACTACCCACATTCTGCAACCATTGGATGTAGGGGTATATTGACAACTTGATAGATCACGGGAAAAATCTTTACAAGAATCCAGGTCTCAGACCCAACAGATCTGATTTCCACAAATTGTTGAAACCTGCTTACTACAGTGCTTTCAGTCCTGAAACCATCATATCAGCTTTTAGGAAGGCTGGGATATATCCATTTAATCCTGCCACTGTGACTAATGAGGCAATAGAAACATCAAAGCCGACAGACAAACCTGCAAAAGACAATCTGTAACCAGCATTACAATATTCAGAAAGTCATTCAGAGGTAAATGAACTTCTTGCTCTGCCTGTCTTAACAGATGATGGGAACAAATGCAAGCGGAGGAGGAAGACAGATAGCAAGAAAAATGTCTGACTCCTATTCAAGAAGCAGCTCTCAAACGAACGAGAGGTAGACCTATGAATTTTCTAAAATATTATCTCACGTGCTTCATTAACAGAGTTGACAGTTGTTGCTTTGAGTTGTTGTTTATGTATTTTAGTGAAATATATTGATTTTTAGGTAGGCCACGAAAGGAAGATACATTATATCCACAACCCAGCACCTCTGGAGTGACGAGGACGAAGGATGACAATAGATGTGGATACTGTGGCCACAGTTATTTAAAATACGTGAGGGAAAAAATCAGGGTTGCTATGGGTTCAGTGTAGTTTTCTTTTAATGTTGTACCATTTGAAGTGTCAACATACTTTTGAAGAGAGTGAGGACATTTTTATGTGTAACAAGAGCAAAAACCTTTCTGATGAAGACTAAAATGAGGATTTCATTTAATCTGTAAATTCAATTCAATGTTTTTGCTCATTAATTCGTCAGTACTTTATCATTATTATCATAAATAAGCCTCAATGTCGTAAAATGTCAAAATAAAATCTTTTATAGAAATACAATGCTTTCATTATTTAATTAATGCATTATCACGAAATTACCCAAGTAATGTCACGAACTTACCCAGGGGATACCTCGAAATAACCTACAAAATTCTTAGTTGATGAAATCATAAGGTAGAGAAAGTAGAATCAACTAATCATAACATTGTGCATATTGAGAATACATTTAAGGACAGGCTTACATATGTAATACAGCAGGCATTCAGAATATTTTTTATGTATTTTAAATTAACTTAATACACAAATCCTAACTACATTACCAAAGTTTAACCTACTGACTCATTCCATGACCTTGGAGATTTGCTCCTCTATTAGGTCCTGTGGATCTTGACATGTAAATATATAATTAAATAAACCAAATATACACTACTGCACCATTCGATTTCCTTGCACCCAACACTTGGTTGAAGCATCCACAAGTCGCACTGTGTAGTGGCACAACTCACCGCAGGCGAGAGACGGCAGAGTCATCTGGCGGAGGAGTGGTGCAGGCAGTCGTGGGCGGTGCAGAAGTGTCAGGGGTCCAGCTGCGGTCTCGCTGCGGCCCACTGCCGGGGCTCAGACTGCTGTCTGCAGAGGCCGACGTGCTGCGCAGAGACACACAAGGCGTGGCAAACTCTGTCCACTTGGAGACCACATGGCAGCTTACCACGTGCATCGCTGCTAGGGTATCGTCTTCACACAAACAATGGAACACACGCTGCCAATGACAATAGTAGGTCTGCTAAGATCATTAAAACAGGAAAAGCAGTGTATAAACTGATTAGATCGAGGTGGAGTTTCTCAGACCAGTAGCTTACCATAACAACCAACAAAAGAAAGTACAAATGAAAGGTAGATGCAACGCCATTAGTTGTGCTACAGTAATAGGAGAACAGTTCAAATACACAACAATAATCACACGGAAATTGCAATAGCAATAACCTTTGAATGTATTTATTGTGGTATGGTTTAACCAAATGTTCCTTGTACCTCATGTGTTAGGGTCCAGGCTGTAGGAGGCTCACATGGTAGTGAGCCGGGCAGCAGCTTTGGAACAGACTCGTGAAGGAAATTCAGGTAAATAACGTGCACAGAATTTGTGATGCAAAGAAGTTATTCCAACAAAATTCTTAAACCTGCAGTACTTTAGTTTTCATGAAAAATTTCTCACTGAACAGATGTAATTCACATTCATGATGGGGCCTCTCACTGAACAGGTGAACGTTAAATGGTATCTGACTTTAAAGACGAATGTTTGTGGCAGGAAAATGTATAACATCACAAGAGACGATCTGTATATGACAACTGATCAGACGTTGTGACTCCAATGAAATACAAAATTCCGTTTCACTACTGTATTAAGGGTAACCATATTTACTAGATTGTGACTAGGAGATTTCCTTGGCAATGAAGCAATCAATCTGAACGAAAGTAATGAGCATGAGTTTACATATGGCAATGGACAAAGTCAGTTTCCGTAAAGACTCTTGAAATCGTGAATACAGAAAAAAAGTTATGGAAATCAGCTGTGACGGGTGTCACAGAGCAGAAGACACAAGTTAATGTCTGGTACCTGAAAGATAACCACTGAAGGAGCATATACTGGCGTGTGTTTGTATACAGGGCGTTTATTTTAACTTCACAAAACTAAATGTGTCGAAAATGATGGATCATATGAAAAAAAAATTTGTAGCTGAATGTCAATATTAGGAAATGGGGTATATGTCTGTGCTACAACTAGCCACCTCCGAACCATGCTTCCTGCGTTGGTGTGGCCAACTTTGTATTTTCTAATAGGTATCCCCCATCTTCTCTGCATATTAGGATTCTGCGACAAACAAGTGTACCTGCTTCTTCACTCCAACATAGAATAAAACACGTTGATTCTTGTTTTGTACCGACTGATGTTAATGTCCACACGTGATAGTGGCAGGCGCACATGCCATGGATACCAAAATCAAGGAGCCCAGTGATGAGAGGCTAGGAAACTCACTGAAATCAAGCATCCTGATGGGAACAGAAAGCTATTACATCCACATCATTGTCTCTGGATCAAGCTTCACGTAATTTCTAGCCAGACATAGAAATTGCTAACCACATTGTGTTGTACAGTGAAATATGCTGCTCTACAACGAATTTCGAACATAAAGATCGACCTTTAAGACACTAAGGTTTGTATTTACATCGTAAATGAAATGAAGAATTAAACGTGTCGCTTATTAATTGTTCGGACCTGAACATTTCATATCCGACTATTACAGCACCATTTACCATATGTGGAAAACAATGGTTTGATTATCTATACGTATTTTTTGGCGTAGATTCAGAATGTGCAATAAAATGGGGGATACCTGTTTCAAAATGCAACATAACCCCATCCACACAGGTGAAGTATATATATATATAATGTTGTACCATACTAAGTACAAACACCAGTGTACTGGTTGTTTCTTCTCTGCTTCGGCTCGAAAAGTCTTTGCACAAACACGTCGGAAACCTTATGACCTGTTTTTCTGTGCACCTGCACAGTCGTAAGTACACCACTAGGTGGACTATGCCTGTCAGTAGACTGTCTAGACTGCCTGTTTCGTGGCCACATCTCCACACATACACACCTGATATGCTGCTGCCCAGAGTAAAAAAAGCCCTAATGATTTGCTCTTGCCAAATGTACATTGGAGTACAAATCAATCTAAAAACATACTACTCTTAATAGCTATGATAAATAGTCTGTGAATGACGCAAAGTTTATGTTCGCAATTACTCATTAACTGAGAAATTAATTCACCATTGACACATTGTGAAGCCTACTGGAGACATTCAAGTTTTTATAACTAGGAATCTGTGTGAAAAATTGATATTATCATAAGCAAGTGGACTAATACGATGTAGTAGTGTATGACACCTGATTCAATAAGAAAGATGCTGGTTAGGAATCACAACATGAATGCTGTTTCAGTAATCAACAGTGTTTCCAAACTTTACTTCTGAATAACAGAGATAGAGTTAGATTTAAAGCTAATGAGTGTTAGAATACCTGGAAAAGACAGCTGTGGTGTTAAGCATTTCCTTTTTAAAATTTATTTTCGTGTTAGGCTGTATGAACACGTGAGTTTGGGACTGAGATATTTCTCACTCAGTTGCGTTTTGTAAACCAGTCAGGCTGCTTAGGCAACTTTATATCAAAGACAAGAATTACAGTTTATAAGCAGCTCATTAACTATGGCATAAATATTTATAAATTTTTAGAATTGCGGGGACCTAGACTAATAGGTAGTATTTCTACAGTGAGACCGTATGCAACAAATAATATCTGGATCTGAACATTTCATCAGTGTTGAATTTGTTTGGGGATAGGTCAGTAAGAACAACAGATGAACCACCCAGGAGGAAACAGAGCCGAATTCTTGATATAGCCTTTCATAACTCAGCTGAGAAGTTCAAGCAACACAGGGACAATCAAGCAGAGATTTGATGGCTGCTACTCAAAGAAGCAAGCAGATATTTTGATCAATAGAACCCCCTCTCAGTATGTGTTATGCAAGGGAGTGTACTTAGCTATTGCATATATCCTGATCAACAACTAAACGGAAACAGTAGGGTAATGTGGATAAGGGCCCCAATGCTGCTGTTTTCGTCTTAGGACTGGCTTTTTGTATCATGAGGTGGACCCAGAATGTGTAGGAAGTAAGTAGATATGCTCTGCACCACATCTGCTTGTGTAAACGTCTGTACTGGAGTCATCTTTTCGTGCTGTGACTGCGAACCACACACTTCTTGGAACTTATACGTAACTGCATCGATTGGGGAAATTAAGGGAACTTTGTAACACAACTACAGTTTCCAAACATACATCTAGCAAGCAACCAAAAGAGAGATACATGGAAATGTGTAGTACTGATGTGGAACAGTGATTACTCTGTCCATTTGCTTTACTACACCTACCCGGAAGGTTGGCACTTACTGTATGGTACCATCAGAAATCCGACATTGTAAACACGTTGCTGGCCTCCTTGGGCCATACTAGAGTCTGCTACAGAGCACATAGTCCTGGTATTGGGTGACAGACTTGTTCCTCATCTCCCCTATATGCCACATGACACCATTTATATGTACCTCCTTGTCGGCAGCAGCAGATGCAGTCAACTACAATAAGGATTCTTTTGCATCAATGGGTTAATAGTGACCCCGTACAGGACACACACTTTCATGACCTGGTGTCGGTTTCTGGGTTGAGCTGCACGTAGCTGTGTCCATCACTACAATGGTTGCTGTTCTGTGTATAGTCAATGTACGTTTTGTTCAGAGGCTTGATACTGGAATCTAAATGACTGCTTGTTCCACACATAGAATTTAATACAACTGATCGTTGCAGGTGAGGTCAACAAAATTTATAAAGCTGTGAAAATTTTGTCTTTTCCTTGATTTTCGTTAGCTACCTGACCTGTTAATGACCGCAGTTCAGTTAAAGTATTAAAATGGTTCAAATGGCTCTGACCACTATGGGACTTAACTTCTGAGGTCATCAGTCCCCTAGAACTTCGAACTACTTAAACCTAACTAACCTAAGGACAGGACACACATCCATGCCCGAGGCAGGATTCGAACCTGCGACCATAGCGGCCGCGCGGCGCCAGACTGTAGCACCTAGAACCGCTCGGCCACTCCGGCCGGCAAAGTATTAGATGAAGCTGTTACATAAACTTGAGAAAAACATCAAGAGACTCCAGAAAATGGATATCAGTGATCATCTACACTAATGGAGAGGAAATTGCAGTACCAAGCTGAGCTACATAAACGAAAGTTAGTAGGCGTGTTTCTACACCTGAAAGATTACTCCATTCAGATTTCATGCCTGTCGCATAAGAGTGGCGCCAGTAGCGCCACTATAAGGATGCAAATCAGGTTTGCTTTATATGGGGACTATAACGATCGTGAGCGTTAGTTACCTTTGAGATTGGACGGGCGAGTTCATTGGGACAAAGATGCCATTAACGTACCGCATCTTCAGCAACAATTTGAGCACAGTTGGCACCACAGTGAGGCAACGAAATGTTAGAAGTTGTTTACAACAAGGATAGCTCCGAGCCAGGCGCCCTGTAGCGTGATTCCACTCACCCCAGACCACCGCCATTTGCGACTACAGTGGGATCAAGCAAGAGCTCATTGGTGGGCAGGATTGAGGTCTGTCATGTTTTCTGATGGGAGCTGGTTCTGCCTCTGTACCAGTGATGGCGGTTTGGTGTTCAGGAGAAGGCCAATTGAGGTCCTGAAGCCAACCTGTCTGCATGCTACACGCATTGGACCTACAGCCGGAGTTATGGTCTTTGATGCAATTTTCTGTGAGAACAGGAGCGCCATCGTTGTTATCCCATGGACCCTGACTGTAAATGTGTCAGTCTTTTGATTTGACCTGTTGTGCTGCCACTCATGAACAGCAATGCTGGAGGTCTTTTTCAACAGGATAACACTCGCATACACAACAGCTGTTGTAATACAACATGCTCTACTGAGTGTCAACATGTTGCCTTGATCTGCTCGATCACCGTGTCTCCAGTCGGGCACATATGGGACATCACTGGATGATAACTGCAGCATCATCCACAAACAGCATTAACTGTCACAGCATTGGCCGACCAAGTGAAACAGGCATGGAACACCATCACGCAAATTGACATCGGGTACCTGTACAACAGAATCCATTAACATTTGCATGCTTGCATTCAACATCATGATGGTTACTCCGCTTAGTAGTGTGCCAGTATGTCACATTTGCAATGAGAAATCTGCAGCTTACATTAACCTGTGATGTTAATCAGTTACATATGTTACCTAGACAAATGTGTTCCCAGTATTTCATTGCTCTACATTAATTTGCTTTTGGTGTTGTGATATTGTTTTCCTCTTTGTTCTAGAAAATTTGCACACTAAGTATAATTATTGACTCGGAAATACAAAAGTACTTAGAAATATTCAACACAGACAAGTGGTCTGTCACATGTTTACCTGGCTTCTGCTGGAGAACTCGCGAGCAGGTGACTCAGTGTGACCACTTCTTCTGGCTGAGTGCGCACTGCGTCAGCCCAGCCCCGCGTGGTCATAATCTGGGCGACGTTGGCCTTTATAAAGTTAACGGCGGCCTGCCTGAGGCTGGTGCAGGAGTGCCTGATCGCCAGAACAGCTGTGGCCGCCGCAGTCTTGACGGACAGCTGAGCGGCCACGAGCTGCTCGCACCGAGCCTTCGGGGCCGACACGCCGTATTTATCAGCGGCTGCCAGCAGCTGGGGGGCCAGGCTGGGCAGCTGAGGGGCCTGGAGGGTGTAGAGGTAGGCGACCAGCTGGCGCAGCACCGGGCCCTCCACGTCCGGGACTGCGACCTCACCGGTGTTGGCTTCCAGTGTGTCGTGGCGAAACATGCCGCCAAACACGGGACTTCTATCGGCCAACACGGCCCTGTGCGCCACGAGACGGGTGCCGCCCGCCACCAGTATGACGACTGCGCCGTCCCCTGCGTCCAGAAGGGCGCCCAGGTCCACGGCTGTGGTCTCCATAACCTCCTGGGTGGGTTCCATCACGGATGACTCTGGAACACGGCGACACTCAGCAGCCCTTTCTCCCTGCACCGCAATCTCTATACTTGTATGAGCCACAGGCAAAACAGTGTCGACCGAAAGTTAGTAAAGGCTTTGATATCTGGACACTGGGCCTTCACGACATGAATAGGCCAATCTATCTTCTGACTTTAGGAAATGGGGCTTGTGCAGAACCAAATATAAATATGAGCCTTGCAAGCTAAAAGTTCAGAGACCACATTGAGAGTGGGAGGTGTGTGATGGACTTACAAATGACTGTAATCTTAATTAGTTTACAATAACAGATATAGGTACTGACTTAGACACTAACATGCAGCCCAAGTGAGTATGCAATTTACATAAAGTAAGATATAATCATTGCAACGATTCGGGTCAGATGTTTAAGGCACAGACAATAAGTTTGTGCAAATTTTGCAGATGGCACACGAGAAGGCGATCCCAATACTTGTTAGATAGCCAAAGGTTTTTAAAATTCCCTGATGTTTCACCTCACAGAAATGGACAACACGGCAGGTGACGAGATTCTAAGCTGAGTTTCTATTGAACAGTCAAACAACAGTATAAAGAACTACCACACCAAACAAGAGCCACTGTGTTATTGACCTTGAGACAATGTAGAGGTATTATGACTGCAGACCAGCGTGTGAATAATGATGTTTTGATTAGATTTGCCCAGAAGCGCATAGGCCTGGACAGGAATAAAATTTAAAAAAGGAGAAATCAACAGAGGTTGTATAATTATGGCACAAGTGTTGCATCTGCTAGTGGAGCAGATTTCATCATATGTAATTTCCTTTGCAGGTAGAAGCAACCAGAATCTGGAAAATCTCTAGTATCATTTGCGAGATGACAAACAACTATCCCTAACAATACCAAGAAATTTTATATAACGTGATTTTCCAAGGTGTGTGGGTGGGGGTGGTGGGAGGGGCAAGAAGGTAGTTCGTGCCCATCATAAAAAATTAAATTTATATTAACAACACTCTTTTGAAGAGGTAAATATGTGTAATTAGGGTCCAGAATTGGACAATACCTAATAAAACACTCTTAGCAATATCAAAGCACCTTCGATAATGTATATTTCTGACTTTCAAACCAATGCAAGAAATATAAGAATCGCACATTTCTTTCAGTGTTGATGACTTTTACTCTAAACGTAATTTTCAAAGAGGTACTTACAAGTAAGTACCGCTCAGAACTTGGAAATATTGACTTCGACTTTCATTGGGAAAACTGACATCTACAACTCTTGACTTAAATTTTTGTGTTAACTGAACTTAAATATTTAAAACATATATGGAATTTGACAGAATTCATTAATAACAACAAAAACCTCCTCTAAAATTTAAGAACTAAAAAATAAACCTACTAGATAAGCGCCCCCCTCCCCACCATCCCACCTTGGTGTTGTGAGGCTTAAATCACACTGTGTAATTCGTTTCCTAAATACTCAGACGAAGTACACAGAAACGTTAAGTGCCGCCTTCTTAGCCATCGTAGACAGATAACAGGCATGAGCTCCTGCATTATAGGGTCAGGAAAAGGAAATACATCGAGGATTCGGTAAATCGTGCAATGAATATCGCGAATACCTCAGACAATTACGTTGTTTTCATAATGACTTATAAAGCTGGGGATATCTGTAATTTATGGTTGCCTACACATTAAAGAGACTGAAGCAGATGGGCTGTCCCAAAGGTCTATAACATCCTAAGAAGCAGCGAAACTGGAATCCCTCGAAATTGTGAAAACGTCAACAAAAGCCACCCACAAGTTTCTGCTTGTTGTCACTAATGAGCCAGTTCCAGAGCATAACAAATAGTAGAGGCTGCATCACCTACGCACGATACAGTAAATACTTGTATAGTATCTGTCAGTAGGAGCTAAATTAGAGATAATTAGTAGGGACGTTTTTGCAAGACCAAGTAATTCGTTGATAGGAAACAAATTTCCAACAGCAGCACACAACACAGTTTACATATTAGAGAATGTTGGCAAGACTTTAAAAGCCAACAATCAGAATAAATGACCAACCAGTGAACAGGGGAGGATCATCATAAACATATCTCGGTATAAATATCGATGAGAACGCCCAGTAATCGTGTGTCAGAGAGGCGTTAATATCGTCAACATAATAGCAATAAATGGGCAAAGAAGCTTTCAACTGCCTCTAAATGCAAAAAGATCACATCACAGTGCAACCTTAGTCGCTATTATGGGCTGTGGTTTGGGTGACTCATATAGCCAGAATTTTGACAGTGTGAAGAAGTACCTAGTGTTAGGTGCCTATAGGCAGGCAACGTCTTGACACCGCCCTGTTCCAGATACCTGCCTGCAGGGGCATAGGGCAACTTCACAGGCTGTCTTTGTAGAGGTACACTATTCAGATTCTCAATGAAGGTGCGCAAGCGCCACCGAAGATGTTGCCGAACTCAAGGGTTCTTAGAGCAGTCCTTTGCTTTTTAATTCACACTTGTGTCAGTCTCTGAGATAACGCCATGGGAGGCGTTAGAACAGGAGGGCTTAAAGTGCATAAACACTCTTTGCTGCACTATATCACGTTCAAATTTCCGCAAATAATTTTGATTGTTTCCTAGTGCTTCCAACCTGTGCACGAGAGAAAAAAATGAGGTCGTGTTGCTCTTCAAAGGGGTCAGATCAAGTACAATGGGGATACAGCATAACGATGTCCTTGGGAATGGGTTGAAACACCTGGGGGCGTCAGAGCGTCAAAGGCTGTCAAGAGTGTCATTTTGCTGCTTATCGCTCAGTAACCTGGCGTTTTCGACTGCGAAATGTGTGGGAATCAACTACCCAAGGAAGGAGTGTTTTCATTGACACACTAGTTCATACTAAACATCGAAAATGTCTAAATTATATGGTCATCGAGGGGCTTTAAATATAACGTCAAATTATTCATTTACTGCAGTTATATTGCTTGATTCAACGCTGATAGATGTTTAATTCTTTTTACAAGAATATCATCTCTGAGAAAACTAAGAACCAACAAACACCTGTGAATAAACGATATTCCTGCGAAACTTCTGAAAGTGGGAGGAACGGAAATAAAGTCCCAGTTAGACACAGTTACGTGTGACAATTGTTAACAAAAGAACATAACAGGTATTGTAAGGCACCTTACATTGTCAACCCTTACAGCAAAGAGTATCTTAATAAAGTGTTGAGTAGTACTTCAGATAGGTAAATAAATTAGAAAATAAATGAAGAACTTAGTTTAGTTTAGAAGAATTACACACTGGGAAACAGCGGACAAAACAGCAGTGGCAACGGACGGCGCTTGGAAGTCGGCATAGCATGTTCAGGGGAGAAGCGGAAACTGTCGATTCATCCGTCAGGGCATCGCCCGAATGGCTCACGTGTTTCTCAATTGTCACATGTGATCAAAGGCCCTCGACTACATTCCAAGAGCCAATGACCGACGTTAAGAAGATCCTTCGAGAAGCTTTCCAACGTAACAGAAGAGGCAATGACCGTGAAGTCGTTCACCTCCAGTGAACTGAAGTGAATAAATACGCGAGACGCAGTGGGCCCGACAAGAAGAGAAGATAGTAGCAGTAGTTTTCAGTCAGTTTCGGTGCTGAAGACCGCCATGCAAGAAGAGACTACATCATACACAGACGCACCAAGTTCGCTGCTGTAATGGAATAGCAAGCAGCAGCCTCGGCGCCAGAAGACAGAAGTTAAAAGGTATTTGAAGTCTGATTTTTTACGTACCCGGGTGACTCGTGAGGACGGGAAGGAGATGGCCTCACATCAGCAGTCACCTGTGAGCTGAGATGAAGATCTGACAGCCGAAGACTGGCAAGCGGGAGTTCATTGTTCGAGTCCGGGACACTGACCCTCCCCCGCCGCGCCGCTCCGCTTGCCGACGCACAACACACGCGGCCGCTTGGGGAAGAGAAACACTGGGACGCCACATCCAAGATGTCACCGTCCGATGCACGACTTCGCTATCAATAATTAAACGGGCCACAGCACGATGCGCGTCTCCAGTCAACTGGGCGAGACGGCGACACGAGATACACACCGCCACGCGTAATCAGACGCCGCCGCTGCCGCAGCAGAAGGCTTCGCAAACGACACAGCTGCCGCTCTCCGAGCCAGAACACCGAGTAAGGAAACAGTTGTACAAATCTTCAATAAAAGTTATGTAAAAATGCTGTTTCATTCTATCTCATACCCGAGCCAAGGAAGGACCCACCCTGCCCACATGTTGTTAAGAGAGAAAAATTTTAGTATTTTAACCCTGACACGATGCTTTAGAATTAAATGCCTATTGCAGTAATGCTCATCCTGACAATTGACTAGCATCAAAAGAGAAAACCCAGTTACATTTAGTGTCAGAACTATTACGAGTACATTTGGTGTCAGAGAAAAAACCCTTGGCTCAATATGAGGTGTGAATGACAGTCACTAAAGGTCCACAGGTAGTATCGTTTAATGTGTGAAAGGATAGGGGTGTGGATAGCAGTCGTAAAATTTTCTTCATTTAGAAGTGTATTCTCTCTCATAATTTTAAGAGTTTGTCGAAAATATTTAAATATCTCTTTCATTCAGTGTAGTAAGATTGTGTAACTAATAGTTTGTAAAATGATGACACGAAATCGTACAAAGTCAGAGTCAGCACCACAAGCGGTTTCTACTGAGGAAGCTATTCAGAGCTTAGTTAATCAGATAGCACAGCTTAAAAATGATGGAAATGGAAATGAGCGTTTGGCGTCATTGGCCGGGAGGCCCCTCGCGGGGCAGGTCCGGCCGCCATATCGCAGGTCTTATTGCATTCGGCGCCACATTGGGCGACCTGCACGCCGGATGGGGATGAAATGATGATGAACACAACACAACACCCAGTCCCTGAGCGGAGAAAATCTCCGACCCAGCCGGGAATCGAACCCGGGCCCAGAGGACGGCAATCCGTCACGCTGACCACTCAGCTACTGGGGCGGACCTTAAAAATGATAATAATACATTATTTAAACACTTGTGTGAGGTTAGGCAAACCAGTTCAATCCCTCCCACCCTAGTTCCTCAGCAGCAGCCTTGGTAACTCCTTTTTCAGGTAAACCTGGGGAAGACATGACAGCCTTTTTTGATGATTTAGTAGCAGCTGCAAAGTTAGGATCATGGTCAGATGAACAGCTCTTACAAATGAAAAAGTTAACATTGATAGGAGAGGCTAAAGCACACGTATTATACCACGAAGAATTACGGAATGCTCCAACATTTGAGGAATTGAAGAAAGGATTACTTAAACCTTTTCAAAAATAGAACAGCTGCAGATTTTATAGGGAAAAATTAATCACTATCACTCAGAGGCAAAACGAGTCGTTAGAAAGCTTTGTAGATAGGATTAGAAAAGTTAATATTAACACCTATCAGTTGACAACTAGCGATGAAGCAAATAATATTATTTTACAAGAGGCAGGAGATAGAGCTCTGGATACATTTTTACGTGGGTTACCTCCCGAAACGTCCCGTCGTGTCAGGGCAGAGTTTCCTAAAAAACGTAGCGGAAGCTGTATCTGTGGCGACGGCTTTCGAAGAAATAGACATTGCCACCAGATAAAAGGAGAAGCAAAATGTATTTTCAGCAGGAGTACGATGTTTTAAGTGCGATCGACAGGGACATATAGCAAAAAACTGCAGACAACCTCAGTGCACTAATTGTCAAAGAATAGGTCACACATACAAGGAATGCAGGTCTATGAAAGTTTTTGGAAATATAATGCAATTAAACTCAAACGGGAATGCTGGAGCCGCCGCCAGGCGTTCCCAATAAAATTTCATGCCATTAAGGCGAATGTGAAGGCGGAATGCTGGTTATCTGCTGCCATACAGGATAAAAAGGCAAGGATACTGGAGGATACAGGCGCAAACGTGAGTAATGAATGCATTGGAGAAAAGAAATATGACCCTCCAAGGTATAGACTGAGTGGGGTAGGAGGAGGTACAGTGAAGTCGTTAGGATGTACATAATTGATTTTCTATGTTCATGGTGTACAATTTCAAGAAGATGTAGAAGTGGTAACAAAGGTAACTGACGGGTACGACGCGATCCTAGGACTGGATTTCCTGAATGAACATCACGCTAAAATCGACCTCAGACAGCAAACTGTAGAACTTAGCGGAATAGTGTTTCAGCTAGGTGACACCGCTGCAAAGGGCCCGCTGCCGCAAGATTTCCCCAACCGGAAGGCGAAATCAACTATACTGCGTGCAATGTCCTTGAAGGTTGATTCGTGGGATAAGATATCATTTGGCTCAGGAAAACTTTTCTGGATGACCGTTGACCCCGAGGTATCTACAGATACAGTGTGTCTCATAGAGCCATTAGAGGAAAATAAGGAATTAGATGTATCACATTGTTTTGTACGTAGAAGTGTTGTACGCGTTCAAGACGTTGAGGGAGAAAAAAGTTCCAGTACATATTGACAATTTCGGAGTGGAGAACAAAGAGTTGCATAAGGGAATATTAGTAGCTACAGTCAGTACTTTTGAAGAAGAAGATTTCATTTGGTCAGATATTGATGATGGTCAGAAACCAGACGCCTATAAAACCGCATTACGCCAGAAGATTGAGCATTTGCAAGGAAAGGATAGAGACATGATAGAAGCAGCTTTATTGAGTTCCAAGATTTATTTAATGCAGAAGGTCCACTGCCAGCAACAGATATCACACAGCATAGGATCCCAACAGGAAACAGCCCCACAGTTTATAGGAAGCCGTATAGAGTTCCGCATCACTTACAGCCAGTACTAAATGAATTTATAGAACAGCATCTAGAAGATGGAATTATAGAATATTCTGATTAGCCTTATAATTCAAATATTGTAATTATTCCAAAGAAGTCTCCCGACGGTACAAAACGATATAGATTTTGTTGTGACTACAGACACCTTAACAAACAAACTATCTCAGATGTTTATCCTCTTCCAAACATTACAGATATCATTGACAGTTTGGGTAGCAGTAAATACTTTGCAACAATTGATTTATGTAGCGGATATCATCAGTTGGAAGTTGCATCGAAAGATAGGATAAAACAGCATCTTCTACCCCTGGAGGCCACTGGCAATTTAAAAGAATGCCTTTCGGTTTGAAAAATGCACCAGCAACTTTTCAAAGACTACTCGATGGAATATTGCGAGGACTCAAAACTCAGCAGTGTTGTGTATATCTAGACGATATTATAGTATTCTCCAAAGACATTAATGAACATGCTGTGCATCTGTGTAACGTATTTCAGAGACTTAGAAAAGCTACATTAACATTAAATATGGAAAAATGTAGTTTTGCATTGACAGAGGTTACATACCTAGGGCATGTCATTAGTGAAAAAGGAATTAAAACAGATCCTCGATTAATTTCGGCAGTTAAGGATTTCCCAACACCACAACGCGTTAAGGAAGTACAAAGTTTCATTGGTCTCGCATCGTATTACCGAAAATATGTTCAAAATTTTGCTGAAAAATGGCCCGACCCTTAACCCAATTATTGAAAAAGGGTGCAAAATTTCATTGGTCTGAAGATTGTGAATCAGCATTTCAAACCCTTAAAGATAAGTTAACACACAGTCCAGCATTAGCCTTCCCAGATTATAATAAAGAATTTATTTTATCCTGTGACACAAGTGGTCATTCAGTAGGAGTTGTTTTGAGTCAGAATATTCATGCCGCGGAACACCCCATAGCCTACGCTTCGAGGCAACTAACAATGGCAGAAAGAAATTATTCCACAACGGAGAAAGAATTGTTAAGTGTTATTTATGGCATCAAATACTTTAAATGCTACTTGTATGGTAGGAAATTCAAGGTTATTACAGACCATGCTGCTTTAAATTGGTTGCTATGATTAAAGGATCCATCTAGTCGTCTTACCCGTTGGGCCCTATGTCTTTCTGAAATGGATTTCGAAGTTATCCATAAACCAGGCAAAAAACACACGAATTCAGATTGCCTAAGTCGGAAAATAGCACTTTTGGAAGGGACAGGCCGAGATACTGAGGACTGGAGAAAGGCACAAGATGAGGATACAGAATGCAAAATATATGCAACTCAAAAACAATTTCGCTTTGAAGATGGTGTATTATGCCATAAAACAAAACTTGGACCACGAATTGTTGTTCCCAACACCTTAGACAAGAAATAATGGCAGAGGCCCACGATCATATCCTTGCAGGACACGATGGAAAGCGGACAACCGAAAGACGAGTAGCAGAGCGATTTTGGTGGCAACCCAGAAAGCAGGATGTGGCGCAGTACGTTCGCAATTGCATTGCGTGCGCACGAGCTGAACTTTCTCGTTTAAAAATACCCTTACAGAGGCTCCCCGAGGCTTCATGTCCATTTCAAATCTGTGGAATAGATCTACACGGCCCATTTCATAAAACACCTGCTGGTAATAAGTATGTTCTTACTATTATAGATCACTTTTCACGGTATCCTGCTATGGTGAGTCTCCCAGATCAGCAAGCAAATACAGTTGCCCAAGATTTAGTTAACAACTGGATACTTAAATTTGGCGTACCTGAAGCTATTATCACAGATCAGGGATATAATTTTATGTCTGAATTAATGAAACAGCTATGCCACTTACAAAAAAATACATAAATTACGCACAACTCCGTTACACCCTCAGTGCAACGGACACACAGAAAGGGTTCATCGGACAATTGGCAAGATGCTTAGTTATTATATTAACGAACAACATTCTAATTGGGATACATATCTACCAATAATCGTGTTGGTATACAACGCCAAAACGCATGAAGCAACTGGCATGTCACCTTATGAAGTGGTCTATGGGAGAAAAATGCCGTCCCCTTTTGATGTAATCAGGCAGAAATACGGAAAAGTCGGAGAAACAGTAAATGGTTTCTGTCGAATGATGAAGGATGTGTGGAAAAAGGTTCAAAAATGTAATACAAAGGTTTTGGAACGACAAGAAAGATTAGGTAATGCCCAAGCTAAATATCCAAATTACAAAATCGGTCAGTGGGTGATGCTGTCAACCCCATACATTGCGAAAGGAAACACGAAGAAATTTGTAACAAACTACAGAGGTCCTTATCAAATTATTCAGATCACGTCACCAGTCAACGTTAAACTGCAACTGCACACCCGAACTATTATTGTCCATGCAAGTCGTTTAAAACCTTTTAAGGGCGCTCCAGATGTAATTCCTTCAACAATAGTGTCTGCTTTTCCGAAGGGTGGAGGAAGTTCCTGAAGAGGAAAAAGAGTGGCCACGCCAGCGCAACATACAGACATGGCACCATACAATCTTCGACCAAGGGTGCGAATGTCCAAGTTGAATTATAGTAGACTGTGGATAGCATGCAAATGTAAATAATTAATAAATGATAATGGTTTATTTTTTAAGAAAAGAAGTTGAATGCAGGAACATGTAGATCTTGTAGTTAACAATGTATTCCTTCTTTTCTTTGTTTTTGTTTTTACTAGGTTGGTAGGTCCATAACCATGTTGTTCTCTTTTTTCAGAAAACGCCATGCAAGCATTTGCTACACAAAACCTACCCTACCTCAATGACTCCCTTGACAGAACCCTTCTGAAGTCATTAGATGTGTTCATAAACTCACAGCAAGGCAAAATTGATGCCAATGTTATGATGCAACATGTCTTAAAATTAAAAGTGAAGACAAAACTAAAATTATAATATTAGGAATGGGTATATCTGGAAGCTTTGTGTTGGTGTTCCTGCTTCGTACAGTTTTCTTTTATTTAAGACGAAAAAATAAGCCAAATAATAATATATCACTTCATCAAATCCCTATTAACTGGATACCACACTCTTAACTGGTGTACTTCAGTGGTTACTTTTGAGCATTAGTGTATTAATTTTGTTTATTGTACTTCAGTCTTTACTAAACAGTCTCATGTTAAAATAAAGAATACCGCAGAATAGATATTCTTGCGTTAATATAGGGTAGATTAAACAGGTGTTGCTATGTAATTTTCTAAGTGAAAAACGTATTTTTGTTATTCATTGTCATCAAGATTTGTTACAGTTATTATAACGATTTATGTGTGAACTATGTGATTCATGAGCGTACAGTGCTTTAGTAGTGATAAAGTATTTTCAACATACTTAATGTGAAGCGTGTGTAATCTTCTAAGTTGAGAGTTTTCATTGCTTGTGTTAGTGCTTTTGCTGTGTGAAGAGTGGAGGACTGTTGAGTGGTAAATTCGAGGACGAATTTCTCCAAAGGGTGGAGGAATGTTGAGTGGTACTTAAGATAGGTAAATAAATTAGAAAATAAATGAAGAACTTAGTTTTGTTTAGAAGAATTACACACTGGGAAACAGCGGACAAAACAGCAGTGGCAACGGACGGCGCTTGCAAGTCAGCATAGCACGTTCATGAGAGAAGCGGAAACTGTCGATTCATCCATCAGGGCATCGTCCGAATGGCTCACGTGTTTCTCAATTGTCACATGTGATCAAAGGCCCTCGCCTACATTCGAAGAGCCAATTACCGACGTTAAGAAGATCCTTCGAGAAGCTTTTCAACGTGACAGAAGAGCCAATGACCGTGAAGTCGTTCACCTCCAGTGAACTGAACTGAATAAGTACGCGAGACGCAGTGGGCCCGACAAGAAGAGAAGATAGTAGCAGTAGTTTTCAGTCAGTTTCAGTGCTGAAGACCGCCATGCAAGAAGCGACTACATCATACACAGGCGCCCCATGTCCGCCGCTGTAATGGAATAGAAAGCAGCAGCCTCGGCGCCAGAAGACAGAAGTTAAAAGGTATTTGAAGTCTGATTTTTACGTACCTGGGTGACTCGTGAGGACGGGAAGGAGATGGCCTCACATCAGCAGTCACCTGTGAGCTGGATGAAGATCTGACAGCCGAAGACTGGCAAGTGGAAGTTCATTGTTCGAGTCTGGGACACTGACCTTCCCCCGCCGCGCCGCTCCGCTGGCCGACGCACAACACACGCGGCCGCTTAGAGAAGAGAAACACTGGGACGCCACATCCGAGGTATCACCATGCGATTCACTACCTCGTTCTGAATAATTAAATGGACCACAGCACGATGCGCGTCTCCAGTCGACTGGGCGAGACGGCGACACGAGATACACGCGGCCACGCGTAATCAGACGCCGCCGCTGCCGCAGCAGAAGGCTTCGCAAACGACACAGTACCGTTCTCCGAGCCAGAACACCGAGTAAGGAAATAGTTGTACAAATCTTCAATAAAAGTTATCTTATGTAAAAATGCTGTTTCATTTTACCTCATACCCGAACCAACGAAGAACCCAACCTGCCCATATGTTGTTAAGAGAGAAAAATTTTAGTATTTTAACCCTGACATGATGCTTTAGAGTTAAATGCCCATTGCAGTTATGCTCATCCTGACAATTGACTAGCATCAAAAGAGAAAACCCAGTTACATTTAGTGTCAGAACTGTTACAAAAGCTAAACTAACGAATAACTTACCCAGTTGCGAATGTATCATAAAATAATGACATACAACGTCTTCAAACAATTGTGCCACTTTCTCGGAATACAAATTTGGCTTCCAGAAAGCTGAGGAATCAGGGAAGAAATATTAGCCTTAGAATTAGTTGTCAATTTATTTTCCACAAATTGCACTGCCACAGTCATAGCTTTTGCAGATATACAGAAAGTGTTTGAAGCTCTGAAGAAAGTAAGAATATAACACAAAACTTGTTTCACCATTTCTCAATGTCAGAGACTGATATTTTGTATGGCAGCCTTATAACAAGGACAAGGATGTCATAATAGATGAGAAAAAACTGGATGCACTTGGTACACACATGTATAACTTGATAGAGAATAAATCGTCGATGCGTTTTAAATAAATGGATAAAATATGTGGAATGAATATAGGATGACAATAAATACATCTGAACTAAGTGAGATTTTTTGTGACAAAGTCCGGCCGCGGTGGACGAGCGGTTCTAGGCGCTTCAGTCCGGAACCGCGCGACTGCTACGGTCGCAGTTTCAAATCCTGCCTCGGGCATGGATGTGTGTGATGTCCTTAGGTTAGTTAGGTTTAAGTAGTTCTAAGTTCTAGGGGACTGATGACCTCAGAAGTTAAGTCCCATAGTTCTCAGAGCCATTTCAACCGGCCATTTGTGACAATGAACGAGTAACCAGTGTTAGAGTATATATATATGTAGATATATATATATATATATATATATACACTCCTGGAAATGGAAAAAAGAACACATTGACACCGGTGTGTCAGACCCACCATACTTGCTCCGGACACTGCGAGAGGGCTGTACAAGCAATGATCACACGCACGGCACAGCGGACACACCAGGAACCGTGGTGTTGGCCGTCGAATGGCGCTAGCTGCGCAGCATTTGTGCACCGCCGCCGTCAGTGTCAGCCAGTTTGCCGTGGCATACGGAGCTCCATCGCAGTCTTTAACACTGGTAGCATGCCGCGACAGCGTGGACGTAAACCGTATGTGCAGTTGACGGACTTTGAGCGAGGGCGTATTGTGGGCATGCGGGAGGCCGGGTGGACGTACCGCCGAATTGCTCAACACGTGGGGCGTGAGGTCTCCACAGTACATCGATGTTGTCGCCAGTGGTCGGCAGAAGATGCACGTGCCCGTCGACCTGGGACCGGACCGCAGCAACGCACGGATGCACGCCAAGACCGTAGGATCCTACGCAGTGCCGTAGGGGACCGCACCGCCACTTCCCAGCAAATTAGGGACACTGTTGCTCCTGGGGTATCGGCGAGGACCATTCGCAACCGTCTCCATGAAGCTGGGCTACGGTCCCGCACACCGTTAGGCCGTCTTCCGCTCACTCCCCAACATCGTGCAGCCCGCCTCCAGTGGTGTCGCGACAGGCGTGAATGGAGGGACGAATGGCGACGTGTCGTCTTCAGCGATGAGAGTCGCTTCTGCCTTGGTGCCAATGATGGTCGTATGCGTGTTTGGCGCCGTGCAGGTGAGCGCCACAATCAGGACTACATACGACCGAGGCACACAGGGCCAACACCCGGCATCATGGTGTGGGGAGCGATCTCCTACACTGGCCGTACACCACTGGTGATCGTCGAGGGGACACTGAATAGTGCACGGTACATCCAAACCGTCATCGAACCCATCGTTCTACCATTCCTAGACCGGCAAGGGAACTTGCTGTTCCAACAGGACAATGCACGTCCGCATGCATCCCGTGCCACCCAACGTGCTCTAGAAGGTGTAAGTCAACTACCCCGGCCAGCAAGATCTCCGGATCTGTCCCCCATTGAGCATGTTTGGGACTGGATGAAGCGTCGTCTCACGCGGTATGCACGTCCAGCACGAACGCTGGTCCAACTGAGGCGCCAGGTGGAAATGGCATGGCAAGCCGTTCCACAGGACTACATCCAGCATCTCTACGATCGTCTCCATGGGAGAATAGCAGCCTGCATTGCTGCGAAAGGTGGATACACACTGTACTAGTGCCGACATTGTGCATGCTCTGTTGCCTGTGTCTATGTGCCTGTGGTTCTGTCAGTGTGATCATGTGATGTATCTGACCCCAGGAATGTGTCAATAAAGTTTCCCCTTCCTGGGACAATGAATTCACGGTGTTCTTATTTCAATTTCCAGGAGTGTATATGACAATCTACTGCAACATGGTGACTCGTTTACCTATTTGAGAAACAAGTTCACGAGAGCTGTAAGAAGCAAATTTGAAATAGAAAGCAGAACTGTCAGTGAAAAAAGTACCTTCGATACAGGATGATGATATTTAGCTCCAAAAGTAACAAATGAGAAAAAAATAGATCGGGAAGGGCATGTTTCGAGTGTGGCAGTGTGTGGCTGTGAGACCTGCATCCTGGAGACAGAGGAAAGACGGTGACTGTAACCTTTCGAGGTATGCTGTTACAAGCGCGTCCCAAACATAAAAAGCTATTGATAACATAACAAGCGGAGAAATTCTTAACAGTGTGTGACAAGGGGAGTTTACGGAATACCGTCATTAAACAGAGTTCAGATTATTGGTTGTCTGTGAAATGTGAGGACCCCTACAAGCAATAATAGGTAAGTGAATGGAAAAAGTACTAGAGATGTACCACGGCTTAAGTTTATGGGGCAAATTATGAAAGATGTCTTTCTGCCTTCTTCTTCATTTCGGCTTACGCGAGGACTGCATGCATATCTGTTGCCTGTCTCCTACGACTGAACACTGAAGAAATGCAAACATTTGCATACACTCTGGGATGTGTAATTTAGAAACAGATATTGCTACCTTTTACCTCTCTCAATTCCCGGTCTCATCTTTAGCGAATCATTTTTCAGCATCGATAACCTCTTAGTCATGCCATTTTAACATTGGTGATCTGCATGTATAGCAGTTTCAGTGTTCTGTAACGAGTATCACAATACCTTTTGATTTAATGCTCTCTCTCCTACTGCATCATTATCAGCAATTAAAGATTCTCAATGTTTTTATTTGAGTCATCAGCCTTAGACACGGGTTCCCAGGTAGATGCCGTGTTTCTTGTCTGCCGCAAGGCGTTCGATACAGTTCCCCACAGTCGTTTAATGAACAAAGTAAGAGCATATGGACTATCAGACCAATTGTGTGATTGGATTGAAGAGTTCCTAGATAACAGAACGCAGCATGTCTTCCGAAGTAAGAGTGATTTCAGGTGTGCCGCAGGGGAGTGTCGTTGGACCGTTGCTATTCACAATATACATAAATGACCTTGTGTATGACATCGGAAGTTCACTGAGGCTTTTTGCAGATGATGCTGTGGTGTATCGAGAGATTGTAACAATGTAAAATTGTACCGAAATGCAGGAGGATCTGCAGCGAATTGACGCATGGTGCAGGGAATGGCAATTGAATCTCAATGTAGACAAGTGTAATGTGCTGCGAATACATAGAAAGATAGATCCCTTATCATTTAGCCACAATATAGCAGGTCAGCAACTGGAAGCAGTTAATTCCATAAATTATCTGGGAGTACGCATTAGGAGTGATTTAAAATGGAATGATAATATAAAGTTGATCGTCGGTAAAGCAGATGCCAGAGTGAGATTCAAAGGAAGTAGGTTACAGTACGCTTGTTCGCCCACTGGTTGAATACTGCTCAGCAGTGTGGGATCCGTACCAGATAGGGTTGATAGAAGAGATAGAGAAGATCAAACGGAGAGCAGCGCGCTTCGTTACAGGATCATTTAGTAATCACAAAAGCGTTACGGAAATGATAGATACTCCAGTGGACGACTGCAGGAGAGAGACGCTCAGTAGCTCGGTACGGGCTTTTGTTAAAGTTTCGAGAACATACCTTCAGCGAGTAGTCAAGCAGTATATTGCTCCCTCCTACGTATATCTCGCGAAGAGACCGTGAGGATAAAATCAGAGAGATTAGAGCCCACACAGAGGCATACCGACAATCCTTCTTTCCACGAAAATACGAGACTGGAATAGAAGGGAGAACCGATAGAGGTACTCAAGGTACCCTCCGCCACACACCGTCAGGTGGCTTGCGGAGTGTGGATGTAGATGTAGATGAGTGGTGTAACGCGGCCCACGACGAATTCTTGTCCTGTGCCAACCTTTTCATCTTTCAGTAGCAATTGCAACCTGCGTCCTAAATTATTTGCTGGATGTATTCCAACCTATATCTTCCCTAACACTTTTTAGCCTACACAGTTATTCCCTCATCTCTTAACAGATGTCCTATCATCCTGCCCCTTCTTCCTGTCAGTGTTTTCGATATACTCCTTTCCTTGCTAATTCTGAGGAGAACCTCCTCATTCCTTACTTTATTAGTTCACCTTATTTTAACATTCTTCTGCAGCACCACATCTCAAATGTATCGTTTCTCTTCTGTTCCGGTTTTCCCACAGTCATGCCGGCCGCGGTGGTCTCGCGGTTCTAGGCACGCAGCCCGGAACCGCGCGACTGCTACGGTCGTAGGTTCGAATCCTGCCTCGGGAATGGATGTATGTGATGTCCTTAGGTTACTTAGGTTTAAGTAGTTCTAAGTTCTAGGGGACTGATGACCACAGCTGTTAAGTCCCATAGTGCTCAGAGCCATACAGCCCACAGTCATGTTTCACTACCATACAATGGTAATCTTCAAACATACATTTTCGGAAATTTCTTCCTCAAATTGGCCGGGAATGTCCTTTTTACCAGTGCTAGTCTGCTTTTTATGTCATCCTTACTCCATTCGTTATGGGTTAATTTGCTGCTTAGTTAGCACAATTCCCTGACTTATTCTACTTTATCCCCAATTCTGATTTTAAATTTCTCGCTCTTCTCGTTTCTGCTACTACTCATTATTTTCATTTTTGTTCAAATTACTCTCAATCCATATTGCTGGCCGATGTAGCCGAGCGATTCTAGGCGCTTCAGTCCGGAACCGCGCTGCTGCTACGGTCGCAAGTTCGAATCCTGCCTCGGGAATGGATGTGTGTGATGTCCTTAGGTTAGTTAGGTTTAAGTAGTTGTAAGTTCTAGGGGACTGATGACCTCAGATGTTAAGTCCCATAGTGCTTAGAGCCATTTGAACCATTTTCAATCCATATTCTGTTCCCATTACACTGTTCATTACATTCGACAGATCTCGTAATTCTTCTTCGCATGTGCGACATTAACCTCTCACAGCCGTAACGACGTTTACGTCCCCTGTGTCGCATCAGAAGCCAGACTCACTGCATGGCTCACCGCTGACTGCTCTGAGAGGTCAGCGGCGGCAGCAGCTCTGAACAGGCGCGCACCCGCCCGCTACCAGCTCTAAAGATCTTCAGGCTGCCAACAGACGACTGCATAATTCCAAAAATATGCAACACTCCTGGAATAATCTCGTATTTTTATTTATTGCGGTATGACAGTACCTGCTTCAAATGCGTAAAAGAATGTCCTCTACTATGTTGGTGCCTATAATTGTAACAAGGGTTAAACACTAACAAAGTATATCTACTTTTATTTTCCTTACAAGGATGATGCGTAGCTCTGTCTAGTAAATGAGTGCATTATTGCAGTTAACCGAATCTACGCAAACTTTAGAATGGGACCGATTTAATTCTTGTGGTAAGCCGGCCGCTGTGGCCGAGCGGTTCTAGGCGCTTCAGTCTGGACCCGCGCGACCGCTACGGTCACAGGTTCGAATCCCGCCTCGGGCATGGATGTATGTGATGTCCTTAGGTTAGTTAGGTTTAATTAGTTCCAAGTCCTAGGGGACTGATGACCTCAGAAGTTAAGTCCCATAGTGCTCAGAGCCATTTGAACCATTTTTTTGAATTCTTGTGGTAAATAATGAAATCAAAACAGTTAACTGAATTACACTCAAGTAAGACACTTTTAGAAGTTCGGAAAAGTTCGGATAATCCTCACACGCAAATAACAAATAATGTCATGAAACCCGAAGACTCGTGACTTGGTCGATTTTCCTTTTAATTGGAATCTTGCTGAGTCACTTCATCCCTGTCCGCCCCTGGTACCTGAGTGGTCAGCACGTCAGAATGTCAATCCAAAGGGCCCGGGTTCGATTCCTGGCTGGGTCGGAGATTTTCTCCACTCACGGTGTGGGTGTTGTGTTGTCCTTATCATCATCATTTCATCCCCATCGATAAGCAAGTCGCCAAAGTGGCGTCAACTCGAGAGACTTGCACTAGGCGAACGGTCTACCCGACGGGATGCCCTAGTCACACGACATTATTATACTTCATCCTTGCCCGTAAATTTTCGTATCAGTCTGCTAGCGTGATGGAGGGTATGTTAACCGAAACATACACTCGGTTTCCAAATAGTTAAATTGCGTCATTGCAGTAAACCACAAACGAACCAATTTCTTTCTGTCTTAACATTAAATCGTATAACTTGCAACATAAGAGAATTTCTTGCTTCGTTATCTCTCCACTAATATTGACCTGTTTGGCATGATCACGGCGATTATTCCCGTAATGCAAGAATGAGTCCTTTGACTGGTTGTCCGAACGTGTGAATACACTCCTGGAAATGGAAAAAAGAACACATTGACACCGGTGTGTCAGACCCACCATACTTGCTCCGGACACTGCGAGAGGACTGTACAAGCAATGATCACACGCACAGCACAGCGGAAACACCAGGAACCGCGGTGTTGGCCGTCGAATGGCGCTAGCTGCGCAGCATTTGTGCACCGCCGCCGTCAGTGTCAGCCAGTTTGTCGTGGCATACGGAGCTCCATCGCAGTCTTTAGCATAGGTAGCATGCCGCGACAGCGTGGACGTGAACCGTATGTGCAGTTGACGGACTTTGAGCGAGGGCGTATAGTGGGCATGCGGGAGGCCGGGTGGACGTACCGCCGAATTGCTCAACACGTGGGGCGTGAGGTCTCCACAGTACATCGATGTTGTCGCCAGTGGTCGGCGGAAGGTGCACGTGCCCGTCGACCTGGGACCGGACCGCAGCAACGCACGGATGCACGCCAAGACCGTAGGATCCTACGCAGTGCCGTAGGGGACCGCACCGCCACTTCCCAGCAAATTAGGGACACTGTTGCTCCTGGGGTATCGGCGAGGACCATTCGCAACCGTCTCCATGAAGCTGGGCTACGGTCCCGCACACCGTTAGGCCGTCTTCCGCTCACTCCCCAACATCGTGCAGCCCGCCTCCAGTGGTGTCGCGACAGGCGTGAATGGAGGGACGAATGGAGACGTGTCGTCTTCAGCGATGAGAGTCGCTTCTGCCTTGGTGCCAATGATGGTCGTATGCGTGTTTGGCGCCGTGCAGGTGAGCGCCACAATCAGGACTGCATACGACCGAGGCACACAGGGCCAACACCCGGCATCATGGTGTGGGGAGCGATCTCCTACACTGGCCGTACACCACTGGTGATCGTCGAGGGGACACTGAATAGTGCACGGTACATCCAAACCGTCATCGAACCCATCGTTCTACCATTCCTAGACCGGCAAGGGAACTTGCTGTTCCAACAGGACAATGCACGTCCGCATGTATCCCGTGCCACCCAACGTGCTCTAGAAGGTGTAAGTCAACTACCCTGGCCAGCAAGATCTCCGGATCTGCCCCCATTGAGCATGTTTGGGACTGGATGAAGCGTCGTCTCACGCGGTCTGCACGTCCAGCACGAACGCTGGTCCAACTGAGGCGCCAGGTGGAAATGGCGTGGCAAGCCGTTCCACAGGACTACATCCAGCATCTCTACGATCGTCTCCATGGGAGAATAGCAGCCTGCATTGCTGCGAAAGGTGGATATACACTGTACTAGTGCCGACATTGTGCATGCTCTGTTGCCTGTGTCTATGTGCCTGTGGTTCTGTCAGTGTGATCATGTGATGTATCTGACCCCAGGAATGTGTCAATAAAGTTTCCCCTTCCTGGGACAATGAATTCACGGTGTTCTTATTTCAATTTCCAGGAGTGTATTTACACGGCAGGTAAAAACGACTCTCTATTAGCATAGGACCATAGAACTCAACCGCGTGCAGCATATGTTTACATGAGGTTCTGTCACATATGTATTCGATGTAAAAGAATATGCATATTATTACTGAACAGCAGCTATTGTACCTCGTTATGACCTTGAAGTGAATTACCATTTCCTTCGTGGAGCCAAAGTTACATTACTGAGAAGTCTGATTATTTTTCACTTTTTGATTTGTTCGTATGGTTCTACGATTAATGTCTCCACCTATAATTACTGTTTCACCAAGACTTGTTCGGGAATAAACCGAAGTATAAAGGGCTGTTGTCATTTAGCTGTTACGTTAGTTCGGTAGTGTAAGTTGTTCTGGAATTCAGTCCTGTTTGTATTCTGTATTACGCGCATTGTTCAAAGTGTGGCATTCATTATTTGGGCTCAGTGTAACTGATAGAGGATTGTCGACAAATTGTTCTGCCCTTAATTTTCGGAGTGACAAGAGTACTTCTGCTGAAGTGAAAAAAAATTTTAATGACGGAATAGACAAACTAGACACGAAATCGAGATTCTTGGTTTCTTGGTGTCTACCCTAGACTTGTTTATTACGTTGACGTCTATCAGCTTAACCAGAAATACTTCCTTTTTATCTTGCAAGCATGAGACAAGTGTTCGAACATAAAACGTAATACAAACTGTAATGTAGCAAGTTATTTCGTGTTATCATAGGTGCAAATAAGTATGGAGCACTGAGCACCCGTAGTTGCGGGAGATTCGTTCGTTTTTTTTTCTCTCTCTTTCTTTAGTTACAACGCAGCTGATGCACCTGACACACCTGTGGCAGTGAATCAGCCTGCCACTAGAACGCTATGGATATTTATAATCCCTAGGAATTTAAATAAACTACAATAATTATTTTTGTTATTGCTAAAATTATACCATCCAAATTTCATTTAGTTATTCATCACAGTTTCGAAGATAGAAAATTTTACCTAAAAATCTCAAAACCGTTCCTTCAACATCATATGGAGCTATTATGAGAATATATGGAGATGGTATCTGTCCTTTCAGAAATGTCCGAAAGAACGGATACCATTGGTGACCATGCAGGTCTCTAGAATGAAATGATAATTAAATCAAGACCATAAGCTGCCGACTGGCGTTGATATAGATGAATGGCGACAGTCGTAAATGTGTGCCCCAACCGGGACTCGAACCCGGGATCTCCTGCTTACATGGCAGATGCTCTATCCATCTGAGCCACAGAGGGCACAGAGGATAGTGCGACTGCAGGGATTTATCCCTTGCACACTCCCCGTGAGACCCACATTCTCATATAATGTCCACACACTACATTCATATTACCCCTGCCCATTACACTCATTACTCGCAGCAGACAATCTTACTGAGCACGGTAAGATCTCGGGCAATGGGTGTGCATCCGCACAGAAGAATGTCAATGGCCGGTTAGCCTTAACTATATGAAGATGGTATCTGTTCTTTTGGACATGTCCGAAAGAACAGATACCATCGGTGACCATGCAGGTCTCTAGAATGAAATGATAATTAAATCAAGACCATAAGCTGCCGACTGGCGTTGATATAGATGAATGGCGACAGTCGTAAATGTGTGCCCCAACCGGGACTCGAACCCGGGATCTCCTGCTTACATGGCAGATGCTCTATCCATCTGAGCCACAGAGGGCACAGAGGATAGTGCGACTGCAGGGATTTATCCCTTGCACACTCCCCGTGAGACCCACATTCTCATATAATGTCCACACACTACATTCATATTACCCCTGCCCATTACACTCATTACTCGCAGCAGACAATCTTACTGAGCACGGTAAGATCTCGGGCAATGGGTGTGCATCCGCACAGAAGAATGTCAATGGCCGGTTAGCCTTAACTATATGAAGATGGTATCTGTTCTTTTGGACATGTCCGAAAGAACAGATACCATCGGTGACCATGCAGCTCTCTAGAATGAAATGATAATTAAATCAAGACCATAAGCTGCCGACTGGCGTTGATATAGATGAATGGCGACAGTCGTAAATGTGTGCCCCAACCGGGACTCGAACCCGGGATCTCCTGCTTACATGGCAGATGCTCTATCCATCTGAGCCACAGAGGGCACAGAGGATAGTGCGACTGCAGGGATTTATCCCTTGCACACTCCCCGTGAGACCCACATTCTCATATAATGTCCACACACTACATTCATATTACCCCTGCCCATTACACTCATTACTCGCAGCAGACAATCTTACTGAGCACGGTAAGATCTCGGGCAATGGGTGTGCATCCGCACAGAAGAATGTCAATGGCCGGTTAGCCTTAACTATATGAAGATGGTATCTGTTCTTTTGGACATGTCCGAAAGAACAGATACCATCGGTGACCATGCAGCTCTCTAGAATGAAATGATAATTAAATCAAGACCATAAGCTGCCGACTGGCGTTGATATAGATGAATGGCGACAGTCGTAAATGTGTGCCCCAACCGGGACTCGAACCCGGGATCTCCTGCTTACATGGCAGATGCTCTATCCATCTGAGCCACAGAGGGCACAGAGGATAGTGCGACTGCAGGGATTTATCCCTTGCACACTCCCCGTGAGACCCACATTCTCATATAATGTCCACACACTACATTCATATTACCCCTGCCCATTACACTCATTACTCGCAGCAGACAATCTTACTGAGCACGGTAAGATCTCGGGCAATGGGTGTGCATCCGCACAGAAGAATGTCAATGGCCGGTTAGCCTTAACTATATGAAAATGGTATCTGTTCTTTTGGACATGTCCGAAAGAACAGATACCATCGGTGACCATGCAGCTCTCTAGAATGAAATGATAATTAAATCAAGACCATAAGCTGCCGACTGGCGTTGATATAGATGAATGGCGACAGTCGTAAATGTGTGCCCCAACCGGGACTCGAACCCGGGATCTCCTGCTTACATGGCAGATGCTCTATCCATCTGAGCCACAGAGGGCACAGAGGATAGTGCGACTGCAGGGATTTATCCCTTGCACACTCCCCGTGAGACCCACATTCTCATATAATGTCCACACACTACATTCATATTACCCCTGCCCATTACACTCATTACTCGCAGCAGACAATCTTACTGAGCACGGTAAGATCTCGGGCAATGGGTGTGCATCCGCACAGAAGAATGTCAATGGCCGGTTAGCCTTAACTATATGAAGATGGTATCTGTTCTTTTGGACATGTCCGAAAGAACAGATACCATCGGTGACCATGCAGCTCTCTAGAATGAAATGATAATTAAATCAAGACCATAAGCTGCCGACTGGCGTTGATATAGATGAATGGCGACAGTCGTAAATGTGTGCCCCAACCGGGACTCGAACCCGGGATCTCCTGCTTACATGGCAGATGCTCTATCCATCTGAGCCACAGAGGGCACAGAGGATAGTGCGACTGCAGGGATTTATCCCTTGCACACTCCCCGTGAGACCCACATTCTCATATAATGTCCACACACTACATTCATATTACCCCTGCCCATTACACTCATTACTCGCAGCAGACAATCTTACTGAGCACGGTAAGATCTCGGGCAATGGGTGTGCATCCGCACAGAAGAATGTCAATGGCCGGTTAGCCTTAACTATATGAAAATGGTATCTGTTCTTTTGGACATGTCCGAAAGAACAGATACCATCGGTGACCATGCAGCTCTCTAGAATGAAATGATAATTAAATCAAGACCATAAGCTGCCGACTGGCGTTGATATAGATGAATGGCGACAGTCGTAAATGTGTGCCCCAACCGGGACTCGAACCCGGGATCTCCTGCTTACATGGCAGATGCTCTATCCATCTGAGCCACAGAGGGCACAGAGGATAGTGCGACTGCAGGGATTTATCCCTTGCACACTCCCCGTGAGACCCACATTCTCAACGTAATGTCCACACACTATATTCGTAGTACCCCTACCCATTGCACTCTTTACTTGCGGCAGACAATATTACCGAGTTCGGGCAATGTGTGTGCATCCAGCACAGAAGAAGAAGATCAATGGCCAGTTAGGCTTAACTATATGAAGATAGTTCTCTCGGACATGTCCTGTCGGCAGATTAAGGTGTTGATTTAATTATCATTTTATTCTATGATGAGAAGTTCAGCTCCTAACAATCAGTCAACTAGAAACTTTCATTTACAACATTTGTAATTTGTATTTGACATAATATTGGTACCTTTTAAAAGTAATATTCAGTTAAGTTTGTTATGCAAGTGCATCAGAGTGATTGAGAGAGTGAATGAGGAACATGTGACATTTCAAAGTGTTTTATTTTATGAAGACCTATGTGAAATCCAAACCGTGAGAAAAATTTCTAGGAAGAACCACGAGTCATGTGACATAAGTCTGAGCGAGCATTCTTTTGCAAAAGGTAGCTAGAAATAACATTAGGAATGGAATAAGGTTTTTTGTTATTTTGGTTTATAAATAAATCTAAGTAATAAATGGAAACTTTGCTGCTTAGTTTCTCAACTGTGATTGGACAAGATAGGATTTTGCTGCGAAAATCATTTAGAACGGGTGTTCTCATTAGTCATTCAGATCAACAGCAAATCAAAATTGAGAGTTTCCAGAGCGGGGAGCGGTGTGTTATCTGTACGAGGACACTGCCTAGAACAGTCGCTTCCGAACCATATTCCGAGCATGTCATGTTAGGCCGCTCTTTGAAAACAGTATGTAATATGAAGAATTAGAGATGTAAATTGTCTTCTGTTACTGCTAACCCAAAGTCACTTGAGCCCGAGGCATTTTGGTGAACGTTTGGTAATCTTATGCGCTTCCGTGTGAAAGACTGCCGCGTGGGGAATATTCCTATCAAAGTTACAAAATCCGCGCTGCACTTTTCGCATTAATGACAGAGTTGTATAGCGAGCACTTCTGTAAAGCAAGATACCCAAATCGACCGAACGTTGAAATCGCTCAAAGCTGTGGGTCGGTGACTGTTTCGATAGCGAATAATGTTCTGGTTGAACTTGCAAAATTCTGGCGGCTTTCGTACGACTACATGTATCACATCTTTACCAATGTAAACTTGCAGGTACAGTATAAGATACAGTAAATACGGATTTCAGAGTAGTTTCATGAGTTTTAGTGACAATAAATAGTCAATAGAAATTTAAACTTTTAGCTACATGAAGGTATACCCCGGACGCTCGATATTTATCATAAACATTCAGGAAATGATTTTTAAGTAGAGTTCTGTGGCCTCTCTCTGGTAAGTATTGGGTGGCAATTTCTTTAACTCTGCTTTGCACCACCTACACAGTACCTGCAACGACCGACTGAAAGAACAAGGAGCTGACAAGAAGCATATCAAGGTAGGTTGATTGAATTGTGAGAATGTGATAACAATAAGAGGGAAAACCGAACCACACCCATCCGCAAAACGTAACACCGTGGACAGGTACAAGCCAGGTGGCAGCCATCGCCTGTACTTTGCGTTGGACTGTGTTCGTTTGCTAACTGAGTTTGATTTAGTCTGTATGTCGTAACGCTGCAGAGTTGGAAGAGGAATTATCGACGCGAAGTACATTGGGGCACTTACTCAGTATATGAAGAAACCGTAAGAGAGAACAGCACTCACCGTAGAGTGAGGGAGGGGTGTCTGTAGGCACGTGATGCTCGTCGCCGCAGCCAACACACAGGGCGTCCCGGCAGCTGCAGGAGTCGCAGTGAGCTCAGCGACACAGACCACACTTCCTTATACGCCTGCAGAAGGCCGCGTGACGTCACCGTGCCCTGCATTGCTGTAATGATGTGGCGCACATCAGCGCGTGGGTATCTCGAGCGTCCGTCACCAGGTGTGACATTTAGTAGGCTTATACAATCCGTCTGTCTACTCCCAAGCGGTCATTTGATTTCTCTGAATCCAAAATGTCAGAGCGGACTGTGATACTTTTGTTCTATGGCAGAAAATATTGACCCAATCTAACTTTGAATAACAACAAACTTTTAATTTCGTTGTGTTCTATCATCGTCTGCAGAATGAGTGTGGTTCTATTTCGTATGTCCGTTGTTGAGTTGTGTTTGCCTCGAGTGAATAGTCATATGTGAGAACTGATGGACTGAGAAGTGCACTTGTTCACCATCCATACTGCGAAACACATAACTTGTACTGCAAGGTCTTTGCTTTCCTTAATGTTGGAGGATGTAGTACGGAGCAAAACATAAAAGAAAAAGCCACTAAATATTGGCTGTGTAATGCATACTTTAAGAGCATCTTCAGTAGAGGGGATATGTCTCACAAATTGAAGATGAACAAGTGCTCATAACTACACTACTGGCCATTAAAATTGCTACACCACGAAGATGACATGCGAAATTTAACCGACAGAAAGAAGATGCTGTGTGATGCATATGATTAGCTTTCCAGAGCATTCACACAAGGTTGGCGCCGGGGGCGACACCTACAACGTGCTGACATGAGGAAAGTTTCCAACCGATTTCGCATACGCAAACAGCAGTTGATCGGCGTTGCCTGCTGAAACGTTATTGTGATGCCTCGAGTAAGGAGGAGAACTGCGTACCATCACGATCCGACTTTGATAAAGGTCGGATTGTAGTCTATCGCGATTGTGGTTTATCGTATCGCGACATTGCTGTTCGCATTGGTCGAGATCCAATGACTGTAAACAGAATATGCAATCGGTGGGTTCAGGAGGGTAATACGGAACGCCGTGCTGATCCCAACGACTTCGTATCACTAGCAGTCCGCATGGCTGTAACGGATCGTGCAGTCACGTCTCGATCCCTTAGTCAACAGATGGGGACGTTTGCAAGACAACAACCATCTGCACTAACAGTTCGACGACGTTTAAAGCAGCGTGGACTATGACATCGGAGACCATGGCTGCTGTTACCC
Source organism: Schistocerca americana (assembly GCF_021461395.2). Lineage (NCBI taxonomy): Eukaryota > Metazoa > Arthropoda > Insecta > Orthoptera > Acrididae > Schistocerca > Schistocerca americana. The sequence goes on from NC_060126.1 coordinate 34,657,606, forward strand.
TTGACGCTGCATCACAGACAGGAGCGCCTGCGATGGTGTACTCAACGACGAACCTGGCTGCACGAATGGCAAAATGTCATTTTTTCGGGTGAATCCAGGTTCTGTATACAGCATCATGATGGTCGCATCCGTGTTTGGCGACATCGCGGTGAACGCACATTGGAAGCGTGTATTCGTCATCGCCATACTGGTGTATCACCTGGCGTGATGGTATGGGATGCCATCGGTTACACGTCTCGGTCACCTCTTGTTGTCATTGACGGCACTTTGAACAGTGGACGTTACATTTCAGATGTGTTACGAGCCGTGGCTCTACCCTTCATTCGATGCCTGCGAAACTCTACATTTCAGCAGGATGATGCACGACCGCATGTTGTAGGTCCTGTATGGGCCTTTCTGGATACAGAAAATGTTCGACTGCTGCCCTGGCCAGCACATTCTCCAGATCTCTCACCGACTGAAAACGTCTGGACAATGGTGGCCGAGCAACTGGCTCGTCACAATACGCCAGTCACTACTCTTGATGAACTGTGGTATCGTATTGAAGCTGATGGGCAACTGTACCTGCACATGCCATCCAAGCTCTGTTTGAATTTATGTATCAAGGCCGTTATTACGGCCAGAGGTGGTTGTTCTGGCTACTGATTTCTCAGGATGTATTCATCCACATTGCGTGTAAATGTAATCAGATGTCAGTTCTAGTAAAATATATTTGTCCGATGAATACTCGTTTATCATCTGCATCTCCTCTTGGTGTAGCAATTTTAATGGCCAGTAGTGTATTAAGGTATGCAACTTACAGACAATGTTTACTAGACTCTTTTGTGGTTTTGTTCTTTAGAATCAAGTTCGAAAGTACTCTAAAACCTTAGCACCAAAAGCTCTGGAACATGTATTCCACTGACAAAAGAGTCAGGAAAATTTTGGCTTATAACTTCCGACTCGTTCATTTCCAGACTGGTCTCCTTTGTCTCAAGACTGATATACTTTCCCCTCTCCATCAGCTCTGGAAGACCTTAAAATCATCGCGCAATGGTCCTGTATGGGGTAATGACAAATACAGTCTGGCAATATTTATTCTCCTAGGCACACACACACATGCATTACGTTTCTGTACAGAGAACCGTGACTCCTCCACTATAATAACATGGTGCTACAGTTATGAGCTGTGCTGTTGTTGAGTGTACGATTTCAATGTGCCTGTCTCTATGGTTCTGCCAATGAAAGCTGAAACAATGGTCCCTGTTCCCTGTAATGACAGTGTTCAGTACTGCAGACATCCTCACTTTGTCCGTGTGGGTACTCGTCTTGCTGTTATGAAAATGATTTTTCGACACAACATACGTGTGACAGATCTACGATAGTGCATTGCCAAGCAAACAGTGAGTCCTCTCAAGGACGCCAATGGCGCGAGGCTACTGAGATCGTGCACGTCACTGAGTACTCACATTCTGAATCCACTGCTTCCGAATTCGAATGGCAGTCATGGGATCCTGACCATCAGACTCGCAACTGATGATGGGGCTGCAATAGCGGCCGCAACTGCTCGCCGCAGGCATAGCTTAGGACTGCCAGTGTCTGGAGCCATGCAGACTCGACCGTCACTGCAGGCGCTGCAGGGGCAGCCATTTTGGGAGTGAGGAGGGGGGGAGGGGCTTCGTTTGGGGGGGAGCGATACCAGTTGACTGTCCTGGCTGAAGGTGGAGTGAGTGGCAGTTCCGTATTCCTGCTGCCTGTCCTTGGGCTGCTCAGTGGTCAGTACTAGTCTTACTGACAGTCACTACAAGATGCTGCAACACCAAACCGATTAACCAAAAAACTCGTGACAAACTGTGGCTTGTGGACAGCAGATGTTGTTGAAAAGCAAGTGTTTTTCAATGGAAACACTCTGTTGCGTGGTGGATGAAGCTTGAAGCGAAAGTTGTCCACTTCTTGTCATACTACTAAGTTCATGCTGAACAAGAGAAGATTTTCTGTTCAGAATGGTACACTTATTCTGATGTTGTCGACGTGACGTTAAACACTAATCTCCTCAACTTATTCTGATGATCCTGTGAGAGACTCATACTGAAGGCAGTCGAGTCCTTGAAAAGCCTACTACAATGTGTATTGGTGTAATGAAATACAAATGACAATGTTTTGCAAGAACAATATCTTGTTTCTTCCATACCTCGCCAGCCTAAATTCGTCAGTAATTTGTGATACAGTTATGAATGAGCTGCAGCAACCTGTTAGGACCCCAACTGTGCGCCCCTCTACTCCTGCAGCAGCCACTGTCGCGGCTGGTGGTGTTCGCCCCAAACACTGGAGCAGGACTCCAGGACAGGGCTTACTGCAGCGCCGTGTGTGACATCATAAATAAATGTTATACATTTTTGCAGACCCTTCCAAGAAATGTAATTCCCTTACTATTTTCCTCCGCTTTTAATTTCGTGTGATCTTCATAGCGATTCATAGTATTTTTGCAGTTAGAATATGTTCGAATATAGTATAGCTTATCATATAAACATCACCTGCTCCCGAAATTTAGCAACCAGATAATACGAGATTTTTCTGTTAATACTGAATATTATGATTGCCGTGCTACATATTTACATGTAGCTTCCTTTTAGCAAAAAAAGCGAAAAGTAACGAACAAAGTTATTCCTCACCTGCTTAAAGTCAACACAAGGTTACTCGTTCTTGAATACCATGACTCGGTCTCAGAATGCAACTTATCATCTCTTCTGAAGCGTTTAGCGTGCTCAGAATATTAGTGTCCTGTTCTACAGTCATACGGGCCGCATGCGGTGATTTTCGTTTCCATTTTTTTCTGTCAGTATGATATAACTGGATCATAATTTCGAAAATTCTCTTGGCTATGCAGCTGTCTGAGAAGGCAGATAGCATGTCTTTCTCGTAACAGCCACGCCACAGTGAGGTACACACAGTACCCAATAAAGTTTGGTACTGTGAGAATATCTACTGTAGCTGTTAATATGCGTCTGCTATTTGTGACATATCTTGAGTGATGGTAGGGGATGATTTTTCATTCGAGTGATATGTAGAGAATGCAGTCAGGCAGGGATTTCTTTTCGTCGACGAATTTCTTTTCCTCCGAATTCAGAATTCCGCTGATCTCTTTCTTGCTGCCCCGGCCTCCACCACCCCTCCAAGTTCGTACTCCAGACGCGGCAGCGACTCTTGCAGGAGTTGACCCTCCAGCTGCTCAGTCTTTCAAACTGTCCGACACGGCGCCAGTTCGCAGATCAGATCAGCGCTGACTGCACCTGACGCAAGCAGAACAAAAATTCCTGTGCCACTTCATTTTGTGGTGAATTACGATAACAGGTGTTGGTATATCTGCTTATCTCGGAGTGCTGATTGCCAGGTGAGCCGTTTGTAGATAAATCCCACAAAACGTGAGAGCAGACTCAGCGCGACTTACACAAAATGTGTTTCATTTTTTGTATAGCCAATGTAAATTTTTGCCATATTGAGATTTATATTTTTTGTTATTGTGTAAGAAACTATACTCTATTTTAGCCCTAAGACATTTCTTGTTGTCAGAAACGCGAAACCTCAGAATTCTCTCTGTGCCCTTTCTGAACTGGTTGCTGCGACACTGCACAGTTCAGCAGCCTCTCACTGTGAACACATCAGTCAGCCAGTCGGGGCGTCCTCTCGGCGACTGGTGTTGCTGCAGTCCTGACGCAGAGATGAATTCCACTTAACGTGTCGAAATGACTGATATCAAACGGAAATCACAAGACAGTTTTTTCTGTAGACAATGTAACTGTCTTTATTACAATCGGTAGTTTAGTAGCACTAGGTAATAAAATTAAACTTTTTGTGTGTTAAATGGAAACTGAAAGGTGATATAAATGATGATTTGTATGCTGCAGTTCTTTTTTCAAATGGGCATACATTTATTTAAACACATACATTTAAATTTGATGAAATTTTATATGTATTTAACATCGAAAAGAGCTACATTTTCTGTTGTTGTTGTTGTTGTTGTTGTTGTTGTGGTCTTCAGTCCTGACACTGGTTTGATACAGCTCTCCATGCTACTCTATCCTGTGCAAGCTTCTTCATCTCCCAGTACCTTCTGTAACCTAAATTCTCCTGTATCTGTTTAGTGTATTCATCTCTTGGTCTCCCTCTACGATTTTTACTCTCCACGCTGCCCTCCAATACTAAATTAGTGATCCCTTGATGCCTCAGAACATCTCCTACCAACCGATCCCTTCGTATAGTCAAGTTATGCCACAAACTCCTCTTCTCCCCAATCCTATTCAATACCTCCTCATTAGTTATATGATTTACCCATCTAATCTTAAGCATTCTTCTGTAGCACCACATTTCGAAAGCTTCTATTCTCTTCTTGTCCAAACTAGTAATCGTCCATGTTTCACTTTCATACATGGCTACACTCCATACAAATACTTTCAGAAACGAATTTCTGACACTTAAATCTATACTTGATGTTAACAAATTTCTCTTCTTCAGAAGCGCTTTCCTTGCCATTGCCAGTCTATATTTTATACCCTATCTTCTTCGACCATCATCAGTTATTTTGCTCCTCAAATAGCAAAACTCCTTTACTACTGTAAGTGTCTCATTTCCTAATCTAATTCCTTCAGCATCACCCGACTTAATTCGACTACATTCCATTATCCTCGTTTTGCTTTTGTTGATGTTCATCTTATATTCTCCTTTCAAGACACTATCCATTCAGTTCAACTGCTTTTCTAAGTCCTCTGCTGTCTCTGACAGAATTACAATGTCATCGGCGAATCTCAAAATTTTTATTTCTTCTCCATGGATTTTAATCCTTACTTCGAATTTTTCTTTTGTTTCCTCACTGCTTGCTCAATATACAGATTGAATAACATCGAGTACAGGCTACAACCCTGTCTCACTCCCTTCCCAACCATTGCTTCTCTTTCATGTCCCTCGACTCTTAAAACTGCCATCTGGTTTCTGTACAAATTGTAAATAGCCTTTCGCTCCCTGTATTTTACCCCAGCCACCTTCAGAATTTGAAAGAGAGTGTTCCATTCAACATTGTCAAAAGCTTTCTCTAAGTCAACAAATGCTAGAAATGTAAGATTGCCTTTCCTTAATCTAGCTTCTAAGATAAGTCATAGGGTCAATATTGCCTCACGTGTTCCAATATTTCTACGGAATCCAAACTGATCTTCCCCGAGGTCGGCTTCTACCAGTTTGTAAAGAATTCGCGTTAGTATTTTGCATCCGTGACTTATTAAACTGATTGTTCTGTAATTTTCACACCTGTCAGCACCTGCTTTCTTTGGGATTGGAACTATTATATTCTTCTTGAAGTCTGAGGGTATTTCGCCTGTCTCATACATCTTGCTCACCAGGTGGTAGAGTTTTGTCAGGACTCGCTCTCCCAAGGCCGTCAGTAGTTCTGAAGAAATGTTGTCTACTCCCGGGGCCTTGTTTCGAATCAGGTCTTTCAGTGCTCTATCAAACTCTTCATGCAGTATCGTATCTCCCATTTCATCTTCATCTACAGCCTCTTCCATTTCCATAATATTGTCCTCAAGTACATCGCCCTTGTATAGATCCACTATATAATCCTTCCACCTTTCTGCTTTCCCTTCTTTGCTTAGAACTGGGTTTCCATCTGAGTGGTTCTCTTTTCTCCAAAGGTCTCTTTAATTTTCCTGTAGGCAGTATCTAACTTACCCTTAGTGAGACAAGCCTCTACATCCTTACATTTGTCCTCTAGCCATCCCTGCTTAGCCATTTTGCACTTCCTGTCTATCTCATTTTTGAGACGTTTGTATTCCTTTTTGCCTGCTTTGTGTACTGCATTTTTATATTTTCTCCTTTCATCAATTAAATTCAATATTACTTCTGTTACCCAAGAATATCTACTAGCCCTCGTCTTTTTACCTACTTGATTCTCTGCTGCCTTCACTACTTCATCCCTCAAAGGTACCCATTCTTCTTCTACTGTACTTCTTTCCCCCATTCCTGTCAATTGTTCCCTAATGCTCTCCCTGAATCTCTGTACAACCTCTGGTTCTTTTAGTTTATCCAGGTCCCATCTCATAAAATTCACACCTTTTTGCAGGTTCTTCAGTGTTAATCTGCAGTTCATAACCAATAGATTGTGTTCAGACTCCACATCTGCCCCTGGAAATGTCTTACAATTTAAAATTTGGTTCCTCTGTCTTACCATTACATAATCTATCTGAAAGCTGTCAATATCTCCATGCTTCTTCCACGTATACAACCTTCTTTTATGATTCTTGAACCAAGTGTTAGGTATGATTAAGTTGTGCTCTGTGCAAAATTCAACCAGGCGGCTTCCTCTTTCATTTCTTAGCCCCAATCGATATTCACTTACTACGTTTCCTTCTCTCCCTTTTCCTACTACCGAATTCCAGTCACCCATGACTATAAAATTTTCGTCTCCCTTCACTATCTGAATAATTTCTTTTATTTCATCATACATTTCCTCAATTTCTTCATCTGCAGAGATAGTTGGCATATAAACTTGTACTACTGTAGTAGGCGTGGGCTTCGTGTCTATCTTGGCCACAATAAGGTGTCCACTATGCTGTTTGTAGTAGTTTACCTGCACTCATATTTTTTTATTCATTATTAAACCGACTCCTGCATTACCCCTATTTGATTTTGTATTTATAACATTGAGTATATAGTACCTGTATAGTACCTAAAATGTATACTTGTGGGAACTCTGTCTATCACTTACACGCCAAGGTTGGAGGAGAAGAAGTCTATATACGTGAGTGCAAGAAATAGAGTTTTACAGTCAAATGAAAACCCAGTTTCGTATATTCCTCAATCAGCTGACTAACGAATTCTTCATAGTCATAAGCATTTTGGCTTCCCAGAAAGATTTTTAGAACGGTTTCCAGGGATGTCGATGAAGCTGCCTCAGCTTCATTCACACATTCTCGGAATTCAGGATTATTCATTGTTGTTAATGTGGTCTTCAGTCCAGAGGCTGGTTTGATAGAGTTCTCCATGCTATTCTACCCAGTGCGAGCCGCTTCATCTCTGAGTAACTACTGCAACCTACATTCTTCTGAATCTGCTTAGTGTATTCATCTCCCTCTAAGATTTTTACCCTCCACACTTCCCTCCAAAACTAAAATGGTGATCCCTTAATTCCTCATTAGTCCCATTATTTGTGAACCAAAAAAAATGTCTCCTTTGATGTTGCCGTCACAGATTCTAGGGAGTCTGCTTTTGAGGAACTCAAAACCTTTGCCAGGACAATCAATCGTTTTGACAAAACTCTTGATCACCTCAGAAGGTAGTGGTTTTTTCTGCCCTGCTGTCTCTCTCACAAAGGAAACAACAGAACTTCGTGTACCCTAATTGTAACCCAAGAAGCAGAATTAACGACTTCAGATCGCCCCATATATGCCATTCTGAGGTATCGTGTTTTATACTGTTCAGCTCAAGCTTCATGTTGTCATATGATTCCTTCATATATGGTACACATGTAAGAGGGATCGAAGGATATTGGTTGCCATCATGTAGAAAGATTTCTTTCAAACAAATCTTAGAGGAGTCAACTAAAAGTCGCCATTCATTGGAATTGTGCGGATTCCCAATGACTTCTCAGAGAAACTCTCCACATCGTTACAGCACATCAAGTTATCTTGCTTGGAGAACAGATGTTCAAACTGTTGTTGTCTTTTACGAAAAAAAAAATGCCCTTGCATTTTTATCCAGACACAGGAGATTCACGAAGAAATGCATTCCTTCTGGTAACATGCCTTACAACTTGATATTTTTTTCTTGAAATGTTCGAGAGATAAAATTCAAAACGCCAAATGGCAGAATTTGCTATACTTACCCACATTTATAAATTTCCTTACAAGATCGGAACTGCGGGCTACGATACACAGATATAAACTCGATGTGTCACGAGGCTTCACCTCCCAAAGTTCGGAACCAGTGACTGAAACGGCAGCTTCCGCTCTGCCTGTTGGTCAGACAGCTGTGGGACGGTGGCTGCCCTCTACCTCAGCTGTAGTCTGGCTCCAGACACTGAGGGAGCAGACTGCCCTCCTGAAGAACGGACTCAGCCGGAGCCTCCTCGGACCACCACAGAGGCTGGACTCAGCTGCTCCCACCTGTGACCAGTGCTGGCAGCCAGAGGCACTCTGGTATCCCGAGGACCTCCTGAGGACAGCGTGAGGGACGCAGGGACGGCAGACATCCCAGATGAAATCTTTCAGGTGGAACATTCTTTACAGTCACCATTAAGTCCATTCTTCCATGTGCTCCTCAGTTACACTGTGTGTCGGACAGTCTGTCGTTTATCAGCCACTCCTCAAACTGAAAAGTATTCATAATGAAGCCCAAGAGGAGATTATTTTGGGAGTACTTTAGTGAAGAGGACACAAACACTGAAAAAGTGTAAAATTTTCGAAAAGATGTGTACAAGTACACGAATTATTTTCGTAGGACACAGGATATCTTTAGACATGGCTGGAATTTAGATTAATCTAACTTACAAGAAGTTTAAATTCACCGTTCTCTACTTCAGCGGATGTACGTTGGACGTTAAATCAAAAGAGAACTGGCAAGTTAATATTTGAAACGTGTGACCTTAATTTCGTGAAGGATCTTGGCTTTCAATGCTGAATACAATTTTTGATGTCATGCTATCAGTTTAATGGACGCCATTACTTTCTGTTTTCCATAATACTTTGTAAATGACACAAAAGCAATTCACGAGGGAACTAAATTTTATTACATAAATAAAAAACCTGACGATATTCCCTGCAGTATACATTATTCAGAAATGCTGATTACGTAGTTTCTACTCTAACACGACACCTGGCCAGCCTCTGACTCTGACTTTGTTTCTAATGAAACGACATGCTTGACATCTCCGTCATTATTTTCTGGCTGCTGGTGCCAGAAGTGATAACAGGCAGTATTTGTGTAACACGGTGCCGCGCGGGATTAGCCGAGCGGTTTAGGGCGCTGTAGTCATGGACTGGGCGGCTGGTCCCGGCGGAGGTTCGAGTCCTCCCTCGGGCATGGGTGTGTGTGTTTGCCCATAGGATAATTTGGGTGAAGTAGTGCGTAAGCTTAGGGACTGTTGACCTTAGCAGTTAAGTCCTATAAGACTTCACACACATTTGAACACTCTCTCTCTCTCTTTTTAAAAAAAAAATCGGGCGCTGCTTATTGAGGGATCCCCAGTGTGAGACTTATTTTCTCCAAATCTTTTCTTGTTACTCTTTTCCCCATTCCTTCCTATTACTTATAGGAAACATACTATATTTAAAGGCTTGTATTGAAACGTTAACCTCGGAATTATTTCCTCATTTCATGACGTAAACACTTCTTCTTTTTTGTTAGATTTTTATTTGCTTTAAAATTGCGCCTCATTCGCCCTTTTCGGTCTCATTTAGAAAGTGCAAAAGCTTGGACAAAAAACCTTTCAAAAGTACAAATTTTATCGCGAGTGTGGGGTGTGGATAATCAGCACTCGTACTCGTGTCTTTGTGACATCATGTTGAGTGAAGTTCCAAGGCCACGTCAGTCAACCATGCTGACAGCTGTCCCTCCAGTTATCGAGAAGGCCGCTGGCTGCTCCAGGGATCTGGAACATATATCTCTGTTTTGGTTGCACATATAGAACGGCTACCTACATCGATGCAACTGTATCCTTCATTTAAGTAATATTTCCTAATTACTCTTCATTTTTATTAAAACTACCTTAGAAATTACGTAATTTTCTAAATGTATCTATAAGAAATTAGAGAAAGTCAGTTTTGGTTGAGGGAGGGGGCGGGGAGCTGTCAGTTCTGCCAAGGGAGCAGCATCACCTCACGACCTGATCACCCTATCAACTCGGTACGAGTATGCTGCCGTGGTTTAGCCAACGGGTCTAACTGAAACTTGCGTAACATCTATGTCCGACGAGATTCTCAGCACCATGTTTCATCTTGCAGATGCGAGGTCATGTGCAACATGATCATGGTATCGAGTTATGCCTCGCACGATTCGTAGGCCTGGCACTTCCTGTAGTTACCACTGAAGCAAGGCTTCAGATTCCTCTTAGTATCAATACGTTGGCAGAAACTGTGGGTGAAAGGCTTATACGGTCATTTACATAAAGCGAGAAACTAACAGGTTGTGATTATCAACAATTTCTAGTCGACAAATTACATGTCTTGCTCGGTAGCGTTACACTCGCAGATTGACAACCCTACTGCTGTCGTAACACAGACGTTGCATAATTGACCGATACTTTGGGAATGTCCAGTAGCATCTATCCTACCTGTCCCTCATCACCTACATTTCTGGCTACCTTTAAATACGTATGCGGCTTCCACAGCTGTCGACGGCGGTCACACACTACAAAAGCCTGTTTCTCAAGCACGTGACAAAGTCGAAAGGAGTCAGGTGTGTTCACACGAGTTCGTCATTCTTTGACAAGGAAGGCTACGGGATATGCAAGAATGAGTGGTGACTATAGTATAAGATGTGTTCAAATATCTGTAATTTCTGCACAATACATGCATAAATGTCAATAATCCATACATAAATGTCAATAATCCACTGCAAAAATAATTCTTGCGAATGATGTAAGAGGCTGATTGAAAGGCGATAGTAGGCATATGGCGATATAGTAATTTTTTTGCGGGCTGCCCTACAGTGGACGCATTTGGTGTACTATGGAACGAATTAGCATGGCACCCAGTGGATGCATTAGAAACTACAAATAAATACAATAACAGATCCAGTGAGGAATATAAAATTGAGAAGTTTGACAGTACCGTTACAACTAACCAACAGTTACAGATAATGGAACTGTATGCTATTTTGTCTAAAACTGACATGGTGAGACCGTGGCTGTGTACAATTAATGCAGGTTAATTCTTACAGAGAAGATACCAGCATCCAGCCACTATTAATACTGCTATTTATTTGGGTAAATAGCGCAGTTACCAGTTTCGAACTGGAAAGTTCATCATCAGACGGCTGTTCACATGATTTTCAAGATGCACTTTACATTATCGTTTGTTTTCGATTTTTTATTATTCCACTGTGACGAAGTATTTTTGGTGTGTTGTTGCTATCGAAAATTCCGCGCGATTTTGTTGCGAAGTTGCAGGATTGTATTTTTCGAAGTTTCCAAAATATATCGAGCAGTTACGTAATTTGAACATAACCATCTTGTGCAAAGCACCACACACACACACACACACACCACATACACACACACACACACACACACACACACACACACACACACACCAAAAAGAATTTGCCACATGTGAAGTTATCACAGAGATTGCAGATTGCAAATATATCAGTCAATAAGATTGTTGAAATATTATTATGAATGTCCACATTCCTATTAGTTTCTCTACGCAAAAACTGCATCTGTCTAGCTCTGCATCTTATCCTCTGATCTCTTATCGTTTTCCTTCTAGCTATAGCCTAGAGCAAATATGGTTTGCGCGTAATAAGGGAAGATGGAAGTTGTAGCTATTGAAAATGAAGAAATTTAAAATTAGGAGCGTGAGATTATCTGGTAACGGCGGCAAATGACCACAAAGTAATTCGTACAGAAAAATAAGCGAAATAACGACACCAATATACAACGTCATTTACAGACTTTGTTACGACATTTCGATTTCCGCTGCTGACAACATCTTCGCCGTGGCAGTTCTTACCTTCGTGTGTCATTTCTAGCGTGGCAGCTGATCGGTACACTGGGCAGAAGTTGGTAGCACTTCAGTTTTAGATCACGTATTCGAATTTTGATCCATGATAGTGAAGCTATCACCTGAGCTACGACTATAAAAGCATCTACTTCCTAATGCCACTGTTAACTACTACATACAGTCATGGTTCTTTTCTTTGTGCACATCTGTGGCAAAGTACCTTTCGGATAAAGTAAGTTTCATTGGCCTCCTTGCATAATTAATATTAGAAATTGATACTTCAGTATTCGTATTCACATGTTAGTACTATGATGTATGTACCAGGCAGTTTCAAATAATAATATCCCACGATCTTATTCACAAGTTCTTAACATCAGGGGTTCCAAGATGCGTAAATGTATATAACACTCTGAACTTCCACTCTTCCTAAAGAACACATATCTGGGGCACTAACATGCCACTGTAAACCTATAACAGAAGTATTGTACCTATACTCCTTATAGCGGAAGTGTTGTAGCTATACTCCTTATTCTCAGATGGTCTAAGGAACAGCTTGTACTAACCAGAATGCCCTAAGGCCATACTTTAGTAGCATAGCTAATGTGTATTATTAAGTATAATCAATTTTCAACGTATACGAATGTGCCAGAGAATGGTGATGCTCTTGTTCAGGAATGTATCTGAGGAATTTTTTTTTGGAACTGTAAGTATATTACGTACATACAGGCATGTTGTGTAATCAGTAAGTGCATCACATACACTAAATGAATACAGTTTTATAAAAGAGCTCAGGCAGCTAATATCTACACTTTACTCCTTCAGACACTGCTGTTCAAAATATGTCTGGTTTCCTACAGACCATAATTTAACAGAAGTCTAAAATTGTCTTCAGTTGATAGAAAATGCTTTCATGGATATGGTAAATGACTTTTTGGCGACGAAATTCGAAACACCACAGATAATTACATGCACATTGAACAAATAGTTATTAATTGAAAGCTTTAGATTGGTCAAATGGGGGAAGTACCTGGTTATGGGAAGGCAGCAGACAAGTCCAATGCCGCACTTCCTCAGCTAGCAAGACATGAGCGCTGCACCGCCTTCTGCGCAAGGAAGAATAGCATTTTTCTAGTTTTTTACAAGCAACAGGCATGTAGTTTTTTGAACAACAGAATGATAGAAGATAACACAAGCCAACGAATTTTTTTTTTTGAAAACTTTTTTTTTATAGTTGATCTTTGTAGATTTTTATGAGCTGAATCCAAAACTAGCCGTAGTTTTTTTGTATCACTCATAGTTTTTGAGAAATATGCTTTTTAACATATAGTATAAAAATCCTACGCTATACGGTAAATGAGGAAATAAATGAAATGCTTTGTCGCAACATAAGCATGGTCTGTATTTACAGTAAGCTATTTAAAGTAATGATATGTGTTAATAGAGGGTTCACTTGTCAGCTGGAATTGGTTTCTATTTTCTTTCTCTTTTTTCTTTGAAGATTCTTGTGTAGCTTTTCTACGATGAGTCGCTTGCTGAACTTGTCGGAAAAGTGACCAACAGTAGCCTCCACCATGTTGGTGGTTCAGCGGCCTTGGTAGCATTTTTCCATCACTAGTTTTGGATGAATCAGTAAAGAGGCTCCAGTCTCCCTTTTTGTCTTCAATAGCAAACTCATTCATCAGACTGGAAATGTTTGAGCAGTACACTAAATCACCTTCTCGTAGAAAAAAACTTGGAAAATTGCTGCTCTCTCTTTCTATACGTGTATATGCTGGTTCCAACTGACAATAAGTTCTTCTCTTCTTTATCTAGAACCCAGCAATTCAGCTTTTTCTTTCGTTAAGTCCAGATCCCTAACCAAATCGTTAAGCTCGGTCAGAGTAAACAACTTGGGCACTAGACTTTCTGTATTACAACGGAATTCATCATTATCTAGTTTATCTAGATCAGATTGTACATCAGAAAATACTTCTGTAGGGAAAAGAATTCATATCATCTGGTGGTTCAGGAACGGGCAAATCTACACCATGCTTTAATGGTCGGATGGCGAACGGTAGGTTAGGGTAGCTTATTACCACTTGTTTTTCGAATTATGTCCAGTAATAACAACTCTGCAAAAGTAGCGATCATTGGAATGATTTCTTGGCTCCTTCCATATCGTAGAAACCGCAAATCTAAAGACGTTTTTCTCCTTTTTGGGCCATTTTCTCAGATCTTCAATACACATATAACATACCTTATGCAGCGCCGAAGATTTATCTTGATCGCCAAATTTAGATCCAAAGTATGATAGATAAACCATTTCACAAAGTCTGTAATGTTTCTTTGGTGTTTTATAAACACAAATTCACCACAAATATAACAAAAACTGTCAGTAGAGTTCTTGCAGTCATGATTGTACTGACCACATGTGCAGAAAACGGGGTGTGTGGTTAGGCTGACAGGAAACGAAACACCATCTGTTAACACGAAAATAGAATTGGCCTCTTCTTGCCCGAAAATGTTTTTCAGCAGTGCTAGCAGCGTCATCTACATTCTTTACACCTCCTTTTTAAATTATTTTAACTACTTAAAAGCTGTTAAATTCTTTAAGGAATCGCTTAATTTAATAAATTTTACTGTAAAATGTCAAGAAATGGTGGGTGATAGTTCTTAAGTGTCATATTTGGATTTCCCCCTCCTAAAAAACACAAGAATATGATATTTTCAGCTAAAAGTTTTGCCATCGTTGGCCTCTCTAATTTAATCAGGAATAATCATGAACGTCTGGTGTGAATAATTTCATTGACAATTTTTGTACTCACAAGTCGAAACCGGTGTTTCTAAAAGCCGTAATACAAGTACTCTGGGAATACAGCTCGTTAAATCACTATGAAGAAAGGACCACAAATAATTTGTCACAATATGAGAAAGGCTTTGATAGTGAGACTGGCCTTAGTGCGTTTCTAACCAGTAATTCATTCCTTTGATATGGACAGTGTCTGTTGATCCGTGTCCAAATTAAATAAACATTAACAAATGTACAACGAAATTTGCGTTAGAAACGTATACTTATTATTTAATATGACTTGGAGACAGTATTTAGGAGTATGAAAAAGTTCATCTATTTTTTACTGAGCTTACTTCAGTTAGTGACTCTAGGTGTGACGTGTAAAACCAACTTACACCAGATCAACATCCAAGATTGCGCATTTCTGAGAGAGGAATACTTCAATTAGCTTTCGTGCAGGTCTTCGACACCCCAAACCAGGGAGCAGATGTGTTCACAAAAGTAGCGGAACCTTAATTCAGACCACCATGCCCATGTTCAATCACATGTTTCACACAGCCATACCACTAGAGTTTTCCCCTATATATATCCACCGTACCACCGTTAAATCCAATTCCTTATTAGTTTAGCGTCTTCATTTAATAAATGATGTGCTTCAGCACGGAACCGCGTAACCGCTACTGTCGCAGGTTCGAATCCTGCCTGGTGCATGGATGTGTGTGACGTCCTTAGGTTAGTTAGGTTTAAGTAGTTCTGATGTTCTAAGGAACTGATGACCTCAGATGTTAAGTCCCATAGCGCTCAGAGCCATTTAAACAACTTTTTTTTTATAAACGACGTTTTATTCCAGCTTTAACAACACCTTGTCTAACACACAATTTGCATTGCAGAGACCATTTCTTTTATTCTCCTTGTCGTAACTTCTGTTCCATTTGCACAAAGATTTTCTACAGACACTTCTTTCTATTTTTCGATGTACAGTAACTGCACGCAGTACTTTTCTGATTTTCATAGCGATCAATATCAAGACAGTATTGCGGATATGCAGGTTGGTGTCAGACAATCAACTACTTAAATCGTCACCATCCAAGCAGCACGGGAGACTTACGTTTGTTAGGAGGATTCTCTGAAACTGTGGTGTAATTCGTATAAAAGAGACAACTGAAACTTATTCTAGGGCATTGCCTCAATGTTTGCTATCTGTGGCTGTAGGCCGTGATATTAATAGGATGTTATTCTGTAGGTGAAAGGGTAACTGGGAAGAGCATGCTTTTAAATGGAACGTTTTGAAGAAAGGCAACATTTGCAGAGAACCCAGTTCGATAAAAATAGACGAAACTATTGCTGAAGGTGAAATAAGCAACGTTTCACTTTGCTGTTTGCTTTATCACTGCAGAGACCTGTGGAAGTAAGTAAGGAAGGCTACGGTCCGTATGAATGCAATACATACTGGCCCAGTCGAGAAAGATATCTCATAGGGACTGAGGGAAATGTGACCATTCAGTAGCGTCTGTGCACACTGTGATAAGTCTGATCTTGTGTCCCTTATGTGGAGGGTTGTGGTATTTTCCTAAGTTCTTAAAGTAACACCAGTTTCTGCAACATACAAGTATCCTTCCATGGAGTAGTGGTCGTCTATGTTAAGGTGTCTGCCACTTTCTATTTTTGAGCGTTTGCATGATACTTTACCATGGATCAGACCGATCTGTGACCATTTCTGCTGTCCTTTTTGCACACATTTGATGTCACCTGTTAGTTGAATTTGTTAATCCAACACATAAGGACAATATTTAATTACTGGTTATACAAGTTACTTGTAAGTGATCTCCTAATACAACACAAAGAGCAAGGGTCGTAACATACTTCCCTGTGGCACATTCACAGTTACCTCTACTTCTTCCAATCACCCGATGTCCAAGGTAACATGCTGTGTCCCCCCTACAAAATAATTCACAATCCAGTGCAGGTGCTCACCACACTCCAACTCTAATTGGAACTGGCGAAAAGCAGCTAGTAATGATGATAATGGGTACTACAGCAGTAGTGTGGGGTATGTGTTCAGAACTTAAATCTGTCAGGAGGTGCGCTAGAGTAGTCTGTCCAGTTGCTATGATCACTGTGTCTAGATGGTACAGTGGTCAGGACATCTATCTAGTAAGCAGAACACTCGGTTTCATATTCCAGTCTAGCACAAACTTTCCACTTTCCTCATTGATTTAATCAATGCTCCCCAGGAGCTATATAATTATTTCCCTTGTGTCTTGATATTTGAAAATATCAGTATGACTAGTTTTTACCCCTTCAAAGAGGAATAGCGCTCATGCAAAATGTTTAGATTTCTGGCTGGATTACCTACACTAATTATACATTTTTTACAGTTCTTAAGAGTCTGCACAGTGAGTGTGGGCGCTGACAGCAGAGTTTCTAAGAGATGGGTTGCATGGTGGCCACTGAAGAAGCTTCACCGGCGGAGGGAAATGCACTGGAAATCCACAGAATGGAAATGTGGAAGAAAGGACAATACGCTACAGTACTCTGTGGAAAATGAGTGGAGATCCATATCACCTGATACATGGTGGTTCACCTTCTAACTGCAGCATTACAGCTGTGTGGGAACTGTACGATATCAGGTTGTTCTAAGATAACAGCGATAAACCAGTAACGCAATTTCAGATAAGCAGATAACTTGGTGTGCATATTACAACTGACACGATATTGTAATAAAACACAATAGCTAACAAACACGTATACTGCAGGCACATGAGTAAATTCAGTTTGGGTTCAGAACTAACGTCGTGTGGCTATTGATAATGGTGTGATGCTGTAAGTATAGACACAAATTACTGCACAGGAGACGCAGAAGTAATTTCCTTGCTGGGTCTGACATGAAGATGCAGCCAAACTACAGATCAGTACATGGCTGTTATCTGGGTAGGGTGAAATCTGCAATAGTTTCACTTGGCACAAACCATGATCCTGTCAACTACTTCTCTGTAATCAGGTGTAGTAATAGAGGATTTTCCGATTTTTGTTGTTTTCACAATTTTCGTGGATTAGTTTTTACGAGGGTGTGATGAAAAGTAACACCTTCGAATTTTTTTATTTGAAAACTCTTGTACCTTTTAAATAAACCAAACTTTATTACCATTGTACATCTTTAGTCTTCATGTATGCATATTTACTTTGCAACACATTCACTCTAGCGTCGATGACATTACTGACAATGGGAGAACAGTTTTTGATACTGCCGCTATAGAATGTTTGTTGAAGAAGCCGCATCCTGCCTCCTTTCCAACAATATCAAAGTCATAGTGAAGTCGTCGAAGGTTTGGGTCCACATGAAAGCAGGATGGGGCAAAGTCTGAAATGTATGGAGGATGATCGTAAACTGTCAAGTCGAGGCGTCGGGTAGTTCCAGAGATGCAGCGCTCTTGTGTGGTATAGCATTGTTGTGCAGAAGGAGAGATGCTCCGTGTGTGGACAGTTTGTGAGAATATCACTGTACACTGAGATAGTTACGTCACACCAAGCCATGTCACATGCTTCAGTGTAGAGTCTTCTACTGGCAGTGAGCAGTAGCCTGTGTGAGTGGAGTGGGACAGTCAGCTGAGTAACATGCACGACATGTAACACGTCAGCCAATCTAGAAAACAGCATAAAGCTTTCTCATGTATTAGTCTTCAGTATGATCTCGTGGATATCTCTCATTGTCGCTCTTGCTGTGATGATACTTCCGTACTTACAAGTAAGAGATGTATTGATCCTACAGGATAATGTACTCAGGATAACATGAGTCACTCGAGAGAACTACCGATCAAAAACCCATTTTAGAATCAGATGAAGTAATGTAATAAGCAGTTTGCTCCATTTTCGAATTTTTCGTTGTTGTTACAGATGGGCATATGAACTGTGCAGCATTTTCAAACAATTTGTGTTCTACATATTTGAATATTGCAGAGTATATTGAGCCTATTTCGGATATCTTGCTAATTCTTATTGTGTGCAAAATTGTGTATGTTTCCAAAACGAGTTATAGAATGTGTCAGCAGTTAAGCTATGACCTGTCACTGGTGGAAAGAAAGTGTTCTAAAATGGAACACTTGGTTCCAAACGAACTGAGTGTCTTTAATCTGTCAACAATTTCACCATCTTGAGAAGTGAACGTTGTTATAGTTGCCAATAGCTCCTATTTCAACAAGTTTTTTATTTTTAACGGTTTTATTATAAAATTATTCTTAATTTCATTTCATTTACTAAGTGTTGGTGTGTAGCAGAGTGACAGGTACACTAGTATGGGCAGTATTGAAGAGATTTTCTCGTATGCAGTACTTCTGAATTTCAGTCTAATATTTGTTCCTAGGTCGATGACCACGTTGCACCTTGGAAAATGTTTTCACATTTGAGAGAAGTTTAATCTTCCAGTATTTTTTATAATTTTGGAAAAAATTTGCAGCACATTAAAACTGTATACCATGATTTACAATTGAAATAACTAGACATCTTTTGGAGGGCCCGTTAGAAGCAAAAACCATACGAGTGTGCAGAGGTACAGTGCTCTCCCTGAAGTTGGAGTATAGAAACAGTGAATGACAACAGGTTTAAATTTATCATAGTCTTTATTTTAATAATTAAGGAAAGTCCTGGAGTGGGCCTTTTTTCGTTTTACTCCAAGAATGTCTGTCGGACTGCTAGCTTCACTTTAGCATGTCTATCAGCTGCTGGTGGTTTTTCTGCCTGGCGAGGTCCAGTGGGGTATTGCCCTCGTTATTCCTCGCCCAGCGGTCGGCCCCTGCCTCGAGCAGTGCAGAGGCCACCTCTGCGTGGCCGTTCAGAGCCACCTCGTGTAGCGGTGTTCGCCCCCATTGATTCCTGGCGCTGTGGTAAGGCGTGGAGGCCAGTAGCAGCTGCACCACCGCCGCGTGCCCTTTCTCTGCAGCCAAGAGCAAGGGCGTGCTCTGCGTTTTGTTCCTGGCATCAACCTCCGCCCCTGCCTCCAGCAGAAACCGCGCCACAGCCTCGTGGCCACTGTATGCAGCCCTGTGCAGGGGCGTTTCCTGCCAGCCGCTGGTCCTGGCGTCCACGTCTGCTCCACCCTCCACAAGGCACCTCGCTGCCTTCTCGTGTCCCTTGTCTGCAGCCCAGTGCAGGGTGGTCCACCTGCTCTCGCCGTCATCCCTCGCTCCCACGTCCGCACCAGCTCCCAGCAGCGTCTGCAGCTCAGTAACTGCACCCCCTTTCGCTGCTTGAATCAGCCTGCTATTCTTCTCCTTTTCAGGAAGGCTCCTGTCGAAAAACGGCAATTTGTCACATATCTTTATCCAAGTAGATAATTATGATTAAGAATACTGCAGAATAACCTGAGATGAAAGCAATTCCAAAAGTAGATCTGTCCAACAACCACAAATTAATACGCAATTTTCTCTGTTTATGTCACGAAACAGCGGGACAGTCTCCTTTTACTAAAGTACAGACGTACAGTGACACGATATTCCCAAAGTCTTCATCAGTTAAAAACTCCTACATTCCGTCTCATTTAGTCAGCTTATTTTGTCACATTGATACCTGACATTTAACCTTAGAATGCTGTTGCTAAGCAGCAATAGCCCGCCACCAAAAAAGAAGCCCTATTAAGGTATAATACTTCTTCATGTGCAATAGCTCCCTTTGTAATATGGCCAAATATGGCACGTAAACTTCTCACACCTTCAGGCACGCAAATTAAGTTTTCCATAATGACAATCCATTCATTTAAAAATTTGTCGAAAGATCCTCGACAAACAGAGCAAGCTAATATTTAACAGGAACTAATTTCATCGAAATATTTCGGATATAGAAATGGCTCTAGGTTAACTACTTTATTCATAAACACAAACATATTTGTTGGCATATACACGTGTACAAACTTGCTGAGCAGACTGTGTTTGCATGTCAACAACCATATCCAGATAAAGTCGCACAAAGTCTCATGTCTGCACACACACACACACACACACACAAACACACACACACACACACACACACACACACACACACACACACACACACACCACACCACACATACATATACACAGAACCACACAAACATCCCTTCCCTCCCACCCCCGCCAACATACGTATATACAGAAACACACACATTTTCAACTTAAGTTCTTGTGGCTGCAATTTGTCTAAAGGCATCAGCAAATACTTCAGTTTTTGAAATTATATTTATGATTCATGTGCTTGTCTAGATTGCTGTATGCAGTGGGCGGAATATGGGGAAATGTTGATGGAGGATATGAAAGACCTTAAAGAGAGTGCGGATCTGAGTGTGCATTATGCCGTATTAGTGCATAACATGGAAAGAGCAGCAGAAGACTCAAACCAACGAAACACGCCCTTGTAGGCCTCTACCAGGTCACCCCCGGTCTGGTGGGATGAATAACGTGACACGGCAGCTAATGAGGGGAGGAAAACTCAAAGCCTACTAGCGACAAGCGGTAGAAGAGAATTTTCTGTACTTTAATCCAATCAAGGGCGCAGCGTCCATACAAAAATAAAAACAGGGGAAGCTGCCGATATTGGTGTAATAGCTCACCTCCGCAGTGCTCCATGACTATCGTTTGGCATAAAATATAGAGAATAAGATATATTAAAACGGCAGTAGGAATGCTACAGGCAACATAGCGGACGAGAATAGGAAAAAGCGAGCTCATGATGAGTGTCAGATGGAACACCTACTAAATGATATTTTTTCTGTGTTGGAAACGACGCGAGCAATAGCGCACAGCAAGACTATGGTACCAGGACCGAGTAACAGTCTCTATTGATTGCTTCAATGGATGTAGGAGAAGCGATGAATTCATTTATTGAATATTTTAAATAAAGTGTGGACCAACCAAATATCTTCAGGCCAGAAATGACGACTGCTCGGATCGTAAAATACATAAAATGGGGAAGGCGCCTCAGTGCATTCCGACGTACAGTTATCATCCATTCATAGGACTCGTTAACACACGACAGAAATATGATGGAACACAAACTAGAAAGATAGATTGAGAATGAAAAAGTACTGCCCTTGGACAAACAGTTTGTAGAAAGTGCATCGGCATGACTGAACGCTAGTCTGATTATTACTGATATACCACTTGCGTTCAGTGACAATCAGTACTTTCCAGTAGTGTATACGGATATGACAACCCATTGTGATAGCGTCTGTATGCGCCTATTCATAACTGAGTTGAAGAATCATCACATCCCACTGTCATTCACTCACAAGCTATACCGTTTGTTTTCTGATAGAACCCTGATTAACACTAGACACTATGAAACAGTAGGACCAAGGAGAGAAAGCAAGGGGTTATCATAAGGCTCACCATTTCCGTTCAGTCTTTTTACATCAGAGCGACATTCAGTGTTTCACCCAAGTGCGGCATGCAGATGGATGCAGTATGCAGATGGTTTATATATTTATACTCGTATCGATAGTTTTCCTGAGTATCGGAAGCAGCTGGATAACGCTGTGATAGTGTTCAGTATATGGCTGAATGAGGACTGCCTCGACATATTGCCTGATAAATCAGCTAAGTGCGTATATAACAGACATAGGCTTAAGGAAACAAGAGTTACAAGATTAGGACTCTTTATATTCCCGGTCCGAAGAGTGGTCAAGTACTTAGGGCTTTATATCCATCATAAGTTAACATCATAACATCACATTAATCATGTAATTACCAAATCTGAAAGTTCCAGGAATATCTCTCGTGCTGAGACAGGAGTTCGTTGGGAAGGACACCTAAAAATCTTTATTACCATATACAGCGCGCTAATAATACCTTACATGGATTACTGATGCGTTTGTTACAGTTCAGAAACGCAGAATACACTAGAAAAACTGTGTTACTGTTAAGCTATCGGAGCATCCAAATCGGTTACAATTTACGCCTCGATGATGGAAGTAAATGAAATATTATTAGAACTATGCAGGTAATACATCATTGTCAAATACTTCATACTCAGATTCCGCCTGAAACGTTTTAACTTCTTAAACGAAAATTTGATAACTGAGATTAAAATACTATGCTGGTAGGCATTGAATTAAGAAGAAATTTACTTAATGTAGGTTAATTCTTACAGAGAAGAAAACAGCAACCAGCCACTATTAACACTGCTATTTATTTAGGTAAATAGCGCCGTTACCGGTTGCAAACTGGAAAGTTCATCATCAGACGGCTGTTCACATGTTTTTCAAGATACACTTAACGTTATCGTCCCTTTATTATTTTCATTATTCCACTGTGGCGAAGTATTTTTGGTGTGTTGTTGCCCTACGGTAGAATAACAGTGTTAGAAGCGCCCTATGTGAAAATAACTAGCCTCCAAACGATGGAATACAGCGTAAATAAATATATAAGGTTAAGTGGTTATGGTAGTTGCGTCGAAAATTCCGCGCAATTTTGTTGCGTAGTTGCAGGATTGTATTTTTCGCATATTCCTAAATATATCTAGCACTTATGTAACTTGTACAGCAACATATTGTGCAAATGACCACACATACACACACACCAAAAAGAATTTTCCACATGTGAAGTTATCACAGAGATTACAAATGTACAAACTCAACAGTGTCAGAGACATTGTCCCTCAGAGACATGACATAAATTTGTAATCTCTGTGATAACTTCACATGTGGAAAATTCTTTTTGGTGTGTGGGTATGTGTGGTGCTTTGCACAATACGTTGCTGTACAAGTTACATAAGTGCTGGATATATTTAGGAATATGCGAAAAATACAATCCTCCAACTTCGCAACAAAATTGCGCGGAATTTTCGACGCAACTACGATAACCACTTAACCTTACATATTTATTTACGCTGTATTTCATCGTTTAGAGGCTAGTTATTTTCACATAGGGCGCTTCTAACACTATTCTTCTACCGTAAGGCAATAACACACCAAAAATACTTCGCCACAGTGGAATAATAAAAATCAAAAACGGACGATAATATAAAGTGTATCTTGAAAAACATGTGAACAGCCGTCTGATGATGAACTTTCCAGTTCGCAACCGGTAATGGCGCTATTTACCTAAATAAATAGCAGTGTTAATAGTGGCTGGTTGCTGTTTTCTTCTCTGTAAGAATTAACCTACATTAATTGTACACAGCCACGGTCTCAACATGTCAGTTTTAGACAAAATAGAAATTTACTGCTTTGCTTAGTCCTTCCGTAAATAAGTTGCCACTTCGCAAAATATAATCTGCTTCAGCGCGCCCTACACTCATACCTTCTTTTCAGCCAATATACACTGAGTGAGACAGTTTTCGCTAGCAAAGTAGCAACTGGACTATCCTCAAGGCAGAGCTACCTACACAGATGGGCCTAAATAAAAAGAGGGACAGAAAGTGCATTTGTAGTTAGCAAGGCTAATAAGGAGGCAAACACAACCTCCCTGAAGGTGCATTCAATCTGTCTGCAGAACTCATTGCGATTTTAGACAGATTTAAATACGCTACAGAAGTGCAAGCAAAAAAAAATCAGTTTTACGAGACTCACGTTCAGCAATGATGCTGTTAAAATGCTACTACTCTAACCATCATATTACGACTCAAGGAGCACAGTAGAATAAACGAAAATGAAAATGTCCAAGCAAGATTTTTACACTGCTGCAGCGAAATACGATAAAGTGCCACCCGACCATTATCTTCACGCCATAAAAACTGCAAACAGTGCCAGACTGAGTGAAAAATCTCGAACGGTTATACGACATTAGAGGGTAACACTTATGCCCCAGTGGTAGGTAACCTCCCGTTACGCCCCAAGCACCAAAATCGCAGATACAGCGGAAACTGTGCACTGAGGTGACAACAGTCGTGGGGTGCCCCCTAATACCATGTCCTTTTGCCCTGCACAGTGCAGCGGCTCGGTGTGGCAAGGGCTCAACAAGTCGTTTGAAGGCCCCAGCAGAAATAGTGAACAATGCTGCCTCCACAGCCGTCTGCAACTGCAAAAGTGTTGCCGGTGCAGGAATTTGTGTACGAACAGACCTCTTGATTATGTTCCATAAATTTTCGACGAGATTCATGTCGGGAGCTCTAACTCTCCCAGTTGTTCTTCAAACCTACCGCAAAAAATTGTGGCCCAGTGACATGGAGATCATCTCCAGCCATTCATGTTCCATGAGGGCATTTGTGTGGTTGACGATGCGCCAAGTAGCCGCACATAATCATTTAAAGTCAATGATCGGTTCAGTAGGATCGGAGCACCTAGTCCATTACATGTAAAATAGCTCTAACCATTGTGGAGCCACCGCCAGTTTGCACAGTGCCTTGTTGCCAACTTGGGTCCATGGCTTCGTTGGGCATGCACCACACTCGAACCCTACAATCAGCTGTTCCCAATTGAAATCAGGACTCATCCGACCAGCCCGCGGATTTCCAGTCGTCTAGGGTCCAACCGATATGGTCACCAGCCCGGAAGAGGCGCTGCAGGCGGTGTTCTGCTGTTGGCAGAGCCACTCTGCCCGTTAACGCCTAATTTCACCGCACTGCCCTAATAGGTACGTTCGTCGTACGTCCGATATCTCTGAGCTTATTTCACGTTGTGTTGCTTGTCTGTTAACACTGACAACTCTACGCAAATGACGCTGCTGTCGGTCTTTAAGCGAAGTCCGTCGGCCACTCCATTGTCCGTGGTGAGAGGTAACGCCTGAAATGTGGCATTCTCCGCACACTCTTGACTCTACGGATCTTGGAATACTGAATTCCCTAACGAATTCCGGAAAGGAATGTCCCATGCGTCTAGCTCCAAAGACCCTTCCGCATTCAAAGTCTGTTAACTCGCGTCGTGCGTCCGTAATCAGGTCGACAACCTTTCCACATGAATCACTGTGTACAAATAACAGCTTCGCCAGTGCACTGCCCTTTTCTGCCTCGTGTACGCGATACTACCGCCATCTGCATATGTGCACATCGCTATCCCGTGATCTTTGCCACCTTAGTTTATAGTAACATTGGCACGACTTCGCTTCAGTCACGGGACATTCCGCCAAGATAGTCAAATCTTCTTCATGTGAATGTGGAAGTGAAGATGATGATAATCAAATTTTTACGCTTGCCGCAGAAGGCATCAAGAACCTGCGAAATTATTACAGTATATGATGTCCTCTGGAGATGTTTTGTCTACAAACATTAAGATTCGTCTAGCAAGAGAATGCACTGGATAGCTCATCCACTGTTCTGTAACAGATGATCAAATTCTAAATATATAGAAAAAGTGAATTTCTTACCTTAAACTGTAGCAAATATGTTAATCTACTTACATCATTGGCTTAACTTCTTTTTAATAGGATGTACCAAATTATTGTTGTTCCCTCTCGTCTTAGGCTGGCTGTATGCGCTATGAATAAATCTTAACAAAATGTATTCCCCATTTGTGTCCTGAAATCAAGTTGGAAGACGCCATTCTTTTTGCGAAACACTACTGAAAAAATTAAGAGAAGGGGCATTTGAAGCTGAATCCATGACGATTCTGTTGACGCCAACGTGCATTTCGCGTAAGGACCGCGAAGATAAGGTAAGCCTTACGGAATCGTTTCCCCTTCCTCCATTTGCGAGTAGAACGGAAAATGAATTGACAAGTGATGGTACATGGTCTCTCAACCCGCCCACGCTAAGCACCATACAGTGGCTTGCAGGTTCTGTGAGTGAATGTCGGTGTATATGTTTAAAGGTGATTTTGAAAGTATCTTTTCCTGCTTAATTCTGTGTTTTGTGTTTTACTGTTAGACCCAAACTTTAGACACATAGGAACCATTTCGTTTAACGACTGTGAACACTCTGTTTCAATCTACTGAATCTGTGACGCTGGTCGCTTAGTGTACTTCAGTGCTAGCGCCCTCTACCAGCTGTAGCTCTTGTTTGTATAAATATAGGACGACCTCAGGCTACCTCTGGTCTAGCTCATACACCTGTCTCTACAACTTCTGTGAGGTTGGACTCATATGAGAATATTTCTAATGGTATGTTGTGGCTGTTAGCCATGCTATTCTTTTTGTATATTCTTCAGCCAACTGAACCTATCATCGTTACATTATTTCTATTTTGTAACTCATCTGATGGTGGCAGAAGGACAAATTTAGTCATTGTGAATCGTACTGACTGCGAGGGCATGAAGGGTGTTTAATAAACTCCTTGACATGACTTGATATTCGTTTGGAGACTTCGTCTTCAATGGATTATCTGAAATTCTGTCGTAGAACTTCATCTGCTCAAGCATTCTTTGAAGATTAAACCCCCAGTTAACTGAAAGCATGCTTTCCAGTTTGGGAAGGTACCTAAGTTCCAGTAGCATATTCCTTTCAGCTATGTTAAAAATTTCGTGTTTAGGGTAGTTCCATCAGTCTCAAAATTTTTTATAGTTAATTTTCGCGACTAACACTTCGATGTACATCGTCAAAATTTGATTTTTTGCAGATCTCCCTTTTTTTGATCGAAAAACTTATTTCATGGGCATATTACTTATGTATTGTCGAGACATTGGAAACCTTGAGACCTTCTAATGTTCCAAGATATGTTTCCACGTCAGTAGCGTGTAATGTAGCTTACAGCAGTCATCCCCGTCCACAATCGTTTTCTTAATTGATAGTGTTATCATAAGCTGTCCATTAACACCGATTCTGTAGGCCCCATCCTCACGATGTTGTATTTTGCCACCTGTGCATTAAAACTTATTTTGTTCACAATGTTAAAATAAAACAGTGTTTTGACTCAATCATACACGATGTCACATCATGGATTGTGGGGAAACCGGAACGGAACACAATGAAAGGATTTGAGATGTTTTGCTACAGACTAATGTTGACAATTAGGTGGATTAATAAGGAATGAGGAGGTTCTGCGCAGAGCCTGGGAGGAAAGGAATAAATGAAAAGCACTGACAAGAAGAAGGGATACGACTTCTGTTAATACATCAGGGAATAATTTCCATGGTATCAGAGGGAATGGTAGAGGTTAAAAGCTATAAAGGAAGACATCCAGCAAATAACTGAGCACGTAGGTTGCAAATGCTACTGCGATATGAAAAGGTGAAACGAGAGAGGAGTTCGTGGCGTATCAGACAGACTCAAAAAACACGATGTCAAAATCCATGAAATTTATGGTTAGTTCTGATTTGTAGATTGAGGTGAGAGATAAAATATACGTGTTTAGTCTGCTAACAGACCCGACGTGATTGTAACTGTGGTTATACTGAGTTGTGGCGTAGATTCTCTTTTGAAGTGATTTTAATCCGTTATTTAATAAGAACTCCAATGCCGGAGATCGACATTCTGTATTGCTATCTGTCTACAATCTTACTGCGGTGATCCGCTTTTGTTCCTTGGGATTAACACTGCTAGTCCGCCAATAAAATCTATTAGTTCGGCTAAATTTCATCATATGTAAATGTAAACTAACCGTCACTTGTCGCCAACGGTTAATCAAAAAATGGCAAAGGTACTACTACAACGCTCAGAGCTTCATTTTTTAAGACGACCATCTCTCACAGTTCTTGTTTGGTTTTAACGAATACTATGCTGCCGTTATCTTCCCTTGTAATTCGGCCTACAAAGGTGATCTCCAGATGCGCTAGTTGAATCTGGATTCACTTATAAGATATATTATATTAGAAGGGCTAAAAAGTCTTGAGTATTTGCTTACTAAGTCTGGTGTTGTCTTCCGTCATTGCCCGTTATCTGTTCTGTTGGTACCTGCTTTGCCCCTTTATCCTCCAAGAGTGTGAATCTATTTTATTGGCGCCCACCTACATAGGGACAAATTATCATTATAATAAAATAAATCAGTGCTCACACTTAAAGTTTAAAGTGTTCGTTTCTCCCGGACGTTGTTAGAGAGTGAAACGGTACAGAAGTAGGTTGAAAGTAATTCGATGAATTCTCTGGCTGGTATTTAATTGTGAATTGCAAAAAATGGTTCAAATGGCTCTGAGCACTATGGGACTTAACATCTGTGGTCATCAGTTCCCCAGAACTTAGAACTACTTAAACCTAACTAACCTAAGGACATCACACACATCCATGCCCGAGGCAGGTTTCGAACCTGCGACCGTAGCAGTCGCGCGGCTCCGGACTGAGCGCCTAGAACTGCGAGACCACCGGGGCCGGCTGTGAATGGCAGACTAATCGTGTAGGTCTAGTGTGTAAAGTCAGTGTTTGATCTTCAGTGTAGTTCTTTCCAACACTTACGAAAACATGTCTCTGTTGTAAATTTTAGTTGTGTTATTTAGCACAGCTGTCATGTTGGAAGGGTAAACATAACTGTACCCAATATACCTGCCGTATTCCCAGAGGGGCTGTGTGTTCTTAACAAATCAACCACATCCACAACACGACGTTTCTGATTATTTCGAGCAGTCACCTTAACCATTACGCCTTCTGAGCGCACCTGCGTATGTGACCCCTTTCACTGAGCCTGCTGTTTCCATGGCTGATTCCGAAACACTACCACCACAGTTTCTAGCTTACGTCTCTCCCACCATACTCTAAAGACTTCGTTCCCCCAGTTGTGTTACTGCTACATATCCTGTGGTGAACCTCTGATTCTAATGTATCGAAAACAAATATGAAATTATCAGTTGGTGCATAAATTCATACCAGTTTTTTTTTTCATGGTGATACGCCGGTTACTATGGGTTTATCCATCGACTATCATTTTACTCACTGTGTGTACTTGAGTTTACATACTGTCATTGTGTGATTTGTAGATAGAACATGGAGCCGACCGGATGAGCCGGGCGGTTCTAGGTGCTACAGTCTGGAACCGCGCGACCGCTAAGGTCGCAGGTTCGAACCCTGCCTCGGGCATGGTTGTATTTGATGTCCTCAGGTTAGTTAGCTTTAAGTAGTTCTAAGCTATAGGGGACTGATGACCTCAGAAGTTAAGTCCCATTGTGCTCAGAGCCATTTGGGCCATTTTTTTGATAGTACGTGTAATTGTGGACGCTAGAAATGGGGTGCAAGAGAAGAAATTGGGACGTTCTCGTGTTTGAGTCCAAAAGAGGGTTGGCAGCAGGAGAGACAGCCAGAAACATTTGTGCCGTGTACGGGGATAATGCCATTGGACAGCACACGGCTATAAAATAGTTTTCTGGTTTTAAAGGAAGATCGTTTTTATATTTGTGACTCAGCGTTCACGTAGTAGAGATGGGCAAAACTGTTCTTTTCAGAGATTGGATCAGAACTGTTCACTCCCTGAAATGAATTAGCTCTTTTTCATGACTCACCACTCATTTACAATAGAAAATAAATGGAAGGCACATTGTCCTTTAAACTTGGTTTATTCCAGTACTACACCTGTATTTTGATCTTATTTGATCCTATTTTTAAGTAACACAGATAATGAGTAAGAATTTTGTATTGTTTATTGAAATTTCCACGATATGACAAAGTTTTTGATTATTGATTTGTTTTGCACTATCGTGGTTTTTTGGGTGATCGGAAAATGTTGTAACTTGAGATTTACATTAACAATATATTTGGCTATTTTTAAGTAACACAGATAATGAGTAAGAATTTTGTATTGTTTATTGAAATTTCCACGATATGACAAAGTTTTTGA
Organism: Schistocerca americana; assembly: GCF_021461395.2. Taxonomy (NCBI): domain Eukaryota; kingdom Metazoa; phylum Arthropoda; class Insecta; order Orthoptera; family Acrididae; genus Schistocerca; species Schistocerca americana. The sequence continues at coordinate 34,687,657 of NC_060126.1, forward strand.
TTATTGATTTGTTTTGCACTATCGTGGTTTTTTGGGTGATCGGAAAATGTTGTAACTTGAGATTTACATTAACAATATATTTGGCTATAATGTATTAAAATTTCATTAACCTCATACAAATTCATCGCAAGCCATATATTTTTAAAGTGAACGTTTCCTTCCGAAGACGCCTAAAATCGCAAAATCCGTACCAGAATAAGAAAAAAATATATAAATTTGACTGTAAAACGAAAGTGCTGCATATAGCCTTACGCAGAATAAAACAAGGAAAATATTGGTGTATCACATTTTGCGATACGTTTATCGGTTCGCTCGTAATTAAAGCGTAAATTCGAGTGTCCATAATAAAAATCCTATAGTAAGAGGAGTCATCAGGAACCTAATCTAATCAGTTTAAACAAATAAAAATAAAATAAAAACAATTGATGTATACATAACATAATAATGTAATATACATAGCGGTATTACTACGAAGAACAATATCCAGTAGGGACGAACTCCGATGCAGAGGCGCTGAGTCGAGCGGGTCGAGCCGCGAGCTGTATTACTGCGTGAGCTGAGACCGCAGAGACCAGAGTGACACCTGAGTCGCTTTGCTCAACGCTCTGGCTAGAGTCGAGACGGTGGGGTGAGCGTTGAGCGGGCGAGTTCCGAGGGTGGGGGGAGCGGTGAACTCACCCGCTCCGAAACAAATCGTCTGTTCTCTTGCGAGCAGGTTGTTGCAAGTAGTTCCTATGTTATCCGCTAGGTGGCTCTCTGTCCTGTTGCTCGCATCAACTGCCCAGAGGGCAGGACGTGCGACTGAAACGATCGCCGACAGAGTGCGATGCGAAGTTAAGCTGCGCCAGACACTGCGCGCGGCAGACGACGCACGTGGACGGCACGGCATATGTGAAACACAAAATCCAATGGGGTACTGCACAATGCAGGCAGCCAAGGTAGAAGCAGGGCAGAGGCCGGCGCTGGCTGTGTTGTGCGGCGTCCAGTGTGCTCTGACCAGCAAAGGCCCCGCTGATATGCTCCGTCTCTCTCTCTCTCTCTCTCTCTCTCTCTCTCTCTCTCTCTGCTGTGAGAAACGTTTGGAGCTACCGTTCTTTTTTTCTGAATCACTGATTGTTCACTCCTTTGACAGATTCAACTCTATGAATTAGTTCAAGAGCGCATCCCCCATCTCTATCACGTAGACCTCCGCATTAATCCACAATGATCCACGTTAATGTACTCTAGAACTGGCAAATGTGACGAACTGTGATCGTTACACAATCGTGCGACATGTGCATGCAAGTTGGAAGTTCAAGAATCGGGTGTATGGGTACTGCATGTTCTGAGGAAAAATCACAGAAGTCAGCGGCTTGACATATATGCATCTCTGCTTGCTCGCTATCAAAAAAATTGTTCAAATGGCTCTGAGCACTATGGGACTTAAATGCTGTGGTCATCAGTCCCCTATAACTTAGAACTACTTAAACCTAACTAACCTAAGGACATCACACACATCCATGCCCGAGGCAGGATTCGAACCTGCGACCGTAGCGGTCACGCCGGCCGCAGTGGCCGTGCGGTTCTGGCGCTGCAGTCCGGAACCGCGGGACTGCTACGGTCGCCGATTCTAATCCTGCCTCGGGCATGGTTGTGTGATGTCCTTAGGTTAGTTAGGTTTAAGTAGTTCTAAGTTCTAGGGGACTTATGACCTAAGATGTTGAGTCCCATAGTGCTCAGAGCCATTTGAACCATTTTTGTAGCGGTCACACGGCTCCAGACTGTAGCGCCTAGAACCGCATGGCCACTCAGGGGCGGCTTGCTCGTTATCAATTGGTTCGTCTCACCTTCTGGGCTCTCTATCGAAAAGTCTTCAAGGAACTTCTTTTCCAGATGAACATGCACTCGGAAGTTGGCTCAACGAGATGTTCGCTTCAAAACAGTAGGTCAGAAGTTTCCGGTGCTCAGTATTCTCCGAAAAGTCACTTGAAGATAAATATACAAAATGTGAAGACACACCCCAGACCACACCACATACTTATTATTCTACATATTATTTTGTTTGTATTTCGTGCTTTCAATTCCTTCGCAATTTCTGTTTGAGGTTCACCAAAGGCTTGCATTCAAAATTAATAATTCACATAAAATCGAAGTTTATTGGTGTTTCACTGCGTCAGCGCCTTCTAAAAATGGTTCAAACGGCTCTGAGCACTACGGGACTTAACTTCCAAGGTCATCAGTCCCCTAGAACTTAGAACTACTTAAACAAGACTGTAGCGCCTAGAACCGCTAGGCCACCCCGGCCGGCCAGCACCTTCTGTCTCACCTATTTGCTGAACGATTCATTCTCAGATAGCCATTATCGAAAGAAGAAATTTCATCCAACACATCACTATAATCCGTATCTAAGGAAAATGATTTTGTTTCATTATATCTTTCCCATATAACTGCAGTGCATGACATCTTGTGTCCTAAACTTAATATAACTCATACGTTGAACCCACAGAGGGATGTAAAGAATCACTTTAATTCTTGGCTAGTCACAACGAGAATTTGTAAATGGAATAAGTTATCTTGATAACTATAACCTCTGTGTTACCACACATGCACTACAGCGCCATTCTATTTCCTTGCACCCAACACTTGTTTCACGCCCCCGCAGATCGCACTGTGTAGTGGCGGAACTCACCGAAGGCGAGAGACAGCAGAGTCATCTGGCGGAGGAGTGGTGCGGGCAGCCGTGGGCGGCGCAGCAGTGGCAGAGGTGCGGCCGCGGTCTCCCTGCGGCCCACTGCCGTCTGCAGAGGCCGGCGCGCTGCAAAGACACCGGCAATGGAGGGTGAAGCTTTGACAATGCCAGCCACTCGTGCTGGCGAAACGTCAGAAAAATCATTAGATGAACGTCGGCCGAAGAACCCGAGACAGAAGCCAAAAGGCAGTTTGTCAACAAGCGGCCACGAAAGCCTTAACAATTTTGTATTACGCCTCTACGGGGAGGAGATTTGCAGATTGTACCGACGCCTTGACTAACGACGGAAGAAGAAAGCGTGACTGATGTCCTCTCTCGCCTTTCTGTCACGATGCCGAGATGAATGTGCTACACCGAAGTTCTTGAGATGTAAGCGCCTATTCACTACCGCCCAAGCACATCGTATCTACGACAGAATGGAACGAGCTTTTTCTTCGTGAGCGAATACATGCAACACGGAGAGACTTGGCAAGAACGGATCAGGCACTTCTGGACATTTTCTATCAACTAAGTAGCAGAATGCATCGAGACGACTGGGACAAGATCGACAGCATCACTCACAGGAGCATGCAGAACGAACTCGAGCGCTGCACCGAGCGGTAGAAGAAAAAGTTTGAAAGATGCCGGAAGCAGACCGACAAGGCGATTCCCGACATGTCACACACAGTAGTCAACCTTACTGAACGACAATTGACCGAAGAGGAAGTGTCTGTTCTTCAAAAAGAATTTCGCTACCATCCCGAGAACTATGCCTATGGAGGACATCATTGCCAACATCGAAGCAGCCATTCGGATCTTTCCTTGTGAAAGGGCAGAGGAAATACGCACTGAAACAGCCAGGATACTGCGCCGAGCAAAACCACCAGCTTGCAACCTGAAGAAAGAAGAGACACAAGCCTTTCTGCCATACATTCCCAGAGTGACGGACAGAATCGGCCGTACATTGCGCAAACATGGCGTAAAGACGATTTTCAAACCGACAAGGAAGATCAAAGAGTGTCTTAGATCGGCGAAGGAGAAGAGAGACCCACTTGCTATGTCGGGAATATACCGTATACCATGCACAGGCGGAAAAGTTTATGTCGGAATGACTGGACGATCAATTAATACCAGGATCAAAGAGCACAAGCGACATTGCAGGTTGGGGCAGGTGGAGAAATCGGCCGTGGCAGAGCACGCACTGAATGGGACCGACCACGTAATAAAATTCGCCGACACGGAGGTTCTAGCTGTAGAGAAGCACTATCACACGCGCTTGTTCATAGAAGCTGTAGAAATCCAAAAACACGCGAACAGTTTCAACAAGAAAGAGGAAAGCCTTAAGGTAAACGGATCCTGGCTTCCCGTACTGCAGCGAACGACCGTCGCAGGTAGCAAGAAGAGAACCGCACCGGAAATGACCGCGGAGAAGCCCTCGGACGTTGGCGCGCCAGGTACATATAGTCTGCGGCCGCGAGCTCGCCTCCAGTTCACCACCGGCAATGGAGGGTGAAGCTCTGACAATGCCAGCCACTCGTGCTGGTGAAACGTCAGAAAAATCATTAGATGAACGTCGGCCGAAGAACCCGAGACAGAAGCCAATAGGCAGTTAGCCATTAAGAATCTCAACGCCGACAAAAGTATATTGGTACTGCCTGCCGATAAGGGAAATGGGACCGTAGTAATGAAGACCGAAGATTATGAGCAAAATATCTGAGACCTATTAGATCCGACGACGTACCAAAAACTAATCACAGATCCGACGCAGCATATCACACAGAATACGAATCGATTAATTAAGGCGTCTTCTCTGCCGGCGGACATACAGAGAAACATGCGCAACACAGAAGCCCTACTACCTCGGCTGAATTACCCAAGATCTATAAGAACAACGTTCCACTGAGACCGATCGTTAGCGCTCCAGGCTCACCAACGTATAAACTGGCAAAACATTTGGCCTCTCTGCTCCAGCGACACGTGGGGAAGACCGACACATACATTAAGGACTCAGGACATTTCATTGAGAAGCTGAAGAAACTGAAACTTGCACCAAACGACATCCTGGTCAGCTTTGATGTTGTTTCGTTATTTACGAAAGTGCCACTCAGTGACGCTCTGGAGCACATCGGTTCCATGTTCCCGCAAGACATCAAAAATCTCTTCCATGCATGTCTCACCACGAGCTATTTCACGTGGAATGGCGATTTCTACGAACAGCTGGAAGGCGTCGCCATGGGTTGTCCTCTCAGTCCAGTGGTGGCCAACTTCTTCATGGAACAAGTCGAAGCACAGGCACTGGACTCGGCAACTTGCAAACCTAAGGTGTGGTACAGGTACGTCGATGATACTTTCGTGGTGTGGAGCTATGGTGAAGAACAGCTCGGTGACTTCCTAAGACACTTGAACAGCCTCCATGCCAACATAACATTTACCATGGAAGTAGAAATGGACAAGAAACTGCCATTTCTAGATGTGCTGGTCAGAAGGGACGGCGAAAACCTGGGACACAGTGTGTATCGAAAACCGACACACACGGACCGATACCTGCACAAAATGTCAAACCACCACCCGAGCCAGAAAAGAGGCATGATTAGTACGCTCGTAACGAGAGCAGGACGAATATGTGAGCCGCAACACCTCAAACGAGAAATGCAACACCTGGAAACTGTTCTGAGGAGCAATGGGTACTCCACAAATTACATTAGAAGTGTAACAGAGCCAAACACTCGGCGAAGTAAGGAACCAGAAAAAGAAATGTCGGGTACGGCCTTTCTGCCATACATTCCCAGGGTGACGAACAGAATCGGCCGTATGATGCGCAAACGTGGCGTAAAGACGATTTTCAAACCGAGAAGGATCAAAGAGCGTCTTAGATCGGCGATGGAGAAAAGAGACCCACTTGCAATGTCGGGAATATACCGTATACCATGCACATGCGGAAAAGTTTATGTCGGAATGACTGGACGATCAATTAACACCAGAATCAAAGAGCACAAGCGACATTGCAGGTTGGGGCGGGTGGAGAAATCGGCCGTGGCAGAGCACGCACTGAATGAGACCGACCATGTAATAAAATTCGCCGACACGGAAGTTCTGGCTGTAGAGAAGCACTATCACACGCGCTTGTTCAGAGAAGCTGTAGAAATACAAAACCACGCGAACAGTTTCAACAAGAAAGAGGAAAGACTTAAGGTAAGCGGATCCTGGCTTCCCGTACTGCAGCGAACGACCGTCGCAGGTAGCAAGAGGAGAACCGCATCGGAAATGACCGCGGAGAAGCCCTCGGACGTTGGCGCGCCAGGTACATATAGTCTGCGGCCGCGAGCTCGGCTCCAGTTCACCACCGGCAATGGAGGGTGAAGCTTTGACAATGCCAGCCATTCGTGCTGGCGAAACGTCAGAAAAATCATTAGATGAACGTCGGCCGAAGAACCCGAGACAGAAGCCAATAGGCAGTTTGTCAACAAGTGGCCACGAAAGCCTTAACAATTTTGTAACCATATTTACTAGACTGTGAGTAGGAGATTTCCTTGGGTATGAAGGAGTCAATCTGAATGAAAATAACGAGCCTGAGTTTACGTATGGGAATGGACAAATTCTATTTCCTTAAAGACTCATCAAGTCATGATTACACATTGAAACTGGTGAAAGCTGTGACTGGTGCCAGAGACAAGAAGACACAAGCTAATGTCTGTAAACTGAAAATTAATCACTGAAGAGTGCAGGTACTGGTGTGTATTTATACACAGGATACATATAACTAAATGTATGTGAAAAGAGGCATCGTACGAAAAAAAATGTTCTAGGGGAAAAGTCAGTATAAGGAATGAAAACATTTGTCTGTGTTACAACTGGCCGCCTCCAAACCACCCCTGGTTTGTTGGGTCAACTACGTATTTTCAAACAGGAATCCCTCTTTTTAATGCATATTCGAATTCTACGCAAAAATACGTATGGGTTACCAAACTGTTGTCTCCCATTTGTGCAACGGAATCAAATGCGTCGGTTCTCAATTGCAAAAGGACACACATTTGATATTTGTCTAAGTTTTTGTTTTGTAAAGGTTGATACTGATTTTCACATACTACAAGAGCGTTGCAAATGAGATTGTACGGTACAAATAATAAGGCTAGACATTGACTGTATTGTAACATAGAGTTAAATTTCCTATATGGTTTACTGTGGTGAGTCCCCAAGCCATCGGAATGCTTGATTTCTGTGGCAACCCTCGAACCCCACTATCAAAGTGAGTTATTTCGGTTAGTGTTTTGGTCCAGCTGCCGTAACTCTCGCACTGACCACTACATGGCTACCTGCAAAATACTAACCACAGCTACTGTAATAAGGTAAACTGTCCATGAAGTGATAGTGGCAGGTGCACTTGCCACGGTTACTCACCAAAATCGAGCATCCCAGTGGTGAGAGGCTAGCAGAATCACTGAAATGAAGCATCCTGATGTGAACAGAACACTACTACATCCGTGTCGTTGTCCCTGCGTCACGCTACACGTAATGTCTAGCCAGACATAGAAACGGCTAACCACATTGTGCTATACAGTCAAATTCGCAGCTCTAAAATAAATTTCGAACATAAATGTCGACCTTAAAGATACTAAGGTTTAGATTTACATCGTAAATGAAATGTAGAATCAAATATGTCGGTTATTAATTGCACAGACTGGAACACTTCACTTTCGGCTATTACAGCGTCATTTATCATGTGTTGAAAACAACGGTTTGGTTAACTATACTTTTTTTTGGCGTAGATTCCAAGGGGGATTTCTGTTTCAAAAGGCAGCTTTAGCACACCCTCGCAGGTTGGGTATACATATGTAACGTTGTACCATACTATGTAGACACACCAGTGTACTGGATGTATTTTCTCTGCTTCGACTCGAACATTCTTTGCACAAACACATCGCAAACCTTATGACCTGATGTCTTCTGCACACTTGCACAGTCGTAACTGCACCACTCAGTGGACTATGCCTATCGGTATAGACTTTCTGTTTTGTGGTCACATCTCCACACCTAGACAGCCGATCTGCTGCAACCCAGGGGAAAATAAGCATTAATGACTTGCTCTTGCCACATATATTTTGTGGTATAAACCAACCTAAAAATATACTACTCCTAATACCTTTAATTATCAGTCTGTGAATGAAGCGAAGGTAATGCCTGTCATTTATCATTTTCTGATCTAGAAAACTGGGAAATTAATTTATCATTGACACACAATGAAGCCCACTGGAGAGATGAGAGTTGCGACTACGAAGTTGTGTGGGGAAACTGAGGTTATCGTAAGCAAGTGGACAAATAAGATGCAGTAGTGCATAACGTCCGACGAATTACAACATGGACGCTATTAAAGTTATCAACAGCGTTTCCAAACTTTACTTCTAAATAACAGAGATAGGATTAGATTTAAAGCTAATGAGTGTTAGGATAACTGGAAAAGACAGCCGTGGTGGTAAGGATTCCGTTTTCAAAATTTGTTTTCGCTAGCCCATATTGAACTGGTGAGTTTGAGACTGATATATTTCTCATTCAGTTGTGGTTTGTAAACCAGTCACGCTGCTTAGGCTACATTATATGAAAGACAATAATTGTTGTTTATTATGCAGCTCATTAACTATGGGCATAAATATTTAAACATATCTGAAAATAAAGTAAATTTTTTAGAACTGCCAGGACATAGGCTTGTTGGGAGTATTTGTACTGTTAGACGGTGTGTAATAATATTTGGATCTCAACATCTCATCAATGTTGAATTTGTTTCGGGATGGATCAGCAGAAACAACAGTTGCCATAGAGAAGGTCCCAGTAGAAGGAAATAGAACAGAATTCTCGATATAGCCTCTATTAACACAGTAGAAAAGTTCTAACAACACAGGCACAATCAAGCAGAGATTTGATGGCTACTCCTCAAAGAAGAAAGCAGACCACTTTCATCAATATAACTCCCTCCCAGTCTGTATGATGGAAGGGAGTGTACGTAGCTACTGCATGCCCCTGAGATCAATTAAGCAGAAACAGGTAGAAATGTGAGTACCAGCCCTGATGCTGCTGTTTTGTTCTTAGGACTGGCTTGTTGTATCATGAGGTTGGCCTGGAATATATAGGGAGTAAGCACCTATGCCTTCCAACTCTTCTGCTTATGTAAAGTTCTGTACTGGAGTCGTCTTTTCGTGCTTTGACTGGCGAGTACACACTTATTAGGGCCGAGCATACTTCTTAAAGGCTATACTTAACTCATACTGCATCGATTGGGGAAATTAAGGGAACTTTGCAACACTACTACAGTTTCCAAACATACATCTAGCAAGAAACCAAAAGAGAGATACACAACAGAGTACATAGTGCTGGTATTGGGTGACAGACTTGCTCCTCATCTTCATCTTCTCTATACGTAGCATGACGCCATTTATATGTACCCCCTTGTCGGCAGCAGCAGAGGCAGCCAACAGCGATAAAGATTCTTTTGCATCAACAGGTTAACAGTGAACCTGTACAGCACACCGAAAAAGACCCGCACACTTTCATGACGTACCTGTAAATTGTAAAGATCACTATCTGCTCTGTCCACAATCAATGTACATTTTGATCAGAGGCTTGATGCCGGAATCTAAATGACTGGTTATTCCACACATAGAATTTAATAGAACAGATGACAGCACCTAAGGTGAAAACAATTTATAAAGCTACAAAAGATTTCTCTCTTCCTTTATTTTCATTTGCTAGCTTACCTGTTAATAAACGCAGTTCAGCTATAATATTAAATGAAGCTGTTACATTAAGTTCAGGAAAACATCAAGAGATACAAGAAAATGGACGTCAGCGATCATGAACACTAATAGAGAAAAAATTGCAGCATCAAGAAGGGGTTGTTCGACATAAAGAAAGTTAGTAGGCTTGTTACTACATCTGAGTTATTATGTCAGTCCAGATTTCGTGCCAGTCGCATAAGAGTGGTGCCAGTAACGGTGCTGTGATGATGAAGTACTCTAGGAATCTTGTGCGTACCTACCTTCGAGGCTGGGCGGGGTGAGATGGTTGGGACAAAGATGCCATTATCGTACTGCATATGTAGCAATAATTTGAGCAGCAGTTGGCTCTACAGTGGCGAAACCAAATATTAGAAATCGATTACATCAAAGTCAGCTGCGAGCCGGACGCCCTATATCGTGCATTCCACTGACCCCAAACCACCATCATTTGCAACTTCAGTGGGGTGAAGCGAGAGAACATTAGAGAGCAGGATGGATGTCTGTCGTGTTTTCTGATGGATCTGGTTCTGTCTCGGTGCCAGTGATGGCTGGAAGTTTTTTAGGAGGAGGCCAGTTGAGGACTTGAAGCCAATCTGTCTTCATGCTAGGCACATTGGACCTACAGCTGGAATTATGGTCTTTGGTGCAGTTTCATGTGAGAACAGGAGCACTGTCGTCGTTATCCCATGCATCCTGACTTAAAATGTGTCAGTCTGGTGATTCGATCTGTTGTGCTGCCATTCATGAAAAACATTCCAGGAGGTATTTTCAATAGGATAACGCTCGCCCACATAACAGTTGTTGAAATACAAGATGCTCTACAGCTGGAATTATGGTCTTTGGTGCAGTTTCATGTGAGAACAGGAGCACTGTCGTCGTTATCCCATGCATCCTGACTTAAAATGTGTCAGTCTGGTGATTCGATCTGTTGTGCTGCCATTCATGAAAAACATTCCAGGAGGTATTTTCAATAGGATAACGCTCGCCCACATAACAGTTGTTGAAATACAAGATGCTCTACATAGTGCCGACATGTTGCCTTGATCTGCTCGATCGCCCTGTCTGTCTCCAATCGGATGAAAACTCCAGCAGCATCCCCACACATCATTAACTCATTAGCTGTCCCTGTACTGATCGACCAAGTGCAACGAGCGTGGAAATCAATCACACAAATTGACATCTGTTACCTATCATCACAATGCATTAACATTTGCATCCTTGCATTCAACATTCTGGCGATTACACAGTTTATTAATGTCCCAGTGTGTCACATTTTCAATGGCAAAAAAAAAAGAATGGTTCAAATGGCTCTGAGCACTATGCAACTTAAGTTTTGAGGTCATCAGTCGCCTAGAACTTAGAACTAATTAAACCTAACTAACCTAAGGACATCACACACATCCACGCCCGAGGCAGGATTCGAACCTGCGACCATAGCAGTCGCCCGGCTCCAGACTGTAGCGGCTAGGACCGCAAGGCCACTCCAGCCGGCTTCAATGGCAAATCTGGCGCTTACATTAACCTGTGATGTTAATCAGTTACATATGTTACCTAGACAAATGTGTTGCCAAAATTTCATTGCTCTAGATTAGTTATGAAAAACATCACAACACCAAAAGCTGACAGGTGTGTCTCTGCTCTAAAATACTCGAACATTAAGTATAATTATTGGCATGGAAACACAAAAAAGAAACACAGACAAGTGGCTCGTCACATGCTTACCTGCTTTCTGCTGGAGGACTCCCGAGCAGCTGACTCAGTGTGACCACTTCTTCTGGCTGAGTGCGCACTGCGTCAGCCCAGCCTCGTGTGGTCATAACCTGGGCGACATTGGCCTTAATGAAATTAACGGCGGCCTGCCTGAGGCTGGTGCAGGAGTGACTGATCGCCAGAACAGCTGCGGCCGCCGCAGTCTCGACGGACAGCTGAGCGGCCACGTGCTGCTCGCACCGAGCCTTCAGGGCCGACACGCCGTATTTATCAGCTGCTGCCAGCAGGTCGGGGGCCAGGCTGGGCAGCTGAGGGGCCTGGAGGGTGTAGAGGTAGGCGACCAGCTGGCGCAGCACCGGGCCCTCCATGTCCGCGATTGCGACCTCACCATTGAAGGCTTCCAGTGTGTCGTGGCGAAACATGGCGCCAAACACGGGGCTTCTATCGGCCAACACGGCCCTGTGCGCCACGAGACGTGTGCCGCCCGCCACCAGTGTGACGACTGCGCCGTCCCCTGCGTCCAGAAGGGCGCCCAGGTCCACGGCTGTGGTCTCCAGAACCTCCTGGGTGGGCTCCATTGAGGATGACTCTGGAACATGGCGACACTCAGCAGCCCTTTCTCCTGGCACGGTACTCTCTATACCTGTACGAGCCACAGGCAGACCAATCTCGAGCGATAGTTAGTAAATGTTTTGACAACTGGACACTGGGCCTTCTTGTCACGAATAGGGCTATCAACTTTCTGATTTTAGAAAATCACGCACGTGCAGGACCCAATATGAATACCAGCGTTGAAAACTAAAAATTTAGAGACCACATTGTAGAGTGGAAGGTCTATGATGGGCCGGCCGAAGTGGCCATGCGGTTCTAGGTGCTACAGTCTGGAACCGAGCGACCGCTACTGTAGCAGGTTCGAATCCTGCCTCAGGCATGGATGTGTGTGATGTCCTTATGTTAGTTAGGTTTAATTAGTTCTAAGTTCTAGGCGACTGATGACCTCAGAAGTTAAGTCGCATAGTACTCAGACCCATTTGAACCATTTGAGCCTATGATAGGCTTACAACTGACTATACCATCAATTGTGAAAAACATCACTAAAAGCTGCCCACAAGTTTCTGATCGTTGTCATTAACGAGCCAGCTTCAGAGCATAACGAATACTAGAGGGTGCATCACCTATGCAGACGATCTACTAAATATGGCAGTACAGGAGCTAAATTAGAGGAAATTAGTAGGGAAGTTCTTGCAAGACTAAGTAATTTGTCCATAAGAAACAAACTGACAGTAACAGCGCACAAAACAGCCCATGTATTCGTGAATATTGTAAAGACTGTAAAAGCCACCAATCAGAATAAATGACCAACCAGTGAACAGAGAAGAATCACAAACGCACCTTGGTATAAATATCGACGAGAACACCCCTGGGTTGTGTGTTAGAGAAGCATTAATATACTCGACAAAATAGCAATAAATGGGCAAAGAAACTTTCAACTGCCTGTAAATGCAACAGGATCATGTCAAAGTGCATCATTAATCGCTATTATGGGTTATAGAATGAGCGACTCATATAGCCAGAGTTTTGACAGTATGAAGAAGTACTTAGTGTTAGGCGCCTGTAGGCAGACAATATCTTGACGCATTGCATTGCCAGTCCTTGAAGCAAACAGTATGTAAATGAAGCTAAAATTACGGATAATTTAGCCTAGTTCCGAATGTATCATAATATAATGACCTCCATCGTGTTCAGACAGTTATGCCACTTTCTCAGAATTTCAATTTGGCTTCCATAAAGCAGAGGAATCAGGGAAGGAATATTAGGTTTAAAATTAGTTCTTAAATTATCTTCCATAAATTTGATTGCAACATTCATAGCTTTTTTAGGTACACAGAAAGCGTTTTAGGCTCTGTAGAAACTAGAAATAAAAGAGAAACTTTGTTTCACCATTTCTCATTATTAGAGACCGATAACTTGTATGGGAGCTTCATAAAAAGGAGAAGGATGTTATACTAGACGACAAAAGAATTGATGTGCTTGTCACACACGTTTTACCTGATAATGAAGAAATCTCGAATAAATGGTTAAAGTTATGTGGAAGGGATATAACATGTAAATAAATCGGTCTGAACCAAATGTGACTATTTGTGACAAAGAACGACTAATCAGTGTTCGAGAACATGTATGTGACAATCTACTGCAACATGTTTACTTGTTTACTTACCTGAGAAGGCAGATCACCAGAGCTGTAACAAGCAAATATGAAATAGGAAGCAGAACTACCAACGAAAAACTTTCCATCAATATAATCAAGAAAGTATTAACCTCCAAAAGTGACTGCCAACAAATGAGAAAAAATGGTTCAGAAAGGGCATGTCTGGAGTGTGGAACTGTGTGGCTGTGAGACATGGACCCAAGAGGCAGAGGAAAGGAGGCAACTGTCCCCTTCTCACACTCTATTAGGGATTTCGCCACTTGTTATGTTATCAATCGTTTTATATGTTCGGGATGCGCTTCTAACAGCATACCACGAAAGGTTAGTTTGTAGAATACTGTCATTAAACAGAGTTAATGTTATTGGTTATCTATTGAAACTTGAAGACCCCTAAAAGCAATAATAGATATGTGGATGGAAAAAGTACTACAGATACACCACGGCTTAAGATTACGGACCAAGATCTGAAGGATGTAAGTCGAAATAAAGCACAAGACAAAATCACGTTGAGACTGCATGTCCGCTGCCGTCATATCCTACGACTCAGCACTGAAGAAATTGAAATCTTCCTACACACTCTAGAACAACAGTTTATTAACATATACTGCTACATTATACCTCTCTCAATTACCGGTACCATTTTTATTTAATCATATCCCAGCACCCAAAACTTCTCAGTCATGTCATTTTAACATTCATGATTTGCATGTGTTGCAACTTCAGTTTCATTTATCATGTACCACCCTGCCTTCTGGTTTAATGCTCTCTCTCCTACTACAGCATTATCAGCAATTAAAATTTCTCCACCTTTTTTATATTTGAGTCGTCAGCCTTTTGACTGGTTTAACGCGGCTCGCCACGAATTCTCGTTCTGTGCCAAACTTGGTATCTTACAGCAGCATTTGCAACCTACACCCTCAATTATTTGCTGGATGTATTCCAATCTCTCTCTACACTTTTTACTCTATGCAGTTCCCCATAGTACCATGGAAGTTATTCCCTCATCTCTTAACAGATGTCCTATCATCCTGTCACTTCTTCTTGTCAATGTTTTCCATACATTCCTTTCCTCATTAATTCTGAGGGGAACCTCCTCATTCCTTAACTTACTAGTCCACCCAATTTTTACACATTCTTCTGCAGCACCACATCTCAAATGTTTCGCTTCTCGTCTGTTCAGTTTTCCCACAGTCCCTGTTTCACTACGATGCAGTGCTAATCTCCAAACATACGTTCTCGGAAATTTGTTCCTCAAATTAATGCATATGTTTGATACTACTACATTTCTCTTGGCCATGAATGCCTTTTTCGAGTTCTAGTCTGCTTTTTATGTCCTTCTTACTCCATCTGTTATGGGTTATTTTGCTGCGGAGTTAGCAGCTTTTCTTGAATTCGTCTACTTTGTGATCCGCAATTCTGAACTTACGTTTCTCGCTTTTCTCGTTTCTGCTATTATTCATATTTTCATTTTTCTTCGATGTATTCTCAATCCTTATTCTGTGCCCATTACACTGTTTATTTCATTCAACAGATCTCGTAATTCAGAATGATATTTTCACTCTGTAGCGGAGCGTGCGCTGATATGAAACTTCCTGGCAGATTAAAACTGTGTGCCGGACCGAGACTCGAACTCGGGACCTTTGCCTTTCCCGGGCAACTGCTCTACCAACTGAGCTACCCAAGCACGTCTCACGCCCTGTCCTCACAGCTTTACTTCTGCCAGTACCTCGTCTCCTACTTTCCAAACTTTACAGAAGCTCTCCTGCGAAACTTGCAGAACTAGCACTCCTGAAAGAAAGGATATTGCGGAGACATGGCTTAGCCACAGCCTGGGGGATGTTTCCAGAATGAGATTTTCACTGCAGCGGAGTGTGCGCTGATATTAAACTTCCTGTCAGACTAAAACTGTGTGCCGGACCGAGACTCTAACTCGGGACCTTTGCCTTTCGCTGGCAAGTGCTCTACCAACTGAGCTACCCAAGCACGACTCACGCCCCGTCCTCACAGCTTTACTTCTGCCAGCACCTCGTCTCCTACTTTCCAAACTTTGTAGTAGTTTGTAGCGTGAGTCGTGCTTGGGTAGCTCAGTTGGTAGAGCACTTGCCCGCGAAAGGCAAAGGTCCCGAGTTAGAGTCTCGGTCCGGCACACAGTTTTAATCTGCCAGGAAGTTTCAGATCTCGTAATTCTTCTCCACATTTGCGACATTAACCTTTCACAGCCGTAACGACGTTTACGTGCCCTGTATCGCATCTGAAGCCAGACTCGCTGCATGACACCGCTGACTGCTCTGTGCAACAGCAGCGGCAGCAGCTGTAACGATCTTCAAGCCACGAACAGACGACTGCATAATTCCAAAAATATACTGCGCTCCTGGAATAATCTCGTGTTTTTATTTAGCGCGGTATGACAGTAGCCTGCTTAAAATGCATGAAAGAATTTCCTCTATTATATTGGTGCCTATAATTGAAGCAACGGTTACACGCTAACAAATTTTTTCTGTTTCTATTTTCCTTACAAAAAGGACGCGCAGATCTCTATAGTAAACGGGTGCATTATCGCAGGTAACCAAATCCACTCACGCTGTTGAATGGAACAGATTTAAATTCTTGTGGTAAATATTGAAGTCAAAACAGATAACTGAATTACACTCACGTAAGACACTTTTAGCAGTTCGACAAAGTTATGATAACCATCAATCGCAAATAACGTCATCAAATCCGAAGTCTCTTGATCATGACTCACTCATAGAGAAAGCAAGGTTCCAGTTAAAAAGAAAATCGACTGATTCACTTTCTCCTTAATTGTAAATTTTCATACCAGCTTACTGCTGCGGTGCAGGGTGGGAGAAAACCATAAACGAAGCAATTTCTTCCTGTCTTAACATTAAATCACGTATTATTTAACACAAAAACGTATAACTTGCAAATGAAGAGAATTTCGTGCTTCGTTATCTCACCGTTACCGTTGACCTGTTTGGCATGATCACGGCGAAAACGTCCCTAGCGCAAAGGTGAGTCCTTTGCCTTTATCTCAGAACGTGTGAATAATTACACTGGAGGTAAAAACGACTCTCTATTAGCACAGGACCATAGGGCTTAACGTCTTGCAGCGCCTGTTTACAGGTGGTTCTGTCACATACATATTCTATATAAAAGAATATGCATATCATTTGGGAATAGCAGCTATTATGTCTGATTATAATCTTGAAGTGAATTACCATTTCCTTCGTGGTGCAAAAGTTACGTTACTGAGAAGTCTGATTATGTTTCACTTTTTTTTTGTACGCTTTTACGATAAATGTTTCCACCTAAGATTACGGTTATACCATGACTTGTAAACCGAAGTATAAAGAGCTATTGCCATTTAACTCTTATGTTAATTCTGTAGTGTTAGTTGTTCTGACATCCAGTCCTGTTTAAATTATGTGCGTCATACACAGTATAACGTATGACGTTCAATATTTGTGCTCTGTGTAATTGATAGAAGATTGTCGACAAAGTGATCTGCCCTTAATTTTCTGGACGATAAGAGTGCTAATAACTCTGCTGCTGAAGTGAAGTAAAATTATTTATTAGAGAGAATACAATTTAAACAGCAAATCGAGAGGCTTTATGCTTCTTGTTGTCTGCTAGTTTATTACGTTAAGGCTTAAGCAGAAGTAGTACCTTTTTATCTTCGAAATGTGAGACAAAACGTAATACAATCTGTAACGAAGCATGTTAATGCGTGTTATCATAGGTGCAGCAAAGTGTGTAGCCATGAGCGCCAGCTGTTGCAGGAGATTCGTTCGTTTTGTTTCTTTTGTTAGAACGGGGCTGATACACATATATCAGATACCACCTGTGGCAGTGAATGAACCTGCCAGTGGAACGCTACGAATATTTATTATCCATATGAATCTTAATAAACTACATTAGTTATTTTTATTTTTGCTAAAATTATACTGTCCAAATTTCATTTCGTCATTTATCATAGTTTTGAAGATAGAGAAATACTTAAAAATGACAAAGGACATTCTGGTATTTTAAAACCGATCTAGTAACGGCACTATATTAACTTTCAACATAATGTGAAGCTATTATGAGAAAGTCAGCTCGTAACAATCAGTCATCCAGAATTATTCATTTTATAACATTTGCAATTTTAATTTGACGTAATATTGGAACGTTTTAAAATTAATATTCAGTCATATTTTGTTATGAGAGTGCAAGAGAGTGACTGTGAGTGAATGAGGAAATCCGTGAGAAAAAAATGTAGGAAGAACCACGATTCATGTGTCATACGTCTGATTGTGCATGATTTAGTACAAGGCACCCAGAAAAAATTAGGAACTAAATAAGTTTGTTGTTATTTTGGTTCATAATTAAATCCAATGTAATGAATTGAAATTTTGCTTATGTAAAATTACTTTCTAAACTGTGAATGGATAAGAGGGTATTTTGCCGCAAGAATCATTTAGAAAGAGTGTTCTGATTGGTCTTTCGGATCAACAGAAAATCAGAATTGAGAGGTTCCTGCAAGGCGAGAGGTGTGTGTTACCCATAAGATGATACTGCCTAGGTAGTCGCTTCCGGATCATTTTACCGAACACATTATGGTAGGTCGCTCTTCGCAAACAGTATGTAAATTCAAGAGTTAGAGACGAAAATTGGGTTCTGTTACTACTAACAGAAAGTAAATTGTGTGTGGCACATTTTGGTTAATGCGCCTCCGTGTGAAAGATAACCGCGTGTGAAATATTCCTGTCAAACTTACAAAATCCGCGTGACACTTTTCGCATTCGTGACAGAGTAGTATGGCGAGCACTTCTGTAAAGGAAGAACACTGAATCGACCGAATTCTGGCTGCTTTCGGATGACTAAGTGTATCACATCTTTACCACTGTAAACTTGCAGAGACAATATAACTGCACACGTAAATATGTACTTAATAGCCATTTCATGAGGCTTATTGGAAATAAATAATCAACAGAAATTTAAGCATTTTGCTACATGAAGGTAGAATCCAGACGCCGGATATTTATCATAAACCTTCAGGAACTGATTTTGAAGTAGAGTTCCGCGGCGTCTCTCTGGTAGGTATTGGGTGGTGATTTCTTTAACGCTGCTTTGTAGCACCTAGACAGCACCTGCTACGACAGAGAGAAGGGACAACGAGCAGACTTGAGGCCTATCGAGTTTGGTAGATTGAACTGTGTGAATGTAATAACAATAAGAAGGAAAACCGAACCCCGCCACACCGCAAACCGTAACGTCGGGGATGCTCGACGGTACAAGACAAGTGGAAGACACAGCCATTGCCTGTACTTCACGTTGGACGGTGTTCATTTGATAATTGCAACGGTACAAAATACAGACTAAATTGAATCCAAAGTTGGAAGAGGAATTATCGACTCGAAGTACAATGGGGCACTGACTCAGTATATGAAGAAACCGTAAGGGTGAGCTGGACTCACCGTAGAGTGGGGGAGGGGTGTCTCCAGGCAAGTGATGCTCGTCGCCGCAGCCAACACACAGGGCGTCCCGGCAGGTGATGGAGTCGCAGTGAGCTCAGCGACACAGCCCGCCAGTCCTTATGCGCCTGCAGGTAGCCGCGTGACGTCACCGTGCCTCGCACGTGCTCCTCGGGTTACTGTTCATGATGTGGCGCGTATCAGCGTGCGGTTTATCTCGAGCGTCTGTCACCAGGTGTTACAACCTCACTTTAGAAGACTTATACAATCCGTCTATCTAGTCCCACACGGTCATTTGATTTCTCTCAAGGCAAAAAGTCAGAGCGCACCGTGATACTGATTAAAACTTGACTCTATATGGCAGAAAATATTGTCCCAATCTCAGTTTGAACATCAAACTTTCAATTTATTTATGTTATTTCACTGCCTGCAGATTGCTTTCCATAATTTTGGAGGAGGTAGTACGGAGAAAAACATGAAAAAAGTCCACTAAATATTGGCTGTGAAATGCAAATTTTAAGAGCATCTTCAGTGGAAGAGATACGTCTCACATTATCGAAGATGAACAAGTACTCATAGCTGTTAAGGTATGCACTCTAAAGACAATGTTTACTTGACTTTCTTCTTGTTTTGGCCTTTAAAATAACGTCTGAAAGTTTCGTACTGTACATCCTTAGCAACAAATCTTCTGGTACATGTTATCCACTGACAGAGGAAAATTTTCGCTTACAACTTCCGGTTGGTTTATTTCCTGACTTGGATCCCTTGTCTCAGACTGATACATTTTCACATCAGCTCTGGAAGACCTTAAAATCTTCGCGCAGTCACCCTGTAATGGGTAATGAAAAATACAGTCTGGCAGTACTTATTCTCCTTGCCACACACACACACACATCCATTGTGTTTCCGAATAGAGAACAATGACTCTTCCAATACGATAACATGGTGCTACAGCTAGGGGCTGTGCTTTTGTTGGGTGTACGATTGTCAGTGTGGCCATCTCTATTGTTCTGTCAATGAAAGCTGAAACAATGGTTCCCGTAATGACAAAGCTGTGTACTGCAGACATCCTCACGTTGTCCATGTGAGAACTCAACTTGCAGTTATCAAAGTCATTTCTCGACTCACCGTTGTGAGACGGATATACGATAGTGAGTGGCCAAGCAAGCAGTCACTTTTCTCATGGCTGGAAACGGCGTGAGGATGTTGAAATCGAGCACCCCACCGAGCACGCGCATCCTGAACCCACTGCTTCCGAGTTCGCACGACAGTCATGGGATCCTGACCGTCAGACTTGCGACAGTGCATGGGACAGCAATGGCGGCCACAAATACTCGCCGCAGGCACAACTCAATACTGGCGGGGTCTGGAGCCGCGCAGACACGGCCGCCACAGCAGGCGTTGCAACATAGGGGGAGGTGGCCAGTTTGGGGAGGCGGAGCTAAGGTGGGGGACGGAACCAGATGTGGGGTCCCTAGTTCACCGTCCTGGATGTGTGGGAGGTCCGAAGAAAAACAAAAAACGAAAAAAAAGTGACGACCTGAGGCTTGTAGACAATAGATGTTGCAGGAAGACAAATACACTACTGGCCATTAAAATTGCTACACCAAGACGAAATGCAGATGATAAACGGGTATTCATTGGACAAATATATTATACTAGAAATGACATGTGATTACATTTTCACGCAATTTGGGTGCATAGATCCTGAGACATCAGTACCCAGAACAACCACCTCTGGCCGTTATAACGGCCTTGATACGCCTGGGCATTGTGTCAAATAGGGCTTGGATGGCGTGTACAGGTACAGCTGCCCATGCAGCTTTAACACGATACCACAGTTCGTCAAGAGTAGTGACTGGCGTATTGTGACGAGCCAGTTGCTCGGCCACCATTGACCACCGTTTTAAATTGGTGAGAGGTGGCCAGGTCAGCAGTTGAACATTTTCTGTATCCAGAAAGGCCCGTACAGGACCTGCAACAAGCGGTCATGCATTATCCTGATGAAATGTAGCTTTTCGAAGGGATCGAATGAAGGGTAGAGCCACGGGTCGTAAAACACCTGAAATGTAACGTCCACTGTTCAAAGTGCTGTCAATGCGAACAAGAGGTGACCGAGACGTGTAACTAATAGCACCCCATACCATCACGCTAGATGATACGCCAGTATGGCGATGACGAATACAGGCTGCCAATGTGCGTTCACAGCGTTGTCGCCAAACACGGATGCGACCATCATGATAGTGTAAAAAGAACCTGGATTCATCCGAAAAAATGACGTTTTGCCATTCGTGCACCCAGGTTCGTCGTTGAGTACACCATCACAGGCGCTCCTGTCTGTGATACGGTGTCAGGGGTAACGGCAGCCATGGTCTCCGAGCTGATAGTCCATGCTGCTGCAAACGTCGTCGAACTCTTCGTGTAGATGGTTATTGTCTTCCAAACGTCCCCATCTGTTGACTCAGGGATCGAGACATGGCTGCACGATCCGTTACAGCCAAGCGGATAAGATGTCTGTCATCTAGACTGCTAGTGATACGAGGCCGTTGGTATCCAGCACGGCGTTCCGTATTACCCTCCTGAACACACCGATTCCATATTCTGCTAACAGTCATTGGATCTCGACCAATGCGAGAAGCAATGTCGCGATACGATAAACTGCAATCGCGATAGACCACAATCCGACCTTTATCAAAGTCGGAAACGTGATGGTACGCATTTCTCCTCTTTACACGAGGCATCACAATAACGTTTCACCAGGCAACGCCGGTTAACTGCTGTTTGTGTATAAGAAATCGGTTGGAAACTTTCCTCATGTCAGCGCGTTTTAGGTGTCGCCACCGGCGCCAACCTTGTGTGAATGCTCTGAGAAGCTAATCATTTACATATCACAGCATCTTGTTCCTGTCGGTTAAATTTCGCGTCTGTAGTACGCCATCTTCGTGGTGTAGCAATTTTAAAGGCCAGTAGTGTATTTTTCAATGGAAACAGGCTGATGCATGGTGGATGAAACTTCATGCCAAAGTTGTCCAGTTCTTGACCTGCTCATTTCATGGTGAAGGAGAGAAAATTTTCTGTGCAGAATGATGATCCTATGAGAGACATATAATGAAGGCAATCGGGTCATTGCATAGCCTAAATGTGTACTGGTTTAATGAAATGTATGTGACAATGTTATGCAAGAACAACATCTTGTTCGTTCCATATCTCGGCGGCCTAAGTTCATCAGTCATTTGTGATACAGTTTTGTGAGAGCTGCAGCAACATGTTAGGACCCCAACTGTGCGCCCCCCTTCTCCTGCAGCAGCCACTGTCGCGGCTGGCTGGTGTGCGCCCCAAACACTGGAGCAACTCTCCCGAACACGGTTTTCTGCAGTGCAGTGTGTGGCGTCCCAAATAGATGGTAAACATTTTCGCTGACCTTAAAAGAAACTTAATTTCTTCACTATTTTCCTCCGCTTTTAATTTCATGTCATATTCAAAGCGATTCGTAGTATTATTGCAATTACAGTATCTTCAAATATACTGTAGCTTCTCATGCAGACATCACCAGCTCCCGAAATTTAGTAACCATATAAAACGAGATTTTCTATTAATAGCATATATTCCAATTTCCTTGCTACATAGTTACAGAGAGCTTCCTCTTAGCAAAAAAGCGAAAAGTAACAAAAAAGTTGTTCTTCATCTGCTTAAGTTCGTCACAAGGTTACTCGTTCTTGTATACCATGACTTGGTCTCAGAAGGCAATTTATCATCTCTTATAAACTATTAAGCGTGCTCAGAATATTAGTGTCCTGGTCCACATTCCTACGGATAAAGTGCTTTTGATTTCTTTCGATTTTTCTCCGTCAGTATAACATAACTGGTGCATAATTACGGAAATTCTCTTTCGCATGCACATGTCTGAGAAGAAAGGTAGTATGATTTTCTCGTAACAGCCAAGCCCAATAAATTTTCATACTGTGAGAATAACATGCGTCAGCTATTTGCATATCTTGTGTGATGGAAGGGGATGGTCTGACATTCGAGTGATACGTCGAGAATGCAATCAGAGGTTCAGGTAGGGATTTCTTTTCGTGGACGAATTTCTTTTCCTCTGAGTTCAGACTTCCGCTGACCTCTATCTTGCTGCCCCGTTCTCCACCACCCATCCGAGTTCGTACCCCAGATGCGGCCTCGACTCTTGCAGGAGTTGACCCTCCAGCTGCTCGGTCTTTCAAACTGTGCGAGACGGCGTCGATTCTCGTCAGTTCAGCTCTGACTGCTCTTGGTGGATGGAGAACGGAAAATTCGTATGCTACTTCATCGCGTGGTGAATTCCGATAACAGGTGCTGTCATATCAGCTTATCTCGGAGCGCTGATTCCCAGGTGCGACGTGTGTAGATAAATCGTGACAGCAGACCCAGGGCGACTTACACAAAACATATATTACTATTTGTGCAGACAACGTAAATTTTTGTCATTTTGAGATTTATATTTTTAATTATTGTGTAAGAGCCTATCCGTCTATCTTAGCCCTAATACATTTCTTGTCAGAAACGCGAAACCTCAGAATTCTTTCTGTGACCTTTTTGAACTGGTTGCCGCGAGACTGCACAGTTCAGCAGTCTCTCACTGTGAACACCTGTCAGCCAGTTGAGGCGTCGTTCCTGCGACTCGTGTTGCTGCTTTCGTGACACAGAGATGAATTCCCCTTCAAGTGTCCAAATGACTGAAATCAAACGGAAGCCACAAGGTACGCTTTTTTCTGTAAATAATATTACTGTTTTTTTATAACAGTCGCTGCTTCGGTAGCACTCGGTAACAAAATTAATCTTTTTGTTTGTTAATTGGAAACTGGAAGGTGATTTATATGATGATTTGTCTGCTGATTTCAAATCTTTTCCAATGGACATACATTTTTTTTTAAAAACAGATGCATTTAAAATCGATGAAATTTCGTGTTAATTTAACGCCGAAAAATGCTACGTTTTGTGTACAGTGCCTAGAATGTAAATTTTTGTGAACCACGTTTATCAGTTACACGCCACGGTTGAAGGGCAAGACGTCTAAAGGTGAGTGCAAGAAATAGAGTTTCAAAGTCATACTACAACCAAGTTTCCTATAATTCTCAATAAGCTGACTAACAAGTTCTTCACAGTTAACAGCGTTATGGATTCGCAGGAAGTTTTTTTCAACGCTTTGGAAGGATCTACATGCAGCTGTCTCAGCTTCATTCAAACTTTCTTCGATTGCAGGATTATTCATTAGCTCTATTATTTGTGAACCAATAAAAATGCCTCCCTTGATCTTGGCGTCACTGATCCTACGCAGTTTGGTTTTGAGGAACTCAAAGGCTTTGCGAGAACGATCCATCGCTTTGACAATATTCCTGGTCAAGCCCAGTTTGCTGTGTACTGTTGGAAGATAAACATTCTCTGAGTTCACAAGTGGTTAATTAACGACAATTTTGTTTCCAACAGTGAGAGTTTCTCTCTGTGACCATTGTTTCCGAAGGTAGTGGTTTTTCCTGTCCCTGCTCTCCCACTCACAAAGGTAAATAAGGGAACTTCGTGTATCCTAGTTGTAACCTAACAAGCAGGACTTCTCATTTTCAGATCCCCAAACATATGCCATTCATAGATATTATATTTTATACTGTTCAGCACAAGCTTCATGTTCTCATATGATTCCTTCATATATGCAGCATTTGTAAGAGGGATCGAAGGATATTGGCTGCCGTCGTGCAGAAGGACTTCTTTGAAACATGTCTTACAAGAATCAATGAAAAGTCGCCATTCATTGAGATTGTGCGGATTCCCAATGTCTTTTGATATACTGTCCACATCATTACAGTACACCAAGTTATCTTACTTGGAGAAAAGATGTTCAAACTATTGTTGGCTTTTACGAAAAAACATAACCTTGCACTTTTAACCAGAACACTCCATCCTTTCATCCTTGAAACTACTTGTTTCTTCGATGAGTCAGCATCACGAACCAGATCGCTTAATACAGACTGTGAAATCATATGAGGTTCAGTTGACACGTTTGTGTTGGAAAACAATGGATCCTGTTTTTTATTACCAGACTGAACCTCAGTTCGGAAAATGCTTTTCCCTTGGTCTAATCAACTTCCAAAGTCCATGTTTCTGGTCTTTGAGGGATGGGCAGCCTTGAAGGGTGGGACACAGGCCATCTAGCTCAAACAAAATCAGAATTCTGGACAGTGTGCTTCGTCTCCAATGTTACTCCAGAGATCTGTGTACTGCAGAAATAGCAGTCAGTTAAATGATTCTGTGGTTCTCTGCAAACTATGGGAACACAAAATCGCATGTGTTGAGATCATATTTTCAGCCACACACTTAACAGAGTCACACATGAAGCACAACATAGGCGTGGGACCCAGGATGTACCACGGTCTCCTATTTTACAGCCAAAATAAAATTGGTATGATTTTCTTATCAATGAGGTTATATTTCCCGTTTGAGATTTAAAAGCTACCTCTCCACAGATGTGACGAAAAGTGTTTGTGTGGTTGACGCACGTGTGGGGCACTGTTAGTATACAAACACATTATATACAATGACAAAACAATAAAAAACTACGAAGTTCTAAATTATAATTGTCAACAAAGTTTATAACATGACAAACATAGAAGGGTTCTGATTTCACTGGTATACGCATCTGGTTAAATATTCTTCTTACAGGAAGGTATTTCAGTATAGTAGTACCTGCAAGTATCACAAACAAATGTTAGTGCGGAATGATAAATAATTTTAACTTCAGATAACAGCAACAAATGTTAGTGAGCAATACTAAATAATGTACCTTAAAATATATTCACATTATTATAGTAAGGAGAGAACGACTGTAACTTCATATTCAGAATTAGCCAACTAAATACGTTACAAAAAATTGCAGCCCGAAAAAGAGGAATTATTACTTCATATTCACAATCACCAGACCAAAATACGCGGTACTTAATGAAATTTTCTCATTTAACAAAAATCATGGTTTCTGATTGTAATTTATGGATGTGTTATTTCAGCGTTATGGCACAGGAGTTTCACAAAGAAATGTATTCCTTCTAGTAACATGTCTTACAACTTTAAATTTCTTCCTTGAAATGTTCGAGAGATAAAATTCAAAATGCCAGAAGGCAGAAATTGCTGTACTTTCCCGCATAAGTAAACTTCGTTACAAGATCGGAAACGCAGGTTATGATGTACAGATATAAACTCGAAGTGTCACTGTGGACTTCACCTCCCAAAGGTCGGAAACAGGTAGTGAAACTGCGGCTTCCGCTCTGCCTGCTGGTCAGACAGCTGTGGGACGGTGGCTGCCCTCCACCTCAGCAGTAGTCTGGCTCCACACTGAGGGAGCGGACAGCCGGCGCCGCCTCGGCCCACCACAGAGGCCGGACACAGTGTCCCAGTGTTGGCAGCCAGAGGCACTTAGGCGTCCGAGGACCTCCTGAGGACAGCGTGAGGGCGCAGGGACTGGAGACATCCCAGATGAAAGCTTTCAGACTAGGGCCAGCAGTTGGAACACTCGTGTCTTTCTGACGCGAGGAAAATTCATAGACGTGCGTCAGATACCTAATGGATTGCCTGATAAAGAAAATGGCCACCTCCTAAAGTGTTTTGTTTACTGTTGTCATATCACACTTGTGAAGTGGTGACGGTCTCCAGAGAGCTCCTTATTTGATAAGGAACCTCTATTACATAGAACTTAGCAATATCTGAGTATCTAGGATGGCGACACAGTACTTATTTTGAATAATATGCGCCAGGTTTTGTGCCGAATATAGCGCAAATTTCGATACAGCTGAGTCACTTAACAAAAATCCGGCTATCAAATTCCAGTAGAAACAGGTGATGAAGAACGCGAAAAAGATCCCTGCTTGGATGTTTTGCTGCTTTTTTTTTTTTACGTAAAGGTCATGCGATGTTTATCCGAAGAGCGAAGATTGATGCATCATGTCTACACAGTTTCAGCAAATTAAAGACGGTAAGAAACTACTTAAAGTCGACTATAGGTAGAGAAGACTGTCAAATTCTGCTATCTCGTTGTTCGAATACGACACAGCTGCTAAATTCGACTTCGATGACACGCCCAGTGTTCTCAGGCCTCTTCCAAATAGTCAGTCTCGCTATATGATTCTTGAACTAGGTGTTGGCAATGATTACATTATTCTAGCAGGCGGCTTCCCCTCTCATTATTTCCTCCCACCCTGTGTTCTGATACTATTTATCTCTCTGTTCCTTTCCCTACTACTGAATCCAAGGCACCCATTATAGTTAAATTTTTATCTATCGGAATAATTTTTTTATCCCGTTATATTTTCTGTCAGACTCTTTTCCATTTGTGGAGATGGTTGATGTATAAAGTCGTACTAATGTGGTACCTGTTGGGTTTGTGTCTCTCTTCGCTACGATAATGACTTCATTTCTGTATTTCTAACAGGATGTCCGCATTCCCAGTTTCTTATTCGTTATTACTCCTGCCTTATCCATATCTGATTTTGTTTTGATATCCTTGTTATGACACCATCAAAACTCCTGTTCTTCACACTGTTGCATTACCCTATTTAAATTTTCCCGTACCTCTTCCAAATTAAAGGATCTAACATCCAATGATCCGAACGGAGGGATTTTTACATGTGAAATATTTTACTAAGAGGATGCCATCATCATTTAACCGTACAGTACAACAGCATGTCCTTGGGAAAACAAGAACAAATACTGCGAGAGGTGGTCGGAAGATCGACAGTTGCGGTCTGCATAAGGCCATCCTGATTTATATTTTCCGTGATTTCCCTCAATCATTCCAGGCGACTGCCGACATGGTTCCTTTCAAAGACCACGCCGGTTTCGACACCCATCCCTGAAACACTCCGAGCTGGCGCTCCGCCTCTAATAACCTCGTTGTCGACGGAACTTTTAAGCATAACGTTCTTTCCTTCCCTCCCTTCCTTTCTTTGGGAAAAAAAGAGTGTCACAACTAGGTTCCCCTTGCTTGTGGCCGTTCGCAGTACCAGCAGAGCTAAATCATATTGAGTAGAGTTCCAAGGCCATATCACTCAACCACGCAGATAGTTTTCTCTCCAATTACCGGGAAGGCTGCTGCTCCACTTCAGGGATCACGAGTTAACCTGCACTCTTCACAGATACATCTCTGTTTTGGTTGCACATGCAGGACAGCTACCTGTTCGTTGCATCTGTATCGTTCATTTAAGTAATGTTTCGCAATAACTCTTCATTTTTATTAAAGCTACCTCACAAATACATTTGCTAAATGTATTTAAAAATGGGTGAAGTCAGTTCCGTGTGGTGGGGGGGTGGGGGGTGGGGGAGGGACTTGGCAGGTCTGTCAAGGAAGCAGCATCACCTCATCACTTCGCTGTGGTTCAGCCAAAGGGACTTACCGACACGAGTGTGACGTCTTCGCCCGACAGATTCTCACCGACACGTTTCTTCTTAAAGAAATATTCAACCGTTTGTTCTAACGAGTTGCAGGTGCGAGATCATCTGCAACTTGCTGAAGGTGTCGCGTTATGCCTCGCACGGTTGGCAGGTCTGGCATGGAAGAGCGAGTTCTGCAGCGAGTAGAAGACGATGCTGAATCAAGTGCGTGAAGTCCTGCGGTTGCTGGACACGTAAGCTATTCTCTCGCGCAATCAGTTCTGCTACTCTTCCAGTACGACTTACAGGTTCTCATACTCCAAGCCCAGCCGGTTACGCCGGTGGGAAAATGGATTTCCTGTAGCTTCCAGTGAAGCAAGGCATCAGGTTCGTCTTACTATGAATACGTTGGGAGGAATAATCGGTGAATGATCGTCCAGTAGCAGCTCTCGCACCTGTCCTTCATCTCCTACATTACTAGCTACCTTTAAATACGTACGTGACTTCTACAACTGTCGACGGCGAGCACACGTTACGAAAGCCTGTTTCCGAAGCACGTGACCAAAGACGGAAGTAGGCAGGTGTGTTCTCACGAGTTCGTCGTTTTTCTTGACAAGGAAGGCTACAGGAAATGCAAGAATGAGTGTTGACAACATTGAACAGCTCTTGTAGCGTTTACCTGAATGGTGATTCCAACGGACAGAATCCCTTGTACCTCGATATGTGTTTGTTTACAGACATCTACTTGCAATACCTTTGTTTGGGCTTGAGGAGCGCTACCTGCTCTAGCAGTGTGCTGCTCTCATCTTATACTTTCCCCTCTTTGGAGAAGCGTGTGGGGGAGTTTGTAGCCTTGCGGCTTTTTCTCCTCTGTGTGCTTGTGTGTGTGAATTTATCTGTGATTTTTTGGTGTCTGTGAAATGTGATGAATGTTCTGTCTGTGAAATGTGATGAATGTTTTGTCTTTGTCTGGTACTTACCTGAGGTTGGCGAGATGATTGTTATTTCGGAGGCGGAGAGAAGGATTAGGATTTGGATATAGGGATGTTCTCTTCGACTTACTCGTCGAAGATCGTCTTAGGTCGTTTGTGCTTGTCGTGGGACATGTCATACCGGCCTAAGAGGTGGATGAGGTTATTTTCAGATCTGGAAGAGCTCTTGTAGAAAGCCCTTGGCAGCTCTTGGAATCTTTCTCTGAGGAGTGGGATTTCGGCAGCGGCGTGTAGATCATCAGTGGGGACTCCAAGGGGTAGGTGCAGTGCGCTCCTGCGGGCGCGGTTTTGCAGCCTCTGGAGTTTGTCCAGATGTTGCTTTGCCGCGTATCCCCAGACGCGGCATGCATATTCCAATACTGGCCGGATCAGGGCCTGGTACATATTTACACATTTACTGGGCAGAGAAGGGAGCTGGTTGAGTTCAGAATTGGGTATAGGATGGACATTCTGGCGCAGACCTTCCTGTGGACCTCGTCTATGTGCGGTTTCCACGTAAGACGAGAGTCCAAGGTTACGCCAAGGTACTTGGCGGTTCTGTGCCAGGGGAGCTGGGTTCCGTTTAGGGGAAGATGGAAAGGGGGGGGGGGGGGCGTTGAGGAGGTTCGCGCCTTCCGAGACTGCGGGTAATCAGCACAGCCTGCGTCTTTTCAGAGTTAATGCTGATGCCCCAGCGACGGGCCCAAGTTTCTGTATCGTCTAAAACCCTTTGTAGCCTACGGTTGACCAGGTCCTTGTTCGCATTTCTCCTGTAGAAGGCTGTGTCGTCTGCGTACTGTGCAGTGTGCACCAGGGGGACCGTTGGTGTGTCTGCAGTGTACAGGCTGTACAAAACGGGCCCCAAGACCGATCCCTGTGGCACCCCAGCACGAATACGCCTTTTGATGGAGGTGGCAGTTTCTACTTCGACGGAGAAAGTTCTATTCGTGAGATAGTTTTTGATCAGCTTAACTATGCTCCCAGCAAACCCTTGTGTGTACAACTTGTAGAGTAGTCCTCTATGCCATACTGAGTCAAAGACTTTGGCTACGTCTAGTAGCACTATCACGCAGTAACCTCTGTGGTTGAAGCCCTCTGTGGCTGCTTCAACCACTCTCATGATCTGTTGTGGGGCAGAGTGGTTCTGCCGGAATCAGAATTGGAAATCCGACAGAAGTTGCTCTCTGGTAATATGTTCCTGTATGGGTCTTAACAGGAGGCTCTCATAGATCTTGCTGAGAGTTGGCAAGAGGATAATCGGCCTGTAGTGCTGCGGGAATAGAGGGCCTTTCCTTGGTTTGTGTATCGCGACCACTTCCGCATGTTTCCAGCAAGCTGGAACTCGCGGGATCGAGTAATCTCGTTGAGGGCGTTCGCGAGGTGTATGATCGCCGTGGGTGGAGAGATTTTTGACTAACTATTGGTGACACTGTCGTGTCCTGGCGCCTTCTTTGTGGAGAAGGACCTAATTACTGCCGGCCGCGGTGGTCTAGCGGTTCTAGGCGCTCAGTCCGGAACCGCGCGACTGCTACGGTCGCAGGTTCGAACCCTGCCTCGGGCATGGGTGCGTGTGATGTCCTTAGGTTAGTTAGGTTTAAGTAGTTCTAAGTTCTAGGGGACTGATGACCACAGATGTTAAGTCCCATAGTATTCAGAGCCATTTGAACCACCTAATTACTCTTGCCATGTCCTCGGAGGCGAAAAGTGTGGGTCTGTCCTCTGGGTCCTCCTCAGCATTGAGGAAGACAGCCAGTTGACGACTGACTACCTCTTCATGCTCTTCATCCTGGGGTTCTCCCGCCTGAAACTGCTTCTCGAAGGACTCGGCGAGGGCGTTGGCCTTCTCAGCATGGCTGTAGACCAGACCCCTCTCGCCGTGCGGTGGCGGCATCCTAGCGCGTCTTTTTGTGAACTGTTTGGTTGCTTGTCATAGTGTATGATCGCCTACTTTGAGAGCTGTGAGGTGGTTTTGGCACTGTTGGTTTCTGTGCTCACTGAGCGCTACCTTCAGTTCTCTCTGTAAACGATTGAGCAGCCTCCTGGTGGCCTGATTTCTGGTGATCTTCCACTGTTTTGCCAATCTATTCTTTTTCGAATTTGAGCTAGCAAGTGTTCCGACAGCTGTTTTTGCGGAGGGGTGGCCTCTTCCGCTGCCTGCAAGATGGTGCCTGTTTAGTCTTGTAGCGCTTGTTCTACTGTTTTGGCAGTAGGTGGCGGTGCGCGAGCGATATGTGTGTGAAAATGTGTGTGAAGTCTTATGGGACTTAACTGCTAAGGTCATCAGTCACTAAGCTTACACACTTTTTTTTTTTTTTGGTCATCAGTCTACTGACTGGTTTGATGCGGCCCGCCACGAATTCCTTTCCTGTGCTAACCTCTTCACCTCAGAGTAACACTTGCAACCTACGTCCTCAATTATTTGCTTGACGTATCCAATCTCTGTCTTCCTCTACAGTTTTTGCCCTCTACAGCTCCCTCTAGTACCATGGAAGTCATTCCCTCATGTCTTAGCAGATGTCCTATCATCCTGTCCCTTCTCCTTATCAGTGTTTTCCACATAGTCCTTTCCTCTCCGATTCTGCGTAGAAGCTCCTCATTCCTTACCTTATCAGTCCACCTAATTTTCAACATTCGTCTATAGCACCACATCTCAAATGCTTCGATTCTCTTCTGTTCCGGTTTTCCCACAGTCCATGTTTCACTACCATACAATGCTTTACTCCAGACGTACATCCTCAGAAATTTCTTCCTCAAATTAAGGCCGGTATTTGGTATTAGTAGACTTCTCTTGGCCAGAAATGCCTTTTTTGCCATAGCGAGTCTGCTTTTGATGTCCTCCTTGCTCTGTCCGTCATTGGTTATTTTACTGCCTAGGTAGCAGAATTCCTTAACTTCACTGACTTCGTGACCCTCAACCCCGATGTTAAGTTTCTCGCTGTTCTCATTTCTACCACTTTTCATTACCTTCGTCTTTCTCCGATTTACTCTCAAACCATACTGTGTACTCATTAGACTGTTCATTCCGTTCAGCAGATCGTTTAATTCTTCTTCATTTTCACTTAGGATAGCAATGTCATCAGCGAATCGTATCATTGATATCCTTTCACCTTGTATTTTAATTCCACTCCTGAACCTTTCTTTTATTTCCATCATTGCTTCCTCGATGTACAGATTGAAGAGTAGGGGCGAAATGCTACAGCCTTGCCTTACACCCTTCTTAATACGAGCACTTCGTTCTTGATCGTCCACTCTTATTATTCCCTCTTGGCTGTTGTACATATTGTATATGACCCGTCTCTCCCTATAGCTTACCCCTACTTTTTTCAGAATCGCGAACAGCTTGCACCATTTTATATTGTCGAACGCTTTTTCCAGGTCGACAAATCCTATGAAAGTGTCTTGATTTTTCTTTAGCCTTGCTTCCATTATTAGCCGTAACGTCAGAATTGCCTCTCTCGTCCCTTTACTTTTCCTAAAGCCAAACTGATCTTCACCTAGCGCATTCTCAATTTTCTTTTCCATTCTTCTGTATATTATTCTTGTAAGCAGCTTCGATGCATGAGCTGTTAAGCTGATTGTGCGATAATTCTTGCACTTGTCAGCTCTTGCCGTCTTCGGAATTGTGTGGCTGATGCTTTTCCGAAAGTCAGATGGTATGTCGCCAGACTCATATATTCTACACACCAACGTGAATAGTCGTTTTGTTGCCACTTCTCCCAATGATTTTAGAAATTCTGATGGAATGTTATCTATCCCTTCTGCCTTATTTGACCGTAAGTCCTCCAAAGCTCTTTTAAATTCCGATTCTAATACTGGATCCTCTATCTCTTCTAAATCGACTCCTGTTTCTTCTTCTATCACATCAGACAAATCTTCACCCTCATAGAGGCTTTCAATGTATTTTTTCCACCTATCTGCTCTCTTCTCTGCATTTAACAGTGGGATTCCCGTTCCACTCTTAATGTTACCACCGTTGCTTTTAATGTGACCAAAGGTTGTTTTGACTTTCCTGTATGCTGAGTCTGTCCTTCCAACAATCATATCTTTTTCGATGTCTTCACATTTTTCCTGCAGCCATTTCGTCTTAGCTTCCCTGCACTTCCTATTTATTTCATTCCTCAGCGACTTGTATTTCTGTATTCCTGATTTTCCCGGAACATGCTTGTACTTCCTCCTTTCATCAATCAACTGAAGTATTTCTTCTGTTACCCATGGTTTCTTCGCAGCTACCTTCTTTGTACCTATGTTTTCCTTCCCAACTTCTGTGATGGCCCTTTTTAGAGATGTCCATTCCTCTTCAACTGTACTGCCTACTGCGCTATTCCTTATTGCGGTATCTATAGCGTTAGAAAACTTCAAACGTATCTCGTCATTCCTTAGTACTTCCGTATCCCACTTCTTTGCGTATTGATTGTTCCTGACTAATGTCTTGAACTTCAGCCTACTCTTCATCACTACTATATTGTGATCTGAGTCTATATCTGCTCCTGGGTACGCCTTACAATCCAGTATCTGATTTCGGAATCTCTGTCTGACCATGATGTAATCTAATTGAAATCTTCCCGTATCTCCCGGCCTTTTCCAAGTATACCTCCTCCTCTTGTGATTCTTGAACAGGGTATTCGCTAATTACTAGCTGAAACTCGTTACAGAACTCAATTTGTCTTTCTCCTCTTTCATTCCTAGTCCCAAGCCCATATTCTCCTGTAACCTTTTCTTGTACTTCTTCCCCTACAACTGCATTCCAGTCACCCATGACTATTAGATTTTCGTCCCCCTTTACATACTGCATTACCCTTTCAATATCCTCGTACACTTTCTCTATCCGTTCGTCTTCAGCTTGCGACGTCGGCATGTATACGTGAACTATCGTTGTCGGTGTTGGTCTGCTGTCGATTCTGATTAGAACAACCCAGTCACTGAACTGTTCACAGTAACACAGCCTCTGCCCTACCTTCCTATTCATAACGAATCCTACACCTGTTATACCATTTTCTGCTGCTGTTGATATTACCCGATACTCATCCGACCAGAAATCATTGTCTTCCTTCCACTTCACTTCACTGACCCCTACTATATCTAGATTGAGCCTTTGCATTTCCCTTTTCAGATTTTCTAGTTTCCCTATCACGTTCAAGCTTCAGACATTCCACGCCCCGACTCGTAGAACGTTATCCTTTCGTTGATTATTCAATCTTTTTCTCATGGTAACCTCCCCCTAGGCAGTCCCCTCCCGGAGATCCGAATGGGGGACTATTCCGGAATCTTTTACCAATGGAGAGATCATCATGACACTTCTTCAATTACAGGCCACATGTCCTGTGGATACACGTTACGTGTCTTTAAAGCAGTGGTTTCCATTGCCTTCTGCATCCTCATGTCGTTGATCATTGCTGATTCTTCCGCCTTTAGGGGCAATTTCCCACCCCTAGGACAAGAGAGTGCCCTGAACCTCTATCCGCTCCTCCGCCCTCTTGGACAAGGCCGTGGGCAGAATGAGGCTGACTTCTTACGCCGGAAGTCTTCGGCCGCCAATGCTGATTATTTATCAAAATTTAGGCAGTGGCAGGGATCGTCCCCTATTATGAGTTTGCCTTCAATTTGCCCTAGAGCAGCTATGTCTTAATTTTTAACATTTTTATGCAGCGACAGCAACTGATATTGTTTGTATAAGAATATACAGCCTGCAGTTGCAGGTTAACTTTATCGTTTACCTAGGTTTCAACGTTAGTAATAACATCTTCTTCAGAGCATAAAATATTATATAAATGTTTGCCTAAAACAGGCCATGTCCTAAGTCCGTAAAACTTGATGCATAACCATAAGGCAGTCTCTAGTCACACGACGAGGCCCATACAATGGGCTTAAAGTGAATTTCCTACAGCTGGTTTAATGGAAGTGACAAAACCTTATGGTTATGCATCAAGTTTTACGAAGTTGACATAGGACATGGCCTGTTTAAGGCAAAAATTTAAATAATATTATATGTTTGAAGAAGACATTATTACTAACGTTGAAACCTAGGTAAACGATAAATATAACCTGCAACAGTAGGCTGTATATTCTTATATAGCAGCTACGTCTCCCTCATCTATCTGGTCCTGTGGGGGTCGGTAAATTGCATGAATTGTTAGGGGTCCGGTGGCGGTGGTTACTTCCATCGCCACTGCTTCGATTTTGTTGGTAGCTGGTAAGAATACCTCCGTCTTTTTATGTATGTGGCCACTCCTCCGCCTTGGGTTGGCCTGTCTTTATGGTAGCTAACGTAGTTGGGAACTGTCGCGTTCATTCCCGGTTTTAGGTGGGTTTCCCCCATCATGCATATGTCGATGGAGCACTCCTTCATGAGTTCTCTGAACTCGACCTCTTGATTGACAATGCCGTGTGCATTAAAGACGCACATTGTCAGGGCTTGGATGTTTGGTCTTCTATCCATGATGGGGTTTTGAAACTACTGAGGAAGTCGCAGAGGGGAGCAACTGCTGGACTGCTGCCTGAAGGGCAACGAGGATCTGTGAGTTCTGATTCTGGGCTCCCCTGAATTGCTTCATTATTTCCACGACGAGGTTCATGATCTGCACCATAATGCCTTATCCGAGGGTGTGGGCTGTGTGTGGGGTTCCCTAGAGCTTTCTCTGTCATGGAGGACGTGGTCGTTGTTGCTGTGTGTTTCCCAGTGTTGTTCTTGTGACTGTGTCTGATGTTGTGGTGATGGGGCTACGTTTCCATGGCTTCTCGAAGGAGAAACCACTTCCACGTATGTTGCCCTTGGTGTGTCTGGTCTGGGTCTTAGCCAGGTCTTGTCCATGTGTGTTGTCGTGTTTTGTTTCCTTGTGTGGCTTGATGGGTTGGCGGTGTTTTGTTTGCGTGTGTGGGGGGGGCGGCCTTGGCGCCCTTTGCCTGCTGTGAGTGTCTTTTGTGGACCTCACAACCTTGGTAACCCACTGTGTGGTTTTTGTCACACAGCGTGCACCTTATTTGTGGATATGTGTGTTTTAGTGTGCATGTCCTTGTGTCATTGGCCTCGGCGCACTTCCTGCACCTTACTGCCACGTTGCAGTGTGCTGCAATGTGATTCAGGCCCTGGCACCTGAAGCACTGTACCGTCTTGTTCTTGCGGCACAGTGGTTCAGTGGTCACAGGCACGGCCAGGATCATTTTTATTTCCCGTTTGTTTTGATCTAGCAGTATGGGACATCCTGCATACTCCTGGTTGGTGACGGAGGCAGCTCTGTGTCACTGTTCCCGTTCTGCTCATCTCGCGTACCGATCGAGGGAGGAATGGCTGTCTGTACATCTCGGTAGGCGGCCCATGCTGTCTCACGTCCTGTGGGACACGCGCGATGGAGACAGCGAAGCAGTTCCACTGCCTACAGTCTATACAGGCTCCGGAAATTTAACCAGGCTGCGAGAAAACAGCGTACCCTTCCTAACAAAGAACCCCATTTAGTTATCTGGACATCTCTTACATTTTCATTGCAGCTGGGTGAGTGGTGGAGAGGGGGAGAGGAGATTCATCATTCTTGTGATTGATTTTTCGCAGCTCGCCACGACTTTCTCCCATGTGGGAACCTCAACATCTCAAAATATCTCTTACACCTAACATGCTCAATTATTTTTTGGAAAAATTGCAATCTCCGTCTCTTCAGCTGGCTTTGTCCTTTAATGCCTCGTCTGCCGCCAACTTTTGAGTACCTGCCACTTGACGTTAAATGTCCCAAACTGCACTGTTCTCACGACAAATAGTCCACTGTTTCGTCTGAAAATCGCAAAAAAATCTGAAATTCTCGTATGCTGTCGAGTTCTGAAGTTTTCTTTTAAAAAATTACGAGCAGACTTCTCCTGTCGTAAAAACTAACTGATTACATCGTATTTTGAAAACTATTAGACACCCAAAAATGGTTTTTTTCGTCGATTGCCAAATTATCAGCTTCGCAACAGGTTGTTCCAAAGTTGCGCCTCGCTATATAAAATCTTCGCAAGACGGTTTTTTCTAACGCTTTATCAGCAATTAACTGGTAACTTGAATTATAATAGCTTGCTGCATAAGTTCGTACCAGTTTTTGTTTTGCATGTTGGTATTCTGGTTGCTATGGGTTTATTTGTTGATTGACATTTTTATTTGTAGTTCAGTGTTGTTATTTGAGTTTACATGTTGTAATTTTGTCATTTGGAGTTAGTAGAGCTGTGGACGCTAGGAAACGGAATGCCAAGCACACAAATAGGAACATTTCCGACATATTCTTCTGTTTCAGTTGAGTAGAGGGTGATACTAGCAGAGGAATCCAGGAACATTTCCGCCGTGTATGGGGGTAATGCCATTGGACAGAGCACGGCAATAAAATAGTTTTCTCTGCCTCGTGATGACTGGGTGTTGTGTGCTGTCCTTAGGTTAGTTAGGTTTAAGTAGTTCTAAGTTCTAGGGGACTGATGACCATAGATGTTAAGTCCCATAGTGCTCAGAGCCATTTTTAAAAAATAGTTTTCTCCTTTTAAGAAGGATGGCTCTGTCATTAGTGACCATCCATGCTCAGAAAGACATTTGCGTTATGATGAAGGTCGTTTAAACGCATTAATCCAGAATGATCCACTGGCATACGTGAGGAACTGCGATCGTTCCAACATCGTGCGGCATTTGCATGCAATGGGGATGGTTCAAAAATCGAGAGCCTCGGTATCACATGCTCTAAGCCAAAATCACAAAAACCAGTGGGTGGCCATATGTGCATCCCTGCTAGCTCGTCATCGACTAGGTCCTGAACAACACCGACTATTCCTATCCCGGATCGGTACTGGCGACGAGAAATGGTGTTTTCACGCTAACATAAGGAAAAGAAAGGAATGGTGGAGCCCAAACAAAGCAACAAATCCCCGTGCAAAGACCTGCGCGCATCCACAAAAGGTGATGTTATGCATCTTGTGGAACAGCGACAGTGTGAAGTTTGGAAGGTAGGACGCGATGTACGGGCAAAAGTGAAGCTGTGAGGACAGGTCGTGAGTCGCGCTTGGGTAGCTCAGTTGGTAGAGCACTTGCTCGCGAAAGGCAGAGGTCCGAGTCCGAGTCTCGGTCTTGCACACAGTTTTAATCTGCCAGGAAGTTTCAGCGACAGTGTGGTGTACTATGAGCTGCTTTTCGGAGGTGTAACCATCACTATTGACATTTACTGTCTACACCTGAGATGACTTGCAGACGCAGTGCAAGAATAACGACCGGAAGGCTGTGTGAAGTGATGCAACTCCACGGTAACGCCTGCCCGCATGATGCTAGACTGACAAAGAACGCTACGTAGCAATTAGCTGGGGAAGTCATTCCGCACAAGTCATTCCGCACCCACCTTACTCGCCTGATCTTGTGCCCCCATATTTTCATCTTCCCTGCTCACTATCTAACAACTACCAACCAACTTCCTTTCCGATTAGAAACACGCTCCGCAGATTACTCGAAGAGTTCTTTGCCTAAAAACGAAGCGATTTTTGCTGTCGCGAAATCAAAACGTTATCCAGCGTTGGCCGACTGTTGTAAAAAGTGAAGGAAAATATATTATTGATGACTAATGTCTCTCCTCTGATACCGTAAAAGACGTCCTATCACCCTTCCCTTCTTCTAGTTTGTTTCTTCCAAATATTCCTCACATTCTCGATTTTGTGGAGAATTACATCTTTTATTACCTCATCATTACAATAAATTTTCAACATCAGAAAACTCTCCGATTCACTGCTTTTCTGGTTTTCCTGCGGTCCATTATTCTTTTCCATGCAGTGCTATGTTCTAGACGTCGTCCCCAATTTTTATATTAATTTTATCGTTAGTCTAAATTCTGCTCCTCTTCATTACTTTGGTCTTTCTTTGTTTTCTTATCCTTCCATAAACCCTGTATATCACTGTGTTCATTCGATCCATCAGCTACTGCAGTTATTCCTCGCTATCACTAGAGAAACAAATATCATTAGCGAATCTTTTAACCGATACCATTTTGCTCTGAAATTTAAACCCACTGCTGATTCTCTGTTTTATTTCCGTAATTGGATCGTCGATCGTCGATATGTACGTTGAACATTGGGGCAGAAGGTCTACATTCTTGTCTTACCCTCATCGTTCTTGGTTTCCCATTTCTATAATGGAGAGCCAAAGAAATTAGGTCACCTGTCTACTATCGCATAGACCCCACACGAGCACGACGTCGCATGGACTCGACTAATTTCTGAAGTAGTGCTGGAGGGAACTGACACCATGAATCCTGCAGGGCTGTACATAAATCCGTATCACGACGAGGGGTCGGAGATCTCCTCGGAACAGCACGTTGCAAAGCATCCCAGATATCTCAACAATGTTCATGTATGCCGAGTGATGACCAGCTGAAGTGTTTTACTACAGAAGAATATTCCTGGAGCGACTCTGTAGCAATTCTGTACTTGCGGATGTCCTGTCGCATTGCCCTGCTGGAATTGCCCAAATCCCATGGAATGCACAATGGACATGAATGGATGCAGCTGATCACACAGGATGCTTATGTATGTCTCACCTGTCAGAGTTGTATCTAGATGTATCAGGGGTACCATATCACTACAGCTACACACGCCCCACATCATTACAGAGCTTCCATCAGCCGTGGAACCGTGCGGTCTTAGCCGCATTGTCAGGGTTCGCGCGACTCCCTCGTCGGAGGTTCGAGTCCTCCCTCAGGAATGGGTGTGTGTGTGTGTGTGTGTGTGTGGTGTGTGTGTGTGTGTGTGCGTGTGTGTGTTGTCCTTAGCGTAAGTTACTTTGGATTAGATTAAGTAGTGTGTAAGCCGAGGTAGCGTGACCTTAGCAGTTTTGTCCCATAGTCCTTACAACAAGTTTCCAAATTTTTCCACCAGCTTGAACAGTCCCCTGGTAACATGCAGGGTCCATGGATTCATGAGGTTGTCTCCATACCCATACATGTCCTTCCGCTCGATATAATTTGAAATGAGCTCGTCCGACAGGGCAACGTGTTTCCAGTAGCCAACAGTCCAATGCCGATGTTGGTGGGCCCAGGCGAGGCGTAAAGTTTCGTGTCGTGCAGTCTTCAGGGGTGTACTGGTGGGCTTAGGCACCGAATGCCCATATTGATCGTGTTTCGTTAAATGGTTCGCACGCTGAGACTTGCTGATGGCCCAGCATTGAAAACTGAACCAATTTGATGAAAGCTTGCACTTCTGTCAACTTGAGCGATTCTCTTCAGTCAATGTTGGTGCTGTTCTTGCAGGATCTTCTTTCGCCGGCAGCGATGTCAGTGATTTGATATTTTACCGGATTACTGATATTTACTGTCCACTTGTGAAATCGTCGCACGAGAAATCCGCACTTTTTCGCCTTCTCAGAGATGCTCTGTCGCATCACTTGTGCGCCGACTGTAACACTACATTCAGACTGTCTTAAACTTGATAACCTGCCATTGTTGCGGCAGTAACCGATCTAACAACTGCGCCAGGCACTTGTTGTCCTATACAGGTGTTGCCGGTCGGAGCACCGTACTCTGCCTGTTTACATATCTCTGATTATGGATGCCTATACCAGTTTCTTTGGTGCTGCAATGCATTATTTCCTATGTGTTCTTGTACGAGGTGCATTCAAGTTCTAAGGCCTCCGATTTTTTTTCTCTGGACTGGAAAGAGATAGAAACATGCGCATTGTTTTAAAATGCGGCCGCGTTCATTGTCAATACGTCCCAGAGATGGCAGCACCATATGGCAGATGGAATTTTACCGCCAGCGGCGAGAATGAGAACTGTTTTAAATATTTAAAATGGCGACGTTTTCCTTAGTTGAACAGCGTGCAATCATTCGTTTTCTGAATTTGCGTGGTGTGAAACCAATTGAAATTCATCGACAGTTGAAGGAGACATGTAGTGATGGAGTTATGGATGTGTCGAAAGTGTGTTCGTGAGTGCGACAGTTTAATGAAGGCAGAACATCGTGTGACAACAAACCGAAACAACCTCGGGCTCGCACAAGCCGGTCTGACGACATGATCGAGAAAGTGGAGAGAATTGTTTTGGGGGATCGCTGAATGACTGTTGAACAGATCGCCTCCAGAGCTGGCATTTCTGTGGGTTCTGTGCACACAATCCTGCATGACAACCTGAAAACGCGAAAAGTGTCATCCAGGTGGGTGCCACGAATGCTGACGGACGACCACACGGCTGCCCGTGTGGCATGTTGCCAAGCAATGTTGACACGCAACGACCGCACGGATGGGACTTTCTTTTCGTCGGTTGTGACAATGGATGCGACGTGGATGCCATTTTTCAATCCAGAAACAAAGCGGCAGTCAGCTCAATGGAAGCACACAGATTCACCGCCACCAAAAAAATTTCGGGTAACCGCCAGTGCTGAAGAAATGATGGTGTCCATATTCTGGGACAGCGAGGGCGTAATCCTTACCCATTGCGTTCCAAAGGGCACTACGGTAACAGGTGCATCCTACGAAAATGTTTTGAAGAACAAATTCCTTCCTGCTCTGCAACAAAAACGTCCGGGAAGGGCTGCGCGTGTGCTGTTTCACCAAGACAACGCACCCGCACATCGAGCTAACGTTACGCAACAGTTTCTTCGTAATAACAACTTTGAAGTGATTCCTCATGCTCCCTACTCACCTGACATGGCTCCTAGTGACTTTTGGCTTTTTCCAACAATGAAACACACTCTCCGTTGCCGCACATTCACCAGCCGTGCTGCTATTGCCTCAGCGATCTTCCAGTAGTCAAAACAGACTCCTAAAGAAGCCTTCGCCGCTGCCATGGAATCATGGCGTCAGCGTTGTGAAAAATGTGTACGTCTGCAGGGCGATTACGTCGAGAAGTAACGCCAGTTTCATCGATTTCGGGTGAGTAGTTAATTAGAGAAAAATCGGAGGCCTTAGAACTCGAATGCACCTCGTACATATCGCATTTTATTCGTCTTGCGCTAGAGACGACTACTATACTTGTGACAACTGCATTATTTTGC
The DNA here is from genome assembly GCF_021461395.2 of Schistocerca americana. Taxonomy (NCBI): domain Eukaryota; kingdom Metazoa; phylum Arthropoda; class Insecta; order Orthoptera; family Acrididae; genus Schistocerca; species Schistocerca americana. Next base: position 34,729,833 of record NC_060126.1, read on the forward strand.
ATTGTTGAACGCCTTCTCTTGATCGATAATGGTTGGGAAGGCGTGTTCGTTAGTCTTGTCTCCATTATCATTCGCAACGTCACCTCTCTGCGATCGGCCAATGGCCGAGCGGCATTTTCAGATGCGAGTCAGGGTCATTGCTCATCTGTCTATATCCTTGCCGTCCAGGTGCCCTCTCTGTCGCTGCCTACTCTGCTATCGCATCAGCACCAACGGTCACTTCGGTTTAAGCGGGGCGCTGGACCGCTTGTAGAGCCGTGGTCCGCCCAGTTGTCATTGGCTATACCTTCTCCTTCTCTTTCCCTCGCTTCCCCTAGACTCCTGGCCTCCTCTCGTGTCATTTCAAAACTTTGAGCTGTATTCTGCGTTGTTTATTATCTTATCATGCATTACTGAAGATCAAGCACGCCATCCTCGTGGCCACTGCGTGAATAATTCTTCATTTCGTTCCCATCATTAAAATTTGCAAATTGATTATACTGTTATTAATTTATGCAAGTGTATTGTGTTTCGTTTGTTGTCATTTACTCTTTGTGGATGATTTATTATTATAGTTTCTCCTGTGAAATCTGATCAACGGCTTAGGCGTTTGTAGTTTTCTGTGCAGCATTTGCAGTTTGATAATTTACCACAAATTTGCATGTTCCCCAGTCCGTGAAATAATTTTCTGAATTTTCGGCGGAAAACCCTTAGATTTATAATAAAATTGGTTGGATTAACACTTGAGGATTGCTACATTATTAGCTTGTCACGCCACTGCAGAAGTATGTGTTGGAAGAGCGTGAAATTTGAATTTTTGGTTCAGAAATAATTTCACAAGTCTTCGACACACAATTCTTCTCAGAATTCATATTGGAATGTACTAATGGTTTGGTTTCTTCCGTTGATATTGTGTCCATTGCCAGTGGGCCGAATACACAGTCTGTTCCACCGTTCGTAGGGAGGGAGCGATATTGGTACTATACAAGTTGATTTGTGATCCGATTGTGGATCTTGGCGAGATTTTGATAATTCCCTTATACCAATGCAGAGGGGATGGGGATTATCTTGCGAGTTGGAAATATTTTCTGCACGGAAAAAGGCGTGTTGACGTTCAAGTAAGTTCTTTCTTCCGCTGTGGTTATGTCAGTGGAGCGATATGTTCTCGCTAGTGCTTTCCGACACAGGTTATCGCTTGTGGGCTAGCGCCAGTAGTGCGACGATGTTTGCCTTGTGGTATTTAGACTGAGGCTCGCCAGCCCTAAAGGTGCATCATCAGCGAAGTCTTGTATTACGTGGCGTGAGCACATGGATTGCGAGTCACAGTAGAACGTTTTTAGATGAATAGGAAAGATGTGGCGAATGGGAACAGATAAAACTGGAAGCTAATCACAAATCATTATGCCCTATAAATTTGAAAAACTTGTTTTTTATATCCTTACAGTAGCTCTTACTTGATGATATCTATATATAGATTCTTGAGAGTCTGAGCCATCCTGACAGCTCTGTGAGGGGTATACACGTGGTGGTGAGCAATATTCGACACATATTCTGCGCCAGGTAGCCACATCAGCGTCACCATCCAGTAAGCTGCTACAGGGAAAGTATCAACATGCGCATTAGTGTCGAGCAGAAATGGTTAGAGTTAGCTAGACTTAGTAATGGGTTGGCTATAATTGAAAGTAAGTGTTGCATGGAGTAAGTGTGTTTGAGGTATAAATGTGCAGGCTGTTTTTGCATTTTAGATAAGCAATTAATCATCAAAATTGCAATTTCTTAAAGAATCTTAGTGTTATCGTTGAAACAGAAGAAAGCAGTGAAGTATGTTTCAGTTCCTTGCATTAATCATATTCTAAAGTTTCAATTACAGTCAGTTCATACTTTTGTTACAATTTTTTATCTATCTGCTTCTGCAAACATTCATTCCAAAAACACGGCACTAAAACATGAACATGCGCTAAGGATTGTGCAGAGGACTACAGTGCTCCAGATGTCGAGTGAGAAGTGGACCCATCACAGACCGTGGCAGGCCGCTCGCCAGACGGCACTCACCGCAATGCGGCATGCCTGCCGTGACACTTCATGACCTCTCCCGGTAGACAAGCCACGATGTGCGCAGCTGCCGGCATGACATCACCACACCTGGGACTACCGAACAGCTGGTGTGATGTCACCGCATGGGAATACTGGCAGCCATCAGCTGCAGGCAGCCCATCCGCATCCCTACCCCCACCCCAGCTCCACGCCATGCCACTTCCACCCAGGCGACAGTGCAAGTGACCAGATGACGTGACTACATTCAGGGTGGCTCACTGGTGATAGAGGCACTCACAAAGTCCTCCCCGTCCCTTTCACTCACAGGGACAGAGAGGGAAAGGAATTCCAGGCATTGTGATACATCAACATGGGAGCCTCACTTACTGCCTTTAGGCAACAGAGGCTCTTCCCCCGACGTCGTGCGACTACTTGGGACCATTGCTGTTTGATGCCATGGTCTTGAGGAACCTGACCTGACTATAACACTGCTGCCGACGAAAAAGACAGGGATGGAGAACGCTGAACCAAGTGCTAGATGTGTCTGAACATTCACCACAACACTGACAACTGCTGCTGGAGGACTGTCTTCAACAAGAGCGACAGTTTCTCAACTGATGCCCTATCTCTACTGTCACCAGTCCAGCTGGCTACCTGTTGCTGTCATAGACAAGAAACTGGTCTTGCCACAGGGGCAAGTAAAGGGGTTACCCAACTCTTAGCACCAACAACTCACCCCCCCCCCCCCCCCAATACTGCCATGTCCAACCTAATAGCCGGCCGGTGTGGCCATATGGTTCTAGACACTTCAGTCTGGAACTGCATGACCGCTACGGTCGCAGGTTCGAATGCTGCCTCGGGCATGGATGTGTGTGATGTCCTTAGGTTAGTTAGGTTTAAGTAGTTCTAAGTTCTAGGGGACTGATGACCACAGATGTTAAGTCCCATAGTGCTGAGCCATTTGAACCATTTTTTTCCAACCTAATAAACACCTCACAATTGCAGTGCTATGTTTATTTGTGTGATTAATGTAAAGCTAATTTTTCAACTCCGTAAAAACTATTGAGAATAAAGCGGTGGGAGACTTAAAATATGTACTTCCATTCTTATTTTTGTGTGCCTTGCCATACTTACTTTATTTGACTAAATGAAATTTTTCACTTCTCTTTCTTACTATGTTTGCCATGATGGACAGCACCATTTTCAGATGTGTACTAGGATACAAGGTAACGCTCATCTAAAATTTAAGATTGACCATACAATTACACTAATATTCAAGCCACTAGAGAAATTGACTCATGTGTTCATTGTTTCTCTTTTGTTTTAAGCCGCACTATGTTCCACAAGTCATTTAAATGTTGTTTATTTTGTGTTAACACCATTTACACAGTTGTGCTAAACAAACATAAAGACGCCTTAATATGAAATGAGGTTATTTAGATAAGGTTAACACATGACACATGTCAAAAGAACACACACTTGACTTCCCTAGATTTGATGAATGTTAGGATAGAATTTGTGATGTTAGTTGACCCTATGAAGGATTGAATCACTGTGAATACCTGAGCATGGGTAACAAAATCTCTGAGGAAGAGAATGGTCAATGCTCAATGATACTGTATTGCAGTTAGAGAAATCAATCATCCCTGACCTCAGCTTCAGTGTGAAGAGATTGTAAGGTGGCGTTGTCTTGTGACCTTCATTTCTTACATATTCTGTCCTCACAAACGTATTCTGCACATCAAGACGCTTCATTAGAATCCAGGTTCGATAAGGTAGAGTCAATTTCGTATGAATTAATGTAAGCAATATGCAAATCTAATGAGTAAATTGCAAGTGCGCACCGAGGTTGAAAAGGTCGATGCTGGCATACACGACAAGGAATTTTTGTTCTAAAGAGGCAACCAGCCCATTGGGAGGTCCGTCCCTTCAGAGGGGTGAGTCAACACACACCTACTTCGGCTGGAGCGACCTCCAAGAGAGAGGACAGCTTTTGCCAGAGTGAAGGCATAACGACCCCCATGTTCAACTTAAAAGCAAGTTCTGCTACACTGTGTGGGAGCACCCAGAAGACGCATTTTTTGATGGACCAACAGCATAGTTACGGAGTTCTCACAGGAGGACAGTATATGCCTAACGGAGATGCTACATATTTCCGCAATGGTCGACTTAAACGAAACATCATTTTCCAATTTAAAAGAGCAACGCTGATTGGCAGAATATTTCTGACGCAAAGAGCCAGAGGAGTGAGGGAAGACAGCGAAGAATATACCCTTGCAATTTTTCCAGAAAAAGGAGCCGTTCCGTTGTCGCTCTTGGAGCGGGGACATGTAACGAGAGTGAGTGTGCTCATACATGTACACAAAGAACGAGGAACAACAGGATTCGAACCTGCGACTGGAGCGGTTTAACCAACTGTTAAGTGGTCGTACAGTTTTGTAGATAGGGTTGTGGTGTGTTGAAAGAACTTCCTTGTTAACAAGAGCACAAGCCAAAACGTTACAAGATAGACAGCAAGTAGACAAGATGGGAGAGAATAAATCAGATAAACACCAAATAAACGAGCTTGTTGAGAATGGAACTGGTGATGAACCAGAGAATAGGACAGTCGGTGAGCTGCAGGCTCAGTTAGATTGGGATAGAATTGAGACAGATCAGACAGATGGGAATCGAAGGGACGAGAATATCGAATTTCCAGAACACGAAATTCCGTGTAGGGCACATTCTGAGCCATAAATAGACAGCCCACGCAGGAAATGGCAAAGATTAGCAGCGAAATGAGCTAAAGAAACGCGTTTGTTTGGCGCATATTCAGAGACAGAATACGCGTCAATACAGTCTATGAATCGGCAGTCAGCTAATGTCCAAAGAGAAGTAGACAGTGAGGAAGAGGGGGAACATTTAGAATACGTCGAACCTCTCGTACACATTCTAACTATGCCTCAGCAACAGGCACAGAATTTTGTGGAGTTGCGAGTGCCGCGAAAGGGCAATGTAATAGACACAACTGCACCTGCAAACACAAGACTTACGCAACAGAGACGGCAGTGGGCGGAGTCTTTTGCGCCACATAATGGTTCAATGACATACGAAATTAGTCCTCAACACAAAGGACAAGACAGGGGGAAGGGAGGACAGCACGGATTGTTGCAGTTATCAAACTTAGTAACGCCACAGCATAGCCCAGTAAACGACGTAACTGACCGAGTAGAAAACAATAGAACGAGAACAGACAGTTCAGCTGAAGGTAGTGTTACAGGACAGGACGCGATCATGGAGATATTTCAAAAAATGAACGATAGTATGACAAACCAGAATCAGGATTAGAAACAGGATAATCAGAACTTGAGACGAGAGATAAAGACACAGATTCAACAGGTTAAAATCCAGATGGAAGAAGGGATCACTAGAATTGATAGTCAGATCACACAGACAAACAAAGACGCGAAAGAATGTAGAGAAAGAATTCAGGTACTTACACAAAGTCATCAGCAATTACGCACTGACGTGGACAAGGTCCAGTGGACATCCTAAAAGTTGACAAAAAGGTGGAACGTTTTACGAAAAAAGCCACTCGAACAGCAATACAAATTTCGGAAGAACAAGCAATTCAAAGCAAGGTCGGAAAAGTTGCACTCAAAACATTTGATCAGCGGAGCAGTAAGATAGAACTTAAAAACAAAAATCGGTTTGAAAAGCTTCGAACACAGTTGATACAAACTATCGAAGAAAAGGTCAAGACAGATTACACCTGTAGCGAAACAAGTGATACATTCAAGCATTAATTCAGTACACGAACACGCTCCGTCTAAGAAAGTTCAAGTAGAACCAAGGCCAGACATAACACTCGCGCAGAAATTGAAACAGAAAACCCCGATTAAAGTATTACATGACATACCACAGAACCAGGCACAGTATCTAGGAAACCAGGACACATGCAGTCAGCCGATACCAAAAGAAAAACAGGCTACTGAACCAGTAAATCCAATGACAATATAACAGTAGCACAGGTACAGTACCGCGAATGACGAGAGTAGAGAGAAACGAACAACACTTTTGTTCACCAATGTTACGATATGATGCAATTATGGGGCGGGAAACTGAGCATATGAAGACAGGCAGTAAATTACCAGAGAATAGATAAGATGACACAAGCAGTGGCAGATTATTTGAGTCTATGAATCAGCGACAAACCGGATTTATGAGTAGATATGATACAGACCACTTCCTAACAGTTAGAAAATTTCAACATTTCTAGGAAGAAGGCGGTAGCTTGCATGCACGCACATTCATCATTTCAGTTCCAAGTAGACTGGCCAAACCACTGGAGCGTGGTTCACAAACTTGACTTCATTTGTGCACAAATGTCAGGAACAGTAGCGGAGGTGATGCAAAAGATCGCTGCTACCTGTACGTCTTACCTACAGTTCAGAACATCATTTCTCGAATGATATTGGTCTAAGGAGGCGCAAACAAAAATAAATACGAGTTACTTCACATGACACCATATGAAAACTCAGGGGAGAAAAGCGTGGTAAAATTCTTTGACAAAAAGAATCAATGCGTAGACAAACCATACAGTAACGGAGGGATGATGCGTCTATGTAGATTGAAGTTACCGGTAAAACATCGGCAGGCGACAGTAGGAAAACATGAAAATACCGAAAAATTCTAAGAGGTCTTAAGGGAACTTGAATTCATGTTTAAAGAAGACGAGGTGAAAGAAATAAGAAAGGAAAGGAACAGCAAAAGGACATGACTAGGAACGAATGTTCCAATAATAATAATAGTAATCCTAATACCAATAATTTCAGGCAATTTAACAGACCAGGACACTGGCATAATGAAGGCATAGAAAAGAGAACCAGAATAATTGGTACCGAAATAGGAACGGTAATGGACACTCATACAGTGGTGGATATGGGTTTAAGAATCAAAATGCCAACGGTCAAAGGTACATTGAAAGAGGTCACAATGTCAGAAACAGCAACTGGCGAGACCAGAGCGCGAATAACTACAAAGGAAATTATGATCCACAGAGACAAGAAAAACACAGCAAAGTGAGACCGGAAGTAGAAGTTTGGCCACCGAATACTGAAAAACGTAAAGATTGACGTGAAAAGTGCGGAAGAGGTTAGGGGAACTAACGCCCACCCTATCTTATACTAAGCACTAAATAAAAGACAAATCAATAGATCAACAAAACAACATAATTAAAAGAAAAAAAGGCGACACAAAACAGACTAACAATTTCTTGTAGTGTTTGAGTATCATCCAACACGCACAAAAACAAGAAATGACACACAACGCATAAAAGGATGGAGAAGTGGTAGGACATAATTAGAATAAAGAAAAGAAATATATACTACTCGCCATCAAAATTGCTACACCAAGAAGATGACGTGCTACAGGCGCGAAATTTAACCGACAGGAAGAAGATGCTGTAATACGTAAATGATTAGCTTTTCAGAGCATTCACACAAGGTTGGCGCCGATGGCGACATCTGGTGAGACGTTGTTGTGATGCCTCGTGTAAGGAGGACAAATACGTACCATCACGTTTCCGACTTTGATAAAGGTCGGATTGTAGCTTATCGCGGTTGCGGTTTATCGTATCGCGACATTGCTGCTCGCGTTGGTCGAGATCCAATGACTGTTATCAGAATATGGAATCGGTGGTTCAGGAGGGTAATACGCAACGCCGTGCTGGATCCCAACGGCCCCGTATCACTAGCAGTGGAGATGACAGGCATCTTATCTGCATGGATGTAACGGATCGTGCAGCCACGTCTCGATCCCTGAGTCAACAGATGGGGACGTTTCCAAGACACCCATCTACATGATCAGTTCGACGACCTTTGCAGCAGCATGGACTACCAGCTCGGAGACCGTGGCTGCGGTTACCCTTGACGCTGCATCAAAGACAGTAGCGCATGCGATGGTGTACTCAACAACGAATCTGGGTGCACGAATGGCAAAACGTCATTTTTTCGGATGAATACAGGTCCTGTTTACAGCATCATGATGGTCGCATCCGTGTTTGGCGACATCGCGGTGAGCGCACGTTCGAAACGTGTATTCGTCATCGCCATAGTGGCGTATTACCTGGCGTGATGGCATGAGGTGCCATTGGTTACATGTCTCGGTCACCTCTTGTCGCATTGACGGCACTTTGAACAGTGGACGTTACACTTCAGATGTGTTACGAGCCGTGGCTCTACCCTTCATTCGATCCCTGTGAAACCCTACATTTCAGCAGGATAATGCACGACCGCATGTTGCAGGTCCTGTATGGGCCTTTTTGGATACAGAAAATGTTCGACTGCTGCCCTGGCCAGCACATTCTCCAGATCTCTCACCAATTGAAAACGTCTGGTTAATGGTGGCCGAGCAGCTGGCTCGTCACAATATGCCAGTCACTACTTTTGATGAACTGTGGTATCGTGTTGAAGCTGCATGGGCATTTGTACATGTACACGCCATCCAAGCTGTGTTTGACTCAATGCCCAGGTGTATCAAGGCCGTTATTACGGGCAGAGGTGGTTGTTCTGGGTACTGATTTCTCAGGATCGATTCACCCAAATTGCGTGAATATGTTAGTTCTAGTATAATGTATTTGCCCAATGAATACCCGTTTATCATCTGCATTTGTTCTTGGTTTAGCAATTTTAAATCTAATAACTTTTGCCACTATCAGAAAATTTTTGCATTATATAAAATCAGAGCTTTTTGTAAATAATGATAGCAAATATATGTAAAACAGAAATTGTAATTATTTCTATGCGTCAGAGCGCCACCAACATCAATTGCCAGCTCCCTCAACGCCATATGTTTCGAGATCGCGATGGAGAGTGTACAGACATGTTGGGAAAGCACTTAGGGCAATGACAACAACATGAAGACCAACGCCACACTGGAAATGCAGGTTGCAACGAGGCTGGACTTCAGAAGTACAACGTGCAGCATGGACATGTCATATGCCACGATACTGCTACTTCATGGATAAGTGTGGGGAGAATCATGATACGATGAGACTACAAATCCTATATCTCTCCTACATCAAAATTCACATATTCCTAGCCCAAGAAGAACACAAGAATGCAAGAAAGAAGACAAGAACAGAAGATGTAAGATGTAGAAGGGCAGAAGACAGCAAGATACCTTTCTCTCTATCCTACAAAGAAAATAGTTAGAAACGTCTTTCCATGAACTTTGAGGCATAGCAAACACTACAACCACCTCTCCAAAAATAAGTCAAACAAATACAAACGAATGGCAAGCGGAATATTAAGAGATACCAACAATCATTATCCAGAAATGGATTCAGCAAAATGAACATCATTCTCCCTACCACATCACCAAACTGTCATACCGAACCAGGTGTGGAGTACCAAGACGTCACGGCACATATATTAGGTGATGATCGTCGGTAATCGCCTACTTACTACAATCATCGAACTGCCATACCGCCCCAGATGTGACAGCAAAGGAGTACCAAGACATCACTGTTTACTCAATAACCCCAGTCATCATCATCGGCAAAAATTAAAATTCTTGATGACAACATCAACAAATAAGACCCGGCATCGCATGTTAGAGTGCTTCTCACATGTTTTGTGACACCCATGTAACTGACTCGACGCCTTCCAGCACTTCCATGGGGATCGTCAAACAAAGAAACGGACAGAGTAAATACATCCAGGGTAGATTATAAAAATTAGATATATGCGAATAATACTTACCTTCTTTCTATTTCTAAAAGTAATTATTTTATTAAATATGTACAGTCCCTAATTTATACATACCTCAAAATTTTTGAGAAAGAAACTAAATTAGGATAGTCATACAATCTCTTATTTCCTTTATATGTAGAATTAGAAAAAGAATTATGTAGTATTTTCCTTCCATAAAGAATGTTCATTAAAACATTTTTCTTGCAATCATAACATTAGTACTGAGGATAGAATTAAGAGAAAAGCTTCTTCATTCTTTAAAAGAAAACCGGTGACGAATAAAGGAAATAAATTAACGAAACAAAGTGACACAACAGAGCTTTTGCGAACATTCACGCAAAGCATAACTAAAGAAAAGAAATAACCACACTATGACATGATACACTGTACACTAACGAGTTTAGAAAAATGAATATTGTAAAAGCAACTCTTGGAAATGGAAAAGAAAAACAGAGACACGTAATGGCAATGACAAAGAAAATAAACCTTTGTAAAGTCTATGTTTGCCTAACAACAAAACACAAATTGTATAATTAAAAACTAGAAACAATAGCTATAAAGAAATAATTACAAAATTGTCAAGAATGGCTGAGAAAGTTTATTGGAAAATCTAAAAGAACAATTTTTGCCTGACTCGCTCGCAATTAAGCGTTGTTCACTGTGTTGGCCATCACACTTACTATGCGGTGTGAACAAGGACAGAGCACTAGTTAAACGCCTGCGAGCGAATATTGAGTGGCATCGAAGTGGACTGGTTATCTGAGCAGTGCAACACGCCAATAGTTAGACTAGGGGTGGTTGGGAGTCCTTCACCAAGGCATAGGGGGAGTTTGATTGGCGGCGGTCAATCCAGATAGGAAGAGATAGTTGTGTTATTTGTCAGCAGCGAGCGACGCAGGCAGCAGTCGTCGCAGCTCACAGTATTGTGTGCTACAGCGTATGCGAGCCCCATCTTTCCTCCCTAACAATACATTCCATTTCATTTCTCACGCGACAGCCTTTACCGAACCTAGAAAAGTTATTCAGGTGGTGTAGGCGCGGCTCTCAGCCATTCTGCCGAGTAAATAACATTCTTAAAGAAAAGGGAGAAAAGAACGTTCCCACACTTTGTAAAATAATAGCATTCCTATCCATAAGAGGCAATCTACTGTTCCGAAAAGAACCCAGAAATTTATTAATTTATAAAAAAAGAGTTTCACTTGATTTCTCAGAACTTTTTCGCAATAAATAATATTTTTCGTTCGTTTAATGTTTTTCTTACACTAACTAGCAATACTCCAGTGCCCAAGTATTCCACTAGTTACGTAAGAATATAGAATATTTTTGTGTCTTTCTTACAGGGAACGACTCCAGAAGACATTTGTTGCTGAATGTTTTTCAAGCAGTTCTTGTTGGTACATTAGGAGCGTCTGTCTGACTTCTGTAGTAGTGTGAAGTGGTAATTGCTTCTTGCAGGGGCCAAAGGGTACTTGTTGGATCAATCCATTGCGTAACTTGACAAAATAAAACCCACACACTCACAAGATTACTTCAATGGCTGCATGAAATTTTAATCGTTCAGTAATTGTGCTTAGAGTGGAAGGTGTGTAACAAAGACCTGGGGTCCAAAGGAACTATTCTCACATGCAGAAGATCTCATAAGTTTTGCAAGCATGCAGCAGTGTGTGTATGACCCCAGGTTGAATGAGATCAACAGAAGATTTCGTATTTTTTGTTTTTGGTTGTCAAATCTGTCATGGTCTGGCATGTGGTTCTCAAAAACCCATTAAAGTGTCATACTTCTATTCCATCTCATACTAACTTCTTCATTGAGGTGTGACACTCCCTATGCAGACAAACTGTGAGTGAATAGGAGTGGATGGGAGTCCTTCATCAAGGCATAGGGGAAGTTTGATTGACAAACTGGCAGTGAGATGTGGTATGCCACTCTCTCACGTTAACAACATTGTCACTCAGATTAACAATCATATTTTAGGTCATGATCTTGGTGTTCCCCAGTACTGCATTTAATATGTATGGTTAATTACTTTTTCTACTTGAGGAGATTGTGGGGAGAATGTTCTTGTAACTGAATGTAAAACTGGAGAGAGCTTGTAGGTGGGGGGAGGGGGCAAGGTCGAGGTGGCCAAGAACATGGAGTAAGCACAGTGACACACCTGTTTGAGTGATTCTGAGAAACAATGTTCAGTGGTTCTTACCTGCAGAGGGACTTTTGGCTAAAGCCCTCTCCTCCTTCCACTCAGGGTCAGATAGAAGAGCACTTGGTCCAGCACTAGTCTGTCATGGAAGATGGCCAGATGGCTGAAAGTGGGTGGAGGGAGCCCTTTAAGAGAGAATGCTGTAAACTAAGCTTTCGTGCAAATGGTAGGAAGGTCAAAAACTCCATGAATGCAAAACTGTCATGTTAGCTTGGATGACAAGGACAAAACTGCTGGCTGAGAGTCAAAAAGATATATTGCATGGCCATGTCTGTCTGAGAAACTTAACAGCCCTCTTCCAGAAATTGCAGACGGTTGACCAGGAAAGATTAGGTCACTCCATAAGTGAAGGACTGTGATCACATCTAGGTAGATCTTTTCTGCCAAACCATGGCCACGATTATCATGAGAACAACGCGTCCCTAATCTATAACGTTCTTTTTTCAGATAGACATTTTGAGTCATTGGCTCCTCTCTGGATATGGAAAGCAGAGGATTCCTTCTCAAGCGTGGGAACCCCAGTACAGTGTCTGAATTGGCTACCAGGCCAACAGTAGACTCAAGAGAGGACATTCAATGAGTAGAAGAGAGTTTGGTTTGTGCAATGTGGAGGCGGTTTATTTTTTGCTGATTCGGCTTCCATGCCAAGGCCTGATGGAACGTGATGGTGATTTTACAGGAAACTTCGTCTTCTCTATCAGACGACGACCAGAACTTCAGGACATACCACAGTGGGTGAGACTTGTGGCCAGTATGTTGTGGCAGCCTAAGAGCTCGCGGCAGTTTCCAACTCTACCGAGAATGGAACTACATATCATCTTGGACAAATCGTGTGCCAACAGGGTGATCTTATTCGTACCGAGTCCGCCGACTGTCTTTGGACAATTCCAGCATGCACCATCGTGACTGTGAGTCAAATCAGTTTGGTCAGACCAGCAAACAGGTCCACCTGACATTGAAATCTTCCACGATTTCAGGGTTCTGATAGAGAATTTTCCCACGTGCTGATATTCAGAACGCGAGATCCCACAGTTTTGGATATTTTCGTGGATGCATTAGGACATACAGCTGCTGCAGCAACTGATCCTCACCCACGGCGCTGATTCCTACTGTACCTCAACCAAGGTTAAAGGCTAAAGAAATGCTGCACCGGCATGGATTTGTTAAATGATATCTACAGCTGCATCTTCTCAGGTGAACGGTAGTTCATGTTATAGTTGATTGTAGGTGATTCCATATGAATAAAGTAGGGCCTTGCAGTGCATCTATGGGAACCAAGTCAGATTGCATTGTAAAAGGGATTAATTCAGCGGAGAATTTGTATGGCTTACACTCAAATGTTTGTTTTCCCTATCACTTACCATTCCGTAACTGATTTGTGTTTGTCATTTTTTGAGTAAAATTTATCAGCTAGTTCTCCAGAAAGTTTTATGTACTAAAGGTTTAATAAAACTTGTAATTACTTTGTTAATTTAAATACACCGCTGTTCTCATTCACTCTCCTCTACTATTCTGTGCTTTAAGTTGCTAGTATACTCATGTACCACCACAATAAAATAAAAAATTCAGTATTATTAAAGTAGTTGATTTGATTATTAATTTGACTTCTGAAAGTGGTTGCATGGGTAGAGCAACAAAAGTACCATGAGTATATTCACTAATTCATATAGAAAACTTATATATCACATAGTTTGAAGGTTATTTACAAAATAACTCTCTTCTTTATGTAATGATAAAAACATTTAGCTTCACTCAGGCATACGTTTATGATTAAAGTGAGTGACGTCTAGGACCATAGCACCAGCTGCTCCATATTGTACAGCCCCGCTGTCCCCCCCCCCCCCCCCCCCCGGTCCAAGCCTCTCCACACTCTCCACATGTTTCCTGTCAAGTGTATCTGTTGCACTTCATGGCCTCTCCAGTCCTTGCAGCCCAGCACTCACTACAGCTCTGATTCTCTCTCTTCCCTTCCCCCCTTTGCCCCCTCCTGGAGATCTTTCACTTTCTAAAGTATTCCATCCGTGTGGTGGCGACATTAAGCACTCGATAAGAGGCTATACTGGTCGCCTTTCTCTACATTTGGCGAACTTTGCTGCTGCAGAGGTGCTTACTCCCCATGGTACGCTGGGGCCATAAAGCGTGTATTGCCTCACTGAATCTGCAATAGACTGTTCCTTAATTTAATATTAGTATTGTCTTTGGTCGAACCTCGACCAGTTGTGTTTATAAAGTAAATTAATTCAATCTGCATACGAATAGATTTCGATTACTTACATTTAAAAGACATCTTAGTTCTTCCATTAAGTTTCGGGTGTGCAGCCGCAAGAATTCTCCTTCTTCTTCTAATATTTCGCCCGTATAACGTTCAGCCATCTTCAGAGTGAGCCGCAAGACTGCCGCTCCAGTGCTCACTTCCTCCCTTTATAATAGTGTACCGCGCAACTGCACATCCGGTCACAGATGCAAATGCGCCAGAGACGTTGGTCGGCGGCAGAGACGTGCACAGTGCACGAGTTACATCTATGACTCCGCAGGTGATCTGTGTTGGCATGTCGATATATCATTGTGAGTTGCACTGTGGCGGCGTCTTTGTGAGTTTATTACAGAAAGTGTTGGATTCCATGATTTATCAACGTTGTAACTACTACCTCTATTAATTAAATTCGACGTCAAGCGAATTTCAATTGCTCCTTGACTATCGAGTCCCAAAAAGATAATGTAGTTGCCAAAATTTCGACGTTGTCGTACAACATACTGTGGCAAGTGTCAATACAGTGTTCTGCCATTGCCGACTTGTTAGGTCGTAAAAGTCGTGTGTATCTCTGGTGTTCTGTACATCTTTCTCGGACAGTACGGGTTGTTTGTCCAATGTAAGAAAACCAGGATTCTCAGCAGACACAGAGTAAAAGTTGTTTTTCGTCCTACACCCAAGACAGCTGCACTCGTGGGCTCCGTCAAAGATGCTCGTGGGCTCCGTCAAAGATGATTAGCTGCTCCGAAAATCTCGACTTTACAAAATTCCATGTGAATGTGGCCTTTCTTCTGCTGTAAGAAACTTTTTCACGGCAGTACCTTAAGAAATCTTTGCCATAAAATATTCCAAAATCAAGCCACGATGCCAAAGCATATGCTGTTACGTACTATGCACAAATTACACCAAATAAAACATGAACTTGCTTTGGCGAATTCATTTCCTTTGCTTATAGTCATATTATTTTTATCACCGACTGCTATTCAATGTCATTTTAAGCAACAATTTATGATTGACATGCTTCAGTAAATGTGTTTTAAACAATTCCATTATAAGTTCCAACATATTCAAATGACTTAGGAGCAGAAATTTGGAATAACAGCAGTCGTAAATGAAAAAGTTATACATCCCTTGGAGACACCATGTACGCTTGCCAGCAAAAAAAGTGGGTCACTGCCGAACACAACCAACATAACGTAGCTGTGCTGCAGGTCCTCTAAACACCAAAACCCCGTGGGGTACAGTCGTTTGACTACACACAATGGGTACCGCATGAGACTACTAAGAGACCAAAGGTCTTTACGGCAGGCAGTCTAAGCGTCAACTAATATCGACACACAAAACATATTAGAAAACGCGTTCTTAGCGATGAGACACCCCATAACACTTATAAACTAACCTTAATTGCAACAAGTGACATTCCAAAAGTTCTGAAAAAACGGATTATTTTACATATATCGTATAGTAATCCTTAGTCAAAATTAAATACTTGAGACAATATATGGAGTTACACAGCTGTACGCAAATTGGAAAAAAGTTTTTCGCTCTCTAAACGGTTTTCCATCCACGGGCTGAAGGTCGCTCAATGGCGAGTGGCTCTGGAAACTGGATATTGGACGAACCAGTAGAAAAACGCGATTAACGGCAACAAGCACTCTAAGGAAATCTCAACATTAACAGCGAATCACCAGTAATATCATTGTTCTCGTAACATATCAACAGCTACGTGGACACAAATTTGAACTTTAAATGACATGACCAACGTCGTCGTTCTGGACCTGGATTCAAACCCAGCACCTATAGCCATTGCTAAGTAAGCTAAGCTTTGTTTGTGCCTTATTGAGACCGGATCACTAGGCATAAAGAGACGTGAAGTATAGACGTTTGCACCAGTATCAGTTATCAATTCAGATCCTGAAAATAAATGACGAAAATGTTTGTACTGAACTGCGTCATACACAAGGAACAAGGTAGGCTCATGTTTAAAATTGAAATGCGATCATATAAAGCTTGCGACAGGGATGCGAACCCAGCACCTAATCGGATTGTTAAGGAAGTACAGTCATGCTCAAAAGTATCCGAACGACCTGGATTGCATTTCGCCTGACTCTCATGCAAGCCACACAAAGCAGCATTTGATTTTTAACTTCTGATTTTACGTACAGTCGTACTCAAAAGTATCCGACCGACCTGAATAGCATTTCACCTGATTCATATGCGACCTACATAACGCAGCTGTCTAGCAGGTCCTCTAATCGCACCTTGGTACAGTCGTTTGACTATTGAAAATGGTTCCAACAAGTCACCACTAGAAAACACTGCTCTGTATCGCAATAAGTCAAGATGTAAATTAATACCACGATACTAAAAATAACAGGGAACACCTCAACACAGATAAGACTGTCCTTAAGGCTTGTAAGCTCGCATTTATTGCAATAAATGACATACCTGAAATGTTAGCACTCTCATTATTACGTCAGATAGGTAATGCACGTAGTAAGTTCGTTGTATTCATGATTTCCTCTTCAAAGTAACATACCATACTTGTTATTTAACACAAAATGTCATTAAAATTTACCTTATTCACGAGCAGCTCGTTGAGAATATGTATGAACTTCAAATGACATCACGAACCACCTCGTTCTGCATATGGATTCAAACCCAGGTCATGCAAACTAAAATTTCGTGACTGACGGAAACTAACAATCATTCCTGACTAGGAATAAAGAGAGTGATATACCTCGATTTTAGACAGTATCAGTTAACAAATATCAACTTTAAATTACATAACCTAAACATTTTTAACGGCCGCGAATTCCTACCCAGCATCTATTGTCCCTGTTAACGAACTACGAGAGATTTTAAATACTGCTTCTTTACAAGTAACTTACTTGAAACGCAGTGAGGTAAAGCTTTGCGTTGGACAGGGATTCGAACTCAGAACCTAATCGGATTGTTATCGAAGCACAATCAAATTTGACAAATCGGATTTTTTCGGCAGTAGCTAGATGTATTAAATGAAATGAGGAGACGAAACATTAATCTTTCCTTCCCAGGACTTCAACCCGGCACGTATCGCTGTTATATTCTAGAGAAATGGAACGTTAAGTATGGATTTGTTACATCAGCAGCGACATGTGAGCATGTTTGAACTAGAAATAATATGACGAAGTGTTCAGTGCTAATTGAGAATCGAACCCCAAACATATTGTTGTTGACTACACACAAAGAGACGACACTGACCAAATTTTTCTCCATCAGCAGCTCGGAATAACATCCTTGAACTTACAGTGATCTCGCAAATAGTTCTGTGTCTTACTGGGAGTCAAAAACATCAGATATCGTTAGTGTTGACAACGAATGAAAATGCATTAAATTAAAAATTATTATCCCCCAGCAGATAGGTGTTCTCATGCTAGAGCTTCATAATAGATAGCGAAAAGTTTAGTGCTGGGCCGGTATTCCAACCCATTCATGCGCAATATGTGGAGATGTTGAGGAATCTGCAGTCTTGAACAAACAACATGTTATAGTCGAGCTGTATTGCCACGAGCCGGCCGCGGTGGCCATGCGGTTCTGGCGCTGCAGTCCGGAACCGCGGGGCTGCTACGGTCGCAGGTTCGAATCCTGCCTCGGGCATGGTTGTATGTGATGTCCTTAGGTTAGTTAGGTTTAAGTAGTTCTAAGTTCTAGGGGACTTATGACCTAAGATGTTGAGTCCCATAGTGCTCAGAGCCATTTGAACCATTTTTATTGTCACGAAGCGATCAAATTCCGCGTTAAGGGCGGCCTGAGTTGCATTCCCAGTTCAGAACCAATTTTATCGACATACAGAAGCTCAAATAAAAGATGGAATAAGTGTCCTGTGACCTTACACAGGGGTTGCTTCGTCACTAGAAATAAATAACTAGTATAAGAAAGATTACTGGTGATGGAGTTTCTACATGTCGCCACTCCTTACTTTATTGTGGTTCCACCTAACGTCTACTTGGTAGAGAAGGAATATCATGTTTAATGTGATTTTCAGACCACAATGCCATTATACCTTCTTCACTTGGCGTAGCCAGAAGAGAATAGAATCTGCCTCTCCCTATCAAAAGACATTGGCCGAAGTTGGAATAGAACCGAGACCAACATCATATGAAACTATCCTCAGTCCAACAGACCACCAAACCCTCTTCTCTACGACTCATTTCTCTATCATAACACCGTTGCGGCACACAAGATGAGAATTCTGACACACAGGCTCCCTGTAGTGGTTTGCAGGATGTTCAGTACATTCATTTACTTGGTTGACCGAATTGCCATGAACTAGCTGCCTTGGCTACCCAGTGCATACATTCGACTCTATTTTGTAATTACCGAAATAAAATAACGTAACTGCCACCTACACAGAACTGCCAACAGTGTAGGATGCAGAAATTTAAACAGGAAGTGTTCCTATCCATTTGAGCTACTCTATTGCGCTATCTGTTTGTTGAAACCATCGTGCAGTGCAAAAGAAATGCTGTAACTATCTGTCTCTCAGAAGTGTATTTCCGGCCATATGCATTATCTCACAGCACTGTGGAATGCCGAAGTTCTGGAGGAACTGTTGTTTACTTCCAGAGGTGCTGTAGCTACGTCACAGCTCGAAGCGTAACGGTAAACGTCGCGCACTGTTGATAAGACATTGCGTCTTCTATTACATTCGCTACTACATTTTTTTAAAACGCAATTCTGCTGTCTGCTGAAGTTATCAATTTAATGGAACTTTGAACATAATTCTCTTTACTTCTCAACCCAAAATAGTCGCATGTGGAAAAAAGGCTAACTTCTGCGTCATTTTGTTCTTTTCAGGTTTAATAGACGGCCAGGCAGCAGATACGCTCGAAGCTTTTGTATTATGTATTGGGAGAGCTCATCGTGCCAAAATAGTCAGAAAAGTATTTTCTACATTAGCTGTCGTCTGGTAGTAGCATTTTATTCTTCTTCAAACCTTATTTGACAGCTTTAACTCAGAACAAGTTTTCTACATGCATGTAATCAATAAACTGCATGTGCATTGCCAGACTGTTATAGATAACATCAGAGAATTCGCATATATCGTTGATGATTAATTTCTCTCTCATGTTTAGTATTGTTTAAACAACACTAAAAGAAACCTTACGAAAACTGTGCACTGTATTGTAAGAAATGAAATAAAACTACCCACGACAACCTTACGACGAAAGTAAGTCTGTTTTAACAAAACTGAGTATCTGTACACAAGTGTGCCTCTATCTGCACGAATTAGTAAAATACTACTCACTTAGATTTCGATTGGGTCTATGTTTAAATGGTATGCTGAGTCATACTCAACAGGTATGCAAACGTGGCATTTCATAAATAAAGTTACGTATTCCTAGAAACCCAAAATTTGCTTGTCAGCAGCGGAAAGAGGCGTTACCTGTTGTGCAGCATTGTAAGATTTTCACCATTGCACTATGGTTCAAATGGCTCTGAGCACTATGGGACTCAACTGCTGAGGTCATTGGTCCCCTAGAACTTAGAACTAGTTAAACCTAACTAACCTAAGGACATCACAAACATCCATGCCGGAGGCAGGATTCGAACATGCGACCGTAGCGATCTTGCGGTTCCAGACTGCAGCGCCTTTAACCGCACGGCCACTTCGGCCGGCCCATTGCACTATGAGCTGAAAGTATTTTCTTACGATTTGCTTATCGATTTTTGATCTGACTGCTTGCAGCTCTTACACAGAAGGGATTAAAAAGTTACATTCAGCGAGGCTGCAACTGCGAACCATAACAGTCGTGTTTCCACAGGTCAGCACGTCAACACAGAGCTAGCGGATAGATATGGTTTGCGCCTTCCCCTTACGAGGCCAATAGTGGCTAGAACTCGTTAACCGCTATTTACAGGACAAGATTAGTTGCGATTGCCACGTTCAATGACTTTGCTGGACTGAAAACCGTAAATTTACAATCTTCTGTTTCACCTCAAGCGATTACAACTCAGGTTATTCAATGGAAATGACAGGTAAAATCAAGTGAACTTTGAGGCTTAATTCCGTGCACACCAGGAAGTAACTCGTCATCACAGAGTTGCCAAACGTACCTTGCGTTGTTGCCAAATCACAGTTACAATACCAGCAGGAAGAAGACGAACCGATGTGATTCTACAGCGGCTTAGGAGTGACCATAGCTGGCGCCTCAAAGACGCGGCTGCTACTGCCTGGAATACGTAATGCGTCTGATTCGCATTTCTGTAACTAGGTTTAGGGACTGGAGCTTAGTAAGTAATAAGCTGCCATTGTAGCTGTTGCAAACCAATCCTTGGATTGACCACTACAGAAGAAGAAGTAGCAGTCAGTTCTCAGTATTGTCTCAATTCTGTGCGTCTTTCAGCTTTTCTCTTCATTTCATTATAGGTGTTACATCCCACATCTTTTACGATTTGATCCATGTACCTCAGTCGTGGTCTTCCTCTTGGTCTTTTTCCCTCGACATATCCCTCTAGATTGTGTTCAGGAGTCCTTTATGTCTTAATAGATGGCCTGTAAATTGCACTCTTCTTTTAACAATGAAACTCCAGAAGCTTCTCTTTTCACCTGCTCTTTCCAGAACCACTTCGTTTGTGACTTTGTCGATACATTTTATTTTGAGCATGCGTCTATAGCACCACATTTCAAAAGAATTTAGCTTCTGGTCTGCCTCTGTCCCGAGAGTCCATGTTTCACACCCATAGCATGCCACACTCCACACATATGATTTCAAAAATCTTTTCCTGATTTC
Source organism: Schistocerca americana (assembly GCF_021461395.2). Lineage (NCBI taxonomy): Eukaryota > Metazoa > Arthropoda > Insecta > Orthoptera > Acrididae > Schistocerca > Schistocerca americana. Next base: position 34,750,804 of record NC_060126.1, read on the forward strand.
AAGGCTGATGCTCTTAGATGTTTATATGTTTTTCTTCTTGTTAAAAGCAGCCTTTGCTTGAGCTATTCTACCTCTCACTTCTGCCTTGCTCCTTCCATCCCTGGTAATATTACTGCCCAGAAAAGTAAATTTATCAACTTGTTCAAGCAGTTCATTGCCTACATGAACTTGGACTTTCACTTGATCTTCTTTGTAGCATGCCATTACTTTTGTTTTTGCTTTATTAATTCTCATATTATATTCTTCACCCCTAACTTTTTCCATTCTATTCAGTAGGACTACAAGATCTTCTTCACTTTCAGCCAGGACAGCTATATCATCGGCATATCTTATCATATCTATTCGTTGGCCATGAGTTACTACACCTGTATGTGATTTTCTCTTATTTTTTTCAGCGCCTCTTCAATGTATACGTTAAAGATAACAGGGGATAGTGCGCAACCTTGTCGGACACCTTTCCGTATCTGCACCTCTTCTTGTTTTGTTCGTCCACAGATAACTGCTGTCTCGTTTTTGTACAGGTTCCATATCATTTTTCTATCTTTATTGTCTATTCCTACTTTTTTGAGTAGGATGCTACTAAGCATCATAAATCAGTAACTCTCATAGTTGTTTTATATTTCTTTCGTACTCAGAACTAAGAAACACATTCACGGACGTTTTCGTGCCTCGCCGATAGTCGAGCACAACAAACAAATAAAAAGAGAATGTGTGTGTTTGTGTGTGTGTGTGTGTGTGTGTGTGAGAGAGAGAGAGAGAGAGAGAGAGAGAGAGAGAGAGAGAGAGAGAGAGAGAGAGAGAGAGTAAAATTGTTGTAAAGAAATTGAATACTGGTATGTAAAGAAATCTTTAATTAAAATGACTCGTTCCACATCATTACGAAATGTCGTATTCACGATCAATGGAACAAGTATTAATCTAATCTAATCTAATCATATCATATTGCTGACTATCCATGAGGAGTCATGAAATACCTAAATTTTCTCCTATATCAGTAACCAAATCTAAACTTGAAAATAAAAGACGACAGTTTTTGTAATAAACCGGGACTCCTATCAAGACCCTTTCATCCCCGTTAACTAACCATGAAAGATGTCTGATATACCTCAATTGAGAAGTAACGAAGTGTGTATGAATTTAAAGATGAAGCGCATGATGTGAAGTTCTGCGACGGAGATACGAACCCAAGACGTAATCGGATTGTTAACTAAGTAAAATCAAATGTTACGTATCGGTTTTTCTTGCCAGCTGCTAGGAGTTTAAAATAAGGACACATATTTTTGTGCCTGAGCGACAGTTGAACCGCACACCTGTCGTTCTTCTTTATTGTCCACGAATATTGCTTAAGTATCAATTGTTTACTCACCAACAGTAAGATGTGTGCGTGTTTGTCCAGAAATTGTTGGCAACATGAACAGACATTAAAAATGCACGTTAATTTTCACTAGCAGGCCGGTGTGTACGTGATAGGGCTTGAAATGAAATTATGAATATTTTTGTACTGGATCATGATTCGGACCCACATATTTACCTTTGGAGGAGACCTAGAGAAGACTGCAGTCAATTCGAATCACGGTCCAGCACCAAATTTTTCAACGTCTCGAGTTCAATCAAGTACAAGTAAAATAAGAGCCCTGTTCCTTTAGACGGCTACCAGTTCATCAAATAAAATAAAATTTTCTAATTTAAGTAAGTTTACTGGTGACAGTATTTCTTTTTACCCGGAACCTCCACTTATGTCATTTTCCAACGTAAACCGGCTCTGCCCAGTTTGGAATGCGGGAACGTGATGTTTAATGCGGATTCTGGATTATAACAGCTTTCTCTTGAGGTTACCAGAGGTAAAGTAAATCTGTTTGTGCCTCTTAAAAGTAAATGCCTGAACCCACGCATTGCACTTGTGATAGTTCGTTCCACCAGACCATTGTGGCTACATTTCCCAGCCCCAGGAGTGTGTTGTAATGGATGATGTGCTTAGCTTACTAAACTAGTCACGGTGGAAAAAAACGCGAGTCTATTAAATGGTTAAGTAGAAGCAAGCTTCTGACGTGGAGATTATGCTATTCTCATGTCAGCAGGATGTAAAGACTCTTCTAGGCGTCAAAGCCTCGATTTGAAGCCATTTTGAAATTTTCACTAATTCAGCAAATTTCTTAGTTCGAGAAAATCCACTGTGAAGTGTGAAGTTACCGGATAATTCGGTTATCACCGTCATTATTACTATCATTTTCTTCATACCGCTGCTGGAACACATGTGCTTGAAGATCATTTAAGTACTTTTGGTCATTATAGAAGTAGTTGCCAAAGAACAAGTTCTTTTCCTGTCTACGGGATCCTTTTCATGTTAATATCAAACATCAGCAATTACTCGTAGATCACAAACTAAAGTAATTGATGAAGACGTTACTTGATAAAGAAAACGCGCTGCCTTTCTTCATTTACTTGCGCCTAGAAATGGCTGTCGAATACTGCCAAACCAAAAGCCAAGGGATCTTACTGCCTTCCAATATACGTCGCTGTCGGTTCTTCCATATGATTTGGTCGACGTGACCTGTTTCAAGTTGTGTACGGCACAGAATGTTTTAGAAAATCAATTGTTTTCCTTTGCAATAAACAAAAAGATTTTCATGCTAAACTATCCAAGTCCAAAATTTTCGCAATATTAGTTTAAATTTAATATTCGCTTCCATAATGTAAGAAAAGTATTTCACAGTTGCAAAAACCGCATCCGACTCACTGTCCTTACACTTAGTCGCTGGCCATATATTCTAGCTCAAAGTGACGCCAGTTTAAGTAACCTAATGTGGCGGAGACTGTTTGCCAGTGCTCTTTCTCACCGGAAAATATGCAATTCACTCGTTGGGCTCCATAAGTACACTGTAACAGTAATTACTGTGTGTATGCAATGCAAACGGAATGTAGAATTTAGTGGTGCTCTCTCTTGCACTTCTGTGTACAATATGCCTGACGTAAACGGGCCCTTTATCATTACAGGCCCTGGGCGGTGCAACATCATATTGACAACAGTAATGTGCTTATACTGACAACCCGATTGTTCGTTTTACCCGATTTTGTAATCACTTAAGTAAAACAACATGACCTTCGAGTGGGAGACATTTCGTCCCCCTTTTCCTTCTGTGAAATTTGTCAGTAAGCTTTTTGCCTTCGAACTAGCGAAATGCGGCAGAGTACGGCTGGTAAACGATTTACAAACCACGATTTAGTGCCGTTAACACGATTTCTTTAAACATTGGCGTAGCTGAAGGAATTTAGTTTCTTCTTAAATCGTCTCATGCAGCAACGTTCACAGATATCTCAAATAGGAAAAGCTCTTTATCCATGTACGAAGGTTGTAAAACAAACTTCCCACAGTTTGTGTCAGGTTGATCTCTTCGTCTGATAGCACTGCGTAAGTATTTTGTGTAAGAGGTATTAAAGTAGTGTTCCTGTAGCTGTGGGAATCGTTGGTAGAAAACGAGTTTCACACCAATGGGTACAGTACTGATAAATATTCGAAATGATTATCAACCTAAGTCTGCGTTCATCCACAAACAGAGGCGTATTTGCAATACTGAAGCTAGACTAGCTATCCTTGTCTTCCTTGAGTGGGTATTGGAAGGCGTTTACACATACGTATACGAGTGTAATTCCAAAGGTAACGTCTCCTAAGGGACACGCAAGTGCAAACGCAGGCACAAACGAGAGATCCTTAATTTTAATGGCAAGTAGAAACCACAGTGTCGGATGCATGGCGGTAAGGTGATAAAGAGCAAGAGTATGGATACGAAGGTCTCAGGTTCGATCCCTCACCAGTCCCACGATTTTTATGTGCCCCTGGGGCAGTGTTTGTTGATGTGAAAAATGCCGAGTTGCACTGTGGTCCGAAAGCCACGTTAAACTGTAGGTTCCCCTATTAACTGGCTAGGTAAGTCAACTCAAAGGTCGGATGAAAGCAACAGCATACCACCTCCAACAAGACCGTGCCTATTAAAGCACTGTGGTGTTCAAACCACTCTTGCGACTGATGACTGTTTTACTTTCTATGGGTTCAAAAACTAATGATCTTCGGGTTATTAACATTTTTGTGTTTTCATGCTGTAGCTTTGATACCAGTAAACGTAAGGAAGCGGCCGAGCACTGTCACCGTTCGAGTTGTCAAGGTGGTAGACGACGATGCTGTCGACCCCGGTTACAATTTTGGTCATGGCTATGTTTCAGTCGAATACCTCTATGGGCCTTTCTGCGTATTTCTACTTTTATGCACTTGGTACGCTTCCAAATTGATATCTGATAGAGCTGTATTTAGCAACATGAATCAGATATGTTTCCCATGCAATATATCGGACAACACGTCAGTGCAACGAGATTTCGTTTATGTGTTGCGCATGGTGCAAGAAATATTTGTGTTTTGCTTGCTTCTGTGATAGGTTTTACCCCTCTGAATGCGAGCAAGCTCACGAATAGACTGTCAATAACTGGAATTACGCAATAACACACAAAAGTTGTATTTTTGCATTATGTATCCCGATGAAAATAACTGTAAACAGTCTATATGCCTATTTGCTGATTACCGCGCTTCTCGATGCTTTCCTCAGAAAATTAAAATAAAAATAAAAAGAGAGAGAGAGAGAGAGAGAAAACAGAAATGTATTTCAAATATCAGCTCAGTGACGCCATGTTCGTCTCGTGATGTAAAGCAAGGATTGTTGATGGGTAATATCTCGTTGTACTAGCGATATGTATGGCTACGGGGTCTTTGTTTTCTCTCTGCAAACAACTAGAACAGAATTCAGTAACAAAGTGGTAAGAAAACCTACTCAGTGCGCCAATTAAACACTCAGCCATTCTTGGTTATTTTGTTAATCGTCTGTAATGCAGTAAACATCCTTGATTATTGATTTGTAATTACTACCATTGTTATTGTTATTCGTCACCCCACAACAGCTTTCTTATCACTCATTGCAACCGATGCATGTAACTAATGGATCAGGATGAATGGAATGTGGGATGTTTCGTCACGGAGAATGTACATATTTATCTCGGCGTCTTGTGTCAGGGTCATATGAAAATCTCAATAAGAAAAGACGACAATAACATCCAACTATTTCTGTCCACTTAACACCATGACGACAGACAAATTGGCGTCTCACTGTATTTTGATTATAATTCGTTAGCCTTTTTGCGGCCTCATTTTAACACCTCGTGGGAGCAGGCATAATATTTTGCTTTTTGAACACCGAACAGTAACACACAAACATAGTAGATGGAAGGATACAAAGAAAAAATCAGACTCATCGGTGTGGATCCAGTTCATCATAAGAAGACTAAACAAGAGGGAAACATTACGAAAGCAATGAATACGCTGGTTAGTATACATTATTTGTATAGATCTGAAGATGAAAAAGCGCAGATCTGCACAGTGCCTGCATCTGCACTTTAGTTTCTGTCTTAATGGGCATAATTTTTAGTTTCTTCTCTTCTGAATTACCAAATGAATTTATTATTACGTGGTACAGAATAATTAGGTAACTGTGTTTCTTACAGCTTCCATTAACACCAACATTTTTCTACATTATCGTGCAATTCATGAAATTCTACTTGTATGATCACAAGACTGCACATAGATGCAATCTATTTCGAGGTGCAAAGTGTTTGTTATCTTACTTTTCGTGACAGGTTGGCAAAGTTGATTTCCAAAGACTTTTTATTGTACTGAAATAATCTTTTGTAACAAAGTAACAAGGTAAGTGTTTTATTCGTATATATTTTGTGGGAAACTGTAATCGTGATGGAAGATTACACACCTGAATGTGTGACACAGCTGGTAGGAGAAAACGCTGCATATTAACCAAACCCCGCGCCTCCTCTCCGTATCCTGCTATGGCATGAGCATGGGATTCTCCTCCTATAGCGCTACAGAGCTGTTCCTAGCACAGCTGAGAATCGGCTACATCGTCACAAACATTTGGCAACACTGTGACAGTGCAATCACTTCTGCGTATGGTACTGAACTGACTCCCTAAATTCACTTGATATTCCCTTTCCATTTGAATGACTCGTGGTGTATCATCCTCACGTAAACTAAGACACTGAGACAGAAATTTCAATTTTTTGGCTAAAGAAATGCTATTCTTCACATAAGTGGCAACTTTTAATATCTTTCACGATGTGTTGTGAGGCGTAGCGACCAATACCATGACGAGAGTGGCGTGCTGGCAGCAGCGTGTCCGTAGCCCTGTGGTACTGCTCGTATCTCGTGTTCCAACGGTTAAGAAAATCGTCAGTTGTAACCGTGGTAGGCGCAGCGCGTGCGAGCTTTCTTTGTTTATTATTTCATGGAGCTGCGAATTCCCAGAAAAAATTCTGTAACAGAATCAGTAAAAAAGCTTTACACATCAAATCCTCTTGGCTGCTCGACTCAGTAAGTTGTGTTAATGGTCGTAGATCTCGGATTTCTGACTGCCAAGCTGCTATACAATAAAAGCGTCTGTGAAGAAATTCGAATCGACCGTCAACGATACGAAATTCAATAATGTTCTTCACTTAAAACTCCCATGCCAGTATGATATGTATGAAGGAAATAAATTGATTAGCAAATCGCAAGAAAATACTTTCAGCTCAAAGCGCAATGGCGAAAAACTTACAATGCTGCACAACAGGTAACGCCTCTTTCCGCTGCTGACAAGCAAATTTTGGGTTTCTAGGAATAAGTAACTTTATTTATGAAATGCCACGTTTGCATACCTGTTGAGTATGACTCAGCATACCATTTAAACATAGACCCAATCGAAATCTAAGTGAGTAGTATTTTACTAATTCGTGCAGATAGAGGCACACTTGTGTACAGATACTCAGTTTTGTTAAAACAGACTTACTTTCGTCGTAAGGTTGTCGTGGGTAGTTCTATTTCATTTCTTACAATACAGTGCACAGTTTTCGTAAGGTTTCTTTTAGTGTTGTTAAAACAATACTAAACATGAGAGAGAAATTAATCATCAACGATATATGCGAATTCTCTGATGTTATCTATAACAGTCTGACAATGCACATGCAGTTTATTGATTACATGCATGTAGAAAACTTGTTCTGAGTTAAAGCTGTCAAACAAGGTTTGAAGAAGAATAAAATGCTACTACCAGACGACAGCTAATGTAGAAAATACTTTTCTGACTATTTTGGCACGATGAGCTCTCCCATTTGAGCCAAACATAAATGTTCAAATGTGTGTGACATCTAATGGGACTTAACTGCTAAGGTCATCAGTCCCTAATCCTACACACTACTTAACCTAAATTATCCTAAGGACAAACATACACACCCATGCCCGAAAGAGGTCTCCAACCTCCGCCGGGACCAGCCTCACAGTCCATGACTGGAGCGCCTAGACCGCTCGGCTAATCCCGCGCGGCGAGTAAACATAATATGAAATCGTTGGCGTATTGTGTGGAGGACGGAGGGTGTATTCATGGATGGAGGGGAAGAGAGAGACGTATTTGAAATAACACAAACTACTGTGATAGTCAATCTATGCTGATTAGTTTGTAAGTACGTAGACAGGGTACAAATGAAATCAAAATAGAATACTTAACAAACCGTATATTCAAAAGAAATCCACTTGAATTAAAAGGGCAACTCAAAGGAAAGCTAACCCATATGGTATCTTTTCTGTTGCCACGCGATCTTCGACTAGCTCCCAATGAGGAAAAATGACGAAAAAGAAGACATAACAAAACATTTTAAGAACTCTAATATTTTATCCAGAATCCTTCATTATTTTGTACTTCCATCACGCGTCTTTGCATAGAATGTATAAGCCGTCGGACGTAACAGCCTGAAGAAGCTGTACTCAGTGTCTCTGAAACAATACGTGCTGCACGACGGAAATTACTTTCTGCTGAGGCGCTTCATTTACGTCTCAATGATACACGACTACTAGAGAACATTGCTCTTTACGGCAGTCAATCCACTTGTAAATTAACATCATGATATCGCAGATATTAGGCAACACGTTACTAGGGATGAGTAAGGGCTTAAGGTTTGCAGCCAAACATGCTACTCCTAGCTACTACTGAATATGAAATTGATTATTAACATGTCTTCATAACCATGTGTGCGGCGTTCGACTCTCAGTCAGACGTTTTCGTCACCTAATTTCTAGTTAAACGTGTGCTCATCTCGCTGATGGTGGACCAACAATGGACATTTCTCGTCTGTTCCTGGCTGGACAACGCCGGCGGTAGGCGCCAGGTTCGAATCCCAGTCAGGCAATACAACTTCAGTCGTCATTTAAGGTTCCAAACCCACTACTGGTGACAAACTGTGATATCTACATTCTGGTTTTACGTACTTATTCAACAATCCGATTAGCTGCTGGGTTCGCATCCTCGTCCCCAGCATTACATGATGGCATTTCTATTTTAAACATGTGCATCCATTATTCCTTGACAATGCAACACTATACAATGTCTTTCGAGGTAAATTAACAAGAAGGTAATTGTCATGTTAGGGTTCCTGCTTTCGTACAAACACTATCGTCATTTACGTTCAAGTTGAGAACTGATACTGGTGCAAACGTCAATATTTGCGTCTCTTTCTGCCTAGTGATGGCTTTACGCTCTGGGTTTGCATCCGGATCCAGAACGAAGACGTTGGTCATGTCATTTAAAGTACAACTTCGTGTACAAGTAACTGATGATGAGTAATGTGAACAATAATATTACTTGTGATTCGCTGTTAATGTTGGGATTTCCGTAGAGTCGTTGCCGCCGTTAATCACGTTTTCCTTTAACTGCTTAGTATTACATAAAGTTGATGCAAAACCACTCCCCGTTGAACGTTGAACGACGTTCAACATGTGTTGGGTAAACGTTTTAGACAGCAAAGAACTTGTGTTCAATTGCGATACAACTTTATAAATCCATATACTGTCTCAAATATTTAATTGTGCCTAAGGATTACTGAACGATTTATGTGACAAAACTAGTTGTCCCATAACATTTGAAATGTCACTTATTGTAATTAAGTTTATTTTACAAACGTTAAGGACTGTCTGATCTCTTCTGTACTATCGTGGTGTTACTTTACATCTGGACGGACTGTCATAAAGACCGGTGTTCTCTAGTAGTCTCTAGCGGTACCCATTGTGTATCTTACAACGACTGTACAGTGGAGGGTTGCGACTATGTGCAACACAGACATGCTATGTTGGTTGCATACATTCAGGTGCAGCCTACACGTTGGAATTTAGGGGTGACCCATGTTTTTTGCTGTCGAGTGTACATGAGTGTAATAAATTTATCACAACCTCATACTTCCTTCTTTCATTTTTCTTCAGCATCTACTCAAATACAGTGGACAGGAATGTCAGAATAACGTTTCCAATTGCATCCCATTCTTGTCCTACTCTGAAGTAAACATTTTGTCTACATGGTAAATGAATGTCAACCCTTTAACTGATCCGACATAACGCCCATTCACATAATTTCTCACTTCAACAATTTGAAGTCCATTCTCTTGTGTTATTGCATCGCCTACTTCTGTAGCTACACTGTCATGTCCTTCATATGTGTGTTTCAACTGTAGTGCAAACTTCAGCATTCATATGCCAATCAAATTTAGGAAGTAAATATGGATTGTATAGCAGAACGTAACGATTGTCAAGTGTATGTCCTGGAACATCTTCTGTACAATGGATACCCACTAACCGATTGTTGTGTGACTTCACAGAAATCTTCCAGAATTTTTTTTTTTTTTTCATTTGATATCTCTCATAATCGCAGAATTTTGATTACCTGTAATTCCAATATCTGTAATTTCTGCACAATACATACATAAACGTCAATAATCCACTGCAAAAATAATTCTCGTGAAGGATGTCAGAGGCTGATTGAAAGGCGATAGTATGCATATGGTAATATAGTAATTTTATTCCTAGGTTGCCTTAGGGTGGACACATTTGGTGTTCTGTGGAAAAAATTACCATGGCACCTAGTGGATGCATTAGAAACTAAAAATGAATATGATAAAGGATCCAGTGAGGAATCTAAAATTGAGAAGTTTGACAGTACCGTTATAACGAACCAACACTTACAGATAATTTAACTGTTGCATGGGAGAAAACACCTGATCTGAAGAAAAAAGTAAATTAAAAAGTAGAATCAGCTATAACCGAGTCCTTATTGCACAACTACTTCTATGCAATAACGATCGAAAGACTTTTGACAAATGCTGAAAACTGCAAAGTATTCAATAAAATTACAGATAATGAAGTCAAATTTCTTTTTTTAGATTCCGATAGTTGTAGAACACGTTAGACGGCTCACGATGTGAGTGAACAATATCGTTCAGTTGTTAAACAATATGGAAAAGTATTTACGTAGTAGTTAATGCAAGCGTGTCAGGCGTGAACGGCAAAATAACAGTGACTCTTACTCAGATTAAAAATCACGAAATAAATCTGATCGTGAAATCAGTAAAGCAAAGTGGGCCAAGCATATGCACTTGGCTGCTAATTGTTTGGGACACTGTTTGCATAGTAAATAGCTCTGCGTAGCCTACCATAATGCAACTGTTAATATTTCTACCATTGTAATAGTGCTTAAATAAATATTTTATGTTAAGCAACTAGAGCGTAACTTTCATTAAATAACTACTGATTAACATTTGCATAACACTGTTACGTATTTCGGAAATGAGAGCAAAAATTATTGATTACCTAAAGAAATTTAACATACTGATCTACATTAATCTTTAAGAACTCACTAAAATCACTTAAAAACCAGTAATAATATTTAGTGACATAAAAAAGTAAAAGGTTCACAGAGCAAAAATGTCCATTATCTTTAAATATAGTCTCAATTATTTTATAAGTTTTGATAACTTTCACTTTTAGAAACACACTACAATTCCTGAGATAATTTACTATTGATAATCTTTTTATCACCAACACCGACACTCGGTTTTAATTTATAATGACAGGGTAGGGCCTTACTTGGCAGATTTTGAGATTTAAGCGCATGTGGCACAGTGTTAACTATAAGTTGGTAATTATTCCCAAGATGAAACTGCTACGCTTACTAGTCTTGATACAATTCTAAATATTAAAATTGGTCTGATTTTACTTCAGTTGGTGCTTATGGTGCTGTGATAGGTAACAGGCTCTTCTTAACGTCACTTTGCGGTAAACAATATTTAGCGTTGCCATCCGTTGCTGGGTACGGGAACTATCACAACTGACATTGATCTCACCCCTGAATGTCACATTAGGCTATTTAGAGGTGAAACCGATGTCAATTTTGATAGTTCCCGTACCCAGCAACAGATGGTAATACTTATTTTTTTCATTTGAGAGTTAGACCGTTTCTCTGGGCATGTCTTCAATTTTCGGCCCAAAACGCTCTTCTTCCATACTAATTCCTCTTGATTATTTTTGGACTGTGCTCAAGTAACACTGTAATTATGTCTAGCCGTTTCACGTAGTTCCTCCAGTTTCTCGCACTACATGCCGCTAGCAACCACCACGCCTGAGCGCTCCTGTCAGACTCCACTGCACAACAGCCCGTGCCAGACTCAACTGCAGTGTGGGCGGTCGCGACCAGCGACAATGTTCCCAACTTCAGATATTCTCATTGACAGTTCATAACAGCAAATCGGCATGACTGGACCTGTGATTTTGTATGGTATTATAAATTTTTTTTAGACTCTGCCTTTAAATTACGTAATCATATACATTCATAAGAAGATATTTATAAAAAGTGACAAAAATATATTACATAAATTATTACTCCATTAATCGGAATTACAATACTCATACAGCGAAATTTCTTCTGTTAGACGCTATGTTGTTGTGTTACACAGGTTCTTTTTAAACAAATGCAGTTCAAATTAATGTGTCCGCTGTTTTACCACGGTTGATTGTGAGCCACCATTCAAAAGAAATACGGTATCATTGTAACGCCGGAGGTCTCAATTTTTATTAACCATGATAAATTTTTCTAATTTCATTCTCGATTCTGCCACAATCTTTCGTAGCAGTGAAAAAATGCATGACCTTATTCAATAGCAAATTCATGCATCTTACGATCGATTTGATTGTTTATTCAGTCCACTGCTAACAACAGTGTAGATGTCGTAAAATACAGGGTGAAGCAAATAAAAGTGGAGCGGGGAACAGAGTTTCGGGTAAAAAGTAGCACAACAAAGGAAAGGAAATACGGTACTAATGTGACTGTAGCAGATGTTGGAAGTGACAACCATTCATCTTTTGGCGCTTCTGGTCCCTGGCCAGCAAGATGCTGAAGGCGGATCGAAGCTGGAGTTCTGGTATTGCTACAGTTACATCCAAAATGTTCTTCTGCAGTTCTTGAGGACTGTGAGAGTTGTTGTGATACATCGAATACTTGAGGGCTCTCACGCACTGACATATCAGGTGACCGATCAGACTGACATATCGTAATAACTCTATCAGGCGTGAAGGTTGTGAAAATGTGCCCCAAACTTCGGCCGGCGGTATGAGCAGCTGCTCAATCATGCTGGAAGTAACTGTAGGTCTTTTCCTCCTCCGTTAATGCTGCCACAAATAGTATCTAAATGTTGGCAACGTAACGCGGCGAAGTCAAAGTCTGTTGGAAGGAGATGGGACCAATAATTCTGCGTGCAGGCACTGCACACCAAATTCAAAGCTTCCGTTCATGTACGTGGAAGTTAGGTGGAGTCTTCACTGCCCAGAACCTGTGATTCTGTGAGTTGACATAATCGCTCAGGTGAAATCGACTCATCAGATAGAAAGAACAGATCCATATAACAGGCATTCATTGCTATATCTGTGAACACCCACTCACGAAACTGGAGGCTCTCAGGAGAATCTGCTGGTTTTAATGCACGAAGAACAGACACTCGGTAGGGATACATATATAGGCTCTGGTGGAGCCACCAGGGTTGACGTGACATGCCTGTCTCTTGCGACAGACGTCGGCTTGATGTTGTAGGACGCTGAAGCGGTTTCTGGTGAGCAGACACGTATCGAAATGCTTTTTGACTTCGTCAATACAGATCCTGTGTGACGCCAATTTCGAGCGTTGCTTGGCACACTCTGCTGGTACTTCGACACCATTAAACTTCTCAGCAAACGACTGCCCATACCATTTCCACTTCGTTATTATGTAATTTTCCTACTGCTCCACTGTGAGTACCATCGTCCCCTTTTCACTTCTCCACTCACACTGACACAGCCCGCACTATACTCTGAACAGGTGTGGATCATGTGAAGGGAGTAACGGATTGTGTGCATCACAGGGTGTGTTTATATGCCTACATACACGTCCAGTAGTATCCACTCATCCGGGCCACTTTTATTTGCCCCACCCTGTATAACTGTTCATAGCGTGATGAACGACCAATTGTAGCAGTCATTGTACCTCATAAATGGTAAAAAGGATAATGTACATTAAGCAAGCAGTAAAGGAAACAAAAGAAAAATTCGGAGTAGGTATTAAAATCCATGGAGAAGAAATAAAAACTTTGAGGTTCGCCGATGACATTGTAATTCTGTCAGAGACAGCAAAGGACTTGGAAGAGCAGTTGAATGGAATGGACAGTGTCTTGAAAGGAGGATATAAGATGAACATCAACAAAAGCAAAACGAGGATAATGGAATGTAGTCGAATTAAGTCGGGTGATGCTGAGGGAATTAGATTAGGAAATGAGCCACTTAAAGTAGTAAAGGAGTTTTGCTATATGGGGAGCAAAATAACTGATGATGGTCGAAGTAGAGAAGATATAAAATGTAGACTGGCAATGCCAAGGAAAGCGTTTCTGAAGAAGAGAAATTTGTTAACATCGAGTATAGATTTAAGTGTCAGGAATTTGTTTCTGAAAGTATTTGTATGGAGTGTAGCCATGTATGGAAGTGAAAGATGGACGATAAATAGTTTGGACAAGAAGAGAATAGAAGCTTTCGAAATGTGGTGCTACAGAAGAATTCTGAAGATTAGATGGGTAGATCACATAACTAATGACGAAGTATTGAATAGGATTGGGGAGAAGAGAAGTTTGTGGCACAACTTGACCAGAAGAAGGGATCGGTTGGTAAGACATGTTCTGAGGCATCAAGGGATCACCAATTTAGTATTGGAGGGCAGCGTGGAGGGTAAAAATCGTAGAGGGAGACCAAGAGATGAATACACTAAGCATATTCAGAAGGATGTAGGTTGCAGTAGGTACTGGGAGATGAAGAAGCTTGTACAGGATAGAGTAGCATGGAGAGCTGCATCAAACCAGTCTCAGGACTGAAGACCACAACAACAACAACAACATGTTAGAGTGATACACTCCACGCAAAAGTGTGTCCGAAATTTAGGTCACAGAACTGCTGTACTGAAGTAATTACTTGATTTCTCTTGAATTCTTGAATCATTTGAAGTGCGTCCTCGATATAGTGCCTTGAAAAAAAATTGTGCTAACGCCGGCAAATTAAGTCTTCCCTTGCGACGACACAGTTTGAATGCCCTTGTACCAGATACAGTAACTTCTGATGTGAAACGTTTTCCATTTCAAAATCCACACTGTAAATTGATCAGATCACAACTGTTTCTGACAGAATTATGTGGCATTCCCTTCAGTGGACATTTAAATGTATCATTCAATGAAACAGTTGCATTATCATTTGAATGTCCACATTCCTATTACCTTCTTGACGCAAAAACAGCCTCTGTCTAGCTCTGCGTCTTTGACCCGTTAGTGTTTTTCTTCTAGGCATAGCTAAAACGAATATGGTTCCCGTGTAGTAAGGGAAGCTGGAATTGATAGTTACTCAAAATGAAGAAATTAAAAATTAGGAACTTCAGATTTTCTGGTAGCGGCGGCAAATGTCCAAAAAGTTATTCTTGCAGAAAAAATAAGCGATATAACGACGCCAATATTCAACGTTGTTTACAGACTTTGTTACAATGATTTCCACAGCTGACAACATCGTACTGGAGGATGTCACATTATAGCCGCCCGGTATGCGAGTATAACTGCAGATGAATCATGTAAACATGAACGTCCCTAGAATGAGATTTCACGAAACGTTGTCACTTTCGTGTGTCATTTCTATCGTAGCAGATGATCGGCGCGCAGGACAGAAGTTGGCAGCACTTCAGTTTTAGATCACGTATTGGAATTTATTTAACGAATATCAAAGCATCTACTTCCTGATGTGATCGAAGAGTATTTAAGCGGGAATAATTGTGAATGTCCGTTACGGATCATTTTATTGAGAGATTTTGTACGCCAAGTCGAAAACTGTGTTCCGGCAAGTCGTCATACAAGTTCTTTCCCGATACTGGTTCGCTAAATCACTATGAAGTAAGGAACACAAATACTCTGTCATACTGTGAGAAAAACAGTGGTAGTCAAACCGGCTTTAGTGCCTTTTTTAAACGTTAAGTCATTCCTTCGATATGGACAGTGGCTGTGTATCTTTGCCCTCAGATTCACTGAATTAAATAAACATTAAGAGTTGTACAAAGAAATGTGCGTTAGAAACGAATACCTATGGTTTAATATTCCTTTCTGGCAGTATTTGTGAGTAAGAAAAAGTAAGACTAATTTTTTACTTTAGTTAGTGACTCTAGGCGTGAGTTACAGAAGACCAAGAGTCAACATTGCGCAGTTCTGGGAGACGAATACTTCAATTAATTTTTGTACAGGTCTTCATCGGACTAGACCAGGGAGCAGATTTGTGAAATGCGCAGACGTAAGTGAACACTAGTAGTGGAAGGTTAATCCAAACCATCGTGCCAATTTTGTCATTCACACGTTACGCACAGCCATACTCCTACAGTTCATCATTTTGTATTCCCTGTACCAATGTTAAATCCAATTCCATTATTCGCCTGGTGTCTTCATTTCACAAACGCCGTTTTACTCCAGCGCAAACATCATCTTGTTTAACACATAATTTGCATTCCATAGGCTAATTATTTTATTCTCTTTCTCAGTGCCGTCACTTCTGTGCCATACGTAACACTTTGCACAAAAATCTTCTATAACCACTTCTTTCTATCTTTCGATATAACTGCACCCAGTACTTTTATTTTCACAGCGAGCAGTATAAAGACAGTATTGCGGATATGCAATTTGATGTCAGACGATCAGCTACTTAGATCATCACCATCCGAGCATCATGGGAGACTTACACCTGTTCGGAGGATTCTTTGAAAGCGTGGTGTAATTCGTATAAAAGAGACTACTGAAACCTATTCTAGTGCAATGCCGCAATGTTTGCAATCTGTGGCTGTAGCCGTCGATGTGATCTTAATAGGATGGCATTCTGTAGACGAAAGGGTAACTCGAAGAGCATGGTTCTAAATGGAACTTTTGAAAGAAAGACAACATTTCCAAAGAACCCAGTTCGATAAATATATAGGAAACTGGTGCTGAAGATAATATATGCAGTGTTTCCGCTGGCTGCCTACTTAATCAATGCGGGGATTTCTGGGATAATGTAAAGGAGGCTATGGTCCATAAGAATGCATTACGTACTGGCCCAGTCGCGAAAGATATCAATCAAAATTGTTGCTTAGAATCCGTCTTGACTGCATAAAATGTTTATTCATATGACCGGTTTCGGCTCCTCTAAAACCATCTTCAGATCTGCAATTTCGGTTACAGGAATAACAAGTCCACACACAGTAACCTTCACAAGCTGCGTCAAAATTGTTATGGGGCGCACTCTGGTCTTTATTGTACATGGCTCTAGTAGGTTTCTGAGCGTTTCTACATCAGCATCTATTCTCCGTAAACCACTGAAGTGCATGGCAGAAGATGCTTCTCATCATACTTCACAGTGTCCTCTCTTTCCGCTAAATTCGCATAGGGTCTGAGGGAAGTGTGATCGCTCAGTCACATTTGTGCACACTGTGATTAGTGCGATCTTGTCTCTGCGATCCCTTATGTGTGGGATTCTGCTGTTATCATAAGTTTCTCAAGTAATTGCAGTTTCTTCAACATACAATTATATTTTCATGGGGTCGTTGTCGTCTATATTAAGGTGTTTTCTACGTACTGTTTTTGAACATTTCTGTGATTCTCTGTCATGGGTCAGACAAATCTTTTAACATTCGTGCTGTCCATTTTGCACTAATTTGATATCCCTTACCAGTTGTATTTGCTATGAAATCAACACTAAAGGACAATATTGATGTACAACTGATTTCTAAGGGATGTTTTTCGATGACTCACTGCCTTTCCCCAGTGTCGTACCGATGAACCATCGTCTACTACCTGCTTTACCAACCACTAAGCCCACTCGATCTTCATGCTGATATCCCTACAAACGGCTGCCGCCAGGTATCTGTATGAGTTGAAAGATTCCAGCCTTACATCAGTGATACTGAAATCAAAGTAGACTAGGTTTTGCATTGTTGTAAGTGCACAGTTTTACATTTCTGACCATTTAACGCAATCTGATAACGTTTGCATAACCCTTAACTCTTAAAGAACGTGAATATTTATAAAGTTTTTGTGTCACAGAACACTTCATTCTGTATAAATGAATCAACTGCAAAAAAAAAAAAAAAATAAATAAATAAATAAATAAATTTGAATATGTATTTTGTCGCGCTATGTCATTAACATACAGCACAAACAGGAAGAGTCGCAACATACTTCCCCGTGGCACAATCGCAGTTACCTCTACTTCTTCCACGTCCAAGATAACATGTTGTGTTCTTGCTACAAAATAGTCGAAAACGCAACCTCAAATTTTTTGGTACCGCATAAGATCGTACTTTAGCTAATAACTTAGATGTATTTGTGATGTCAATGCTTCTTGGAAGACAAGAAATGTTGTATGCACTTGTCTGTGATGTTCAGTTTCTTTCACAGAGGTGAAATGTGAGAAGAGCAGAGAGTGCATTTTGCTTCATCGATGTCTTTGAAACTCATGTTGGTCGGCAAGGATGAGGTCTTTCTTTTTTGGAGATAATCGTTAATGCAAGCCTAATTTACATTTGCTATCCTATTGACAGATCAACAGTACTTTCTTTTAGTGTAGATGACTCAGATATCGTACATGCAATTTTGAAAAATTTTTCAAATGAAATCTGGTCATAGTGGTATGAATTTTCAGCTGATGACTCCCTCAGTGCAAAACATTAGTGGTACAGCTGTATCGAAGTACTGATGTACGAAAGGATCTTTATCTACAAACGCTGTTGCTGGCATCAGTATGGAATGGTTCAACTTTTATAAAAATTCAGAACAATTATTCCTCTGCAACTGTTGCTGAAAGTTATTAAAACTGTGTAATTTCCATTAATAAGGATATCAACAGTGCATTTAATTAAAGTAACAATAACTTAAATAGACTTTTTCCCTGATTTATGAGCCAAAACAAACAACCTTATCTTCTGTACTGTTAATCTTTTAATTCTCAAGTCTGTGGCAGCATTCTGCCTAATGTGTGCCATATTTTGTATGCTGTGTAGTATAGTATATGTTGCTCTCTTTGTTTGTCGTTAATATGGCGTCTCCATCCTGAAATAAAATTTCAATTCTTTGGATAGTTGTAGTTTGATGACGAAAAATAGACATGACAACATTAAGAACATGTAAGTTTAATTTTTTGTACATGCAGTCATTCATTATTGGCTGTACAACTCCATCTGATAAGTATTTCAGCCGTTTTCGCCGCCAAAAAAAAAATCCTTAATGCATACTCGATTGAGGTTCACTTGGTTTTTGACGGTCTCAAACGGTGTTACATTACATCGCCATTAAATAATAGCTCATAACATAGATTGTAGCTAGTACGTGGAAGTCAGTAGCAGTTGAGACTGCTGATCAGAAATTTTTATTGTTTATTTTGATAAATTGGAAATTTATTTTTATCTTTACTGCCATATTTGAAATTATCTATGTGATGCTTGATCTCTCCGATGGGCCCAAATGAACAGACACCATTTTGATCCTACAACCACTATGATTTAATCAATGTCCAGTGTTCGTATGAGAAAATTATGGTAGACCTGGTTTCGACCTCAGATGTGCTGAACACTGCACACTGAACACTGCACCATCTAGACTCAGTGGTCTTCACAACTGCAGATACTACCCAAGCACCCTTCCTGTCAGACCAAAATTCTCAACTTACTCACACAATACTGACGTAGAGCCCCTTGCCTATTATCCTCATTACCATAAAAAATCGCACAGCACATAAAATGAAGGTGAGAATTCCCAATGATCACTTTAATGGACGGGCACAGCACGCTTGAACTCTGATTGGAATTGGAGAAATGCCGCAAATAACGAGGATAATGGGCAAGGGGCACTACAACAGTTGTTGTTGTTGTTGTTGTAGTCTTCAGTCCTGAGACTGGTTTGATGCAGCTCTCCATGCTACTCTATCCTGTGCAAGCTTCTTCATCTCCCAGTACTTACTGCAACCGACGTCCTTCTGAATCTGCTTAGTGTATTCATCTCTTGGTCTCCCTCTATGATTTTTACCCTCCACACTGCCCTCCAATGCTAAATTTGTGATCCCTTGATGCCTCAGAACATGTCCTACCAACCGGTCCCTTCTTCTTGTCAAGTTGTGCCACAAACTCCTCCCCAATTCTATTCAATACCTCCTCATTAGTTATGTGATCTACCAATCTAATCTTCAGCATTCTTCTGTAGCACCACATTTCGAAAGCTTCTATTCTCTTCTTGTCCAAACTATTTATCGTCCATGTTTCACTTCCATACATGGCTACACTCCATACAAATACTTTCAGAAACGACTTCCTGACACTTAAATCTATACTCAAAGTTAACAAATTTCTCTTCTTCAGAAACGCTTTCCTTGCCATTGCCAATCTACATTTTATATCCACTCTACTTCGACCATCAGTTATTTTGCTCCTCAAATAGCAAAACTCCTTTACTACTTTAAGTGTCTCATTTCTTAATCTAATTCCCTCAGCATCATCCAACTTAATTCGACTTCATTCCGTTATCCTCGTTTTGCTTTTGTTGATGTTCATCTTATATCCTCCTTTCAAGACACTGTCCATTCCGTTCAACTGTTCTTCCAAGTCCTTTGCTGTCTCTGACAGAATTACAATGTCATCGGCAAACCTCAAGTTTTTATTTCTTATCCATGGATTTTAATACCTACTCCGAATTTTTCTTTTAGCTCCTTTACTGCTTGCTCAATATACAGATTTAATAACATCGGGGAGAGGCTACAACCCTGTCTCACTCCCTTCCCAACCACTGCTTCCCTTTCATGTCCCTCGACTCTTATAACTGCCATCTGGTTTCTGTACAAATTGTAAATAGCCTTTTGCTCCCTGTATTTTACCCCTGCCACCTTTATAATTTGAAAAAGAGTATTCCAGTCAACATTGTCAAAAGCTTTCTCCAAGTCTAAAAATGCTAGAAACGTAGGTTTGCCTTTCCTTAATCTTTCTTCTAAGATAAGTCGTAAGGTCAGTATTGCCTCACGTGTTCCAATATTTCTACGGAATCCAAACTAATCTTCCCCAAGGTAGGCTTCTACTAGCTTTTCCATTCGTCTGTAAAGAATTCCCATTAGTATTTTGCAGCCGTGGCTTATTAAACTAATAGTTCGGTAATTTTCACATCTGTCAACACCTGCTTTCTTTGGGATTGGAATTATTATATTCTTCTTGAAGTCTGGGGGTATTTCGCCATACATCTTGCTCACCACATGGTAGAGTTTTGTCAGAACTGGCTCTCCCAAGGCCATCAGTAGTCCTAATGGAATGTTGTCTACTCCCGGGGCCTTGCTTCGAATCAGGTCTTTCAGTGCTCTGTCAAACTCTTCACGCAGTATTGTATCTCCCATTTCGTCTTCATCTACATTCTCTTCCATTTCCAGAATATTGTCCTCAAGTATGTCGCCCTTGTATAGACCCTCTGATACTCCTTCCACGTTTCTGCTTTCCCTTCTTTGCTTAGAACTGGGTTTCCATTTGAGCTCTTGATATTCATACAAGTGGTTCTCTTTTCTCCAAAGGTCTCTTTAATTTTCCTGTAGGCAGTATCTATCTTACCCCTAGTGCGATAAGCCTCCACATCCTTACATTTGTCCTCTAGCCATCCATGCTTAGCCATTTTGCATTTCCTGTCGATCTCATTTTTGAGACGTTTGTATTCCTTTTTGCCTGCTTCATTTACTGCATTTTTATATTTTCTCTTTTTATCAATTAAATTCAATATTTCTTCTGTTACCCAAGGATTTCTACTAGCCCTAGTCTTTTTACCTACTTGAAGCTCTGCTGCCTTCACTACTTCATCCCTCAAAGCTACCCATTCTTCTTCTACTGTATTTCTTTCCCCCATTTGTGACAATTGTTCCCTTATGCTCTCCCTGAAACTTTGTACAACCTCTGGTTTAATCAGTTTGTGCAGATCCCATCTCCTTAAATTCCCACCTTTTTGAAGTTTCTTCAGTTTTAATCTACAGCTCATAACCAATAGATTGTGGTCAGAGTCGACATCTGCCCCTGGAAATGTCTCACAATTTAATACGTGGTTCCTAAATCTCTGTCTTACCATTATGTAATCTGTCTGATACCTTCTAGTATTTTCAGGATTCTTCCATGTGTACAACCTTCTTTTATGATTCTTGAACCAAGTGTTACAAAAGTAGTGGATGGTAAATGTTGAGAATTTAACCTGACAGGAGGTCTGCTACAGTAGTCTGTGAAGTTGCTATGATCACTGTGTCTGGATGGGGCAGTAGTCAGGACATCTGCCTAGTAAGCAGAAGACTCTGTTTGATATCCCAGTCTAGCACAAATTTGGAACATTCCTCACTGATTTAATCACTGCTCCTTGGCAGCTATATAATTCTTGCCTTTGCCCATGCAGAGCTCTTGTGTGGTATAGCATTGTGTAGAGGAAGAGAAAAAGAGGATGCTCTATGTGTGGACAGTTTTCTGAGAGTCTCGCTGTATGCTGACATAGTTACGTTACTCTGAGACATGTTGCATGCTACTGTTTGTGTCAGCAGAGTGGGAAAGTCGGCTGAGTAATATGCATGACATGTAACACGTCAACCAATCAAAAATTTCTCAAACATTAGTTTTCAGTATGACATTGTAGATGTCTCTCATTGTCCCTCGTGGTATGATAATACTTGTATACTTACAAGTAAGGGATTTGCTGTGCCTACAGGATAATGTAACCAGGAAAATATGAGTCACTCGACACAACTACTGAGCAAAAATCCATTGGAGAATCAGATGAAGCATTGTAATAAGCAGTTCGCTCCATTTTCTAATGTTCTGTTGTTGCTAGAGATGGTGATATAAACTGTGCAGCATTTGCAAACATTTTGTGTTCTACATATTTAAATACCGTATGGGATATTGAGCCTATTTCGGATATATTGTTAATTCTTCAGTTACAGAGTTTTATAGTGTGCAAAATTGTGTATATTTTTAAAACGAGTTATTCAATGTGACGGCGGTTAAGCTATGCTTTGTCAGTGGTGCAAAGAAAGTGTTTTAGAATGGTGTACATGGTATCTGTATATGAACAGTGTTTTTCATCTGTAAACAATTTCACCTCTGTTGAGAACTGAAAGTTGTGTCAGTTGCCAATAGCTCCTATTTCAACGTGTTTTTAATTTGTAAGGGTTTTATTATAAACTTATTTTCATTTCACTTACTAATTATTGGTGTGCAGTAGAGTATCAATGTAAGAGGTAGACAGTTACAATCGAGAAAATCTCTCAATACTCTACTTCTGAATTTCAGTCAAATATTTGTTGGTAGGTCCATGACAGTGTTGAACTTAGGAACATGCTTTCGCATTTGAGAGAGGTTTAATGGTTCAGTATTTTTTATAATTTCAGAAATGCCCTAAAGCAAATCAAATCTGTGTGGCATTATTTGAAATTGAAATAAGATGATGTTCTAAACATCTATTGGAGAGTTCACTAAAAGCAAAAGCCATACTGGTGTAAAGAGGTAAAAGGGTCTCCCTGAAGTGGGAGTATTGAAATAGTGAATGACCACAGGTTTAAATTAATCATATTCTTTATTTTAATAACGAAGAAAAGTATTGGAATTTAGCGCTCTTCGTTTTACTCCAAAGATGTCGGTAGGACTGCTAGCTTCATCTTAGCATTTCTATCAGCTGCTGGTGGTTGTTCTGCCTGGCGAGGTCCAGTGGTGTTTTCCCCTGGATATTACTGGTCCTACGGTCAGCCCCAGCCTCAAGCAGTGCAGATGCCACCCCTGCGTGGCCCTGCAGAGCTGCATCGTGCAGCGGCGTGTCCCCCCACTGATCCCTGGCGTTGTGGTAGGGAGTGGCCGCCAACAGCAGCCGCACCACAGCCTCACGGCCATGGTACCCAGCCAGGTGGAGGGGCGTCCTCTGCTTGCTGTTCCTGGCATTAACCTCTGCCCCTGCTTTCAGCAGCAGCCGTGCCACAGCCTCGTGGCCATGAACTGCAGCCCTGTGCAGGGGCGTCTCCTGCCAGTTGCTGGTCCTGGCGTCCACGTCTGCTCCACCCTCCACCAGGCACCTCGCTGCCTTCACATGTCCCTTCTCTACTGCCCAGTGGAGGGTGGTCCACCTGCTCTCGCGGTCATCCCTCGCCCCGACGGTCGCACCAGCTGCCAGTAGATCCTGCAGCTCATTGACTGCATCCTCCTTCGCTGCCTGAATCAATCTCCTGTTCTTCTCCTTTTCCGGAATGTTCCTGTGCAAAAAGGGGAAATCGTCTCATTTTTTTCCAAGTACACACTTTTGATTAAAAGCACTGCAAAAGAACCTGACATGAGACCAGTTCCAAAAGTATATCTGTCTGACGACCATTGACTAATCTGCAGTTTTCTCCATTTATGTTACAAAACAGTGGGACAGCATAATCCCAAAGTCTTCATCAATTAAAAACTTCTACATTCCATCACTCCCGATATTTAGTCATCACATTCTGTCACATTAATTCCTAACATTGAGTGTTTTGAGCTCAGAATGCTGCTGTTATTGTCATTATCTTCCACAGAAACAGATGCCTTATGAAGAGTCCTCTATGTGCAGAAACCCGTTTTTAATACATCAAAACGTGGCACACGAAACTACTCATTTTATTTAGATACATATAATACTGAAAGGGCAGTGGAAGAGTCAATCCCAGAAAACTCGCCCTTCTAGGCCTCTGCCAAGTCGCCTTCAAAACTGGTTCAAATGGCTCTGAGTACTATGGGACTTAACTACTGAGGTCATCAGTCCCCTAGAACTTAGAACTATTTAAGCCTAACTAAGGACAGCACACACATCCATGCCTGAGGCAGGGCCGGTCGAAGTGGCCGTGCGGTTAAAGGCGCTGCAGTCTGGAACCGCAAGACCGCTACGGTCGCAGGTTCGAATCCTGCCTCGGGCATGGATGTTTGTGATGTCCTTAGGTTAGTTAGGTTTAACTAGTTCTAAGTTCTAGGGGACTAATGACCTAAGCGGTTGAGTCCCATAGTGCTCAGAGCCATTTGAACCATTTTTTGAACCTGAGGCAGGATTCGAACCTGCGAATGTAGCGTTCGCGCGGCTCTGGACTGTAGCACCTAGAACCGCTCGGCCACCCCGGCCGGCAAGTCGCTATCGGTCTGGTGGGAAGAGTAACGTGAGACGGCAGATAACGCGGCGAGAGAAACACACTAAGGTACAGAAAGTTCTCTTCCGTGGCTTGTCGCTTCTAAGTTTTATCTCTTCCAAGCAAGGGAGTAGTGTCTGTACAAAATTAAAAAAAGAAATAAAAAAGAGGGAAGCTGCTGATATTTTGTGATAGTTTGCCTATCCAATACTGCATGACTATCGATTGGAATAAGATCTAGAGAACAACATCAATTAATACAGCAGTGGGAAAACTACAGGCAACATCTAAAATTGCTTGAAAAAATATTTTATGCAACTTGGCAACAAAAGGATCAGAGCGGAAAAAAGTGAGCTCATGATAGAGCATTAGATGGAAGACCTACTAAATGGGATTTTGAACCTATTGGAAACGACTTTAGCAATAGTGCACAGCAAGACTTTGGGACCAGGACCGAGTAACATTGACTATTCATTGATCCAACATATGCTGGAGAAGGGACGATTTCATTTATTGAATAGCTTTGAGAACGGACCAACCAAATCTACAGCCCAGAAATGAAGACTTCTCGGATTTATAGCTGTTTTAGAGGGACTTATACGCAAAAGAATTGCAAGAAAAAAAATTTGTCACACTCCAGCAATGATGCTGTTGAAATACTACTATGCCAACATACCGAAATTATCTATTATACTGCATTATAGAAGCAACGCAGGAGATTTCCGCATAAAGAAGGCGACCATCATATTACAGCTTAAGGTGCACAATAGAATAAAGGCAAATGAAAATGTAGACAAGCTGCCCAGGAAAGCTCTTTACATCGCTGCAGCGAAACATGATGAAGTGCCACCCGACCATTATCTTCATGCCATAAAAACTACAATCAGGGCCTGATGGAATGAAAATCTCCAACGCTTTTATGACATCGGACGTAGACACTATACCCCAGTGGCAGCTAATCTCCCATCAAGCCCAAAGTACCAAAATCACAGGTACAACAGAAACTTTGCAGTGAGGTGACAAAAGTTGTGGGGTCCCCCCTAATACCGTGTCCTTTTGCCCCGCATAGTGCAGGGGCTCGGTGTGGCAAGGACTAAACATGTTGTTGGAAGGCTCTTGCGGAAATAATGAACCATGCTGCCTCCACAGCCGTCCGCAACCGCGAAAGTGTTGCCGGTGCAGGAATTTGTGTACGAGTATGTTCCATAAATTTTCGACGGGATTCACGTCGGGCGCTAGAATTCTCCAAATTATTCTTCAAACCTATCGCAAAAAATTGTAGCCCAGTGACATGGAGACCATATGAATCCATTCATGGACTTCATATTCCCAGAATACGATGGAATATGGGTGGATGACAATGAGCCATATAGCCGGGCATAATCATTTTCAGTCAATGATCGGTCCAGTAGGATTAGAGGACCGAGTGCATTCCATGTAAATATAGCTCAGACAATTGTGGTGCCTTCACCAGCATGCAGGTGCCTTGTTGGCAATTTGGGTCCATGGTTTCGTTATGCTTGCGCCACACACGAACCATACATTCAGCTGTTCACAATTGAAATCGGGACTCATCCGACCAGCCCGCCTGGGAGGGCGCTGCAGGCGGTGTTCTGCTGTTGGCAGAGGCACTCTGCCCGTTACCACCAAATTTCGCTGCACCGCCCTAATAGATACGTTCGTCGTACGTCCGGTATCTCTGAGCTTATTTCACGCAGTGTTGCTTGTCTGTTAACACTGACAACTGTACGCAAATGAGGCTGCTCTCGGTCTTTAAGCGAAGTCCGTCGGCCACTGCGTTGTCCGTAGTGAGAGGTAATGCCTGAAATGTTTCATTCTCCGCACACTCTTGACACTAGTGATCTCGGAATACTAAATTCCCTAACGAATTCCGAAAAGGAATGTCCCGTGCGTCTAGCTCCAAAGACCCTTCCGCATTCATTTAATTCGCGTCGTGCAGCCGTAATCACGTCGGAAACTTTTACACATGAATCACCTGAGTACAGATAACAAAAAATGGTTCAAATGGCTCTGAGCACTATGAAACTTAACTTCTGAGGAACTACTTAAACCTAACTAACCTAAGGACATCACACACACCCATGCCAGACGCAGGATTCGAACCTGCGACCGTAGTCACCTTAATTTATAGTAACATTGGCACGACTTTGCTTCAATCACGGGACATTCCACCAAATGTCTACTACCTGAGAATGATCAAATCTTCTTCATGTGAATGCGGAGGTAAAGAAAATATTAATCACATTTTCTCCGGGTGCCACAGACTCAATGCAGGATCTGCGAAACTATTACAGTACCTGATGTCCTCTGTAGATGCTTTGCCTACAAACATTAAGATCCTTCTAGCAAGAGAATGACAGAAGTGAACAGCTGTTGTACACGTTTGTAACAGCTGCTCAAATTGGAATACAGAAAAAGAGAAATTCTCACATTATAACACAGTAAATACGTTAATTTTCTTAGATCATTGGCTTAATTCCAGTTTAATAAGATGTAACAAATTATTGTTGTTCCTTCTCGTCTCAGGCTGGCTGTATGGGCCATGAATAAATCCAAACAAAATGTATCCCGCACTGTCCTGATCTGAAGTTGAAATCCACGGAGAGACGACGACGTTCTTTTTGCGAAACACTACTGACAAAATTAAGATAAGCGGAATTTGAAGCTGAATCCAGGATGATTCTGTTGACGCCAACGTGCATTTCGCGCAAGGATCACGAAGATAAGGTAAGAGAAATAAGTGCCCTTACAGAAGGCTATACACAATCGTTTTCCCTCCCTCCATTTGCTAATGCAAATGCAGCATACAGTAGCTTTCAGGGTCTGTATGAGGATGTAGGTATGGATGTACACTACTCTTCCACATTTTATTGTGATTCTTTCTAAATGTGGATTTTCCTGCTGTGTTTTGGGTTTTGTGTTTTACTTTCAGACACTAACCTGAGCCACGTGGAAACCATTTTGTTTAACGACTGTTAATATTCTGTTTCAAGCTACTGAATCTGTGACGCTTGTCGCTTAGTGTACTTCAGTGCTAGCGCCCTCTACCAGCTGTAGCTCTTGTTTTTATAAATATTGGTCGACCTCATGCTACTGTTAGCCTAGCTCATACACCTGCTTGTACAAATTCTGTCAGGCTCCACTCGTATGAGAATATTTCTAATGGTATGTTGTGGCTGTTGGTCATGTTATTCTTTTTACTTATCGTTCAGCCAAGTGAACCTATCATTGTTACATTTCTTTTGTATTTTGTAACTCGTTTGATGATAGCAGGACAAAATTAGTTATTGTGTGGGCAGTGCGTGGGTAAAAAGGGCGTTTAATAAACTGCCCAACATTATTTGATATTCGTTTACAGACTTTATGTCTTCAATGGATAACCATAAATTCTCGTGTCATAGAACATCTTTTCGAGCATTCTCTCAATTTTATACCCCCAACTAACTGAAATCACGCTTTCCAGATTGTGACAGTATCTAAGTTCTAATAGCATACTCCTTTCAGCTACGTTAGAAAATTTCGTGTTTATGGTAGTTCCATCAGTCGTCTAACATTCTGCGTGTTGTCTGTTTGTTCTAAGTCGTGTCTCCCTACCACTTTCGCGCAACGACGCTCTGAGCGTGTTTTTTAGGGAATTGACTAGTTTGAACCTGGGACCTGTTGCTGGTAAGGAGACGCCAGACCACACATGACATGTAGAGTTCAGAAGAGTTCAGTGAGACTAGCGATGATATAATCAAATACTTAATGATTTCAGCGTCTGCTCCACTGCACTCCCTCTAAAATACTCTTAATACTAACTAAGATTAGTGGAAGGGATTCAAGGCTTTGCTATTTTTAATTAGCTGGTGAACTAACGTCGCAAAAGCAGTTAAGTTTACCAATGGAAGTTTTACTCCACTCACAAAACATTGCTTATAAATTGCGCTATTGATGAAAGGAAATGTTTAATACAGGATGATAAAAACCAACTACTTTCATCAAAAATATGAACCAATATTCCCTGAATGGGTTTCCAAGTTCTACAATGAATCGAAGGATGACCTATGCCATATCACATCTATAATCTAGATTTAAATTAAGTTTCATAAAAGAGAAAACTACCAGAATGGTCTAAAGTGACCCTCAATTATCTTTAATTGCTTATTTAACTTGTCGTAGATTACAGTGGCTGATGTGGCTTCTCAATAATTATATAACAGAAAAATCATCACGTTTCAGATTTTAACTTCCATTACCAAATGTGAATACTATGATGTTTAATTGACGATCGACACGAGTATTACGTAAAAAGGGGATGTAACAGATGAGATTTCTGGAGTTTTGAGTGAAGCCTTATGCGCTATTATGCAGCATTGCGTGCGTTCATTACCTTGTCGTTGGTTAGGCAGCGTCAGGGGGCGGTGGGCCGCGCAGCTCCACACACCTCGCCGTCTCGGTAGCAACTCCCTAACTTCTCTTTACTACAATTTACTGAAGTGGGTTTGCTCACTCGTTGATCGTATTACTTTCGTTAATTTAATGTCAGGATTTATTCGGAGCTATGTGACATACTGCCGAATTTGCTATCATGTCAAGGTTTTCATGGAAGGTGTGGATTTGCCTGATCATGTCAGGGTTTTCATGGAAGGTGTTGGATTTACCTGACACCTTACAGTCGGGAATTCTTTTATAGTGAATTTTCACGCCTACCCATTTGATGTACGTCATTAAAATTTGATTTTTTTGCAGATCTCTCTTCTTTTTTGCAGCAAACGTATTTCATCGGTGTATTCCTTAGATATATCTAGATAGTGAAAGCCTGTAGACCTTGTAATGTCTCAAGATGTGTTTCCACGTCAGTAGCATGTAATGTTGCTGACAGTAGCCAGTCCCATCGAACAGAGCTTTTTAATTGTTAAGCTCTCCATTAACATTGATTCTGTATTCCGCATTCTACATTTCCCACCTGTGCGTTAAGTCCCATTCTGTTCACAGTTTTAATATAAAATTGTGTTTTAACTCAATCATACACGATGTCACGTCATGGATTGTGGGGAAACCGCATCAGAACAGAATCGAAGCGTATGAGATGTGTTACAGGCCACTATTGAAAATTATGTTAACTGATAAGGTAAGGGATGAGGAGGTTCTGCACAGAACCTGAGAGGAAAGGAATATATGAAAAGCACTGACAAGAAGAAGGGATGGGATGATAGGACATCTGTTAAGATATCAGGGAATAACTTCCGTGGTATTATAGGGAATGGTACAGGTTAAAAACTATAGAGGAAGACAGAGATGGGAATACATTCAGCAAATAGTTGAGGACGTAGGTTGCAAATACTACTACGAGATGAAAAGGTGGCACAAGAGAGGAATTCGAGGCGGGCCGCTGATGACTCAAAAACCACGATGTCAAAGTCACGAAATTTATGGTTAGTTGTGATTTGTAGATTGAGGTGGGAGGTAAAATATGCCTGTTTACTCTGCCAGTAGATCTGAAGTGCTCCTAACTGTAGTTGTTCTGAGTTGTGACATAGATTCTCTTCTGAAGTGATTTTAATCGGACTGGATGTCGACATTCAGCAATCTTACTGTGGTGATCCTCTTTTGTTCCTTGCGAGTAAATATTAGCTCGGCTAAAGTTTCATCATATGTACGTGTAAACTAACCGCCACTTGTCGCTCATGGCTACTCAAAAAATTCCACTGGTACTCTTACAATGCTGACGCCTTTATTTTTTAAGACGGCTGTCTCTTACAGTTCTTATCTGGTTATAGCGAATACTATGCTGCCGTTATTTCCCAGTTATTTGGCCTATAAAGGTGATGTGCAGATGTGCAAGTTGACTCCGGATTCACGTATATATTAGAATGTCTACAACTGTGTTACGTAGTAGCTTACTAAGTCTGGCATTGCCCGTTATCTATTCTGTTGGTGCCTGCTTTGCCCCTATATCCTCTGTGTGAATCTATTTTATTGGCACCCACCTACATAGGGGAAAACGATCATTAAAAATGAAATTAAAGAAATCAGAGATCACACGGAAAGATTTAAGTGTTCGTTTCTCCTACACAACGTTAGAGAGTGAAACGTTAGAGAAGTAGCTTGAAGGCGATTCGATGAATTCTCTGGCAGCCTCTTAATTGTGAATTGCAGAGTAATCGTGTAGGTGTAATGTGTAAAATCAATGTTTGATCTTCTTCTTAGTTCTCTCCAACATGTACGAGTACATGTCTCTCTTGTAAAATATAGTTGTGTTATTTAACCTAGCTATCTTGCTGGAAGAATAAACAGAACTGTACTCGACATACACTGCTGGCCACCGTAAATGCAACACCCTGAAGTAAGCATCCGAATCAAGTGAAATTTACACCATGAGTTTGCAGCGATGAGATATGCAACTGATTAGAATTTCAGCGCAGACGCACATCAGGCGCGCCTGTGGCGCCATCTCATAGCGCCATTTAAGGCTTGGCGATTTCGACGAGTGTACGTTCGGCACGTGTGTTTACCTTGTGGTTGTTTCACAAGACGATCAGTTATGCCTCGTAGACAACAGCGAACATCTTTTGATCAAGTATCCGAGTTCGACAGAGGAAGGATAGTGGCTTACCGAGATTGTGCATTATCATACAGAGAAATCGCTAGTCGTGTTGGACGAAACCAAACAACTGTAATGCGGATATGTGACTGTTGGATGCAGGAGGGTACGACGGACCGACGTGGTCGATCGAATTCACCTCGGTGCACCACTGCACGTGCTGATAGGCAAATTGTGCGCATGGCAGTGACGGATCGCTCAGTGACATCCCGAACCATAGCACAGCACATTGCGTCTGTAACGCATCATCCAGTGTCTGCGCGTACCATTCGACGCCGTTTACAGCAGAGTGGTCTGTCCGCAAGACGTCCATTGCTTCGTCTACGATTGACGCAGAACCACAGACGTCTCCGTCGCCAATGGTGTGATGACAGACGGATGTGGACGGCAGAATGGAATGACGTTGTCTTCACTGACGAGGCACGCTTCTGTCTGCAGCACCACGATGGTCGGATTCGAGTGTGGAGACACCGTGGAGAGAGGATGCTGGACAGCTGCATTATGCACCGCCACACTGGTCTTGCACCGGGTATTATGGTATGGGGCGGTATTGGATATTACTCTCGCACGCCTCTAGTACGCATTGCCGGTACTTTAAATAGCCGGCGCTACATATCCGAGGTGCTGGAGCTAGTTGTCCTTCCTTACCTTCAGGGCTCGGCCGCAGCCATATTTCAACAGGATAATGCGCGACCACACGTGGCACGCATTGTCCAAAGGTTCTTCGTCAATAACCAGATTGAACTGCTTCCCTGGCCGGCTCGCTCTCCGGGTCTTTCGCCGATAGAAAACATGTGGTCCATGGTTGCTCAACGAGTGACCCAGATTACATCCCCAGCTGCCACACCAGATGATCTTTGGCAACGTGTGGAAGCTGCTTGGGATGCTGTACCCCAGGAACACATCCAACGTCTCGTTGACTCAATGCCGAGACGTGTGGCAGCGGTGATCTCCAACAATGGCGGCTACTCTGGCTACTGATTCTGGCAGGAACCACATGTCACAGACGTCTGTAAACGTAATCATTTGATACTTGGTCAACATGTTATCTACAAAATAAATTTTGTTGTGCTACCTCTTGTCTTTCTTGGTGTTGCATTTACGGTGGCCAGCAGTGTACTTGGAGTGTACTCTTTTCAACTTGCGAGATGTGGCTGTTGCACACATCTCCACTCAACCACATCCACAACACCACTTCTCTGATTATCTCGAGCAGTCACTGAGCCATGGTAAAAAATGGCTGTTTTGAAGAGCGCCCCGCAGCACGTAGTGTGAAGCAGTCGCCCTCCGTTTCTGGCGGTGGCGCCGCTGTGGCAGTCGCAGCTTTGGTGTCGCCCTCTGGTGGGAAAGGGGAAAAGTTGCCTGTTCACGTGCATTTAATGGGCGCTAGGATCTCGCCAGTCGGTCAGTCTGGGTCAGTCTCTCGTCCCCAGCTTGCTAGTCTGTCTCTCGTCCGCATTTGTTAGGCAGTTAGTGTTTGTCTGTCGTTCGGATCAACTTTTAAAGCCGGCAATATGAGAATCTTTCCATTTCGCCAGTAAGAGAACTCAGAGAGTGGTCGCCCGGTCGGGGCTTAGTTCCTGCATCTGAGTCTGCGCATTAGGCCGCCAGTCTGCTCGAGTTTGCTCAGGCAATGGTCACTGGCAGTTGGATCGATCGGTTGATCGGTCGCGCACTGAGACACAAGATGACTTGTCTGTCTTGAGCGTCGGCGCACGTGAAGTCGCCACGTGAGTCCAGTGGGCCGCGGCGTATAGCGAGGGGCAGTGACTTTGCGGTCGAGACGAGAGCAACAGGGGTCAACCCACGTCATCGGTCTGGCCGGTGCGAGCTGCGACGCCGTGAGACGGGAGATCGGCGCGCCTTCCTGCGTCCGTTGAAGCGGCTGGTAGCGGACGGTTCGGGGAAGCGATTTGGGGGTGCTGCGCCAGGTCTTCTCGAGAAATCTCAGTTTATTAGATGTTAAATTCTACTTCTTTTCTTGGTGAGGTCACTAGCCGTTATGCTTTGGGGTCGTCCCACCATTCGTCTCCGTTTGCCCACCCGCAGGAAGGAGGTTGTTTATAAATTGGGTGGTCCGCTTTTCCTTTGTGGAGTAGGGGCGCGTTAGAGCAACCTGCGGTTCATGTTGTTCGGTAATCTCCCTATAAATCTACCGTACGTTAGTAGCTGCCTCTGTCATGTTTGTCGGATTTCGTGTGTTAACGAATTTGTTGCTTGGAGTGTAACGGCCTAATACCTGAAATACGTTTCGATCTATGGAAACTTTGATATTATTGCTCATGATCTTGAGAGGCGGTATCTGTGTATTGTAGAACATCTTAACTATTGTTTGGCCAACCTTGTAGAATTTTATATAAGATTGCATTTCATGGGCTTTTATTTAAATGATAATTTTAGTATATAAAGTTGCCACCCATTCACCGTAAGACTTTTCTTAGAAGTTAAAATCGAGTTGCACCTTCGGTGGCAAGGTTAATATTTTAATTGTTTGCGCTTTGTACCATTTCCATCCCTCCTACGGGGGTGCGTAGTTTGTGTGCTTATGTAAATTGTAAAACTCTTAGTTTAAAGTTATCTGGTGTGTTGCAAATTTGCACCAGTGTAGTCTTTCAGAGGTTGTAGTCAGCGACCGTAACTACGGCCATGTCAAAAGCGGGCGGCAAGGTTCTCTGCCCGAAAGCTCATACAGTCAAAACTTGTTTCTTTCTGCCTCTGAATAAATTGTAGCTTTGATATTTAGAGGGTGCTTTCTGGTTATAATTTTAAATCTGTTTCTTAAAAAATGCTTTTAGGCACTATTAAAGTGAAGAAAATTCCCATTTGTTAAAAGGAATTTCGTTACGATTTCGTCAGTTACTCCCTGGCAACTACTTCCCTGTTTACATAGTGTGATTAAATGTGTTAATGTTCTTGATGAATCGCTAGTAAATAAAATAAATTCATAAGAATATTCTTTGAAAATAAATCACTGTTCAGTCACCTTATCCATTACGCCTTCTGAGCACGCCTGCATATGTGACTCCTTTTCATTGAGCTTGATGTCTCCACGTTTGATTCTGAAACACTACCACCAGTGCTTCTTAGCTGCATCTCTCGTAGTAGGGTAGTCCACCATCCTCTACAGACTTCGTTCCCCCAGTTGTGTTACTGCCATGTACCCTGTGGTGAACTTCACAATCTAATGTATTTAAAACGAGTATGGGATTATCATGATGGTGCATAAGTTCATAGCGTTTTTGTTTTTCATGATGGTATTCCTGTTACTGTGGGTTTATCCATCGACTGTCATTTTTACTTCCTGTGGATACTTGAGCATACATACTGTGTGATTTGTAGATAGTACGTGGAGCTGTGGACGCCAGAAATGGAGAGCAAGAGAATAAATTTGAGTCCAAAAGAGGGTTGACAGCTGGGGTGACAGCTAGAAACTTTTGTACCGTGTGTGGGG
This sequence comes from Schistocerca americana, assembly GCF_021461395.2. Taxonomy (NCBI): domain Eukaryota; kingdom Metazoa; phylum Arthropoda; class Insecta; order Orthoptera; family Acrididae; genus Schistocerca; species Schistocerca americana. The sequence goes on from NC_060126.1 coordinate 34,785,457, forward strand.
ATAATGCCATTGGACAGTGCATGGCTCGAAAACAGTTTTCTGGTTTTAAAGGAGGGTCTACGCTCAAGTAGACCTCCATGTTTGATGAAGATCATTAAGCGCATTAATCTACAATGATCCACGTCAATTTACTCTAGAACTGGCAAATGTAATGAACTGTGACTATTACACAATCGTGCGACATGTGCATGCAAAAGGGAAGGTTCAAAAATCGGGTGTATGGGTACTGCGTGTTCTAAGGCAAAATCACAAAAGCCAGCGGCTTGACATATATGCATCTCTGCTTGCTAGTTACAGTGAATGAAACCTTCTGTCCTGAACTAAATATAATGCACACTGTGAACCCAGAGAGGGATGTGGAGAATCAATTTCATCCATGGCTAATCGCCACCTGAATTTATAGAAGGAATAAGTTCTCTCGATAACTGTTGCCTCTATGTTATAAAATATGCACTACAGTGCCATTCGATTTCCTCACACACAACTCCTCGTTGATGCCCCCACAAGTCGCACTGTGTAGTGGCGGAACTCACCGCAGGCAAGAGACGGCAGAGTCATCTGGCGGAGGAGCAGTGCGGCTGGCCGTGGACGGCGCAGCAGTGGCAGGGGTGTGACCGCGGTCTCCCTGCGGCCCACTGCCGGGGCGCGGACTGCCGTCTGCAGAGGCCGGCGCGCTGCAAAGACAGACAGGCAGGGTGTGGCAAACTCTGCCCACTTGGAGGCCAGGGGACAGCTTACTACATACATTGCTGCTGGGGGTTCGGTTTCACACGAAAAACAGAACACACACAGCCAATGACAGTAGTGGGTCTGCCTAGATGAAAAACTTACCCAGGATCTAATCTCATTACACACGCTTCTGTTGAGTTCCTCAGACCAGTAACTTACCATAACAAACGACAAAAGAAAGTACAAATGGAATGTAGATGCAACGACATCAGTTATACTAGAGTAATACGAGAACAGTTCGAAAACATGACAAGAATCACACGGAAACTGCAACAGCAATAACCTTTGAATGTGGTACTGTTGGTGCTCGAAGCTCATGTGTTAGGGACCAGGCTGTAGGAGTCTCACGTAATAGCCAGGGGGGCAGCACCTTTCGAACAGACTGACGAAGGAAGTTCAGGCAAGTAAAGTGCACAGAATTTGTGATGCAAAGAAGTTATTCAAATAACATTCTTAAACCTGCAGCACTTTAATTTTCATCACAGAAATTGAAACATGTCTCACTGCAAAATTTAATTCACATTGGCCATGGGGCCTCTCACGGAACAAGTGAACGTAAAATGTCATCTGAATAAAGTCGAATAATAGTGACAGGAAAACCTATAGACGATCTGTAAATTCATTCACGCCTGACAACTAATCAGATGTTGTGACTCCAATGAAATATAAAATTCCGTTTCACTACTGTACTCAGGGTAATCATATTTACTAGTTTGTGAATAGGAGATTTCCTTGGGAATAAAGGAGTCAATCTGAATGGAAATAATGAGCATGTGTCTACATATGGCAATGGACGAAGTCCACTTCTCTAAAGACTCATGAAATCGTGATTACAGATAAAAAGTTGTGAATGTCAGCTACGACTGGTGCCACAGAGCACAAGATACAGGTTAATGTCTGGTACCTGAGAGATAACCACTGAAGTTGCCATGTACTGGCGTGTGTGTGTATACAGGACCTTTATTTTATTTTCAAGACTACATATATCGAAAACGATGCATTGCACAAAGAAAAAATGTTATAGCTGAAAAGCCAATATTAAGAAAGGAGACATCTGTTTTTGCTACAACTGGCCACCTCCAAACCATCCCTCCAGCGTTGGTGGGGCCCACTTTCTCTTTTCAAATAGGAATCCACCATTTTTATTGCTTATTCGGATTCTGCGTCAAAACATTCATGTGGGTTACCAAACCATTGTTCCCCATTCGCGTAATAACACATATCAAGTGTGGCTGCTTTTTCACTCAAAAACCGACGTATTCGATGATATGTTTTTGTTTTGTAACGGTTGATGTTGATGTTAACACATTACTAGAGAGCTGCAAATGGAATTGTACAGTACGAATAATACGGCTAGACATTGATTCTATGGTAATATAGTTTTAAATTTCCTATTGGGTTGAGTAAATCGGAGAAAGACGAAGGTAATGAGAAGTAGTAGAAATGAGGACAGCGAGAAGCTTAACATCAGGATTGATGGTCACGAAGTCAATGAAGTTAAAGAATTCTGCTACCTAGGCAGTAAAATAACCAATGATGGACAGAGCAAGGAGGACATCAAAAGCAGACTCGCTGTGGCAAAAAAGGCATTTCTGGCCAAGAGAAGTCTACTAATATCAAATACCGCCCTTAATTTGAGGAAGAAATTTCTGAGGATGTACGTCTGGAGTACAGCATTGTATGGTAGTGAAACATGGACTGTGGGAAAACCGGAACAGAAGAGAATCGAAGCATTTGAGATGTGGTGCTATAGACGAATGTTGAAAATTAGGTGGACTGATAAGGTAAGGAATGAGGAGGCTCTACGCAGAATTGGAGAGGAAATGAATATGTGGAAAATACTGATAAGGAGAAGGGACAGGATGATAGGACATCTGCTAAGACATGAGGGAATGACTTCCATGGTACTAGAGGGAGCTGTAGAGGGCAAAAACTGTAGAGGAAGACAGAGATTGGAATACGTCAAGCAAATAATTGAGGACGTAGGTTGCAAGCGCTACTCTCAGATGAAGAGGTTAGCACAGGAAAGGAATTCGTGGCGGGCCGCATCAAACCAGTCAAAAAAAAAAAAAAAAAAAAAATTGGGTTGACTTTGGTGAGTCCCCACACTGAAATCCCGCTATTATGGTCAATCATTTCGGTTTGTGTTTTGATCCAACTGCCGTAACTCTCGCACTGAGTGCTACATGGCTGCCGTCACAATACAGACCACAGCTACTGTACTAAGGTAAAATGTCCAGAAGTGATAGTGGCAGGCGCACCTGCCACGGATACTCACCAAAATCGAGCACCCCAGTGGTGAGAGGCTAGGAGACTCACTGAGATGAAGCATTCTGATGGGAACACAAAACTAATACATCCTTGTCGTTGTCCCTGCATCAAGCTACATGGACGAGTAGTTTATAGCCAGACATAGACACGGCTAACCACATTGTGCCGTGAAGTCAAATTGTTAGCTCTAAAATAAATTTCGAAGATAAATATCGGACCTTTAAGGCACTAAGGTTTACATTTACAATGTAGAATCAAATGTGTCGGTTCTTAATTGCACATACTGGAACACTTCATATTCGACAATTACAACATCACTTACAGTGTGTGGGAAACAGTAGTTGGGTTACCCATAAGTATGTTTTGGCGCAGATTCCGAACATGCAATAAAAATGGGGAATTCGTGTTTCAAAATGCAAGTTTAGCTCATCCACGCATGAGGGTACACATATACACTCCTGGAAATTGAAATAAGAACACCGTGAATTCATTGTCCCAGGAAGGGGAAACTTTATTGACACATTCCTGGGGTCAGATACATCACATGATCACACTGACAGGACCACAGGCACATAGACACAGGCAACAGAGCATGCACAATGTCGGCACTAGTACAGTGTATATCCACCTTTCGCAGCAATGCAGGCTGCTATTCTCCCATGGAGACGATCGTAGAGGTGCTGGATGTAGTCCTGTGGAACGGCTTGCCATGCCATTTCCACCTGGCGCCTCAGTTGGACCAGCGTTCGTGCTGGACGTGCAGACCGCGTGAGACGACGCTTCATCCAGTCCCAAACATGCTCAATGGGGGACAGATCCGGAGATCTTGCTGGCCAGGGTAGTTGACTTACACCTTCTAGAGCACGTTGGGTGGCATGGGATACTTGCGGACGTGCATTGTCCTGTTGGAACAGCAAGTTCCCTTGCCGGTCTAGGAATGGTAGAACGATGGGTTCGATGACGGTTTGGATGTACCGTGCACTATTCAGTGTCCCCTCGACGATCACCAGTGGTGTACAGCCAGTGTAGGAGATCGTTCCCCACACCATGATGCCGGGTGTTGGCCCTGTGTGCCTCGGTCGTATGCAGTCCTGATTGTGGCGCTCACCTGCACGGCGCCAAACACGCATACGACCATCATTGGCACCAAGGCAGAAGCGACTCTCATCGCTGAAGACGACACCTCTATATTCGTCCCTCCATTCACGCCTGTCGCGACACCACTGGAGGCGGGTTGCACGATGTTGGGGGGTGAGCGGAAGACGGCCTAACGGTGTGCGGGACCGTAGCCCAGCTTCATGGAGACGGTTGCGAATGGTCCTCGCCGATACCCCAGGAGCAACAGTGTCCCTAATTTGCTGGGAAGTGGCGGTGCGGTCCCCTACGGCACTGCGTAGGATCCTACGGTCTTGGCGTGCATCCGTGCGTCGCTGCGGTCCGGTCCCAGGTCGACGGGCACGTGCACCTTCCGCCGACCACTGGCGACAACATCGATGTACTGTAGAGACCTCACGCCCCACGTGTTGAGTAATTCGGCGGTACGTCTACCCGGCATCCCGCATGCCCACTATACGCCCTCGCTCAAAGTCCGTCAACTGCACATACGGTTCACGTCCACGCTGTCGCGGCATGCTACCAGTGTTAAAGACTGCGATGGAGCTCCGTATGCCACGGCAAACTGGCTGACACTGACGGCGGCGGTGCACAAATGCTGCGCAGCTAGCGCCATTCAACGGCCAACACCGCGGTTCCTGGTGTGTCCGCTGTGCCGTGCGTGTGATCATTGCTTGTACAGCCCTCTCGCAGTGTCCGGAGCAAGTATGGTGGGTCTGACACACCCGTGTCAATGTGTTCTTTTTTCCATTTCCAAGAGTGTATAATGTTGTACCATACTATGTACAGAGATCAGTGTACTGGTTGTTTTCTCTACTTTGACTCGAACAGTCTTTGCGCAAACACGCTGCAAACCTTCGGACCTGACGTTCCCTGCGCTCTTGCACAGTCGTAAATACACCATTAAGTGGACTGTGCCTGTCAGTATAGACTGTCCATTTTGTGGCCAGCCGACCGCTGTGGCTGAGCGGTTCTAAGCGCTGCTGCTGCTGCTACGGTCTCACGTTCGAATCCTGCCTTGGGCAGGATGTGTGTGATATCCTTAGGTTAGTTAGGTTTAAGTAGTTCTAAGTTCTAGCGGACTGATGACCTCAGATGTTAAGTCCCATAGTGCTTAGGGACAACTGAACCATTTGTTTTGGTGGCCACATTTCCACAATCAGACACCCGATCTGTTGCTGCCCAGGGGAAAATAAGGATTAATGACTTGCTCCTGCCACATATATTTTGACGTACGAACCAACCTAAAAATATACTATTTCTAATAGATGTAATTATTAGTCTGTGAATGAAGCAAAGGTGATGTTTGTAATTTCTCTTTATCTGATCTAGAAACCTGGGCAATTAATTAACTATTGACACATCATGAAGACCACTGGAAACATGCACGTGTTAAGACTGGGAAGTTGTGTGGGAAACTGATGTTATCGTAAGCAAGTGTACAAATAAGACGCAGTGGTGCATAACACCAGATTCAATGAAGAAGGTATTGCTTATGAGCTTCAACATGGATCCTATTTCAGTTATCAAGAGTATTTACGAACTTTACTTTGAACAACACACATAGAATTAGATTTAAAGCTAATGAGTGTTAGAATATCTGGAAATGACAGCTGCAGTGGTAAACATTTCGTTTTTAAATTTATTTTCGTTAGGTGCTTTTGAGACTGAGATATTTCTCATTCAGTTGTCTTTTGTAAACCAGTTAGGCTGATTAGGCAACGTTATATGAAAGGTAAGAACTGCAGTTTACTATGCAGCTCATGAACTATGGCATAAATATTTAAACATATCTGAAAATAATTTTTTTTTAAATTACAAGGATCTAGGCTTGTTGGGAGTATTTACGCTGTGAGACGGTATGTAAAAGATAATATTGGAATTTGAACATTTCATCAATGTTGCATCTGTTTTGGAGATGGATCAGCTAGAATAAAAGATGACATAGGGAAGGTCCCAGCAGAAAGACATAGAGCAGAATTCTTCAAATAGCCTTAGCCTTTAGTAACACAATAGAGACATTCAACCAACACAGGGACAATCAAGGAGAGATTTGATGGCTGCTATTCAAAGAAGTAAGCAGAGCATTTTGATGAACAGAGCTTCCTTCCAGTTTGTGTAATGGAAGGGAGTGTACTTAGCTACTGCATGCATCCTGAGAAACAATTAAACAGAAACAGGTAGAAATGTGAATACCTGCCCTGATGCTGCGGTTTTGTTCTTAGGACTGGCTTGTTGTATCATGAGGTGGGCCAAGAATATATAGGGAGTAAGTAGCTACGCCATCCACCACATGTGCTTATGTTAACTTCTTTACTGGAGTCTTATTTTCGTGCTTTGACTCGGAACCACACACTTCTTAGGGCCTAGCATGCTTCTTAAAACTTAACTGCTTCAACTGGGGAAAGTAAGGGAATTTTTTTACGGAAAATATACTTTTACTACATATGTCTAGCAAGAAAGCAAATGAGAGATGCACAATATGCAAATGTGGGAATAGTGATTACCCTGTCCATTTAGTTTACTACACCTATCCCAGAGGTTAACATTTACTGTGTGGTAACATCAGAAATGAGAAATTACAAACACGTTGGCGGCGTCCTTGAGCTGTGCTGCAGCCAGCTACCGAGTACATAGTGCTGGTATTCGGTTAAAGACATGCTCCCCATCTTCACCCCTGTACATAACATGACGCCATCTGTATTATCTCCTTGTCGTCTGCAGCAGAGGAACCCAACAACAATAAACACTCATTTGCGTCAACAGGTTAACAGTGACCCTGTACAGGACACAGAACATGGTCTGCACACTTTCTTGACCAGGCTGCAAACTGTAAACATCACTGTGTCTGCCTCTGTCTTGAGCAGCACATACTTGTCTCCACAGTGGTTCCTGCTCTGTCCACAGTCAATGTACTTTTTGTTCAGAGGCTTTATGTCGGAATCTAAGTGACTGGTTGTTCCACACATAAAATTTAACAGAACTGATGATTGTACATAGATTCAAAGTAATTTATAAGGCTACGAAAAATTTCTCTCTTCCTTGAATTTCGTTAGCTAGTTTACCTGTTAATAAATGCAGTTCAGTTATAGTACTAAATGAAGTTGTTGCATGAATTTGAGGATAACATCAAGACATATCCGAAAATTGACATCATTTATCATGTACAGTGGTGGAAAAAAATTGGAGCACCAAGAAGAAGTTCTGCGACATAAAAGAAAGTTTGTAGGTGTGTTTCTACATCTGAAAGATTACACCTATTCAGATTTCGTACCAGTCGCATAAGAATTGCGCTACTATGAGGATGCAAATCATTCAAATATGTACTGTAGCGATCATGAGCGTTAGCTACCTTTGAGATGTTGATTGGGACAAAGATGACATTGTCGTACTGCATCTGCAGCAATAATTTGAGCAGCAGTTGCCACCACAGTGACGTAATGAAATGTTAGAAATCCTTTACATCAAGAACAGCTCCGATCCAGACACCATGCAGCATTCTTCCTACTGACCCCAAAAGACCGTCACTTGCGACTCCATTGGGGTGAAGCGAGAGATCATTAGAGAGCAGGTTGGAGGTCTGTCGTGTTTTCTGATGGAAGCTCCTTCTGCCTTGCTGCCAGTGGTGGCTGTATGTTGGTTAGGAGGAGGCCACTTGAGGACCTGAAGCCAAACTGTCTGCATGTTAGGAACATTGGACCATCAGCTGGTGTTATGACCTTGGGTGGAATTTCCTGTGAGAGCAGGAGCACTGTCGTCATTATCCAATGCACCCTGACTTTAAATGTGCGTCAGTCAGGTGATTCGACCTGTTGTGCTGCCATTCATAAACAACATTCCAGGTGTTTTCGTACAGGATAACTCTGGCCCACATAACCTGTTGTAATGCAACATGCTCTACCGACTATCGACATGTTGCCTTGATCTGCTCGATCGCCATGTCTGTCTCCAATCAGGTACATATGGGACATCATCGGATAGCAATTATAGCATCATCCACAAACAACACTAACTTACCCTGTATTGCGTCACCAGGAGCAACAGGCATGGAACTCCATCATGCAAATTGACATCCACTACCTGCACAAGACATTGCATTAACGTTTGCATGCTTGCTTTCAACATTCTGGTGGTCACTCTGCTTAGTAGTGTGGCAGGATATCACATTTGAAATGGCAAATCTGGAGTTTACATTAACCTGTGATGTTAATTACTTACCTATGTTACCTACACAAACGTGTTACCAAAATTTCATTGAACTGGATTAATTAGTCTTTGGTGTTGTCACTTTTTCTTGTCAGATGTCTCTCTGCTACACCAAGTATTGGCTTGTAAATACAAAAATAGAAATGTGGAACACAGACCTTGTCACATGCTTACCTGGCTGCTGCCAGAGGACTCGCGAGCAACTGACTCAGTCTGACCACGTCTTCAGGCTGAGTGCGCACCGCATCAGCCCAACCCTGCGTGGTCATAACCTGGGTGACGTTGGCCTTGATGAAGTTAACGGCGGCCTGCCTGAGGCTGGTGCAGGAGTGCCTGATCGCCAGAACAGCTGCAGCCGCCGCAGTCTCGACGGACAGCTGAGCGGCCACGAGCTGCTCGCACCGAGCCTTCAGGGCCGACACGCCGTATTTATCAGCGGCTGCCAGCAGGTGGGGGGCCAGGCTGGGCAGCTGAGGGGCCTGGAGGGTGTAGAGGTAGGCGACCAGCTGGCGCAGCACCGGGCCCTCCACGTCTGGGATTGCGACCTCACCGGTGTTGGCTTCCAGTGTGTCGTGGCGAAACATGCCGCCAAACACGGGACTTCTATCGGCCAACACGGCCCTGTGCGCCACAAGACGGGTGCCGCCCGCCACCAGTGTGACGACTGCGCCGTCCCCTGCGTCCAGAAGGGCGCCCAGGTCCACGGCTGTGGTCTCTATAACCTCCTGGGTGGGTTCCATTGTGGATGACTCTGGAACATGGCGTCACTCAGCAGCCCTTTCTCCCCACATGGCACTCTCTATGCCTGTATGAACCACAGGCTGAACTGTGTCAAGCAAAAGTGGGTAAATGATTTGACATCTTGAGACTAGGCCTTCATGTCATGAATAGGTCTCTCAACCCTCTGACTTCTGAAAATCGCGTGTATGGAGAACCAAATATAAATATCAGCCTTGCAAAAAAATAACTGCATATTGCAGAGTGGTAAATCTGTGATGGAACTAAAACTGAGTGTAACCTCAATTAGTTTACAAGAACAGATGCAGATACTGACTTAGACACTAACATGCAGCCCAAGTGAGTATGCAATTTACGTAAAGCGAATTGGGAACTTTTAAAGGCATAATTCAATATATAACAACTGCAACGATTTGGATCTGATGTTTAAGCCACAGACTACAAGTTTGTGCAAATATTACAGACGGTGCACCACAAGGCGATCCCAGTATTTGTTAGGTAGCCACAAGTTTTTGAAATTCCCTGATGTTTCACCCCACAGAAATGGACAACTCTGCAGGTGACAAGATACTATCATAGAACCTCACGTGATACAGAATGTCAAATAAGGTTAAGTTTCTATCGAACAGTCAAACAACAATATAAAGGAATTATTACACCAAACAAGAGCAGAAGAATGCCAGCAACATGCCAAGGACCAAATAGTAACAGACATATAGTGTTTCTCATACAGACTTAACAACAAACATAGTTCTATTACCCATTGTATTATCGACCTTGAGACGATCTAGAAGTATGATGACGACAGACCAAAAGACATTAGAACTCTACTGCCAGAAGACATGACAGTAACTTCGCTGAGAACTACTCCAGCAGCATATGAACGAGGTTTCGATTCCATTTGCCCAGAAGTACATGGGGCTAGACAATATTAAAGTTAAAAAAAAGAAAGCACGAGAGGTTGATATAATTATGGCGGAAGTGTTGCATCAGCTAGTGGACCAAATTTTCCCGTATCTAACAGTCATTCAACGAATTTCCTTTGTAGGTATGAGTAAGCAGCATCTGCTGATTCTCAAGTATCATTAGGGACAAGACAAAGATCCAACACAATATCAAGGAATTTTCCATAACGTGCATTACCAATCTGGGGACGGGGGAGGAAGGGTATACTTTGTGCTCACTCCAAAAAATTAAAATTGTATTAACAACGTACTTCTGAAAAGGTACTTATGCGTAATTGGAGTCCAGAACCTGAAATACCTTTCAAAATAATCTTAACAATATCAAAGCACTTCTGATAATGTATAGTACTGACTTCGTAACCAATACAAGAAATATAAGGAACGTAAATTTCTTTCAGTGTTGTTGACTTTTGCTATTTTCATAGAGGTGTGTAAGTATGGCACAGAACTTGGAAATACATTCTACGATTATCATTGGGGAAAGTGACATCTACTACTATGTCCTAAATTTGTGTGTTAACTGAACTGAAATGCTTAAAACAGAACCTGATAGAATTAATTAACAACAACAAATACTTTTTCGAAATTTTAAAATTTAAATAAACTGACTAGATTACGATATGTTGCTATAGATGGGGATGTAGTACTCCCACCCGCGAATACTTTGGTATTGTGATGGTTAAATATTACTGCACAATTCGTTTGGTAAATAGCCGAAGTACAGGCAAAAGTTCTGTGCTGCTGTCTGAGCCATCATAGACAGCTCCGCATTATGCTGTCAGGAAAAGGAAATACATCGAGGATGCGGCAATTCACGCAATGGATATTGTGAATACCTCGGACAATTAGGTTATAACCATACTGACTGATAAAGCTGGGGATATCGATAATTTATGGTTTCCTACCCATTCAAAAGACTGAAGTAGATTGGCTGTCTCAATAGTCTCTATATCATCCTAAGAGATCACTACACAGACAGGCACGTGAAACTGGAAACCCTCGAATGTAAATTGTGAAAAAGTCACTAAATGCTGCCCACAGGTTTATGTTTGTTGTCATTAACGAGCCAGCTTCAGATCATAACAAATACTAGAGGGTGCATCACCTATGCAGACGATCTACTAAATATAGTATCTGGCACAACAAGAGCTAAATTAAATTAGTAGAGAAGTTCTTGCAAGACTAAATAATTGGTGCATAGGATCTAAACTTACAGTAGCAGCGCACAAAACAGTTTATATATTAGTGAATATTATAAAGGCTATAAAAGCTAACAATCAGAATAAATGACCAACCAGCGAACAGAGAAGAATCAGAAACACACCTCTTTATAAATATCTGTGAGAACACCCAGTAGTCGTGTGTCAGAGCGGCATTAATATCCTCAACAAAATAACAATAAATGGGCAAAGAAACTTTCAACTGTGAATCTTCAGGTTTTGGCGGCGCAAAGACTGTCCCATTAAGTTTCGGGTGTGCAGCCGCAAGAATTCTCCTTCTTCTGGATGTATAACGTTCAGCCATCTTCAGAGTGAGCCGCAAGACTGCCGCTCCTCTTTTTTTTCCTTTATTGATTTTCAATTCCCCCCGAAGGGGGCGGCTGGCAGCAACTTAGTACGCTGCTCTACAGCCTCCGCTCCAGTGCTTGCTTCGTCCCTTTATACTCGTGTACCAAATGCAGCCACACATGCAAATGTGCCAGAGACGTTGGTCGGCGGCAGAGACGTGCACATCTATGACTCCGCAGTCGATCTGTGTTGGCATGTCGATATATCATTGTGAGCTGCACAGTGACGACGTCTTTGTGAGTTAATTACAGCAAGTGCCGGATTCTATGATTTATCAAGGTTGAAACCATTACATTCTTGGATGTTCTGGTTCGGGGCAGAGAGGATGGCACTTTGGGACATGAAGTGTATCGGAAGCCGACGCACATGGATTTGTATTTACGTGCAAATAGCTGCCACCATCCTGCCCAGACGATGGGTGTTCTCCGAACTTTTACCCACAGAGCGCATATTATTTCTGGCGAAAGCAGTCTGCAAGATGAACTTTCCTACTTGCAAAGAGTGAAGACAATGGGTACTCCCCACAGCAAATACAGAAGGCACTGAAAATGAAAGCGAAAGAGGTCACAAAGAAATCAGAAGAAGACGAAGAAACCTTTAAATCGATGGCCTTCCTACCATATGCGGGTAGCCTCTCATCAAAAATAGGACGGATTGTCAGCAGACACAAAGTAAAAGTGATTTTTTGTCCTCCACCCAAGACTGTGACACTCGTGGGCTCCGTCAAAGATGATTTGCTGCTTCGAAAATCTGGAGTTTACAAAATTCCATGTGAATGTGGCTTTCTTACATTGGGCAAACAACTCGTAATTTCCAAGAAAGATGTACAGAACACCGAAGGTACATACGACCTTTACAACCTAACAAGTCGGCAGTGGCAGAGCACTGTGTTGACACTTGTCACAGTATGTTGTATGAAAACGTCGAAATTTTGGCAACTACATCATCTTTTTGTGACTCAATAGTGAAGGAGGCAATTGAAATTCGCTTGATGATGAATTTGATTAATAGAGATAGTGGTTTCAAACTTGGTACATCATGGAATCCGGCACTTGCTGTAATAAACTCACAAAGACGTCGTCACAGTGCAGCTCACAATGATATACCGACATGCCAACACAGATCGACTGCTAAGTCATAGATGTAACTCGCTCATTGTGTACGTCTCTGCCGCCGACCAACGTCTCTGGCGCATCTGCATCTGTGGCCGCATGCGCAGTTGCGCGGTACACGAGTATAAAGGGACGAAGCGAGCAATGGAGCGGCAGACTTGCGGCTTACTCTGAAGATGGATGGACGTTATACAGCCGAAATATTGGAAGAAGAAGGAGAATTCTTGCGGCTGCACACCCGAAGCTTAATGGAACAAACTTTCAACTACCTCTGAATGCAAGATGATGATGTCACAGTGCAACGTTAATTGCTGTGGATTGAGCGACTCATATAGCCAGAATTTCCAGAATGTTGACCTAGTGTTAGGCGCCTGTAAGCAGGCAAATACTTCATACCGCTCTGTTCCAGAAACCTGCCTGCAGGCGTGTAGGACAACTTCACAGGCTTCCCAGCTGGGTTGGGGATTTTCTCTGCCCGGGGACTGGGTGTTTGTGTTGTCCTCATCATTTCATCATCATCATCATCATTCGTGACAGTGGCTTAATTGGATTGAGTAAAGAAATTGGACTGTGTGAAAAACTGGGACTTGTATGGGCGCTGATGACCTTACAGTTGAGCGCCCAACAAAACCAAACTTCATCATCAACTTCACAGGCTCTTTCTGTAGAGGTACACTATTCAAATTTTCAATGAAGATGCCCAAGTGCCACCGAATATGTTGATGAACTGAGGGGTGCTAGAGGGATCCTTTGCTTTTTAATCCACACTTATGTCAGACTCTCAGTCCTCTGAGATTACGCGACAAGAGGCCCCGGAACAGGAGGGCTTGAAGTGCACAATCACCCTTTGCTGCTTTATATCACTTTCAAGTTTCAGCAGATAATTTTGATTGTTCCCTAGTGCTTCCAACCTGTGCACGAGAGCAAAAATTGCGGTCGTGCTGCTCTTCAAAGTGGTTAGGTCAAGTACAATGGGGATACAGCACAACGATGTCCTTAGAAATGGGTTGAAACATCTGGGGGGTGTCAGTAGCGTGAAAAGTTGGCAAGAGTGTCGCCCTGTCGCTTACCTCACTGTAAACTGTCGTGTTCAACTGTGAAATGAGTCGAAGTCGACGACCAAACGAAAGAGGGTTTCATTGACACCCTTTGTCACCTGCTGAGGGCTTTAAGTGTTGATTCTGAGGTGCGATGTGTCTGAAATATTTTCCTCTGCTGTCCATAACATAACGACGTCATTTCAACGCAGGGTGTCGCAGTTATGACCGTCATCGCTGAGGCTTCAAAAGAAGGGGGTATGTCTCTTATACCAACCTGTGACACGTCCACCTCGGTGTTGGGCTTCCTTTTGGCAAATTTTTGTGCGGATGTGGTGCCATCAAATGCCATATGAACTTCAGAACCCTGGCCTTTCACTCACATGTGTCACACCCTGCTGATCGTAGCGTCTTCGAGCCCAAGTGTGACGTCCCACGGCGCCATGCTTCTGCACCACGGCAGAGGAAGGTTGCAGGCACCTTACAGTCAAACTTCTGCTTCGTCATAGGAGACAATTAATGGGCTCCGAAAAAGTGATCCTTCAACTGTATTGCACACTGTAGACTATTCCCACTTACGTAAGTTTTCTGTTAGCGAGTCTAGTTCTCGTTGAAGAAATTCTCAACTCCATACTCAGCATCGAAAATGTCTAAAGTAGATGGTCACAGTAGTAAATGTCTCTGAGCACTATGGCACTTAACATCCGAGGTCATAAGCCCCATATACTTAGAACTACTTAAACCTGATCAACCTAAGGACATCACACACACCCATACCCAAGGCAGGATTCGAACCTGGGACCGTAGCAGCTGCGCGGTTCCCGACTGAAGCGCCTAGAACCGATCGGCGGTAACGGCCGGCCGTCACAGTAGTACTTTAAATAAAATGTCAAATAGTTCATTTACTGCAATTACGTACATTGCTAGATTCAACACTGATAGTTGCTTAATTCTTTTTACAAGAAAATTAGCTCTGAGAAATCTAAGAAACAACAAATACTTGTGAATATTCCTGAGAAACTTCTGAAAGTGTGAGGAACGGAAATGAAATTCCAGTTCTACACAGTTATGTGTGACAGATATTAATATGAAAACATAACACAGATACTGAAATAAACCTTGCATTGCCAGTCCTTAAAGCAAAGATTATGTTACAAATATAAAATTACAGATAATTTAGCCTCGCTGCGAATGTATCATAAAATAATGACCTACAAAGTCTTCAAACGGTTGCGCCACTTTCTCAGAATAAAAATTTGGCTTTCAGAAAGCCGAGGAATCAGGGAAGGAATTTTAGGTTTAAAATTAGTTGTGAAATTATTTTCCATAAATTAAGCTATAACATCCATAGCTTTTGTAGATATACGGAAAGTGTTTGTGTTTTATTCCAAGTTTCTTCAGATCTTAAAACATTGTTTCACCATTTATCATTATCAGATAACTCCAGAACGTGCAGTTTAGTGTTCTTTATCGCGTCCCACCTTGCCTTCTGCTTTAATTCTCTCTCTCCTACTATATCATTATCAGTAATTAAAATTTCTTCACCTTTTCTATGTGAGTTATCAGCCTTTCTGACTGGTTTATCGCAGCCCGCCACGGATTATTGTCCTGTGTCAACCTTTTCATCTCACGGTAGCTTTTGCAAACTACATTCTCAATTATTTGCTGGGTGTATTCCAGTCTCTATCTTCCTCTACACTTTTTGCCCTATATAGTTCCATCTAGTATCATGGAAGTTGTTCCCTCAACAGATGTCTTATCTACATGCCACTACTTCTTTCCATATTTTCCTTTCCTCGCTAATTCTGAGGAGAACCTTCTCATTCCTTAACTTACTAGTCCACCTAATTTGCGACATTCTTCTGCATCAGCTCATCTGAAACGTTTTGATTATCTTCTATTCCGGTTTTCCGCAGTCTCACTGCCATAGATTGCTAATCTCCAAACACAAGTTCTCGGAAATTTCTTCCTCAAGTTAAGGCCTATGTTTGGTACTAGTACATTTCTCTTGGCTGGAAATACCCTTTTTGCCAGTGTTAGTCAGCTTTTTATGTCCTCCTTACTGCGTCCGTTATGGGTTATTTTGTTGCTTAGTTAGCAGAATTCCCTGACTTCGTATACTTTGTGAGCCCCAGTTCTGATTTTAATTTTCTCGCTTTTCTCGTTTCTGCTACTACTCATTATTTTCATTTCTTTCGATTTACTTTCAATCCATATTCTGTACCCATCAGACTGTACATTCCATTCAACAGATCTCGTAATTCTTCTGCACATGTGCGACATTAACCTCTCACAGCCGTAACGACTTTTACATGCTCTGTGCGGTATCGTATTTTAATTTAGTGTGGTACGACAGTACCTGCTTCAAATGCATAACAAAATGTCATGTATAATATTGATGCCTACAGTTATATCAAGGCTTACTCACTAAGGAAGGGTGTCTGGTCTTTTTTTTTTCTTTACAAAACGGATGCGCAGATCTCTCTAGTAGATGGGTGCATTTTAGCAGTTTGCTAATCTACTCATGCTTTAAAATGGAACAGATTTTATTTCTTGTGGTAAATATTGAAAACAAAACAGATAACTGAATTGTTATCACGTAAGACACTTTTGGAAGTTCGAAAAAATTCTAATCCTCACACACAAATAACAAATAATGTCATAAAATCGGAGGACTCGTGATCATGACTCGCTCATACACACAGCAAGATTCCAGTTTAAAAGAAAATCGTCGGAGTCACTTCATCCTTGCTCGTAAATTCTCATATCAGCCTGCTGGTGTGGTGCAGGGCACGTTAAGAGAAACATACACTCATTTTGTAAATAGCTAAGTTACGCCGTGGCAGGAAACCACGAACGAACCAGTTTCCTTTTGTCTTAGCATTAGATCACGTATTCTTAAATACAAAGTGGTTTAACTTGCAACTAAAGAGAATTTATATCTTCATTATCTCGCCTGTTTTGCATTATCACGACGAATATTACCGCAATGCAAGAATAAGTCCTTTGACTGGTTGTCGGAACGTGTGAATACACGGGAGGTAAGAACGACTCTCTATTAGCACAGGACCAAAGGGCTTAACGCCAAGCAGCATCTGTTTACAGCTGTTCCGTCACACACATATTACGTATAAAAAAGTATGCATATCATTCGGGAATAGTAGCTATTATATCTGATTATAACCATGAAGTGAATTATAATTTCCTACATGGGAGCATAGTTACATTACTGAGAAGTCTAATTATGTTTCACTTTTTGATTTCTATGCATGCTTCTACGATTAATGTTTCCACATAGGATTATGGTTACACCAAGACTTGTCTCGGAATAAAGTGAAGTATAAATGTCTGTTGCCAATTAGCTGTTACGTTAGTTCTGTAGTGTAAGTTGTTCTGGCACCCGTCCTCTTTGAACAATGTGCGTAACACACAGTATAACGTATGACATTCGAAATTTGGGCTCTGTGTAACTAATAGAAGATTGTCGACAAACTGTTCTACCCTTAATCTTATAGACGACAAGAATGCTAATGGCTCTGCTGCTAAAGCGAAGCAAAATTTTTAATGAGAGAGTATAGAAATTAGACACCAAATCGAGAGGTTTTATGTTTCTTATTGTCTACCGTAGACTTGACCTAGTTTGTTACGTTGACACTTAAGCAGAGATATTTCTTTTTCATCTTCGAAGTGTGAGACAAGTTTTTGATTCCAAACGTAATACAAACTGTAACGAAGCAAGGCAATCCGTGTTATCATAGGTGCAGTTGGTTTTTTCTTTAGTTAGAGCGGAACTGAAACACCTGTATCCGATAGCGCCTGTGGCAGTGAATCGAACTGCCAGTAGAATGCTACGAATATTTATTATCCCTATAAATGTAAATAAATTACATTAGTATTTTTGTTATTGCTAAAATTATAGCATCCAAATTTCATTTCGTTATTTATCACAGTTTCTAAGATTTTACTAAAAATTACAAAAAACTCTGGTATTTCAAAGCCGTTCTAGTAATGGAACTACACTCATGCTCAGAAATGAAGGATGATGCTGATACATGGTGAAACAACGCTCTGGTGGGCAGTTTGCGGGTTTAAATCACCCTGGGGTATGACCATGCGGTGCAGTTGACCTGCGGTCGTCGCACGGTGGCGCTGGCAGCAGTCCACATACGCAGAGGTGTGTTGGTGCAAGTCAGACTAAAGTGCAGCGAGTAAGTTAGCAGACGTTTTCAGACGTGCTAATGGTGACTGTGTGTTGAAAATGGCTCAAAGAACACATATTGATGACGTTGTGATGGGTAGAATACTAGGGCGACTGGAGGCTGGTCAAACACAGCAGGTCGTAGCATGGGCCCTCCATGTGCTACAAAGTGTAATCTCAAGATTATGGCAACGATTCCCCTGGTCACAGGAGAGCCCGTAAAGTACATGGTCATTGGAACAGTGGTCCCAGGCTATGTTCACGGATGAGTCCAGGTATAGTCTGAACAGTGATTCTCGCCGGGTTTTCATCTGGCGTGAACCAGGAACCAGATACCAACCCCTTAATGTCCTTGAAAGGGACCTGTATGGAGGTCGTGGTTAGATGGTGTGGGGTGGGATTATGATTGGTGCACGTGTACCCCTGCATGTCTTTGACAGAGGAACTGTAACAGGTCAGGTGTATCGGGACGTCATTTTCCACCAGTATAGCCTCATTTTCAGGGGTGCAGTGGGTCCCACCTTCCTCCTGATGGATGATAACGCACGGCCCCACCGAGCTGCCATCGTGAAGGAGTACCTTCAAACAGAAGATATCTGCCGTTTTCAGACCTAAACGCTATCGAGCACATCTGGGATGCTCTCGGTCGAGTATCGCTGCACGTCTTCAAACCCGTACGACACTTCAGGAGCTGCGACAGGCACTGGTGCAACAATGGGAGGCTGTACCCCAGCAACAGTGGTGCCACGTTGTGTGGCACCACATTCTGCAATTATTCTTAATTTATGAGCATGAGTGTAGATTAACTTCCAACATCATATGAAACTATTATAAGAAGTTCAACCCCTAACAATCAGTCAACTAGATACTTTTGACATAGTATTGGAATCTTTTAAAATTAATATTTAGTTATATTTTGTTATGTGAGTATGTGGGACTGATTGAGAGTGAGTGAGGAACATGTGAAGATTCAAAACGTTTTATTTTGTAGAGATCTATGTGAAATCCAGACCACAAGAAAAATTTCTGGGAAGAATCACAATTCATGTGACATACGTCTGAGTGAGCATGCTTTTGTAAAAGGCAGCCAGAAAAAAATTAGGAACGGAATAAGTTTGTGTTATTTTGGTTTATAATTAAATCTAATGCGATAAATTGAAATTTTGCTTACGTAAAATTACTTTCTAAACTGTGATTGGATAAGAGAGGATTTTGCCGCGAGAATCATTTAGAAAGAGTG
The DNA here is from genome assembly GCF_021461395.2 of Schistocerca americana. Classification (NCBI taxonomy): domain Eukaryota; kingdom Metazoa; phylum Arthropoda; class Insecta; order Orthoptera; family Acrididae; genus Schistocerca; species Schistocerca americana. The sequence goes on from NC_060126.1 coordinate 34,804,634, forward strand.
TTGTGGATGGTCATTCAGAACATCAGCAATTCAGAACTGAGAGCTTCCTTCGCGGAGGGAGCTGTGTGCTACCTGTAAAATGGTACTGCCTAGGTGAGTCGCTTCCGCACCATTGTACCAAACACATTGTGTTAGGTCGCTCTTCGCAAACAGTATGTAAAATGAAGAGTTAGACACGTAAATTGGGTTCAGCTATTGCTGACAGAAAGTGACTTGATTGGGAGGTATTTTAGTGAACTTTTGGTAATTTTATGCGCTTCCGTGTGAAAGATAACAGCGTGTGAAATATTCCTGTCAAACATACAAAATCCACTGAATCAACCGAACGTTTAACAGTGGCAAAGTTGTGGGTCAGTGAGTGTTTCGATAGTGAATTTTCGGGTAGAACTAGAAAAATTCTGGTCGCTTTCGTATGACTATGTTTATCACATCTTTACCACTGTAAACTTGCAGAGACAAAATAAGTGCACACGTAAATACGGACATGATAGCCATTTCAGAGTCTTAGTGGCAATAAATAGTCAATAGAGCTTGAAACATTTTGTTATATTAAGGTAAAACGCGGACGCTCAGTATTTACATGAACTTTCAGGAAATTATTTTTAACTAGTGTTTTGAGGGGTGTGTCTAGTGACTATTGGGTGGTAATTTCTTTAACGCTGCTTTGCACCGCCTAGACAGTGCTTGCTGAGACGACTGAAGGAAGAACGAGATAGCTATAACAATAATAACAATAAGAAGGAAAACCAAACCCCGCCCCACCGCAAAACGTAACACCATGGGTGCCGGACAGGTCCAAGGCAGGTGGCAGCTATTGCCTGTACTTCACTTTGGACTGTGTTACTTTGATAACTGCAACGGTACAACGTACAGACTAAATCGAATCCTGAAGTTGGAAGAGGAATTATCGAAGTACAGCGAGGCACTTGCTCAGTACACGAAGAAAGCGTTATTAGAGTGAACAGGACTAACCGTAGAGTGAGGGAGGGGTGTCTGCAGGCAAGTGATGCTCGTCGCCGCAGCCAACCCACGGGGCCTCCCGGCAGCTGCTGGAGTAGCAATGTGCTCAGCGACACAGCCCACCCTTCCTTATACGCCTGCAGGCAACTGCGTGACGTCACCGTCTCTTACACGTGACCCACGCGTCGCCTTAATGATGTGGCGCATATCAGCGCGTGGTTATCTCGAGCGTCTGTCACCAGGTGTGACAACCTCAACTTTAGTAGGCTTATACAATCTGTCTACTTCCACATTGGTTTCTCTGAAGGCAAAAGGTCAAAGCCCACTGTGTTGCAGATTAAAACTTGACGCTGTGTGGCAGAAAATATTGTCCCAATCTCAGTTTGAACAACATAAAGCTTTTAATTTCTTTCTCTTCTGTCACTGTCCGCAGAATGAGTGTGGTTGTATGTCGTATGTTCGGTGTTCGCTTTTGTTTGGCTCGAGTGAATACTCATATGTCAGAACTTATGGACTGAGAAACGCACTTGTTCATTTCCATATCGTAAAACGCATATCTTCTACTGAAAGGGCTTTCTTTCCCATAATTTTAGATGAGATAATACGGAGCAAAATATGAAAAAATTGGCTGTGAAATGCATACTTTAAGAGCATCTACGGTAGAAGAGATACGACTCAGATTATCGAAGATCAATAAGTGCTCATAGCTATGCAGGTATTCATTCTGGAGCCAATGTTTACTAGACTTTTGTTGTTGTTTTGGTCTTTAGAATCAAGTCTGAAAGATTCCTATTCTACCACCTTCGCACCAGAAGTTCTGGTACATGTATTCCACTGACAGGGCGTGAGGCTAGGTCAGTCTCGCGTCACCAGTTGCTGGTCAGTCGCTCGTTTGCGTTTGAGCGGCAGTTAGTGTTTGTCTGTCGTTGGAGTGCTAGTATGTCTTTCGTTAGAATCAGACCTTGAAATCAGAAAATGAGAGTCTTGTCACTCCGCCAGTAACAGAACTCAGCTAGTGGTGCCCGGTCGGGGCTGAGTTCCTGCATCTGTCGGCGCGTTAGGCCGCCAGTCTGCTCGAGTTGCTCGGGCAACGGTCATTGGCGGTTGGATTGGTCGGTAGGTTGGTCGCGCACTGAGACACGAGATGACTTGTCCGCCTTGACCGTCGGCGCATATGAGGTCCCCACGTGAGTCCAGTGGGCAGCGTCGTATATAAACGGGTAGTGGTTTCGCGGTTCACAAGAGAGCATCAGGAGCGAAACCACGACATCGGGCTGGCCGGGGCGAGCTGCGACGCCGTGAGACGGGAGATCGGCGCGCCTTCCTGCGTCCGTTGAAGCGGCTGGCAGCGGACGGCTCGGGAGAGCGTTGGGGGTGCTGCGCCAGGTCTTCGCCCGAAATCGCAGTTTATTAGAAGTGATTGGAGATATGTTGTTTCATTTACTTGTTAAATTCTACTTATTTTCTTGGTGAGGTCACCAGCCGCTTTGTTTTCGGGTCGTCCCACCATTCTTCGTTTGCCCATCCGCGGGAAGGTGGTTGTTGTGAACTGGGTGGTCCGCTTTTCCGTGCTGGAATTGGAGAGGTTTAAAGCAATCTGCGGTTCGGGTTGTTAAGTATAGTAACCCCCCCCCCCCCCCCCCTTTAAATCTGCCTTTGTCATGGTTGTCGGATTCGGTGTTGACGAATTTATTGCTTAAAGACCGAATTGTTGAAATATGTTTCTATCTTGCTTATCATCTTGCGAAGTGGTATATGTGTAATGAAGAGCATGTTGTACATTTTATGTAAGTCTTCATAGTTATTTTAGGTTATAAGCTTGCCACCCTTAAACCGTAAGATATCTTAAAAAAAAATTGCACTTCCGGTGGCAAATAATTTGAGGGTTGTACCATTTCCATTCCTCTTACGGCGTGCATAGTTTACATGTTTGTGTGAGTTGTTAAAAATTTTTTGTTTAAAGTAATCTGGTGTGTTGCAGATTTGCACCAGTGTACTCTTTCAGAGGTTGTTGTGAGCGGTCATGACTACGGCCGTGTTGAAATGGAGCAGGCAAGCTTCTCAGCCCGAAGGCTGCCTCTAAATAAAACTGTAATTTGATATTTCGAGGTTGCTTTTCTGCTTATAATTTTAAATCTGTTTTGAAAAGGCTTTTAGGAATAAAATTCACATTTGTTAAATTGTGACTTGATATTTCAAGTGAGCTTTTCTGCTTATAAATTTAAATCTGTTTTGAAAAAGCTTTTAGGAAAAATTCACATTTGTTAAAAGTAATTTTCTATCAGTTACTTCCTGGCAACTACTTCCACCCTCACCTAGTGTGTTAAATATGTCAATGTTCTTGATGAATCACCAGTAAATAAAGTAAATTCTAAAAAACAATTTTTTTGGAAGTAAATTCACGGTTCATTACTGAGAGGGAAAAATTTTCGCTTACAACTTGCGGCTCCTATATTTCCGGAATGCGGTCCGTTATCTCTGTTCTGGATGCCTGCTCCAGAGTTTGGGGCAACAGAAACCAGCCCAAACAGTGGCTGCTGCAGGGGTTCAGGGGCGCATAGTCGGGATCCTAACAGCTTGCTGCAGCTCATTCAAAACTGTATGACGAATGACTGATGAATTTAGGCTGGCGAAGTATGGAAGAAACAAGATGATGTTCTTGCAAAAGATAGTTATTTATATTTTATTATCAATTGAAGATAAAGTCAGAAAATGAGTCCGTTATCATATTTTTGGCACTTTATTTTAGAGGTCCGTCTTGATCACACAAATTTTTACACTTCACTATTACCGGTTTCGACTATTGCCATCTTCAGATCTGTTAGAAACAAAAACAGCGTGTAACCAACTAAGTTGAGTTTGCTGACGCTAAATCTATAAAAGTCCTGATGCTACATAAGAAGGACAAGAAGTGTTTACTTGATTATCAGCCATGTCTACCAGCCATACATATAAAACATTGTGATGTAGTATCAACATCAAACTAAACATGTAGGTACATAGTAAGTGATGGCGATGAGCAGAATGCGTCTGGTATTTGTACAAGGAAAATGACCAGCAGAGGGCACTATAGTTAGTATACATTATTAACCAGTATCGCAAATGTAATGGTTAAAATGTGATATGCGCAGTCAGTAATTGAAATTACTTCACATGGCAAAAGGAGCGTCTGACAGTAAAACTATGTCTTCAATTGATAAGTTAGTGCCAAGTCAGGCCAAGAAGGAGGTAAAACTGTTCCAATTACAAATTGAACCAGGAATGCAACAAAAAACTAAGAGCAGCATATACTTATAAAAATCATCCAATGCCAAGAATACTTACAAATTTGCGTATGAGATTAAGGATGTACCAATCCGAGCTGGAGCTACATTGGCTTCTTTTGACATTGTTAACGTGTATACCAACGTCCAGGTAAACGATACGTTGGAAGTTATAAGCAAGAACTTGCTAACGTATAAGAAGCTTAGTCAGGGCGAAGCAGTAGAAAAATGGGTTCAAATGGCTCTGAGCACTATGGGACTCAACTGCTGAGGTCATTAGTCCCCTAGAACTTAGAACTAGTTAAACCTAACTAACCTAAGGACATCACAAACATCCATGCCCGAGGCAGGATTCGAACCTGCAACCGTAGCGGTCTTGCGGTTCCAGACTGCACCGCCTTTAACTGCACGGCCACTTCGGCCGGCGAAGCAGTAGAACTTTCGGACATTTTATAACTTGAGTTGTCTTTTAATTCTTTTAAGTCTAACGATAAGATTTTTTATCAGAAGGACGGACTCGCAATGGCCAACAGCTAGTCTTGTACTTTAGCTGAGACATTTGTAAATGAGCTAGAAAATAAGTTTCCTGAACAAAATCCTGACATCTGCGGAAAAACTGTCTATTGGAGACGTTATGTAGACATCATACTACTGTATAAAGGTGACGAAAGTGAAATACGCGAGGTACCAGAAAGAACGGGTGGAATGCACGAAAAAATTAAATTCACAGTGGAACTGGAAGAAGGAAGTATTAGTTTTTTGGATCTTAGGTTAACTAAAAGGGATGGACGGCATTAAATTAGCATATTTAGGAAGATGACGGCCACTGACACGAGTATAAATACGAACTCCTGTCACCCTAAGAAGCATAAATAGGCATACGTCTGAGGTATAATCAACAGCATGCTAAAACTGACAGTGACCCCTAACGACGAGGTGGAAGAATTAAAAGTGATTAGACAAGTAGCCAAGGCAAACGGATATAAGGATCATGATGTAATGAAACTTTATAAAGAACTAAAGTCAAAAATATGTGACAAGAAGAAGACAATAGAACCAGAGGGCAAGAAGTTTGTTGCTGTGTCGTACAATGGCGCATTTTCCAACAGAATTGCGCAGGCATTTAGAAAAATGAAAATAAAAATTGGATTTCAAATGAAAAGTACGCCTCAAAGGTGACAACAACAGCGCCGAGAGATTCTAGGAGCTTCAGTCCGGAACAGTGCGACTGCTACGGTCGCAGGTTCGGATCCTGCGTCGAGCATGGATGTGTGTGGTGTCCTTAGGTTAGTTTGGTTTAAGTAGTTCTAAGTTCTAGGGGACTGATCACCTCAGATGTTAAGTCCCGTAGTGCTCAGAGCCATTTGATCCATTTTGACAACAACAGGAAGAAATATATGGAATCTGGTGTCCATAAGATCAACTGCCAAGACTGTGGTAGGTTTTATATCGGTGAGACAGGAACGAATTTCAAGACTCGTTTTAGAGAGCGTACGTGTAGCCAAAATAAGAGCGCTTTCGGTACGCATTTAGACAGAGACAAACATTCGGTAGGAAACACAGAATAATATGAAAGAGTTGCATAGGGCGCCCAAGGGACGTACTCGAGGAACTGGAGATTTATGTGCACAGGAAACGGCAAACGGAATTACTCCTGAATGATGAGAATCAGTTTAACCCGAATGCTTATTTTGATGGATTCAGAAAGCTACTGGTTAGAGCAGCGTAGAGCACCGCAGGGGATTGGCGTGCGGTCGTGTGCTCCGGCCGCTGGCGATGAGACTGTGCCTTCCTCCGCAAGTTCCGCCGCAGAAAAACAAGGAAGTCCTACAGAGAAGCCACGACGTGCCGCCACTGAGACCAAACTCCGGATGTGTTATCGACTAACGATTTTTCAATTTTTTTTAGTAATAGCCACAGCTTCGTTAATTACCTTACAATTACGTTTACGGTAATTGATCTGTCAGACTGTAAGATTTTATTTTATATATTTTTAATCTTATGCTTTCTGCACTGGCTTTTATACAATTGTATGTTTTACCTTGTCAGGCTAGGAGCTTCACATTACTAGTATTTGCACTTTTCATGTGGAGTTTAACTATGCACCCAATTCCTCGGATAGTGAGTCAGTACATATTTTATTGTCAGACGCTCGTTTTCCCATGTGAAGTAAGTTTTATTCATGACTACGCATACCACAGTTTAACCATTACATTCGCGATACTGGTTAATCATGTACCATATCCGTAGTACCCTCTGCTGGTCTCAGTTTCTTTGTATATGTACCAGACGCATTCTGCTCATCGCCAACACTTACTACGTACCTACATGTTTAGTTTGATGTTGATACTACATCACAATATTTTATGGTAGGTATGACTGGTAGACATGGCTGTTAATCAAGTAAACACTTCCTGTCCTTCTTATGTAGCACCAGGACGTTTATAGATTTAGCGTTAGCAACCTGAACTTAGTTGTTACACACTGTTTTTGTTTCTAACAGATCTGAAGATGCCAGTAGCCGAAACCGGTAAAAATGGTTCAAATGGCTCTGAGCACTATGCGACGTAACTTCTGAGGTCATCAGTCGCCTAGAACGTAAAACTAATTAAAGCTAACTAACCTAAGGACATCACACACATCCACGCGCGAGGCAGGATTCGAACCTGCGACCGTAACGGACGCTCGGCTCCAGACTGTAGCGCCTAGAACCGCACGGCCGCTCCGGCCGGCAAACCGGTAAAATTGAAGTGTAAAAATTTGTGTGATCAAGATGTACCTATAAAATGAAGTGCCAAAAGTATGATAATGGCCTCATTTTCTGAGTTTATCTCCTCAATTGGTAATGAAATACAAATGACTATCTTTTTCAAGAACATCACCTTGTTCCTTCCATACCACGCCAGCCTAAATTCGTCAGTCATTTGCGATACAGTTTTGAATGAGCTGCAGCAAGCTATTAGGACCACAACTGTGCGCCCCTGAACCCCTGCAGCAGCCACTGTTGGGGCTGGTTTGTGTGCCCCCCAAACCCTGGAGCAGGCCTCCAGAACAGGGCGCCCCTTTACTCCTGCAGTGCCCATTGTCAGGCCTGCTTTGTGTCGGCCCCATCATTATGATATAACTGGTTCATAATTTCGAAAATTCTCTAGGTTATGCACATGTCTAAGAAGATAGCTAGTGTGACTTTCTCGTAACAGCCACGCCACAGTACGTAAAGTACCAAATTAATTTTCGTACTGTAAGAATATCTACTGTATCTGTTAATCTGTGTCTGCTATTTGCAACATATCTTTGCGGCATATCTTTTCATTCGAGTGATATGTCGAGAATGCAGTCCGAGCCTCAGGCAGGGACTTCTTTTCGTCGACGAATTTCTTTTTCTTTGAATTCAGAATTCCGCGGGTCTCGGCCTTGCTGACCCGGTCTTCACGACCCCTCCCAGTTCGTACTCCAGATGCGGCCTCGACTCCTGTAGGTGCTGACCCTTCAGCTGCTCGGTTCTTCACACTGTGCAAGACGGCGCCAGTTCTCGTCAGTTCAGCCCAGACTGCTCCTGATGCAAGCACAACTAAAATTCCTGCGGTACTTCGTCGCGTGGGGAATCCCGGTAACAGGTGCTGGTACGTAAAATTTAAAATTTTCCCGGCGAATCAGCTGTTCAAAGAGATTTCGGGATTGCAGCCGGTCGTCGTAAACTTCATTCCACGATATTTCGGCTGGACAACTGCCAGCCATCTTCAGTTGAGCCGCACGAGGACTGACGAAGACGCCCAGCGGCAGCGCCCTCGCTGATGGAACTGCAAGACTCAGCTGCCGTCGGTTTTGTCGCTGGCCGCAGCTATCGAAGTCTTCTGGCGTCTTGTCTCGGGCAAATCTCGGAGATGACGGGATTCCACACGTTATTCAGTTGGTAACCACTGTCACTGTTCATTGGATTTTCCGCGATGCGTATTTCAACGCTTCTTGCATAACGGAGTCCCAAAAGGTAGTTGCTATGGCCAAAATCGAAGTACTGTCTTACTCCATAGAATGTGCGTTGGAAATACAATGTTCCGCAACTGCAGACTCACTAGGTTGCAGAAGGCGAGTGCAACGTTGATGCCGGCTGCTGTGACCAAGCGGTTCTAGGCGCTTCAGTCCGGAACCATAAGGCTGCTACGGTCACAGGTTCGAATCCTTAATCGGGCATGGATATGTGTGATGTCCTTAGGTATAAGTTAATTAGGTATAAGTAGTTCCACGTCTAGGGGACTGATGACCTCAGATGTTAAGTCCCATAGTGTTTAGAGCCATTTGAACCATCTGAGCAACGTCGATGTTCCGTACAACGCTCTTCCACTGTACGCGTTGTCTGGCCTATATAGGCCATACCACATTAAAACGGTATTTTATAAATTCCCGCCTTCCGCAGTAACAAATCATCCTTCGCCGATCCCAGCAGATCCGAAATCTTAGAAGGTGGACGAAAAACCACTTTCACATGAAAATTATTAAGAATCCTCGCTATTTGAAGGAGATATTTCCAACGTAGGGTGGAAAAGCTAGGGACTTGCCTGCGCGTACTCCTCTTGATCCACTTCCCGGTTCCTGTTTCTTGGTTGGGTTACCGACAGATCAACTATAGTTTTGCCCACCACCTGTCTCACCTATTTGAATTTTAATGTTTCGATTGCAGCCCGCCTCTGTATGACTGGTGTAGTTGCGTTCCTGACGCAGAGATGGAGCGTTCTGCGGCTCGCGTTTTTGCTTTTTGTAGGTTCCCGCCCTCTGTTGGAGGCCAGGCGGTATCGTTGCGGTTGTTTGTCTTCTTCTCGTGTCGGCTGGCGCCACTCGGTTTTGCAAGCGTTGCCTGTCCGCTAGTTGCAGCAGTGGCAGTTATCGATATGTAGGAACTGTCGCCGTATCCTTGGAGCGACGTCGTCGTTTTTCTGGGTCGTGTGAGTGTGGCAGTTCGGCTGGGGACTCAGGAGGAGCCAGGTCCGCGCACTGCCAGAACACGCCCGGATCGCTGGCGTCACACATGCACTGCCAGATGGAAGGGCTGTGTTCACGAGGGTGCACGACCTCGTCGTAAACCGGATCCAGCAAGCTTTAAGATGAGTCTAATTCAATCCAAGTAGAGAAACCTCCACCACTGTGGTATCTCACGATTCTCCAGTGACTTGGGTTCGTGTTGCTACTCGTAGTGTCGCCGAGGCGAAGAGCAGCGAGTGGAGTGCTTGGGGAAGGCGGATCTGATTAGCTTTCCTCGACTTCTTATTACTGTTTACTGCGTTCAGCTTGTTACAATTTGTTCACTTCAACCAACGGTAATTTTTCCTGCGTGGCGGCCGCTAACGCCTCAGTTATCTGCTCTGGGGGTTATCGTATGTAACGGCAGTGTACGTTTCCTCGCCTTGCCGCTGCTGTCTGGTAAGGTGTGCAGTTTTGAGAGCTTTCTTGATTGTAGGCCAATGGGTGATTCTTCTACTCTGGTGGTAGTGGTTCCATTGTCGTTCCGGGCGCTATAAACACAGTATTCTGGGGACGTAGTGTAGACTGCCGGTTCCATTGTTGCATTTGGTTTATCAGGTAGCTTGAGCAAGATTATCATTAGTCATTCGTTAGACTGCCACTAGTATGAGTTACCGTCTTGTGAAGTGAACGCAACTCTTGGCTGCCTATCTTATCGCTTGCGTAAGCGTTTGTTGCCGGACCTTCTCAGAGGTCGATTCCTCGAGCACCGTCTGTGGCCCCTTGGTTTTTGTAAGACCTGTGTGTTCTAAAAGGAGGTCTGATGGCCAGTAGTTCAGTGTAACGCTCCTTCAGCCCACGACTTCTGTGGGTGTAATCTGCCTCAGTACCCCTTAAGGAACTTATGTACTGGTCCTTATGTTTTTTATTGTATAATTTATTACAGTACCTTGTACTGCCTATATTAAAGGTTATATATGTCTAGTTAATAGCTCTGGTCGCCTTCTGGAATAAATCTAGCAGTGTTGTGTTCAGTGGAGGTTAAGAGTTGTTTTACAAAGTTTACCATCATCTTCTTTCACCCGTTTGGTGCTGAGTTGCTTGTTTTTTAATTAACCTTTGCTATTGTATTTGCTGTTTTACAGCAGGTTTCTAAATTTTTTACAGTATTGCCGCTCCTGGCGTGTAAGGCCTTCCGCCATGATTGTGGTTATTTGCCTTAAAAATCTAATTTGGTATTTGTATTTTAGCAGTAAGCCTTAATACCTTATTTACTGCCGTTCATGGCGTCTGATGCCCTCTGCTGTGTTTGTGGCGACTTACCTCTAATATTTCAATACCTGTTATTTGTAAGTTGCAACGAGTTTCAAACAATTCTTAATTTATTGCCATTCCCAGCATGTAAGGCCTTCTGCCCAGACCTCAGTGGCTTGCTTTGATAACGTTATCTGCTGTATCTGTATTTAATGGTGATTTGCTAAATTGTAACTGAACCGTGAATTTTACACTTTCAAATTATTTTCTTAAAGAATTTATTTTAATTACTAGCGATTCATCAAGAACATTAACACACTATGTGAGCGTGGAAATAGTTGCCAAGGAGTAACTGATGGAAACAAATTAAATTTCAGTGAATGGAAATTTTATTCGTAAAAGCCTTTTCAAAAACAGATTTAAAATTTATAAGCAGAAAAGCACCCTCGAAATATCAAGTTACAATTATTCAGAGGCAGAATAAAAAAATTTTTGTTTACAGTAGGAGCCTTCCGGCTGAGAATCTTCCGCGCCCTTTCAACACGGCCGTAGTCACGACCGCTCACAGCGACCTCTGAGAAACTTCACTGGTGCAAATCTGCAACACACCAGATTACTTTAAACTAAAAATTTTTAACAAGGCACCCAAACAGCCCCTTAAATGCACCCCTGTAAGAGGGACGGAAATGGTACAAACACTGACACTAAGAAATTATTTTCATACAGAAGTGCAATTTGTTTTTAAAAGGGCTCTTACGGTGGAAGGATGGCAACTTTATAAAAGTGACTATTTAAATAAAACCCATGAAATTGAGACTTACATAAAGTGTACAACATGTTCTACATTGCACATATACCGCCTCACAAGATGATAGGCAAGATAAAACATATTTCAGAAATTCGACCTTTACCTTAATTCTATAAATTCGTTAACACCGAATCCGACAAACATGACGTATGGCACATTGGCAGGGGGGGGGGGGGGGGGGGGGAGGTTACTAAACAACCCGAACCGCAGATTGCTCTAAACCTCCACAATTCCACAAGGGAGAAAACGGACCACCCAATTTACAATAACCACCTTCCCGCAGGTGGGCAAACGGAGAAGAATGGTGGGACGACCCCAAAACAAAGTGGCTGGTGATCTCGCCAAGAAAACAAGTAGAATTTAACAAGTAAATGAAACAAATTATCTCCAATCACTTCTAATAAACTGCGATTTCGGGCGAAGACCTGGCGCAGCACCCCCGACGCTCTCCCGAACCGTCCGCTGCCAGCCGCTTCAACGGACGCAGGAAGGCGCGCCGATCTCCCGTCTCACGAGGTCGCAGCTCGCACCGGCCAGCTCGATGTCGTGGTTCCGCTCCTGTTGCTCTCTTGTGAACCGCGAAACCACTACCACTTTCTATACGACGCTGCCCACTGGACTCACGTGGGGACCTCATATGTGCCGACGCTCAAGGTGGACAAGTCGTCTCGTGTCTCAGTGCGCGACCAACGAACCGACCGATCCAACCGCCAATGACCGTTGCACGAGCAACTCCAGCAGACTGGAGGCCTAACGCGCAGACTCAGACGCAGGAACTCAGCCCCGACCGGGCGACCACTAGCTGAGTTCTATTACTGGCGGAGTGGCAAGACTCTCATTTTCTGGCCTTAAAGTTGATTCAAAGGTCAGACATACTAGCACTCCGACGACAGACAGACAGTAACTGCCGCACAAATGCGAACTAGAGACAGACCAGTAATTGGTGACGCGATGTCTCACTCCGACTGACCGACTGACCGACTCACCAACTTAGCGTACGGCAGACAGACAGACACTGACTGCCCGACACTTAGCCAGTGGACCAACTGACTACTCTCAGACTGACAGACTCTCCTCTACAGAGCTCATAGCGCCCCTCAAATGCACGTGAACAGGCATCCTTTCCGCGTTCCCACCAGAGGGAGACACCAAAGCTGCGATTACCACAGCGGCGCCACCGCCAGGAACAGAGGGCAACTGCTTCACACAACGCGCTGCGGCGCGCTCTTCAAAACAGCAAACTTTTTTGCCACGGCTCAGTAACTCACTGAAAACACTATTATTTACACGGTTGTTTATTCCTTCATTAATAACGTACGTAATAAGGCACTTTTGTGAAAATTTATTTATTGTCGAGTCTGGATGAGACCTGGTAGTCAAGGAAGGCAGGATTCGGTTACGACTGTGGACGGGGCCGTTCCTTTTTGCAATTGCACAAATTTATTTTCAAAAGATTATTCCAGACTCAGCAATAAATAAAGATATCACATGTTATTAATGAAAGAATAATCTACCTTGGAATTAATAGTGCCTTCAGTGCGTTACAATTTACCAAATGAGCATAAAATACAGGTGGTGGTGGTGGTGGTTGTTGGGATGTTTAAGGGGGACTCATAAAATACAGGCACAGCAAATAATGTATTGAAAACAAGCCAATGTGATCCCAATTAGAATTTTAAGGCAAGTAACAACAGTGACGGGTGAAGGCCTTTAACGCCAAGAACGGCAATTATAAAAAAAAATTAACAAACACACTGTCAAAAAAGCAATGCAATATCAAAGGTTAATTTAAAAAGACAAGCAACTGATCACCAAACAGGTGAGACAAAATGGTAAACTTGGTGGCACAATCATTTAAACCCGCCATAATGCCAAGAATAGCAATTATAAAAAGAATTTTAGAAACATACAATAAAATAACAAATGCAATAATAAAACGTAAGGGCCAGTCACAGATGGTGCACCAGGAATCGATCTCTAGCTTTGGCAAAAAACACTTTCGCGAGCAATGAGATAGGCAGCCAAGAGTTTCATTCACTTCACAAGATGGTAACTCAGACTAGTGGCAGTGTAACGAATGACTAACGATAATCTTGCTGAGGCTACCTGACGTCCAACAAACCAAACGCAAAGGCCTAAAAATACGTCAAAGCCAGAACCGGCAGTATGGACTCCGTCCGCAGAATACTATGCTTCGAGCGCCCAGAACGAGAAAGGAATCACTACCACAGGAGTAGAAGAATCGCCAAACAACCTACAATCAAGGAAGCTGTCAAAATCACACGACTCACCGGACAGCAGCGGCAAGGCGAGTAAACGTACACTGTCGTTACATCCACTAACCCCCCAGTGCAAGGTAACTGGGGCGTTAGCAGCCACAAGGCAGGTAAAATACTGCTGGTTGTGGTTAACAAATGGTAACAAACTGAAGGCAATAAATACCAATTCGAAGTCCAGGAAAGCTAATCAGATGCGCCTTCCCCAAGCACTCCACTCGCTGCTCTTCATGTCGGCAACACTACGAGCAGCAACACGAACCCATGTCATTGGAGAATCGCATGATCTCACAATGATGGAGGTTTCTCTCCTTGAATCCAAATGCACTCAACTTAAAGCTTGCACGATTCGGTTTGCGACGAGGTCGTGCATCCTCGTGACCACAGGCATTCCACCCATATGAAACGTCCCCTTTGAAGAATTATACAGGACTGTGCTTAAACTGACACACAATATTTGGTTAGCGCAACGCAATCTGGCTTTCAATAATCCCTACAAAAGAATGGGCCCTGACTAACATTAAACTATACCTTTCACAAATCACTTACCTCACAAAAATCTTCGCTACTCAAGCTACTGCAATACAGCGAGCGCCACTACTGCCAGCTAAATAAAGATTCAAACTACTGAAGGCACTAACTACTGATAGGGATAGTTAACAAATGAAAGATTTTAATAGAGAACAAACAATGTATTTACCTTGATATCATCATATATAAATATAGCAGTTCATGACAAATTTCAAAACTCCGCCATCTCTCTCCCCACATCCACCACTGCTGGCGGCTCACCTCCAACTGCCCAACGCTACGCGCTGTTCACATCCAGCTGCCGCTGCCCAACACTACAATGGCAGACAACAATGCAAACTAGCCATAGACTGCACACAGCACAGCCAGTGATTTTTTATATAGAGCGCTACGTGGCGTTACCAATAAGAAAACATAAACAGCCTACTTACACCCAGCAGTCCATGTGCGCCGCCAGCGGTCCCGGCGTGTTCTCGCACTGCGTGGACCTGGCTCCTCTTGACTCCCCAACAATGCTGCTCACTGGCTCCACCCGGAAGAACCACGACGTCGCCACAAAGATAGGGCCACTGTTACTATATATGGATAACCGCCGCTGCTGCCGCTATGATTGCGAAACCAAGTGGCACCATTAAACACGAGAAGAAGACAAACAACTGCAACCATGTCAACTAAATGATACGGTCTGAAACAGCACCAATGCGAGCCACAGCACGGCTCAATTTCCCCCTCTCAAGGAGAAACCCGGGGGGGGGGGGGGGGGGGGGTGTTAGGAAACCCAGCTAGCGGGCTAACCAAACTTAAATTCATTAAGGTGGGTCCGGTATTGCTTACCAGTAGTTGTCCTTAAACAGAAGATTCACTGTGCCTAAAATCCGCATAATCGTACACCGACCCAGAAAACGGGGAGTAAACTCACCAAGGTTGCCAACATACACTTCCCTCCCGGGAAAATTACGGACATACGCCTGATCTCCTGGCTTACCCCTGAAGGCTCGCCGATTACCGTTATAAAGACCAGCTTGTTTGTTGTAGGCCCTGAGAATATTGCTCCTCGCGCGATTCCAGTTTCTCTTGACGACCTGAGGGGTCATCTCCCCAGGAATTAGGTCTTGAATCCCCCATAAGTTCGGAAGGGGGGAATTAACAAGACACGCAAATATTAAGGAAACCAGAGTAGCCTTCAGAGCCTCATGGCTGGCGGTGTTGAAGGCAAAGCTAAGCCAAAGCAGACTAGAATCCCACTTACTGGGAGACTTCTGATGAAAGATAATCAGTGCGGATTTAAGGTTACGATTCACTCTTTCCGCAAAGGACCCCTGCAGATAATACGGAGTGATAGTTACATGCTTAACACCGCTTTGAAAACTGAAGGCCTTGAAGGGACCCGAAAGAAAGGTCGGCGCATTATCAGTAACGATTTGCTTAGGAGGCCCAAAAACACTAAATACATTAGTTACATGCGCAATGGGGGTAGCAGCAGTCACATTACGACTCTGAAGAAGCCAGGTAAACCTCGGAATCACGTCATAATAACTAATACATACCGATGGCCTCTTTTGGTGCGAGGTAAGGGCCCCACATAATCAATATTGAGTTCGTCCAAGGGCAATATTCGCGCTGAGAACTAAGGAACCCCCCTTTTTTTTCTTTTTTTAATGGCTCTGAGCACTATGGGACTTAACTTCTGAGGTCATCAGTCCCCCAGAACTTAGAACTACTTAAACCTAACTAACCTAAGGACAGCACACACATCCATCCCCGAGGCAGGATTCGAACCTGCGACCGTAGCGGTCACGCGATTCCAGTCTGTAGCGCCTAGAACCGCACGGCCACTCCGGCCGGCGGAACCCCTGTTAAAAACATTATTCTGTTTGGCCACACGACACAAATGACACAGACAAACAATTTCTCTAACATCTCGGTCAATAGACGGCCAAGTCAGATGCTCGTTAATCTTCTGCAAGGTCTTATAGGTTCCTAAATGCGCGCCAATCAACAAGTTGTGAAAAAATGGAAGAGCGTGCGTATTAGGGTCCTTGGTAGATAATATTAACCTCCTTGGTACGTCCCATCCTTTTACACAAAATGCCTTTGCTGATAAGGTATTCATCCAAACGCTCCCCCGCCGAAAGCCGTCTCTTAACGGGTCCCCAAGTGGGGTCCTGATCGTGATGATTGGCAATGTCACTAAACAAATGTATACCGCCTAACACGACACCACTAAGATTGCATTCCCACGCTTCTTGGGTATCCTCATGAGATGCTTTTTCAGTAAACATACGGCTGAGGACGTTCGCGAGCACATTCTCAGTGCCTCTATTTTGCTTAACCTCGAACTGAAAAGCCGAAATGCGTACCGCCCACCACGCGATACGGCCAGTTTTACGTGGCCAGGCTAGCACCCAGCTTAATGCCTGATTGTCAGTCTCTAGCTGAAGTACTCTATGTTCGAGATAAAACCGATACTTACCCAGCGCGAACAAGACGGGCAAGGCCTCACATTCATAAACAGAATATTTAACCTCGGCGCTGATTAACCGACGAGACGCGTGTGCTAATGGCTGCCTTTGACCCTCGAACTCCTGGAGGAGGACTGTCAAAATTCCCGCAGTAGATGCGTCGGTTTGGACAATAAATGTTTTATTAAAATCAGGCACTCCGGGACCAGAGGATTGACAATAGCCGCCTTAATGTGCTGAAACGCGGGAGTTCCTGGCTCAAAACGCACCCCTTTTCGGCGCAGTTCATTTAAAAGAGCTGCCAGCTGAGCAATATTAGGGAGAAAACACCTAAAACAATTCGCCATCCCTATGAACTTGGCAGTCCCTCACGTGGGCGGCGGCAGGCCTCTCAAGGCCTTAGTCCGCTCCTGATCGATGCGAATACTCTCGCCTGATACTAGGTGACTTAAGAAGGACACCTGCTGCCTGGCTAATGTCACCTTATTGGGTTTAACAGCCAAACCGGCCCCCTCAAACCCTAGAAAAACTTGCTGGATATGCTCCAAATGCTCTTGAAACTAACGACTATAAATTACAAAATCGTCCAGGTAATTGTAAACACAGACTAATTTCTCAAGTCTCCAAGAATATTATCCAACAAACGAGTAAGGACGGCTGCGGCAGTAGCCAAACCAAAGGGGATCCTATTAAACTCCAGCAGATTCCAATCAGTACAAAATTCTGCAACGAATTTACATTCAGGTCGAGCACAGTAAACCATTAGCCCCAGCAAACCATGTAAAAAAGTTGTGAAGATCAGGTAAAGTATCCGATTTGAGGACTAACTTCTTACTTAGGGGACGGTAGTCAACAACAGGCCGAAACTCCAGCCCCTGATCCTTAGGGATGTGGAATATAGAGGAGGCATAAGCGGATGTAGAAGGGCTAATAACTCCCTGGTCAAGCATTTTGGAGATCTTTCCCCTTAGTACATCTTAGGCGGTGACAGACGATATGAAGACTGCCTGACGCGAATACGGTCAGACAGACGAATATGGTAGTCAAGAACATTAGTAACCCCCAGGGGGCTATCGCAGAGAAGCTCTGGGAACCACTCCAACAAACCCCTAGTTCAGAGACATGCTGGGAAGATGGATGACAAACTGCCTATTGGCTTCTGTCTCGGGTTCTTCGGCCGACGTTCATCTAATGATTTTTCTGACGTTTCGCCAGCACGAGTGGCTGGCATTGTCAAAGCTTCACCCTCCATTGCCGGTGGTGCACTGGAGCCGAGCTCGCGGCCGCAGACTATATGTACCTGGCGCGGTGCGGTTCTCCTCTTGCTACCTGCGACGGTCGTTCGCTGCAGTACGGGAAGACAGGATCCGTTTACCTTAGGGATTTCCTCTTTCTTGTTCAAACTATTCGCGTGTTTTTGTATTTCTACAGCTTCTCTGAACAACCGTGTGTGATAGTGCTTCTCTACAGCCAGAACTTCCGTGTCGGCGAATTTTATTACGTGATCGGTCTCATTCAGTGCGTGCTCTGCCACGGCCGATTTCTCCACCTGCCCCAACCTGCAATGCTGCTTATGCTCTTTGATCTTGGTGTTAATGGATTGTCCAGTCATTCCGACATAAACTTTTTCGCATGTGCATGGTATACGGCATATTCCCGACATTGCAAGTGGGTCTCTTTTCTCCTTCGCCGATCTAAGACACTCTTTGATCTTCCTTGTCGGTTTGAAAATCGTCTTTATGCCATGTTTGCGCAATATACGTCCGATTCTGTCCGTCACTCTGGGAATGTATGGCAGAAGGTTGATATAATTACGGCAGAAGTGTTGCATCAGCTAGTGTACCAGATTTAACCATATCTAACAGCACCATTCAAAGAATTTCTTTGCAGGTATGAGCAACCAGATCTGCAAAATTTCAAGTATCATTAGGGAGAAGACAAAGATCCAAAACTCTCACCCCTAACAATAGCAAGGAATTTTATAGAACGTGCTTTACCAACGGGTGTGGGTGGGGGAGGGAAAGGCAGTGGGAAGGGCAGTGGGAAGTGCAAGGACGTAGTTCGTGCCCGATCTAAAAAGTTAAAATTAAATTAACAAGATACTTTTGAAGAGTATGTGTCATTAGGGTCCGGAACCTGAAAATGCCATTTAAAACACTCTTAGCAATATCAAAGTCAGTATTCTACTGACTTTGTATCCAAAACCAAAAATATAACATTTCTTTCAGTGTTGTTGACTTTTACTCTACACGGATAATTTAAACAGTTACTGATAAATAAGTGCACCTCAGAACTTGGAAATACTGTTTACGACTTTTATTGTGGAAAGTGACATCTAAGCTGAGAGGTCTGAGGCGCCTTGCCACGGTTCGCGCCGCTCCCCCCGTCGGAGGTTTGAGTCCTCCCTTGGCCATTGGTGTGTGTGTTGCCCTTAGCGTAAGTTAGTTTAAGTTATATTAAGTAGTGTGTAAGCTTAGAGGCCGATGATATGAGCAATTTGGTCCCATAGAACTTACCACAAATATCCAAATTTTCCAAAGTTACATCTACTACTATTACTTAAATTTTTGTGTTGACTGAACTGAAAAATTTAAAACATATATGGAGTCTAATAGAATTCATTAACAAGAACAAATACTTTTCCGAATTTTAAAATATAAAGAAACTGACTGTATTATAATATGTGCTATAGGTGGGCAAAAAAGTACCCCACCCCCACCTACATTGGTGTTGTGATGGTTAAATATTACAACGCAATTCGTTTGGTAAATGTGGTGGTCAATCCACCCTAATCAGACAATTGCTGTTGAGCGGGAGGGCCGGACCACATCAACAACATTCACAGTTTATAACAACAACACTTAACTTTTCTTTGGCAAAATAAAATTTTATCTCTAAAATTCAAAATCCTTACAAGCACGGGCAACCGCCCTATTAAAACAACAACATTAATCTTTAACCAAACATTAAGTGGCTTGCAAGTTAATTAAATTCTGTACACAGTAAAGCTCCCAAAAGGAGACTACAATAATGAGATAAAGTTTAAACCAATAATGGATATCACAAATCTTTTGTAACACAAAATAAAATACAAACAGATACGCCCCTTCGTGACATTTTCGAAACAGGTGACGTCACATAGGCACGGGCTAATTTAAGTAGCAGAAGGGGGGCCCACTGGAGCCAGACCAGAGGCGGCTGGAGAAAACGGAAAACATTAATTCCTCAAACGTAAAATAACTACGATGTATAAAATAACAGCCTATTTCACAAACATTTAAATAAAATAGTCAAAGTTGAATCAATAACTAATGCCCTTGACGTAACCTTAAAGGACGAGGGCGAATAGCGTAGTACCAAGTCAGCTTAGAAATTTAAACTACACTGGTAGGTTAACATATGCTCACTGAAACTGGGGAGCTTATTTAAATTACCCCTTAACAAGATACTGATAAACTTAAACAGTCAAGTAAGGCTACCATTTCACTGTTTACGAGTGAACAAGTAATGCAATTAGATAACACAGAACCTACAGATTCAGTGTTAAGCCTGTGCTTTGAACCAACTATAACAACGTCCACACGTCTCACCGTACCAGGAAAAATATTCCAGCTCCACCATACTGGCTTACGCCGTCCGTCACTCCGAACAGCGATAGTACCAATCGATACACCTCGCTTACTCCGACTGTATCACGTCACAAAATCCAGATAAACCAAATGTCTTATGGAATCCTTTACGGATCCAGATCAGGGCCGCACGACTCGATTCGGGTAATGTGGTCGAGTCCAGTTCCCACTCTACAAGCCGGGTTCGGTCTTGCAAACGTGCCAAACACACCACGACCTCTGCGTCGAGCCCCGGCCTGCTCAACGACGCTCCCCCAGATTCCCCAGCGCCGCGCGGCTCTCCGTATGTCATTCTCTAGCCCCCACGCCCGTCGCGGCCAAAAGCCACGTCAAACGGCCGAGCCCCAAAGATCACACCATGACGACACGATCGATCAATCGATACGAGGCGGCACGGCTCATTAAACACTCAGCCAAAGTATAGGGAAGCTTTCCTTGCCGCCGTCTCAGCCATCATAGATAGATAATAGGCCTTAGCTCGTGCATTGTGGTATCAGGAAAGGGAAACACACCGAGGATGCGGTAATCACGCAGTGCATATCATGAATACCCCGGACAAGTACATGATAGGCATAATGTCTGATAAAGCTAGGGGCTATCGATACTTTATGGTTCCTACCCAATTGAAAAGAATGTCGCAGATGGGCTGTCCCAATAGTCTTTATAACATTCTAAGAGATTACTGCACAGACACGCAGGTGAAACTGGAATCCCTCGAAAGCAAATTGTGAAAACCGTCAGCAAAAGATACCCTCAGGTTTCCGTTTCCTGTTGCTAATAAGCCAGCTTCAGAGCATAAAAGATACTAAAGGCTGCATCACCTTTTCTGACAACCTACCAATTCCAGTATCTGCCAGTACAAGAGCTAAATTAGAGGTAATTAGTAGGGAAGTTCTTGCAAGACTAAGTAAGTCATGCATAGGAAACAAACTTTCAGCAGCAGCACACAAAACAGTTTTCAGATTAGAGATTGTTAGCAAGACTAAAAACCAACAATCAGAATAAATGACCAGCCAGTGAACAGAGAAGGATCATAAACATACTTTGGTATAAATATCGATGAGAATACCCAGTAATCGTGTGTCAGAGAGGCGTTAATATCATCAGCAAAATAGCAATAAATGAGCAAAGAAACTTTCAACTGCCTCTAAATGCAATTAGATCATATTACAGTGCAACCTTAAGCTATGGTTTGAGCGACTCATATAGTTAGAATTTGACAGTATGATCTAGGAGACTGATGAACGAAGGCGATTGTAACCTTTCAAGGTATGATGTTGCAAGTGCGTCCCGAAAATAATAAAAAATATATTGATAAGCGGCAAAATTCTTAATAGTGTGTGAGAAGGGGAGTTTGTGGAATACCGTCACTAAACAGAATTCGGATTATTGATTGTCTATGAAATGTGAGGACCTTTAAAAGCAATAGTAGATAAGTGAATGGAAAAAGTACTAGAGATATACCATGGCTTACGTTTATGGACCAAATTATGAAAGATGTCTTTCTGCCTTCTTCATTTCGGCTTACCCGAGGACTGCACGTCTGCTGCCTTCATCCACTATGACTGAAGAAATTGAAATATTTGCATTCACACTAGGATGCGCATTTTAGTAATAGATATTACTACCTCTCTCAATTCCCCATCCCATCTTTAGAGAATCATATTTCAGCAAACAAAACTTCTTAGTCATTTTAACATTGGTGATCTGCATGTGTAGCAATTTCAGTGTTCTTTAACGAGTACCACACTACCTTTTGGTTTAATGCTCTCTCTCCTGCTGCATCATTATCGGCAATTAAAGTTTATACTTTTTTTTTATTCGAGTCATCTAGCCTTCCGACTAGTTTAATACAGCCCATCACGAATTTTTGTCCTGTGCCAACCTTTTCATCTTACAGTAGCATTTGCAACCTGTGTCCTAAATTATTTGGTGGATGTATTCCGAACTCTATCTTCCTCATCTCTTAACAGATGTCCTATCATCTTGTCCCTTCTTGTTGTCAGTGTTTTCCATATATTCCTTCCCTCGCTAATTCTGAGCAGAACCTTCTCATTCCTTACATAATTAGTTCACCTAATTTTCAACATTTTTCTGCAGAAACACATCTCAAATGTTTCGCTTCTCTTCTGTTCAGGTTTCCCTGCAGTCCACGTTTCACTACCATACAATGCTAATCTCCAAACACATATTCTTGGAAATTTCTTCCACAAGTTATGGCTGGAAATGTTCTTTTTGCCAGTGCTAGTCTGCTTTTTATGTCCTTCTTACTCCATCCATTTGGTTTATTTTGCTGCTTAGTTAGCACATTTCGCTGACTTCCTCTACTTTGTGATCCCCAATTCTGATTTTAAGTCTCTCGTTCTTCTCCTTTCTGCTACTACTCATTCCTATATTACTTTGCTGCCTGCAATTGTAGCAAGGCTTACACACTAACAAAGTGTGTCTATTTTTATTTCCTTACAAAAAGGACACGCAGATCTCTCCAGTGAAGGGGTGAATTATTGCAGTTAACCAAATCCACTCACACTTTAGAATGGAACAGATTTTAATTCTTGTGGTAAATAATAAAATCAAAACAGATAACTGAATTACACTGACGTAAGACACTTTTAGAAGCTCAAAAAAGTTCTGATAATCTTCACACGCCGTGCGGGATTAGCCGTGCGGTCTAGGCGCTGCAGTCATGGACTGTGCGACTGGTCCCGGCGGAGGTTCGAGTCCTCCCTCGGACATGGGTGTGTGTGTTTATCCTTAGGAGAATTTAGGTTAAGTAGTGTGTAAGCGTAGGGACTGATGACCTTAGCAGTTAAGTCCCATAAGATTTCACACACACTTGAACATTTTTGAACAATCTTCACACGCAAATAACAAATAATGTCATCAAACCCGAAGTCTCATGATCATGATTCGCTCATAGACTCATTAGATTTCCTTTTTAATTCGAATCTTGCGGAGTCACTTCATCCTTGCTAGTAAATTTTCATGTCAGTCTGGTGGTGTGGTGCAGGGCACGTTAACAGAAACATGGACTCGGATTCCAAACAGCTACGTTACTTCGTGGCAGTAAACCACAAACGAACCAGTTTCTTTCTGTCTTAACATTAGGTCACGTATTCTTAGACACAAAATGGTTTAACTTGCAACTGAAGAGAATTTCGCGCTTCGTTATCGCACCGTTACTATTGACCTGTTTGGCGTGATGACGGCGAATATTCCCCTTTTAGATTTCCCCTTTTAGATTTATTTGTTTCCTTATATGAATAATGTTTCCCTTTACGATTACGGTTACACCAAGACCTGTTAGGGAATAAACCGAATTATAAAGGGCTGTTGGCATTTAGCTGTTACGTAAGTTCTGTAGTGTAAGTTGTTCTGGCATCCCGTCCTGTTTGAATAATGTGCGTAACACATAGTATAGAGCATAGTATAGTATAGTGTAGTATAGTATCGTACAGTAAAAAGCTTCGAAGATAGAAAATTTTACCTAAAAATCTCAAAGAACATTCTGGAATTTCAAAACCGTACTAGTAACGGCACGACATTAAATTTCGACATCATATGGAGCTATTATGAGTTCAGCTCCTAACAATCAGTCAACCAAAAACATGGTTCAAATGGCTCTGAGCACTATGGGACTTAACACCTAACTGACCTAAGGACAGCACACTACACCCAGTCATCACGAGGCAGAGAAAATCCCTGAACCCGCCGGGAATCGAACCCGGGCGCGGGAAGCGAGAACGCTGTCAACTAGAAACACTCATTTTATAACACTTGTAATTTTTATTTGACGTAATATTGGAATCTTTTAAAATTAATATTCAGTTATATTTTGCTATATGCGTGGGAGTGACTTAGAGAGTGAATGAGGAACATTTGAAAATTCAAAGTGTTTTATTTTGTGAAGACCTATGTGAAATAGAAACTGCGAGAAAAATTTCTGAGAAGAACCACGATTCATGTGACATAAGTCTGAGTAAGCATGCTTTAGAAAAAGGTAGCCAGAAAAAACGTTAGGAACGGAATAAATTTTATTGTTATTTTGGTTTGTAATTCAATCTAATGTAATAAATGGAAACTTTGCTGATGTAACTGTGACTGGACAAGATAGGATTTTGCTGTGACAATCATTTAGAAAGGGTGTTCTGATTGGTCATTCAGATCAACAACAAATCAAAATTCAGAGCTTCCAGAGCGGAGAGAGGTGTGTTATCCGTACGAGGACACTGCCTAGAGGAGTCGCTTCCGAACCATTTTCCGAACACGTCACGTTAGACAGCTCTTCGCAAACAGTATGTAAAATGAAGAATTAGACGTAAATTGGCTTCTGTTACTGCTAACAGAAAGTCATTTGGGCGCGAGGCATTTTGGTGATCGCATGGTAATCTTACACGCTTCCGTGTGAAAGATTGTCGCGAGTGAAATATACCTATCAAACTTACAAAATCCGCATAGCACTTTTCGCATTAATGACAAAGTAGTATGGCGAGCACTTCTGTAAAGGGAGACCCAAATCGACCGAACGTTTAACTCCCGCAAAGCTGTGGGTCGCTGACTGTTTCGATCGTGAATAATGTCCGGGTTCAACTTGCAAAATTCTGGCTGCTTTCGTACGACTACGTGTATCACATCTTTACCATTGCATGGCCGGCCAGTGTGGCCGTGCGGCGCCAGGCGCTTCAGTCTGGAACCGCGTGACCGCTACGGTCGCAAATTCGAACCCTGCCTCGGGCATGGATGTGTGTGATGTCCTTAGTTTAGTTAGGTTTAAGTAGTTCTAAGTTCTAGGGGACTGATGACCTCAGAAGTTAAGTCCCACATAGTGCTCAGAGCCATTTGAACTATTTGTGAACCACTGTAGACTTGCATATACATTTTAAGTGCACACGTAAATGTGGACTTGATAGTGATTTCATGAGTATTAGTGGCAATAAATGGTCAATAGAAAGTTGCATAGTTTCCTAAATGAAGCTAGAACACGGACGCCCTATACAGAGTGAGTCACCTAACATTACCGCTGGATATATTTCCTAAACCACATTAAATACTGACGAATCGATTCCACAGACCGAACGTGAGGAGAGGGGCTAGTGTAATTGGTTAATACAAACCACAAAAAAATGCACGGAAGTATGTTTTCTAACACAAACCTAGGTTTTTTTAAATGGAACCCCGTTAGTTTTGTTAGCTCATCTGAACATATAAACAAATACGTAATCAGTGCCGTTTGTTGCATTGTAAAATGTTAATTACATCCGGAGATATTGTAACCTAAAGTTGACGCTTGAGTACCACTCCTCCGCTGTTCGATCGTGTGTTTCGGAGAGCACCGAATTACGTAGGCATCCAAAGGGAACGGTGATGGACCTTAGGAACAGAAGAGACTGGATCAGCACATAACGTCCACATGCTAACACCTTTTTACTGGTCTTTTTCACTGACGCACATGTACATTACCATGAGGGGTGAGGTACACGTACACACGTGGTTTCCGTTTTGAATTACGGAGTGGAATAGAGTGTATCTCGACATGTCAGGCCAATAGATGTTCAATGTGGTGGCCATCATTTGCTGCACACAGTTGCAATCTCTGGCGTAATGAATGTCGTAAACGCCGCAGTACATCTGGTGTAACGTCGCCGCAGGCTGTCATAATACGTTGTTTCATATCCTCTGGGGTTGTAGGCACATCACGGTACACATTCTCCTTTAACGTACCCCACAGAAAGAAGTCCAGAGGTGTAAGATCAGGAGAACGGGCTGGCCAATTTATGCGTCCTCCACGTCCTAAAGAAACGCCCGTCGAACATCCTGTCAAGGGTCAGCCTAGTGTTAATTGCGGAATGTGCAGGTGCACCATCATGCTGATACCACATACGTCGACGCCTTTCCAGTGGGACACACTCTATTCCACTCCGTAATTCAAAACGGAAACCACGTGTGTACCTTTACCTCACCCCTCATGGTAATGTACATGTGCGTCAGTGAAAAAGACCAGTAAAAAGGTGTTAGCATGTGGACGTAATGTGCTGTTCCAGTCTCTTCTGTTCCTAAGGTCCATCTCCGTTCCATTTGGATGCCTCTATAATTCGGTGCTCTCCGAAACACACGATCGAACAGCGGAGGAGTGGTTCTCAAGCGTCAACTTTAGGTTACAATATCTCCGGATGTAATTAACATTTTACAATGCAACAAACGGCACTGATTACTTTTTTGTTTATATGTTCAGATGTGCTAACAAAACTAACGGGGTTCCATTTAAAAAAACGTAGGTTTGTGTTAAAAAACATACTTTCGTGCATTTTTTTTACGGTTTGTATTAACCAATTACACTAGCCCCTCTCCTCACGTTCGGTCTGTGGAATCGATTCGTCAGTATTTCATGTGGTTTACGAAATATATCCAGCGGTAACTTTAGGTGACTCACCCTGTATATGTCATAAATTTTCAGGAGCTGATTTTTAAGTAGGGTTTTGTGGCGTCTCTCTGGTAAGTATTGGGTAGTAATTTCCGTAATGCTGGTTTTCACCACCTAGGCTGTACGGCTACGATTTACTGAAGAGACAAGGGGCAGATAAGATGCCTATCGAGGTAGGTGGATTGAACTGTGAGAATGTGATAACAATAAGAAGGAAAACCGACTCCCACCCCGCCACAAAAAGTAACACCGTGGGTGCCGGACAAGGCAGGCGGCAGCCATGGCCTGTACTTCGCGTTGGTCTGTGCTCATTAGATAACTGGGTTCGATTTAGTCTGCATGTCCTTGCAAAATTAGAAGAAGAATTATCGACTCGAAGTGCTATGGACACTTGCTCTGTATACGAAGAAACTGTAAGAGTGAACAGGAAACCGTAGAGTGAGGGAGGGGTGTCTCCGGGCGAGAGATGATCGTCGCCTCAGCCAACACACAGAGCGTCACGGCAGCTGCAGGAGTTGCATTGCGCTCATGGACACGACCCGCCCTTCATTATATGCCTGAAGGCAGCTGCGTGACGTCACCGTGCCTTGGACATGCCCCTCGGGTTACCGTAGTGATGTGGCGCGAGTCAGCGTGTAGTTATCTCGAGCGTCTGTCAGCAGGTGCGACAACCTCCACTTTAGTAGACTTATACAATCCGTCTATCTAGTAGTCCCACGAGGACATTTGATTTCTCTGAATCCAAAATGTCAGAGCGCACTCTAATGTAGATTACAACTTGACGCTGAATGGCAGAGATATTGTCCCAATCTCAGTTTGAACAGCATCAACCATTTAATTTCTTTCTGTTCCGTCGCTGTCTGCAGAATGAGTGTGGCTCTATTTCGTATATTCGTTGTTCAGTTTTGTTTGGCTTGAGTGAATAGTCATATGCGTGAACTGATGGACTGAGAAGTTCACTTGTTCATTTTCATATCGTGAAACATATCTTTTGCTGCAAGCTCTTTTGCTTTCCACAATTTTGGAGGAGGTAGTACGGAGCAAAAGATTAAAAAAGGCCATTAAATATGGGCTGCGAAATACATACTTTAAGAGCATCTGCAGTAGAGGAGACATGTCTGACATTATCAAAGGTGAACAAGTGCTCGTAGCTATTAAGGTATATATTCCAGAGCCAATATTTACTAGACTCTCTTGTTGTTTCGATCTTTAGAATCAAGTCTGAAAGTTTCCTACTCTACCACCTTAGCACCAAGGGTTCTGTATCATGTAATACACTGTCAGGAAAATTTTCGCTTACAGCTTCTGGTTCGTTCATTTACCGACCGGGTTCCGTTACCTCACATTGATATATTTTGTCTTCCCCATCAGCTCTAGAAGTGGTTAAAATCATCACGGGATCATCCTCTATATGGTAATGAAAAATACGATCTGGCAATATTTATTCTCTTTGGTACACCGACACATACATTGCGTTACTGTATAGAGAACAGTAACTCTTCCAACACGATAAGTAGCTGCCACAGTTATGAGCTGTGCTGCTGTTGGGTGAACGATTGCCAATGTGCCTGTCTCTCTTGTTTCGTCAATGAAAGCTGAAACAACGGTCGGCGTAATGACAGTGCTCAGCGCTGCAGACGTCCTCACATTGTCCGTGTGGGTACTTGCCTTGCTGTTATCAAAGTGATTTCCCGACTCACCATACGTGAGATGGATGTACGATACTTCATTGTCAAGCAAACAGTGACTCCTCTCATGGACGCTAACGATGTGAGGCTACTGAGATCGTGCACCACATTGAGTACGCACGTCCTGAACTTACTGCTTCTGTATTCGCATGACAGTCGTGGGATCCTGACCATCAGACTCGCAATTGTGGATGGGGCAAAAATAGCGGGCATAGCTTAGGACTTGCAGTGTCTGGAGCCGCGCAGACACGGCTGCCACTGCAGGCGCTGCAGTATAATAAGGGGCAGCAATTTTGGGAGCGAGGAGGGGGGAAGGCTTCGTTTGGGGGGGGGGGGGGGGAGGATACGATTGGGGGCGATCACTGTCCTGGCTAAAGGTGGAGTGAGTGGCAGTTCCGTGTTCCAGCTGCCTGTCCATGGGTTGCACAGTGGTCAGTATTAGTTTTATTGACAGTCACTACATGATGCTGCAACACCAAACCGATTTACCAAAAAACTCGTCACAAACTGTGGCTTGTGGACAATAGATGTTGCTCAAAGGCAAATATTTTTCAGTGGAAACAGCCCGATGCGTGGTTGATGAAGCTTGGTATCAAAGTTGTCCAGTTCTTGTCATACTAAATTCATGTTGAGAGAGAAACGATTTTCTGTTCCGAATGGTACACTTATTCTGATGTTGTCGATTGCACGTGAAACACTAACCTCCTCCACTTATTAAAATGATCCTGTGAGAGACTCATACTGAAGGCAGTCGAGGCTTTGCGAGCCTACAATGTGTATTGGTTTAATGAAATACAAATGACAGCGTTTTGCAAGAACAACATCTTTTCCTTCCGTACCTCGCCAGCCTAAATTTGTCAGTCATTTGTGATAGAGTTTTGAATAAGCAGCAGCTACATGTCAGGATCCAGGGGCCTCTGAACCCCGTCAGCGACTGCTGTTTGGGCTGGCTGGTGTGCACCCCAAACTCTCGAGTAGGCTTCCAGGACAGGGCTTACTGCAGCGCCGTGTGTGGCATTCCACATAGATCTTACACATTTTTGCAGACGCTTCCAAGAAACGTAATTCCTTTAGTATATTCCTCAGCTTTTAATTTCATGTGATCTTTATACCGATTCGTAGTATTTTTGCAATTAGAGTATCTTCAAATATACCGTAGCTCCTCATGCAAACTTCACCTGCTCCAGAAATTTAGTAACCGGCTAAAATGAAATTTTTCTCTTAATAGTAGATATTATGATTGCCGTGCTACATATTTCAATAGAGCTTCTTTTAGCAAACCAAGAAAAAAGCAACGAAGAAAGTTATTACTCACCTGCATAAAGTCATCACAAGGTTACTAGTTCCTGTACATCATGACTTGGTCTCGGAAAGCAAATTATCCTCTCTTCTAAACAGTTTAGCGTACTCAGAATATTAGCTCAAAAAATGGTTCAAAGGGCTCTGAGCACTATGGGACTTAAGATCTATGGTCATCAGTCCCCTAGAACTTAGAACTAGTTAAACCTAACTAACCTAAGGACATCACACAACATCCAGAATATTAGTGTCCTGTTCTACAGTCCTATGGAGCACATAAGGTGAGTTTAGTTTCTATCGAGCTTTCTCCGTCAGTATCAGATAACTGGTTCATAATTTCGAAAATTCTCTTGGCTGTTCACATGTCTGAGAAGATAGATAGTATGATCTTCTCGTAACAGCCTTGTCACATGACGGAAGGGGATGGTCTTTCATTCGAGTGATATGTCGAGAATGCAGTCAGAGTCTTAGGCAGGGATTTCTTTTCATCAACGAATTTCTGTTCCATAGAATTCAGAATTCCGCGGGTCTCGGCTTTGCTGCCCCGGTCTCCACGATCCCTCCCAGCTCGTGCTGCAGATGCGGCCTCGACTCCTGCAGGTGCTGACCCTTCAGCTGCTCGCTTCTTCACAGTGTGCAAAGATGGCGCCAGTTCTCGTCGGTTCAGCCCTGACTGTTCATGGTGCAAGCAGAACGAAAATTCCTGAGGTACTTCGTCGTGTGGTGAATTCCTGTATCAGGTGTTGGTATATCAGCTTATCTCGGAGTGCTGATTGCGAAGTGCGCCGTTTGCAGATAAATCCCGATAACGTGAGAGCAGACTCAGGGCGACTTACACAAAATGTGCTTCACTTTTTGTATAGACAATGTAAATGTTTATCTTTTTGAGATTTACATTTTCTGACACTTTCTTGAAGTGGCTAGTGCGAGACTGCACAGTTCAGCAGCCTCTCACTGTGAACACAGCAGTCAGCCAGCTGGGGCGCCCTCCCTACGGCTGGTGTTGCTGCAGTCCTGACCCAGGGATGAATTCCGCTTAACGTGTCCAATTGAATGACATCAAACGAAAACCACGAGACAGTTTTTTCTCTAAATAATGTAACTGTTTTTATTACATTCGGTGCCTCGGTAGCACTGAGTAACGAAATTAAAGTTTTTGTGCGTTAATTGGAAACTGAAGACTGATTTACGTGATGATTTGTCTGCTGATTTCTAATCTCTTCACAGTTCTCTTTCCAAATGCACATAGATTTTTTATCACATTAAATTCGATGAAATTTTATATTTATTTAATGCCAAAAAGAGCTACATTTTCTGTATAATGCCTCAAATGTACATTTTTGTGAACCATGCTTATCACTTACACGCCAAGGTTGGAGGGGAAGAAGTCTAAACGTGAGTCCAAGAAATAGAGTTTTAAAGTCATATTATAACCAAGTTTCCTATAATTCTCAATAAGCTGACAAACGAGATCTTCATAGTTAACAGTACTATAGTTTCCCAGGAAGAGTTTTAGAGCTCTTTGGAACATTAAGGTGCCTCAGCTTCATTCAAACTTGCTTCGAATGCAGGATTATTTATTGTTGTTATTGTGGTCTCCAGTCCAGAGACTGGTTTGATGGAGTTCTCCATACTATTCTATCCAGTGCGAGCTTCTTCATCTCTGAGTAACTACTGCAACATACATTCTTCTGAATCTGCTTAGTGTTTTCATCTCAGTGGTCTCCCTCTACGATTTTTACCCTCCACGCTTCCCTCCAAAACTAAATTGGGGATCCCTTGATTCCTCAGATTATTCATTAGTCCCATTATTTGTGAACCAGTAAAAATGTCTCCTTTGATGTTGGCGTCACTGATCCTAGGGAGTCTGCTTTTGAGGAACTGTCGCGCGGGATCAGTCGAGCGGTCCAAGGCGCTGCTGTTATGGACTGTGCGGCTGGTCCCGGCGGAGGTTCGAGTCCTCCCTCGGGAATGGGTGTGTGTGTTTGTCCTTAGGATAATTTAGGTTGTGTGTGAGCTTAGGGACTGATGACCTTAGCAATTAAGTATCTCAAGATTTCACACACGTTCGAACATTTTTTGTTTTTTTGAGGAACTCAAAACCTTTGCCAGGATGATCCATCGTTTTGACAAAACTCTTGATCACTTCCGAAGGTAGTGGGTTTTTCTGCCCTGCTGTCCCACTCACAAAGGAAACAACAGAACGTCGTGTACCCTAATTGTAATCCAAGAAGAAGGACTATCACCTTCAGATCGCCCCATATATACCATTCTTAGGTAACATGTTTCATACTGTTCAGCTCAAGCTTCATGTTGTCATATGATTCCTTCATATATGCTGCACATGTAAGAGGGATCGAAGGATATTGGTTGCCATCATGTAGAAAGACTTCTTTGAAACAAATCTTACAGGAGTCAATTAAAAGTCGCCATTCATTGGAATTGTGCGGATTCCCAATGACTTCTCAGAGAAACTCTTCACATCGTTACAGCACATCAAGTTATCTTGCTTGGAGAAAAGATGTTCAAACTGTTGTTGTCTTTTACGAAAAAACATGCCCTTGCATTTTTTATCCAGACACAGGAGATTCACGGAGGAATGCATTCCTTTTGGTTACATGGCTTACAACTTTAAATTTTTTTCTTGAAATGTTCGTGAGATAAAATTCAAAACGCCAAAATGCAGAAAATCCTACACTTACCCATGTTTATACCTTACAAGATCGGAACTGCAGGCTACGATACACAGATGTAAACTCGATGTGTTACGAGGCTTCACCTCCCAAAGTTCGGAACCAGTGAGTGAAACGGCAGCTTCCGCTCTGCCTGTTGGTCAGACAGCTGTGGGACGGTGGCTGCCCTCTATCTCAGGTGTAGTCTGGCTCCAGACTCACAGAGCAGACTGCCCGCCTGAAGAGCGGACAGCCGGAGCCGCCTCGGACCACCACAGAGGCTGGACTCGGCTGCTCCCACCTGTGACCAGTGCTGGCAGCCAGGGGCACTCTGGTGTCCCGAGGACCTCCTGAGGACAGCGTGCGGGATTCAGACACTGGAGACATCCCAGATGAGATCTTTTAGTCGCAACATTCTTTACAGTCACCATTAAGTTCAGTCTTCCATGTGCTCCTCAGTTACACTGTGTGTCTGGCAGTCTGCCGTTTATCAGCCACTCCTCAAACTGAAAAGTATTCTTAATGAAGCCCAAGAGGAGCTTGTTTTGGGAGTACTTTAGTGAAGAGGACAGAAACACTGGAAAAGTGTAAAATTTTCGAAAAGATGTTTTCAAGTACACGATTTATTTTCGTAGGACACAGAATATCTTTAGACATCGCTATAATTTAGATTAATCTAACTTACAAGAAGTTTAAATTCACCGTTATCTACTTCAGCGGATGTACGTTGAACATTAAATCAGAAGAGAACTGGCAAGTTAATAGTTGAAACGTGTGACCTTAATTTCGTGAAGGACCTTGGCTTTCAACGCTGAATACAGTTTGTGATGCCATGCTAGCAGTTTAATGGACGCCATTACTTTCTGTTTTCCATAATACTTTGTAAATGACACAAAAGCAATTCACGAGAGTACTAAGTTTTATTACATAAATAAAAAACCTGACGATGTTACCTACAGCATTAATTACTCAGAAATGATCATTACGTAGTTTCTGCTCGACACCTGGCCAGCCCCTGATTTTGTTTCTAATGAAACAACATGCTTCACATCTCGCTTCTCGATGAGAGATCCCTAGTCTGAGATTTATTGTCTCCAAATCTTCCCTTGTTACTCTTTTCCCCGTTTCTTCCAATTAGTTGTAGGGAACATAATATCTTTAAATGTTGGTATTGAAACTTTAACCACTTAATTATTTCCTCATTTCATGACGTAAACACTTCTTCTTTTTTGTTAGATATTCATTTGCTTTAAAACTGCCCATCATTCGCCCTTTTCGGTCTCATTTGGTAAGCTCTAGAGTTTAGGACAAAGATAACCTTTCAAAAGTACAAATTTTATCGCGAGTGCAGGGTGTGGATAAATCAGCTCTCGTACTCGTGTCTTTGTGACATCATGTTGAGTAAATCTCCGAGGCCACATTAGTCAACCATGCTGACAGCCGTCCCTCCAGTTATCGAGAAGGCTGCTCACTCCTTCAGGAACCACAAGTTAATCTGACCTCTTCACAGATATATCTCCGTTTTGGTTGCACATATAGAACGGCTACCTACATCGTTGCAACTGTATCGTTCATTTAAGTCATATTTCCCACTATAAAATCATTTTTGATAAAACTACCTAACAAATGGCGTAATTTTCTAAATGTATTTATAGGAAATTAAGAAAGTCAGTTTTGAAACTTCCTGGCAGATTAGGTGTGCCGTACTGAGGCTCGAACTCGGGACCTCTGCCTTTCGCGAGCAAGTGCTCTACCACCTGAGCTACCCAAGCACGACTCACGCTCTGTACTCACAGCTTCACTTCTGCCAGTACCTCGCAGAAGAGCTTCTGTAAAGTTTGGAAGGTAGGAGACGAGGTGCTGGAAGAAGTGAAGCTGTGAGGACGGGGCATGAGTCGTGCTTGGGTAGCTCAGATGGTAGAGCACTTGCCCGCGAAAGGCATAGGTCCCGAGTTCGAGTCTCGGTCCGGCACACAGTTTTAAACTACCGGGAAGTTTCATATCAGCGCACACTCCGCTGCAGAGTGAAAATCTCATTCTGAAGTCAGTTTTGGTTGGGGGAGGGGGCGGGGGAGCTGGCAGTTCTGCTAAGAGAGCACCTCATCACCTCGGTACGAGTATGCTGCTATAGTTTAGCCAAAGGAACTTACCGACATGGGCGTAACATCAACGCCCGACGAGATTCTCAGCGCCACGTTTCATCTCAAAAATATATTGAACCGTTTATTCCAACGACTTGCAGATGCGAGATCATCTGCAACATGATGAGGGTTGTGGCGTTATGCCTCGCAAGTTTCGCAGGTCTGGTGTGGAAGAGCGAGTGCTACAGCAAGTAGAAGACAATCATGAAACAAGTGTGTGAAGACCTGCGGTTGCTGGAGGCGTAAGCTACTCTCTCGCGCAATCAGTTCCGCGCGAGACGCTACTCTTCCTGTATGACTTACTGCGTTTGCAGGTTCTCATACTCCAAGCCCAGTGGGATATGTCAGAGGGAAAATTGATTTCCAGTAGCTGCCATTGAAGCAAGGCCTCAGGTTCGTCTTAGTATCAATACGTTGGCAGGAATTGTGGGCGAAAGACTTATACGGTCATATACACAACGCGAGACATTAACAGACAGTGATTATTACCAGTATCTAGTCGACAGCTTCCACCCTTTGTTTGATAACGTTACACTCGCAGATTGAAAATCGTAATGCCATGCGTAACACAGGCGTTCGACGATTGATAGATCGTTTTGGACGGTCCAGTAGCAGATCTCCCACCTGTCCTTAATCTCCAACGTTACCTGTAACTACGTACGCCGCTTCCACAACGTTACAAGACCCTGTTTCCCAAGCACGTGACCAAACCTGAAAGTAGCCTGGTCTGTACGCACGACTTCAGCATTCTTTGACAAGGAAAGCTACGGGATGTGCAAGAACGAGTGGTGACCACATTGAACAGCTCTTGTACTGCTTCCATAGGACAGAATCACTCATATCGCGAAGTGTGTTTGCTTCCAGACATCTATTCGCAACACTTTTTTCCTGGACTTGACGAGCGTTACCTGCTCTAGCAGTGTGGGGCATCTTGTAAACTCCTCGAGACTGAGGTCGATCCGTGGCGGACGCAGTTCTGCACCTGTGATTCCTGCTCCACTCGCGAACCGGTCGAGGGAGGAATGACTGTCTGTACACCTCGGTAGGCGGCCCATCAAGTTCCGTGGGACACGCGCGATGGAGGCAGTGGAGCAGTTCCACAGCTTACAATGTACACAGGCTCCGGAAATTTAACAAACCTGCCAGAGGACAACGTCACCATTCCACCAAAACTTCCAATCTCGCTCATCTAAACACCTCTTTGAGATTTTCATTACAGCTGGGTGAGAGGCGGAGAAGAAGAGAGCAGATTCGTCATTCTTCTGACAGGTTGTTGGCGGCTCTCCACAACTTTCCTTGTGAGAAGTTCATGATCCGGAAATATCTTTTGTAGCTAACATTCACAACCGTTTGCTGAAAAGACTCCACTTGCCGACTGTCCTGCTGGCTTTGTCCTTTCCGACACCGCCTACCGCCTGCTTTTGACTAGATGCCGCCTGACATCCCCAAGTACGCTGTTGTCACAACAAGAAGTCTGCTCGGTCCGCCCATCACGGCGAAAGAAAATGTCTTCAGTGTCTCTGTCTCGTTCAAAAATCACGGAAAAAGTTTGAAATTCACAAATGCTGGCATATGAATACGACATGAAACTGATCATCATATTGTCAAAACTACTGAACACGCATAAGTACTTTTCATCTGTTGATTGTCAAAATATCATCACCTTCGGCAAGGGATCTTTCAAAAATGTTCAAATGTGTGTAAATCTTATGGGACTTAACTGCTAAAGTCATCAGTCCCTAAGCTTACACACTACTTAACCTAAATTATCGTAAGGACAAACACATACACCCATGCCCGAGGGAGGACTCGAACCTCCGCTGGGACCACAAGGGATCTTTCCAAAGTTTCGGATCGCATTCTCTTTGGTACATAAAATCTTCGCAAGATGATTTTGTTCTAACGTTTTGTTAGCACTTAACTCGTA
Organism: Schistocerca americana; assembly: GCF_021461395.2. Lineage (NCBI taxonomy): Eukaryota > Metazoa > Arthropoda > Insecta > Orthoptera > Acrididae > Schistocerca > Schistocerca americana. The sequence continues at coordinate 34,840,921 of NC_060126.1, forward strand.
ACTTATATTAGGTTGGTACATAAGTTCGTAGCGCATTTTTTTTTTCCTAGCTGGTATTCCGTTTGCTATGGGTTTATTCATCGATAGTCATTTTTATGCGTAGGTAAATATTCCTATTCGTGTTTGCATATTGCCATTTAGTCATTTTTAGATAGTGGAGCTCTGGACGCTAGAAAATGAAGTGTCAAGTAGATAAATCGGAACATTACCGACATACTCTTCTGCTTGAAGTAGAAGAGTGACAGCAGCGGAGGCAGTCATTGGACAGAGCACGGTAAGAAACTGGTTCCCTCGTTTTAAGTGGAATGGTTTTGGCATTAGTGACGCTCCACGTTGGGGAAGATCTTTGGATTCTAATGAAGATCGTTTAAACGCATTAATCCAGGATGATCCACGTCACTGTACTCGAGAACTGGCAAGTGTGATGAACTGTGATCATTTCATTCATGCAGTGGGGAGGGTTCAGAAAATGGTTGAAATGGCTCTGAGAACAATGGGACTTAACATCTGAGGTCATCAGTCCCCTAGAACTTAGAACTACTTAAACCTAACTAACCTAAGGACATCACATACAACCATGCCCGAGGCAGGATTCGAACCTGCGACCGTAGCGGGAGGGTTCAGAAATGGGCTGTGTGGGTACCGCATTATCTAAGCCAAAATCACAAAAGTCAACAGGTGGACATATGTGCATCTCTGGGCTCGCGAACAACACCTACCAATCCTGTCCTGTATCGTCACTGGTGACGAGAATTGGTGTCTTTGTGTTAATGTAAGGCAAACAAATGAATGGTTGAGCCCAAACAGATGAGCAACTACCCGTGCAAAGTACTGCACGCATCCACAAGACCTAGTGGAAGAGCTACGGTGTGGTGTTCTACGAATTACTTTGCAGGGTGTAACCATCACTATTGACGTTTGCTGTCAACAACTGAGACGTCTTGCAGACGCAGTCCAAGAACAACGACCAGAAGACTGAGTGAAGTGATGCAACTCCACGGTAACCCCTGCCCGCATTCTGCAAGACCAAGAAAACTCACTATGAAGCATCTTACTAACCTGATCTCGAGCTCTCATAATTTCACATTTTCCGTTCTCTGTCCAACAAGCTCTATGCAATTTCCGTTGCAGATGAAAATACGTCCCGCAGATGTGTCGACAAGTTCTGTTGCGAAAAACGAAGTGATTTTTGCTCTCTCTGAATCAAAAAGTTATCCAGCGTTGGCAGACTGTTTTAAAAAGTGAAAGAGAACTTATCATTGATGAGTAAAGTCTTGGTTGTGTGTATCTGTTCTATTTCTTAAACTCATGGAAAAGCCCTACGAACTTATGCACCAATCCAATATTTAAATCCTACATCTCCCACATAAATTGCAAATTCACGGTGGTATATACAGTGTCTCCACAGTGTCTCCCCTACATCCCTCCTATGAGTACGTCCATCACACATCGCAAGACTCGCGAAGCTACACGCTACACTGGATCTCCTGCTGAGACGGTTCACTGAGGTCTGGCAGACGAAACGAAGAAGTGGCAGCCGGCAGCGACAGCACAGGGCACCGCTGGTGGCGTGTAGGCCAGCCGGCCACCTGCCATAGCACGGCTGTTCTACATCAGACTGCAGTAACGTGGGAGCTGGCCTCTGATATCGTAACACACGTCCTGTCTTTCTTTCCCTTCTTCTAGTTTGCCTCTCCCAAATGTTCCTCACATTCTCGATTTTGTGGAGAACCACACCGCTTCTAACATCATCAATATATTCAATTTTCAACATCCCTAAGTAACACGAGATCACAAACACTACGATTCATTGATTTTCTGGTTTTCCTGCAATCCGTTATTCTTTTCCATGCAGTGCTATGTTCCAGACGTCGTCCCCAATGTTTATATTAAGTTTATCGTTAATCTGATATCTGCTACTCTTCATTACTTTTGCCTTTCATAACGCTAGTCCTTCCATCAACCCTGTACATCACTCGGTTCATTCGATCTATCAGCTACTGCAGTTGTTCCTATCACTATCACTTCAGAAAACAATATCATTAGCAAATCTTCTAATCGATACTATTTTGCCATGAAATTTAAACTCGCTGCTGATTCTCTATACCTGTACACGCCCATATGCTCGATACGATTTGAAACGAGCTCGTCCGACCAGGCAACATGTTTAAAGTCATCAATAGTCCAATGTCGCTCACGGGCCCCAGATGACGCGTAAAGCTTTGTGCCATCCAGTCATCAAGGGTACGCCCATGTCGATGATTTTTCGTTCTCAAGCTGACTCTTGCTGATGGCCCCGCATTGAAATCTGCACGAATTTGCGGACGGGTTGCACTTCTGTCACGTTGAAAGCTTCTCTTCAGTCCTCATTGGTCCCGTTCTTGCAAGATCTGTTACGGGCCGCAGTGACGTCGGACATTTGATGTCTTGCCAGATTCCCGATACTCACGGTACACTCGTGAAAGCATCGCCCACTTCACCGCTACCTCGGAAATGCTCCGTCGCATCGCTCGTGCGCCGACTATAACACCACGTTCAAACTCACTTAAATCTTGATAATCGCTCATTGTATCAGCAATAACCGATCTAACATCTCCGCTATACGCGTGTTGACTTATACACAGGCGTTGGCGATTGTAGTGTCCTATTTTGTCTGTTTACATATCTCTGTATTCAAATACACATTGAAAAGCGTCAAAGCTTTTCATGTTTATAATTAAAAGAGAGAACTGCTTTTAAAATCAGTCATCAGTTTATTGCAATATATGAAGTGTGAAGGAGGTGAATTATTGTGTCATTAAGCGTCGGTAAAGGGCTATGATTCTTCTCTTTGTAAACTGGGTACACTTTGTGCATGAAAGGAATTCTTCTGATGCGTTACTAGCTGGGAAGCCCGGCGACCAGGTGGACACAGGTGGTGCGCCCAAGGGCGAGCGGCAGTCGTGCGCCCATGTCGGCTCGCTTCACAGAGGGCAGGCCCCCAGAGGGTTAGCGACAGGCGAAGACGCTGCATACGTCAGCACGCTGCCAAGGCAAGCCGTGGACATTCGCACGTGTGTCCGAGGCAGCGGAAACTACAAACTTCGAGCGAAAAACAGTTTTGTCACCATTCTAGGTAATGCGGACAGAGCGGCGAGTTGAATAGCAACAACACGACTTGGGTGTACAAGAATCTCAAGTGGCCCGGGGAATTTTGGCCGTTTCCCGCGAGCAGAACACCTGGGAACGTAGCGTCAATACTCAAAGGGAGAAGCCTTGGTTTATCTGTATACTCTGTCTCACACAGAGTATGGCTCTCTTTCCCTCGCGGAATGTGACGGCAAGGAAGAAATTCTGAAAGGGACCTCTTCATTGGCAAGAATCTCATGTTCGCTTTGAAAAATAGTACGAGCTACGTAATCTGCGGAAAGGCGGAGAAAAGACACTGGAGGGGAGCGGCTCTCTCTCTCCTGGTGCGAGGAGCGCACTAGTATTGGGGGTTCCAGAATATGGCATCTGAGTAGGCCGGAGTTCACTTTTGACTGCTTCCGATAAGTCGCAAGGATTCTCTTATCGCTTGTCATGAGACTTTTCACATTGCATTCGTCGCAAATAGCGTAGAGAGCAAAGTTTGTTAGAACCAAGGAGGCGAGCTTCACTCACTGTGCGCGTTATCAAGAACTTAACTCAGGATCACAATTTAATTTACTACATGTCCGGTGACGGTAGTACTGTTAGAACAGTTTTGAGCTTTGTTTAATGCAGTTTCACGTAGGTTTGCACTTGCAGATGGACGCATACCGTCGTCCAGTAATGATAACTTCCAGTTGCAAATTTTGGTCACTATTTTCAGCGTAGGGCATGTTAGACGCTATAAACTACGACGCCGGCGGTATCTTTACGTAGCCGCACGCAATCAGCCGACTCCACCGCCGGGCCGACCACGCTATCAACATGGTAATACAGAAAACGCCCGCTTTCCTAGCTGCGCATTCTTCTTTCGCTTTCTTCAATTTCTTTGCAATGTGTTAGATGCTCATACAGACGCAAGGCACAGTATTCACCGTTTGCCCGTGAAGAGTGTCATATGTTCAGCTGTTTTTTTTATTCCTTCCCCATTTAATACACCAGGTCAACCCATCTCGCGTAATTTACTTATATGGTTAATTAGAATGAAGTCATACAATGCTCACGTTAAAAGGCAAATACCAGGGCAGGCACCTTACATAATTCACTTGTTGTGAGCTCTTGGTGCCAATTAAATTCTATTTGTTGTTTTTTTATTTGATAATTTCTACAGTATCTGGCGACCCAAATTTTTTATTTTTGTTTATCATTATTTAAATAATTTGTCAGTGATTGTTAATGAATTTGATAAAATTTCAATCATTATTGCACGTGCCGTTTAATGCAGTTTCACTGAATAAACCACTTATATGTTGAACAGCACTGCTTGCATTTCATTTATAGAGTTTAAATCAAAATTCACACCTCTTTCTCCCTCCCACACGTGGTATCCTGCAACATGCCTATGCCAGTTTCTTTGGCCCTTCAATGTATTATTACCTATCGGTTCTTGTACATATCGCATTTTACCCGCCTTGCGCTAGAGAACTTCACTATTTTGCACAGTTGAACACCTTTTATTGATCGACGAATGGTACGAAATTGCGTTGGTTGGTCTTTCCTCCATTACCATTCGGCTCTTTGCAATACGCCAGTGGCCGAGTGGCCTTTTCAGATGCGAATCAGGGTCATTGCTCCTCTGTCTCTATCCATATCGTCCAGACGGACTCTCTGTCGCTGCCTCACTCAAAAATGGTTCAAATGGCTCTGAGCACTATGGGACTCAACTGCGGTGGTCATAAGTCCCCTAGAACTTAGAACTACTTAAACCTAACTAACCTAAGGACAGCACACAACACCCAGCCATCACGAGGCAGAGAAAATCCCTGACCCCGCCGGGAATCGAACCCGGGAACCCGGGCGTAGGAAGCGAGAACGCTACCGCACGACCACGAGATGCGCTGCCTCACTCCACAGTTACATCATCCCCTACGGTCACCTCGCTCTAGGGGGGCGCTGGACGGTCTGCAGTGCCGTGGTGGGTCCAGGTGTCACCTGCTGTACCCTTTCTCTCTCCCTCGCTTCCCCGAGCCTCCTGACCTCCTCTCGTCTCATTTTGAAACTTACAGCTGCATACTGCGTTGTTTATTACCTTATCATGCATTACTGATGATCAGGCATGCCATTCTCGTGGACGTTATGTTATATGTAATGCAATACTTCGCCGATGACGCACTTTGAGAATTTACCGTAAATTTGCATGTTTACAGATGGCACATCCCAATCCGAGAAATAATTTTGTGATTTCTCGGCCGAAAACTCTTCGCTTTATAATAAAACTGGTCGAATGAACACTTCAGCATTGCTATATTAGTAGCTTGTCACGACACAGCAAAAGTTCATGTTTGAACAGCGTGAAGTATGCATTTTTGGTTCAGAAATAGTTTCACATGGCTTTTCTTCTCAGAATTCATATTGGAATGTACTAACGGTTTGGTTTTTTCCGTTGATGTTGTGTCCATTGCCAATTGGATGAATACATGGTCTGTTGCACCATTCGAAGGCAGGGAGCGATATTGGTGCCATATAAGTTGATCTGTGATCCGATTGTGGATGTTGACGAGATTTTCATCACGCCCTGATACCGATGGGGGGTATCTTGCGAGATGGACATACGTTCTCCACGTGAAAGGCGTGTTGACGTTCAAGTATGTTCTATCTTCCGCTGTGGTTCGATTAGGGTTATCGCCAGTGGAGCGATATGTTCTCGCTAGTGGTTTTCGACACTGGTTGTCGCTTGTGGTTTATCGCCAGTAGTGCGATGTTGTTTGCCTTGTGGTGTTTCAATTGTGGTTCGCCAGCCCTATAGGTGAGTCATCAGCGAAGTATTGCATTACATGGCGTGAGCACGTGGACTGCGAGTCAAGCTAGTACCTTTCTACACGAATAGGAAAGATATGGCGAATGGGACCACATTAAAATGGAAGATAATCACAAATCATTATGCTCTCCAAAATAAAAAGTACTTGTATTTTATGTCTTTACAGTAGCTGTTATTTGATGATATTTGTCCGTCGATTTTTGAGATTTGTAGGTCAGTTTCAGAGGAAAAGACGTATTCGTGCGAAATCCTGATGCATCGTGACAGCCCAGTAACGAGTACACAGATGGTGGTGAGCGGTGTTCGACACGTTTTCTGCGCCAGGTAGCCGCACCAGCGTCACCACCCAACAAGTTGCCATCAGAGAAAGTATCAAAATGCAAATCAGTGAAAGCAGAAATGGTTAGGGTTAGCTGGACTTGGTAATGGGTAGGATATAATTGGTAGTAAGTTTTGCATTGTGGGAAATTTTTGAGGTATAAATGTGCTGACTGTGCCGGCTTTTTCATTACTTTATGCCTTTTAGATGAACAATTAACGATCAAAATTTATTAAAATCATGAAAAAGATGGTTAAATGATTAAAATATGATCAATGCAAAGAACTGAAACATGCCTCACAGCCTTCTTATGTTTAAACAATGTTCCTAAAAAAATTGCAAAATTTCAGTTACAAACAGTTGAGATTTTTGTTATGATTTTATACACTCCTGGAAATGGAAAAAAGAACACATTGACACCGGTGTGTCAGACCCACCATACTTGCTCCGGACACTGCGAGAGGGCTGTACAAGCAATGATCACACGCACGCCACAGCGGACACACCAGGAACCGCGGTGTTGGCCGTCGAATGGCGCTAGCTGCGCAGCATTTGTGCACCGCCGCCGTCAGTGTCAGCCAGTTTGCCGTGGCATACGGAGCTCCATTGCAGTCTTTAACACTGGTAGCATGCCGCGACAGCGTGGACGTGAACCGTATGTGCAGTTGACGGACTTTGAGCGAGGGCGTATAGTGGGCATGCGGGAGGCCGGGTGGACGTACCGCCGAATTGCTCAACACGTGGGGCGTGAGGTCTCCACAGTACATCGATGTTATCGCCAGTGGTCGGCGGAAGGTGCACGTGCCCGTCGACCTGGGACCGGACCGCAGCGACGCACGGATACACGCCAAGACCGTAGGATCCTACACAGTGCCGTAGGGGACCGCACCGCCACTTCCCAGCAAATTAGGGACACTGTTGCTCCTGGGGTATCGGCGAGGACCATTCGCAACCGTCTCCATGAAGCTGGGCTACGGTCCCGCACACCGTTAGGCCGTCTTCCGCTCACGCCCCAACATCGTGCAGCCCGCCTCCAGTGGTGTCGCGACAGGCGTGAATGGAGGGACGAATGGAGACGTGTCGTCTTCAGCGATGAGAGTCGCTTCTGCCTTGGTGCCAATGATGGTCGTATGCGTGTTTGGCGCCGTGCAGGTGAGCGCCACAATCAGGACTGCATACGACCGAGGCACACAGGGCCAACCCCCGGCATCATGGTGTGGGGAGCGATCTCCTACACTGGCCGTACACCACTGGTGATCGTCGAGGGGACACTGAATAGTGCACGGTACATCCAAACCGTCATCGAACCCATCGTTCTACCATTCCTAGACCGGCAAGGGAACTTGCTGTTCCAACAGGACAATGCACGTCCACATGTAACCCGTGCCACCCAACGTGCTCTAGAAGGTGTAAGTCAACTACCCTGGCCAGCAAGATCTCCGGATCTGTCCCCCATTGAGCATGTTTGGGACTGGATGAAGCGTCGTCTCACGCGGTCTGCACGTCCAGCACGAACGCTGGTCCAACTGAGGCGCCAGGTGGAAATGGCATGGCAAGCCGTTCCACAGGACTACATCCAGCATCTCTACGATCGTCTCCATTGGAGAATAGCAGCCTGCATTGCTGCGAAAGGTGGATATACACTGTACTATGCAGACATTGTGCATGCTCTGTTGCCTGTGTCTATGTGCCTGTGGTTCTGTCAATGTGATCATGTGATGTATCTGACCCCAGGAATGTGTCAATAAAGTTTCCCCTTCCTGGGACAATGAATTCACGGTGTTCTTATTTCAATTTCCAGGAGTGTATGTATCTGTGTTTGTAAACATTCATTCCAAAAGTATGGCACTAAAATATGTGCTAAGGAATGTGCAGAGGACTACACCTCGACTGATGGACAGGCTATGATGTGCACAGCTGCCAGCGTGACATCACCACATGGACATCAGCTGGGACTAGTAACCAACTGGTGTGATTTTCAAATAACTTCCGGGAACTCAGCCAGGCAACACATTCAGCAACCGCCAGGAGAAACTCAGGTCCCAAACTGGTGTGATGTCACCACATGGTCAAACTGGCAGCCATCAGCTACAAGCGACCCATCTGCATCCCCACCCGCACTCCCAACTGCACCTCCACCTAGAGGAGACAGGGCATGCAGCCAGCTGATGAGACTCCATTGGGGTGGCCCACAGGTGATAGAGGTGAGCACAGAGTCCCACTCATCCCTTTCACTCACACCAACAGAGAGGGAAACGATTTCTAGGGACTGTGATGCATCACAAGGGGAGCCTCCATTACAGGCTGCAGGCAATAGAGGCTCGCCCCCTGATCTCGCTGAACCATTTGAGGCCACTGCCGTTTGATGCCACAGTCTTTCGGGACTGACCTAACACCGCTGCCAGCGAAAAAGGTGGGAATGGGGTAAGCCAAACGAAGCGATATATGTGTCTGGACACTCGCCATAACACTAACAACTGCTGCTGGAGGACTGCCTTCAACAACAGCGACAATTGGTCAACTGCTGTACTATCTCTACTATCATAGGCAGGAAACTGGCCCTGCCACAGAGGTGGGTAAAGGAGTAACCCTTCGCTTTTCAACTCACCTCTCATTAACTGCCACATCCAACCGAATAAACACCTCATGATTGTAGTGCTATGTTTATTTGTGTGACGAATGTAAAGCTAATTTTTCATCTCTCTAAAAATCCTTGAGAAGAAAGCAGTGGAGACTTAAAATATTGTCATTTAGTATTTTTATATTAGATTAAATGTGAACTTTCACTTCTCTTTCTCTTTACGTTTATCATGAGGGACAACATCATTTTCAGATTAGTGGTAGGGTACAAGGTCACTCTCTTCTAATATTTCAGACTGATTAAGGATCAAATATGACAATTACACTATCATTGAAACCACATTTGAAATTGACTCTATTTTTTATTTTGTCTTTGTCATTTGTGTAAATTCTCACTGTGTTTCATATGTCATTTAAATGTTGTTTATTTTGTGTTGACACCATTTATGTGTTAAACGAACGTAAAGACACCTTACTATGAAATAAGGGTAATGAAATAAGGTTAACAGATGACACATGTCACAAGAGCACACAGTTGACTTCCCTAGATTTGGTGAATGCTTGGATAGAATTTGTCATGTTAATTGTCCGTATGAAGGATTGAATCACTGTGATACCTGGGCAGGAGTAACAAAATCTCTGAGGCAGAGAATGCTCAATGCCCAACAATACTGTATCGCAGTTAGAGAATCCAATCATCTCTGACTTCAGCTACGGTGTGAATGTGTTACTTAAATGGCTGCATGAAATTTTAATCGTTCAGTAATTCAGGTTGGAGTGAAAGGTGTAGGTCAAAGACCTGGGGGTCCAAAGGAACGTTTCTCGCACCCAGCAAATCATATAACTTTTTCTGGCATGGAACACTGTGTGTATGACCCCAGGTTCAATGAGTTCAAGATAAGATTTGGTATTTTGACGTTTTTGCTGGCAAAGCTGTCATGGTCCGACATGTCACACTCAGAAATCCATTTAAAGTGTCATAATTTCTTATACTCCACTGAAGTGTGACACACTCCATGCAGAAATTATTGAGTGCTGGGCTAGTAGTGAGGTGCTATGCCACTCTCTCACTTTAACAACATTGTCAGTCAGATTAACATTCATGTTTTAGAGCGTGATCTTGGAGTTCACCAGCACTACATTTCGTATGTGTGGTTAATGACTTTTTCTACATGAGGATATTGAGGGCAGAAGGTTAATGTAACTGCATGTGTAACCTGTAGAGTGCTTATAAGTGGGGGGACATAGTGGAGGTGACCAAGAACAAGGAGGAACATGAATTGGGGGCCATAAATGTTGAACACAGTGACCCACCTGTGTGAGTGATTCTGAGATACGGCGTTCAGTGGTTCTTACCAGCAGAGGGACTTTTGCCGGAAGCCCTCTCTTCCTTACATTCAGGATCAGATAATAGGGCACCAGTTCGGAAAACACTTTACCTGGTCCAGCACCATTCTGTCATGGAAGATAGGCAGATGGCTGAAAGTAGGTGGAGGGAGACATTTAAGGGAGACTGCTGTAAACTGAGCTGTCATCCAAATGGTTGGACTTCCCCCTCCCCCCTACAGACGCCAGGATGTGACCAGTTTCTTTTACTGAGTCGCAAAAAGATATATTTCATGGGTCTGTCTGGGAAACTTAACAGCCTTCTTTCAGAAACTGCAAATGGTTGGCCTGGGAAGATTAGGTCACTCCATAAACGAGGGACTATGATCCCATCTAGGAAGATCTTTTCAGCCAGACTATGGCCATGGCTATTGTGAGAACAACGCCTTCCTAGTTTTCCATGTTTCTGGTCTAAATCGCTATTTTTTCAGATGAGAGTCATTTGGAGTCAATGATTGGCTCTTCTAGGGAAATGGAAAGCAGAGGCTTCCTCCTCAAGCTTGGGAACCTTAGTACAGTGTCTGGATTGGCTACCAGGCCAACAGAGTACTCAAGAGGGGGCATTCAATGAGTGGAATGGTTTGTGCAACGTGGAGGCGGTTTATTTTTAGGTAATTCGGCTTCCACACCAAGGCCTGATGGAAGGTGGTTGTGATTCCTCAGGAAACTTTGCCTTCTTCAGGTCTTTCCATAGTGGGTGAGACTTGTGACGTGAATCTTGTGGCAGCCTAAGAGCTCGTAACAGTTTCCATCAGTACCGACAGTGGAACTGCATGTCATCTTGGACATATCGTATGTTACCAGGGTGAACTTATTCGTCCTGAGTCGGTCATCTGACGCTGGACAATTCCAGCATGCACCATCGTGTCTGTCAGTCAAATCAGTTTGGTCAGTCCAGCAAACAGGTGCGGCTCACAGTGAAATCTGCCACAATTTCAGGGAATTTTCCCACGTTCTAATAATCAGAACACAAGATCCCATAGTTTGCATATTTCGTGGATGCATTAGGACATACAGCTGCTGCAGCAACTGCTCCAGACCCATGGCGCTGTTTCCTACTGTTGCCTGAGCCAACGTAAAGATAAAGTAATGCTGCACTGGCATGTATTTTTTAAATGGTATCTACAGCTCCCTGTTCTCAGGTGAACATTAGTTCCATACGAATACAGTTGGGACTTGCAGTGCATTCATGTGAACCAAGTCAGATTGCAACGTGAAAGGGATTAATTCAGTGGAAAATTTGTGTAGCTTCTACGCAAATATATGCTTTGGCCATCAGTCACCACTCCATAACTTATTTTATGCTTAAAATTAATCTGCGACTGCTCAAAATAGTTGTAGTTGCTAGGGGTTTCATAAAACTTGTAATTATTTTGTAAATTTAAATGTATCACTGTTATCATTCACACTCCTTCTTGTCTTCACTGTTTAAAAATTGTTGGTGTGCTCATGTACCACCACAATAAAATATAAATTAGTATTATTAAAGTATTATAATATTGTAATATTGTCACCAGACTTGGGAAATTTCCTTGCTTGTTCCTTACCAGTTTCTTTCAAAAAATTCACGAACTCTAACGCAAAATGTGATGACCTTGCCGTATGAAGTATCATGACAAAATTTAGTAACTGCAGTCTCGTCCGAAATGTTCTTCTGCAGTTCTTGAAGACTGTGGGGGTCGTTGCGACACATTCACACTGACAGATCAGGTGACCGATCAGACTGACCTCTGCTAATAAGTCTATAAGGCGTGAAGGTTTGGAAATGTGCTCCAAGCATCGGCCGACGGTATGGACAGCTGCTCCATCATGTTGGAAGTAACTGTACGTCTTTTGCTCCACCGTTAATGCTGCCACAAATAGTTAAAAATGTTGGCGACGTAACGCGCCGAACTCAACGTCTGATGAAACAAGATGGGACCAATAATTCGGTGTGCAGGCACTGCACACCAAATACCAACCTTCCGATCATGTAACGTGTTTCGTGGACGATACGTGGATTCTTCGCTGCCCAGAACCTGTTATTCTGTGAGTTGACGTAATCAAAATGGTTCAAATGGCTCTGAGGACTATGGGACTTAACATCGAAGGTCATGTCCCCTAGAACTTAGAACTACTTAAAGCTAACTAACCTAAGGACATCACACACATCCATGCCCGTGGCAGGATTCGAACCTGCGACTGAAGCCCCTAGAACCGCTCGACCACACCGGCTGGCTGACGTAATCACTCAGGTAAAATCAGTCTCCATCAGACAGAAAGAACAGATCCATATCCCAGTCATACTATGTGAACAACGACTCACAAAACTGGAGGCGCTCAGGACCATCTGCTGGTTTTAATGCACGAAGAACAGACACTCGGTAGGTGCAGTATGCGTCAGCAGGATTGACTTGATATTTCGGCCTCTTACAACAGACGTCGGGTCTATTCTGAAGCACTCTGAACCATTTTCCGGCGAGAAGGCACGTTTCGAAATATTTTTTTGACTCGGTCAGTATAGATCCCGTGTGACGCCACTTTCGGACTAAGCATTGCATGGCATACTCTACTGGCACTTTCACACCATCAAACTTCTCAACAAACAACTGTCCACATGATTTCCACTTCGTTATCATGTAATTTTCCTACTGCTCCACTGTGAGTACCGTCGTCCCCTTTTCACTGCTCCACTCACACTGACACAGCCCGCACTACACTCTGAACACGTGTGGTTCAGGTGACAGGCGAACACTTGGTGTGCACGTCACAGGGTGTGTTTATGCGCCTACATACACGTCCTGTAGTATCCACTCGTCAGGGCCACTTTCATTTGACGCACCCTATATAGCTGTTTATAATATGATGAACGATCATATGTAGAAGTCATTGTACCTCATCAATGCTAAAAAAGAAGGTGTATCTTAAAGTGATATACTCCACGTAAAACTGTGTACAAAATGTGGGTCCCATAACTGATGCACTGAAATAATTATTTGATTTCTCTTGAATTCCTGAATCATTTGAAGTGCGTCCTCGATATAGTGCCTTGAAAACAAAAATTGTGTTAACGCCGGCAAATTAACTCTTCCCTTGTGACAACACAATGCCATTGTATCACATACAGTAACTTCTGGCGTGAAACGTTTTTCATTACAAAATCCACACTGTAAATTGAAAAACGTCTTTTTTTGTTGAACTGGGTGGTTTGAAGTGAAATCCATAATGGCATCAGTACAAGTCTCCCTGCGAAAGATACCGAGTGTGTGACTGCCATTTTCATTCCGAACTGATAGATTTAGGAAATTAATAGATTTATGGCAGGCGTACATTCGGTATCTTTCGCAGAGAGACTTGTAGTGATGACATTGTGGATCTCGCTACAAATGCCGGCCGGAGTGGCCGAGCGGTTCTAGGCGCTTCAGTCTGGAATCCTGCCTCGGGCATGGATGTGTGTGATGTCCTTAGGTTAGTTAGGTTTAAGTAGTTCTAGGGGACTGATGATCTCAGATGTTAAGTCCCATAGTGCTCAGAGCCATTTGAACCATTTTTCGCCACAAACCACCCAGTTCTAGCCGGACAGCAATGTAAAGTATTTACTTATGTTTTATTTTATGTGATTCCGATGTAAATTAGAAGTGTTTTACTTCCCTTAAATATTACATATGCAGTTCATATAGAGGGCGCCATACAACCAACTGATGTCTTCTCTACACAGTCTACCTTCTTTATACAGTAGTATTCAAATAATATTTCGTATTACTTGGGCTTTTATTGATAAGGGAGAGAAGCCTTCCTCCAATAGATTGGGAATGGCTTCGGTGCGCATTAAACATATTGTAACACGTGAGGCAATACTGACCTTACGCCTTATCTTAAAAGAAAGATTAAGGAAAGGCAAACCTACGTTTCTAGCATTTGTAGACTTAGACAAAGCTTTTGACAATGTTGACTGGAATACTCTCTTTCAAATTCTAAAGGTGGCAGGGGTAAAATACAGGGAGCGAAAGGCTATTTACAATTTGTACAGAAACCAGATGGCAGTTATAAGAGTCGAGGGACATGAAAGGGAAGCAGTGGTTGGGAAGGGAGTAAGATAGGGTTGTAGCCTCTCCCCGATGTTATTCAATCTGTATATTGAGCAAGCAGTAAAGGAAACAAAAGAAAAATTCGGAGTAGGTATTAAAATCCATGGAGAAGAAATAAAAACCTTGAGGTTTGCCGATGACATTGTAATTCTGTCAGAGACAGCAAAGGACTTGGAAGAGCAGTTGAACGGAATGGACAGTGTCTTGAAAGGAGGATATAAGAGGAACATCAACAAAAGCAAAACGAGGATAATGGAATGTAGTCGAATTAAGTCGGGTGATGCTGAGGGAATTAGATTAGGAAATGAGACACTTAAAGTAGTAAAGGAGTTTTGCTATTTGGGGAGCAAAATAACTGATGATGGTCGAAGTAGAGAGGATATAAAATGTAGACTGGCAATGGCAAGGAAAGCGTTTCTGAAGAAGAGAAATTTGTTAACATCGAGTATAGATTTAAGTGTCAGGAAGTCATTTCTGAAAGTATTTGTATGGAGTGTAGCCATGTATGGAAGTGAAACATGGACGGTAAATAGTTTGGACAAGAAAAGAATAGAATCTTTCGAAATGTGGTGCTACAGAAGAATGCTGAAGATTAGATGGGTAGACCACATAACTAATGAGGAAGTATTGAATAGTAATGGGGAGAAGAGAAGTTTGTGGCACAACTTGACCAGAAGAAGGGATCGGTTGGTAGGACATGTTCTGAGACATCAAGGGATCACCAATTTACTATTGGAGGGCAGCGTGGAGGGTAAAAATCGTAGGGGGAGACCAAGAGATGAATACACCAAGCAGATTCAGAAGGATGTAGGTTGCAGTAGGTACTGGGAGATGAAGAAGCTTGCACAGGATAGGGCAGCATGGAGAGCTGCATCAAACCAGTCTCAGGACTGAAGACCACAACACCAACATTCAAAGAAGTGTGACTGACGCCCGAAAAACGGGGAGTTAAATGAATTGAGAATGGAAGATAGTGGCACGTAATGTACAAGCCGTATAACTTATGCCATTAGTTGTAACTTTTTATTATATCTTCTGACTACGTACTTCTTGTATTTTTAGCATTGAGAATGGCTAGCTACTAGCCGAAATCTGGATCTGCATAATAAAATCTAAAGAAGGACGGCTGATTGGTGCCCTCTATAATTTATAAGTCACATAACAGTCGCTGCGTGCACACACTTTCCGAATGGAAGGTCACCTAATAAGGGATTTATATTGGAACTGTAGGTATTTTAAGTATTTACAAGCATGTACATAATGTTGTGTAATCAGTACGTGCATCGGATACACTAAGTGAATAGAGTTTCATAAACGAGGCCAGGCAAATAATATCTACACTTTAATCCTTCAGACACTGCTGTTCAAAACTTGTCTGGTTTCCTTACAGACCATAATTTGACAGAAGTCTCAAATTGCCTACACTTGATAGATAAATACTTCTATCTGTATGGTAAATGACCATTCAGAACTGACACTTAATGAAATGTGGAAAGTCTTCTTCGCGAGTTAGTTTCTTAACGTATTTCGAAAGATCGTCATCACAACGTAGCTCTGTAAAAACTGAAAGAAGAATTACAACATAAAACACGACAGACAATTATATGCACAATAGTCAACCGTTAAACAAATGCGTATTAACTGAACGCTTTCAATTGGTCAAACGGCGGAAGTACCTGGTTATGCGAGGACAACAGCAATGTTCAATGCCGCACTTTGGCTCAGCTAGCAAGACATCAGCGCTGTACCCAGTTCTGTACACAGAATACAGTTGCTCTCTGAAATACTAGTTAAATGTTCAGACATGTAGTTTCTTGAACAACATTGTGATCGAAGACTATTTAAACGGGAATAATCGTGAATGTCCGGTACGGATGATTTTATTGAGAGATTTTGTACGCCAAGTCGAAAACTGTGTTCCGACGTCATACATGTACTTTTCTGCTGCTAGCTCGGTAAATCACTATGAAGTAAGGAACACAACTAATTACTCATACTGTGAAGAAATACTGTGATAGTGAGACTGGCTTTACTGCGTTTCTAACCAGTAAGTCATTCCTTCGATATGGACAGTGGCTGTTTATCTTCGTCCTCAGATTCCCCGAATTAAATAAACATTAAGAGTTGTACAAAGAAATGTGCGTTAGGAATACTTAGTGTTTAATATGACTTGCTGGCAGTATGTGTGAGAAAAAGTAAGACATCTATTTTTTACTTCAGTTAATGATTCTAGATGTGACGTCTACAACAAACTTACAGGAGACCAAAAGTTAACATTGCGCAGTTCTGGCAGACGAATACTTCAGTTAGTTTTTGTACAGGTCTTCATCGCTCTAGGACGTACAGACGTAAGTGAAGTATTGGAAGGTTAAGCCAAGGCACTGAGCCAATGTTGTCATCCACACATTACGCACAGCCATACTACTACAGTTCATCCCCTTTATTCTCTCTACCAACGTTAAATCCAATTCCGTTATTCACCTGGTGTCTTCATTTCATAAATGGAGTTTTACTCCAGCTTAAAGCTCACTTTGTTGAGCACATAATTTGCATTATATAGAGCATTTCCTTTATTCTCTTTCTCAGTGACGTCGCTTTTGTCCCATACGTTTCCACACTTTGCACAAAAAACTTCTATAACCACTTTTTCCTATCTTTAGATACAACTGCACTCAGAACGTTCATGATTTTCACAGCGAGTGGTATCAAGTATTTCGGATATACAAGTTGAAGTCAGACAATTAGCTACTTATATCGTCGCCATCCAAGCAGCACGGGAGACTTGCATTTGTTAGGAGGATTCTCTGAAACTGTGGCGTAATTATTATAAAAGGGACTAGTGCAACCTGCTCTAGGACACCTACCCAGTGTTTGCAATCTTTGGCTGTAGCCGTCGCTGTGATCTTAATGGGATTGTATTCTGTAGACGAAGGGGTAACTGTGAAGAGCTGGGATCTAAATGGGACTTTTAGAAGAACCCAGTTCGATAAAAATATAGGAAAACTGGTGCTGAAGGTAATATAAGCAGCGTTTCCACTGGGTGCTTACTCTATCAGTGCGGAGATCTCTGGAATAATCTAAAGGAGGTTATGGTCCTTATGAATGCAATAGGTACTGACCCAGTCGTGAAAGATACCGATCAAAATTATTATGGGGCACACTCTGGGCTGTATTGTACATGGCTCTGGAAGGTTTCTGAACGTTTTACACTAATATCCATACTCTGCAAACCACTGTATTGCATGGCAGAGAGTGCTTCTCATCATACTACACCGTATCCTCTCTTTCCTCTTCATTCGTTTAGGGAGTGAGGGAAGTGTGATCTCTCAGTCACATCTGTGCACACTGTGATTAGTCCGATCTGGTCTCTGCGATCCCTTATGTGCGGCGGTTTTGCTATTATCATAAGGTTCTCAATTAATTCCAGTTTCTTCAACATACAAGTATATTTCCATGGCGTCGTTCTCGTCTATGTTAAGGTGTTTTGTACTTATTGCTTTTGACCATTTCTGTGATTCTCTGTCATGGATCAGACAAATCTTTCAACATTCGTGCTGTCCATTTTGCACTAATTGGATATTGCTATGGCTATGAAATCAACACTAAAGGACAATCTTCTATTACTGATGTACAAGTGATTTGTAAGGGATCATCTTCGATGACTGACTGCCTTTCCCCAGTGTCGTACTGATGAACCAAGATCTACCACCTGCATTACATACGACTAAGCCCACGCGAACATTTATGCTCATATCCCTACAAACGGCTGCCGCCAGGTATCTGTATGAGTTGCAAGATTCCAGTTTTAATTCAGTGATATTGAAATCAAAGGAGAGTAGGTTTTCCATTTTCTGAAGTGCACAGTTTTACATTTATGACCATTTAATGCAAGCTGCTAATGTTTGAACAACCCTTAACTCTTAAAGGACGTGAATATTTGTAATGTTTTTGTGTCACAGAACACTTCATTCTGTATAACAGCATCAGCTGCAAAAAATTAGATCATTTATTTTGTCGTGCTATGTCTTTAACATACAGCATAAACAGCAAGAGTCGCAACATACTTCCCTGTGGCACAGTCGCAGTTACCTCTGCTTCTCCCAATCACTCCACGGCCAAGATAACATATTGTGTCCTCCCTACAAAATAATCCAAAATCCAATCTCAAATTTTTTTGGTACCCTATAGATCGTTCTTTAGCTAATAACTTAGATATAGTTGTGATCCCAACGCTCCTTAGAAACAAGAAGTGCTGCATGCACTTGTCTCTGTTGATCCATTTCTTTCAGTGTGAAATGTGAGAGAGCTCAAAGTGTATTTAGCTTGGTCGATGTTTTTGAAACTCATGATGGTTTACAGGTATGAGGTCTTTCTTTAGGAGATAATCATTCAGTGAATATTAATAGACACCTAATTTACATTTGATGTCCTAGCGACAGATCACAAGTACTTTGATATACAAAATCTGAGTTCTCTACACGAAAACAATTTTGAAATAATTTTCAAATGAAATCTGGTCATCAGCGTTTGAGTCTGCAGCTGACGACTCGCTCAGTGATGCACATTAGTGGTACAGCTGTACCGAGATACTGATGTACGAAAGGCTTCTTCTGTACAACTGCTGTTGCTGGCATCAGTATGGAATGCCACAACATCTATAAAAATTCAGAACAATTATTACACTGTAAAATTTGCTGAAAGTTGGTGAAACTGTGCAATTTCCATTAATAAGGCTATCAACAATTCATTTCATGAAAGTAACACTAACTTAAGTAGACTTATTTACTTGACATGTTAGCCAAATAAAGAACTTAATTTCCGGTAGTGTTATTTTTTTAATTCTCACATCTTTCGCAGTGTTCTGCGTGGTGTGTGCCGTATTTTTTATGCCGTGTAGTGTAGTACATGTTGCTCACTTTATTTGTAGTTAATAATATGTCTCCACCCTGAAATGAAATTTCAGTTCTTTAGACGGTTGTAGTTTGATGACGAAAAATAAACGTGACAGCATTAAGAAGATATCAGTTAAATTTTTAGTACGTACAGTCATTCATTACTGGCTGTACTGCTCCATTTAGTAACTATTTCAGGCATTTTTACTGCCAACAAAATAGATCCTTAGTGCATAATCAATTGAGGTCCACCTGGTTTTGACAGTCTGTCTCAAACAGTGTTACATTACATCGCCATTAAATCATAGCTCATAATATTGACAGTAGATTGTACATCGAAGTCAGCGGCGCTGATACTGCTAATCATAATGTTTTATTGTTTATTTTAACAAACTGGATAATTATTTTTATATGTACTGCGATATTTGAAAATATTTATGTGATGTCTGATCTTTGGGATGTGACGAAATGAGCATAGACCAGTATGATCCTGCAGCCACTATGAATCAAGTTTCAAAGGAACACTGGACACTGATTGAATCAATGAGGAAAGCTGCAAATATATGCTAGTCCTGGATTCAAACTCGGGTCTCCTGCTTACTAGGCAGATGTGCTGAACACTGCATCATCCAGACACAGTGGTCTTGACAACCGCAGAGACTACTCTAGCATGCTTCCTGTCAGACAAAAATTCTCAACTTATCCACACACTAGTGATGTAGTGCACCTTGCATCTCGTCCTCAATGACATCAAAAACAACACACATGTATAATTAATGTGAGGATGGGCACGGATCACTTGAATGCAGGTGCACACCACGCTCATACTCTTATTGGAATTGGCGGAATGCTGCAAGTAATGAGGATAATGGGCGCTACAACAGTAGTATGTGGTATATGTTGAGAACTTAAATCTGACAGGAGGTGTGCTACAGTAGTCGGTGCAGTTGCTTTTATCACCGTGTCTGGATGGTGCAGTTGTCAGGACATTTGCCTCGTAAGCAGAAAACTCGGGTTCAAATCCCAGTCTAGCACAAATTTTTAACTTTCCTCATTGATTTACTCACTGTTCGCCAGGACCTATATAGTTCTTTCCTTTGCGTCTTGATACTTGAAAATATTATTTTTCACCCATTCAAAGAGGAATAGCACTCGTGCAAAGTGTTTAGATTTCTGGCTGGATTACCTACACTAATCCGTCGTCCATTTTCACAGTTCTTCAGCAGAGCTGCAGTTCAGCAGACTTCTAGATTGGTCAGTGAAGACACTGTCAGCAGAGTTTCTAAGCGGTGGGTTGCATGGTGGCCACTGCGGAAGCTCCATCGGCATGGCAGCACCGTGAGGGAAATTTACTGAAGATGCACAGAAGGGAAACGTGGGAGAAGGGAAAATCCGCTGCAGTACTCCGTGGAGTGTGATTGGAGACCCACATCAGGTGATGCATGCTTATCACTCCGGCACCACATCTTTGTGGGAACTGTACGACTTGAGGTTATTCTATGATTGTTTTTAAATAGTGATAAACTAGTAATGTGAACTGAGATAATAAGCAGGTAACTTGTTGTGAATACTGCTACTGACATCACGTTATAATTAAGCACAATAGCTATCAAACCATCTCCACTGCTGACACGTGAGTAAATTCAGTTTGGGTTCAGAACTAATGCCGTGTGACTATTGCTAATGGTTTCAAACTGTAAGTACAGGCACAAATTACTGCACAGGAGACACAGAAGTAATTTCAGTGCTGAGTCTGACATGAAGATGCATTCTAACCATAGAGCAACATATAGTTGTTATCTGGGTAGAGTGAAATCTTCAGTAGTTTCATTTAGCACAATCCTGTCAGCTACTTTTCTGTAATCAGATGTTGAAATAACTGGCGTGTTTTAGTAATAGAGGTTTTTATCGATTTTTGTTGTTTTCACATGAGTTAGGTTGCACCTTCGTGGATTAGTTTTTACGAGGGCGTGATGAAAAATATTACTCCAGAATTTTTTATTTGAAAACTCTTACAGCTTTTAACTCTTTGCCGTTGGTGGGGAGGCTTGCGTGCCTCAGCGATACAGCTGGCCATACCGTAGGTGCAACCACAACGGAGGGGTATCTGTTGAGAGGCCAGACAGACGTGTGGTTCCTGAAGAGGGGCAGCAGCCTTTTCAGTAGTAGCAGTGGCAACAGTCTGGATGGTTGACTGATCTGGCCTTCTAACACTAACCAAAACGGCCATGCTATGCTGGTACTGCGAACAGCTTTAAGCAAGGGGAAATTACTGTGGTAATTTTTTCCAAGGGCATGCAGCTTCACTCTATGGTTAGATGATGGGGGCATCCTCTTGGGTAAAATGTTCCAGAGGTAAAATAGTCCCCCATTCAGATCTCCAGGCAGGGACTAATCTGGAGGACGTTGTTATCATGGGAACGAAAACTGGCTTTCTACGGATCAGAGCGTGGAATGTCGGATCCCTCAATTGGGCAGATAGGTTAGAAAATTTAAAAAGGTAAATGAATAGGTTAAAGATAGATATAGCGGGAATTAGTGAAGATCGGTGGCAGGAGGAACAAGACTTCTGGTCAGGTGAATACAGAGTTATAAATACAAAATCAAACATGGGTAATGCAGGAGTAGGATTAATAATGAATAGGAAAATAGGAATGCGGGTAAGCTACTACAAAAAGCATACTGAACGCATTATTGTGTCCAAGATAGATACGAAGCCCACACCTACCACAGTAGTACAAGTTTATATGCCAACTAGCTCAGCAGATGACGAGGAGATTGATGAAATATACGATGAGATAAAAGAAATTATTCATAAGTGAAGGGAGACGAAAATTTAATAGTCATGGGTGACTGGAACTCGATAGTAGATAAGGGAAGAGAAGGAAAAGTAGTAGGTGAATATGGAATGAGAGTAAGGAACGAAAGAGGAAGCCGCCTGGTAGAATTTTGCACAGAGCACAACTCAATCATAGCTAATACTTGGTTCAAGAATCATAAAAGAAGGTTGTATACATGGAAGAAGCCTCGAGATACTGGAAGGTCTCAGATAGATTACATAATGGTAAGACAGAGATTCAGAAACCAGGTTTTAAATTGTAAGACATTTTCAGGGGCAGATGTTGACTCTGACCAAAGTCTCTTGGTTATGAACTGTAGACTAACACTGAAGAAACTTAAAAAAGGCGGGAATTTGAGGAGATGGGACGTGGATAAACTGAAAGAACCAGAGGTTGTAGAGATCTTCAGGGAGAGCATTAGGGAACGATTGGCAAGAATGGCGGAAAGAAATACAGTAGAAGAAGATTGGGTAGCTTTGAGAGATGAAATAGTGAAGGTAGCAGAGGATCAAGTAGGTAAAAAGACGAGGGCTAATAGAAATCGTTGGGTAACAGAAGAGATATTGAATTGATGAAAGGAGAAAATATAACAATGCAGTAAATGAAGCGGGCAAAAAGGAATACAAACGTCTCAAAAACAAGATCGACAGGAAGTGCAAAATGGCTAAGCAGGGATGGCTACACGACAAACGTAAGGATGCAGAGGCGCATATCTCTAGGGGTAAGATAGATACTGCCTACAGGAAAATTAAAGAGACCTTTGGAGAAAAGATAACCACTTGCATGAAAAACAAGAGCTCAGATAGAAACCCAGTTCTAAGCACAAAAGGGAAATTATAAAGGTGGAAGGAATAAATAGTGGGTCTATACAAGGGCGATGTTCTTGAGGGCAATATTACAGAAATGGAAGAGAATGTAGATGAAGATGAAATACGAAATATGATACGGCGCGAAGCGTTTGACAGAGCACTGAAAGACCTAAGCCGAAAAAAGGCCCCGGGAGTGGACAACATTGCATTAGAACTACTGACAGCCTTTGGAGAGCCAGGCCTGACAAAATCTACCATCTAGTGAGCAAGATGTATGAGACAGGCGAAATACCCTCGGACTTCAAGAAGAATATAATAAGTCCAATCCCAAAGAAATCAGTTGTAGACAGATGTGCAAATTACTGAACTATCAGTTTAATAAGTCACAGCTGCAAAATACTAACACGAATTCTTTACAGACAAATGGAAAAACATGCAGAAGCCAACCTCGGGGAAATCAGTTTGGATTCCTTAGAAATATTGGAACATGGAGGCAATACCGACCCTACGACTTATCTTAGAAAATAGATTAAAGAAAGGCAAACCTACGTTGCTAGAATTTGTAGTGTTAGAGAAAGCTTTTGACAACGTTGACTGGAATACCCTCTTACAAATTCTGAAGGTAGCAGGAGTAAAATACAGGGAGTGAAAAGCTATTTACAATTTCTGCAGAAACCAGATGGCAGTTATAAGAATCGAGGGGCACCAAAGGGAAGCAGTGGTTGGGAAGGGAAAGAGACAGGGTTGTAGCCTATCCCCAATGTTATTCAATCTGTTTATTCAGCCAGCAGTAAAGGAAATTGTGGTGTCACCGCCAGACACCACACTTGCTAGGTGGTAGCTTTTAAATCGGCCGCGGTCCGCTAGTATACGACGGACCCGCGTGTCGCCACTGTCAGTGATGGCAGACCGAGCGCCGCCACACGGCAGGTCTAGAGAGACGTACTAGCACTCGCCCCAGTTGTACAGCCGATTTTGCAAGGAACGGTTCACTGACAACTACTCTCTCATTTGCCGAGACGATAGTTAGCATAGCCTTCAGCTACATTTACCACGACCTAGCAAGGCGCCGTATTCAATTGATATTGAGATTCTATTGATGTATCATCAAGAGCGATGTTCTACAAATGTGGATTAAAGTTAAGTATTCCAGAAGCTACGTACTTTTCTTTATAGCATTCATTACGTATCCTGTTTCAGACCTCACGCCAGCCTGCGTGAGTTTAAGCGCATGCCTTTCGGCTTCCTCTCATTGTGTCTAGGCTGTCTTGTCTTAGACACAACAGAAATAAAAGAAAAATTCGGAGTAAGAATTAAAATCCATGGAGAAGAAATAAAACCTTCGAGGTTCGCCGATGACATTGTAATTCTGTCAGAGACAGCAAAGGACTTGGAAGAGCAGTTGATCGGAATGGATAGTGTCTTGAAAGGAGGATATGAGATGAACATCAACAAAAGCAAAACGAGGATAATGGAATGTAGTCGAATTAAGTCGGGTCATACTGAGGGAATTAGATAAGGAAATGAGACACTTAAAATAGTAAAGGAGTATTGCTATTTGGGGAGAAAAATAACTGATCATGGTCGAAGTAGAGAGGATATAAAATGTAAACTGGCAATGGCAAGGAAAGCGTTTCTGAAAAAGAGAAATTTGTTGACATCGAGTATAGATTTAAGTGTCAGGAAGTTGTTTCTGAAGGTATTTGTACGGATTGTAGCCATGTATGGAAGTGAAACGTGGACGATCAATAGTTTAGACAAGAAGAGAATAGAAGCTTTCGAAATGTGGTGCTACAGAAGAATGCTGAAGATTAGGTGGGTAGATCACATAACTAATGAAGAGGTATTGAATAGAATTGGAAAGAAGAGAAATTTGTGCACAACTTGATTAGAAGAAGGGATAGGTTGGTAGGGCATATTCTGAGGCATCAAGGGATCACCAATTTAGCATTGGAGGGCAGGATGGAGGGTAAAAATCGTAGAGGGAGACCAAGAGATTAATACACCAAACAGATTCAGAAGGATGTAGGCTGCAGTAGGTACTGGGAGATAAAGAAGTTTGCACAGGATGGAGTAGCATGGACAGCTGTATCAAAACAGTCTCTGGACTGAAGACCACAACAACATCGCTTCTGAAGAAAGCAAACTTTATTAACATTGTACATCTTTACTCTTCATGTATGCATCTTTATTTTGCAACATAGTCACCCTGGTGAAGAACATTTTTCTGCTGAGGGACCAGTTTTTTGATACTGTCACTATATAATCTTTGATATTTATGGAAAGATGCAGGTTGCGGCTTCTTCAACTGAGTTATTTAAATTTTGTGTAGAGATGAAGTTGGATGGGCCCAAGTCAGAAATGTATGGAGGATGATCGAAGACAGTGAAGTCGAGGTGTTGGACAGTTGCACACATGCAGCACTCTTGTGTGGTGCCACATGGTCATGCAGAAGGAGAGGATGCTTGATGTGTGGACAGTTTTCTGATAGTCTCACTGTACGCTGAGATAGTTAGGTTACATAAAGCCACGTCACATGCTACACTTTAGAGTCCTATAGTGGCAGCGAGCAGCAGCTTGTGTCAGCAGAGTGGGAACGTCGGCTGAGTAACATGCATGGCATGTAACACATCAGCCTATCTAGAAATCAGCATAAAATATTTCAAATTATTAGATATCTCTCACTGTCCCTCTAGCTATGATAATACTTGCATACTTACAAGTAAGGGATGTGTTGTTCCACAGGATAATGTACCCAGGATTACACGAGTCACTCGAGAGAACTACCGACCAAAAACCCATTTTAGAATCAGATGAAGCAATGTAATAAGCTGTTTGCTCCATTTTCTAATGTTCTGTTGTTGTTAGATGAGGAAATGAACTGTGTAGCATTTGCAAACATTTTGTGTTCTACGTATTTAAATACTGCATAGTATATTGAGCCCATTTCGGATATATTCTTAATTCTACAGTTACAGAATTTTATTGTGAACAAAATTGTATATATTCTTAAAAGGAGTTACAGAATGTGTCAGCATTTAAACCATTCCTTATCAATTCTAGAATGGAACATGTTACATTTGCCAATATATTGAGTGTCTTTAATCTGTTGACAATATTACCTGTGTTGGGAATAGAACGTTGTGTTGGCTGACAGTAGCTCCTATTTCAATACGCTTTTAATTTTTAACTGTTTTATTATAAAACTTATTCTTAATTTCATATCATTTACTACTTATTAGGGTGAAATAGAGTAATAATCTAACAGGTGGGCTATTTTCTACAGTGTTGAAGAGATTTTCTCGTCTGCAGCACTTTTGATTTTCAGTCGAATATTTGTTCCTACGTCGACACCAACGTTGTATCTGGGGATATATCTTCACATTTGCGAGAAGTTCAATCGTTCGGTATTTTTTATAATTTCAGAAAAGTCCTGCACCAAATCAAAGGTGTGTGCCATGATTTAAAATTGGAAGTAGAGGATGTACTAAAGATCTGTAGAAGTGTTCACTAGAAGCGGCAATAAAAGTGTGCAGAGGTACAGCATTCTCGCCTGAAGTGGGAGTACAGAAACAGTGAATGACAGAAGGTTTAAATTTATCAAATCTTTATTTTAATAATGAAGAAGAGTCATGGAGTGGAGCTCTATTCGTTTTACTCCAAGGATGTCTGTCGAACTGCTAGCTTCACCTTAGAATGTCTATCATCTGCTGGTTGTTGTTCTCCCTGGCGAAGTCCAGTGGGGTTTTTCCCTGGCTGTCCCTGGTGGTCCGGTCCGCCCCTGCCTCGAGCAGTGCAGATGCCGCCTCTGCGTGGCCGTTCAGAGCCGCATAGTGCAGCGGCGTTCGCCCCCACTGATTCCTAGCGCTGTGGTAAGGAGTGGCCGCCAGCAGCAGCCGCACCACAGCCACATGTCCTTTCTCTGTAGCCGCAAGCAATGGCGTGCTCTTCGTTTTGTTCCTGGCATCAGCCTCCGCCCCTGCCTCCAGCAGCAGCCGCACCACAGCTTCGTGGCCATTGTATGCAGCCCTGTACAGGGGCGTCTCCTGCCAGCCGCTGGTCCTGGCGTCCACCTCTGCTCCACCTTCCAACAGGCACCTCGTTGCGTTCTCGTGTCCCTTGCCTGCTGCCCAGTGCAGGGCGGTGTACCTGTCTTCGTCCTCATCCCTCGCCCTGACGTCCGCACCAACTGCCAGCAGAGTCTGCAGCTCGGTGACTGCATCCTCCTTCGCTGCCTGAATCAGCCTGCTGTTCTTCTCCTTTTCAGGAAGGCTCCTGTGCAAAAACGGCCAACTGTAAAATTTTTCTCCGGTAACATACTCCTGATTAATAATACTGCAAAAGAACCTGAGATGAGACCAGTTCCAAAAGTACATGTGTCCAATGACCATTAACCAATCTGCAATTTTCTCCATTTATGATACGAAACAGTGGGCCAGTCTCTATTTATTAAAATACAGATGCACAGTGACAAGAAACTCCCAAAGTCTTCATCAATTAAAAACTTCTATATTGTATCTCTCCAGATCATATTTTGTCACATTGATTCCTGACATTTAGTGTTTTGTCAGAATGCTGCTGTTAAGCAGCTACTGCCCTCCACTGAAACAGATGCCTTATGAAGGTATAATGGTCCTCTATGCGCAGCAACCCCCTTTCTAATATACCCAAACGTGGAAGCCAAAATTACTCATGTCGTCAGGTATTTAAAGAAAGTTTCCTGTCATACCAGTTCTCTTATTTGCAAATTTTTCAAAACATCTTCGTCAACAGTGTCAGCTAATGTTTAAGAGGAAACAATTTAATCAAAATACTTCAGATTACTTCTTCATCCATACAATCAATCAAATCATCGATCGAGGACCCTGTACATCATGTTCCTCCATAGATGGCGATCCTGTGCACTTTGGATCCAGTTGTCATGGACTCCTAGTTGGCAGAGGTCTTTCTGTTGCACATCCTCCCACCGCTTCCTGGGTCTTCCGATTGGGCAGGTACCATCAGGCCTTCCGATAAGTACGGCTTTTGCCCGAGAGGCGTCTGGTCTCCTAGAAATGTGGTCTCCCAGTCTCATTCTCCGCGCATTCAGTTTTTGTACGATGTTCGGTTGCCTCAACAGCTCATACAATTCTTGATTTTTTCTACGTCTCCACGAGCTCCCTTCCTTGATAGGTCCATAGATACTTCTCATAATGTTTCTTTTGAAGATCAACAAGTGTACTTCGTTCTTCTTTGTTGCTCTTAGGGTTTCTGTCCCATACAACAATACTAGCACTATCATGGCATTGTATGCATTAAGTTTGGTCTTAATTGACAGATTCTTGGATGACATTATTTGCTTTAGACTGAAATAAGTTATAGGCCCGTACACAAGGAGTTGTTTTATTTCCTGTAACAAGGTATTTAAAATTTTCTACTTTAGCAAATTTCCAAATCCCTACCTGTAATGGGATGTCATTAGACCCCTCTCTTGATAACTATATTACCCCGGTCTTTTCCGCATTAATTTGTGACCTGATATTAATTGCATTTTGCGCTAGGACCTCTACAGTTTCTGCCATCTCTTCATCTGATTCTGCTAGAAGTGCGATATCGTCTGCATAACCCAATAAATCCTTCCTTCCATTTAGCATCACATCTTTGTTTTCTCTTTTCATTTCTCGGATTGCTTTCTCTAGGACGAGATTAAATAACACTTGTGAAATAACATCACCTTGTCTCACACCCATTCCGATACGGAATTCCTCAGACAGCTCACCTTGGTATTTGACTTTGGCTATTGTCTCCACTGTCTCTTTATCCATACACACAAACATATTTATTGGCATATACACATGTACAAACTCGCTGAGAAGAGTGCTTGTATGATAACAAGCATATCCACAAGCAGTCTCATACGCTCGCAAGTGCACACTCATTCGCATATACATATACACAGAAACACATGACCACCCCTCCCCCTGCCCCCTCCACACACAAACACAAACATATACAAAAACAGACACACTCTCAACTTAATTCCTTGTAGCTGCAATGTGTCTAATGGCAACAGCAAATCCTGCAGTTTTTGAAAGTATATTTATGATGCATATGCTTAGCTAGATTATTTTTCGTAATAGAGATCCTAAAAACTATAGTCCTGACACTGTTCATGTATTTACTAATAAACACCTCATGTCCTTCGTGTGTGACAGCCTCATTACAATGAGTTTAACTCACAATACCTACACTATGACACTATAAACAGCTTTCCATGCTCTCCGATGTTCGAGTCCCCCCTTGGGCCACGGAGGAGAATTTTCTGTACTTTAATCATATCGAAACAAGGGCGCACCATCTATACAAAAATAAAAAAAGGGAACCTGCCGACGTTTATGTAATATCTCAATATATCAATGATCCATGAATATCGTTTGGAATAAAATCTAGAGAATAAGGTGTATTAATATAGCTATGGGAAAACTACAGGCACCATCTAAAATCTTTTTTGAAAACATTTTATGCAACTTGACACCAAGCGGATCAGAACAGCAAAAAGCGTGTTGATGGTAGAGCGTCAGGTGGGACATCTACTTAATCGGAATTTCTCCCTGTTGGAAACGCCTCGAGCAATAGCGTGCCGAAGGACTATGTGGCGCGGACTGAGTGACTGATTGCTCCAACACATGTCAAAGAAGGGATGAATTCGGTTACTGAACATTTTAAACAAAATATGGACCAACCAAATCCTTCATCCATTCCTAGCTCTCGTTAAAACATAAGAGAAAAATGATAGGGCACAAAGGTAGATTGAGGATCGAAAAGCACTGCCCCTTGGACGACCCGGTCTTAGAAAGTGTAACGGCACAACTGAAACGCTGGTATCATCATCACTGATATACGATATGGGTTCAGTGACAATCAGTATTTGCTAGGAGTTATACGGATACGACAACCGATTATGACAGTTTTATTATGACGCTATTCATAATTGGGTTGAAGAATCATCACATCCCACAGTCATTCATTCACAGGCTACACCGATTGTTTTCCGATAGAACCCTGATTAATACTAGACACTATGAAACAGTAGGTCCAAGGAGAGAAAGCAAAAGGTTATGATAAGGCTCACTGTTTAATTACATCAGACCTGCATCCAGAGTTCTACCCAAGTGCGGGATATAGATGCGTGCAGTATGCAGATGATTTTTATATTTATGCTCGTATCGATAGTTTTCCTGAGTGTCAGCAGCAGATGGATAACGCTGTGATAGCGTTCAGTGAATGGCTGAATGACAACTGCCTCGACATGTTGCCTGATAAATCAGCTGTGTGCCTATATATGAGACATAGGCTTAAAGAAACAAGACTTATAAGATTAGGACATTATGTTCCCGGTCTAAAGAGTGGTCAGGTACTTAGAGCTTTATACCCATCATAAGTTAACATGATCACATCACACAAATCACGTAATTAACAAATCTGAAGGTACCAGGGAAATCCGTCGCACTGTAACAGGAGTTTGTTGGGAATCTTCGTTAGCACATATAATGGCATCCGTCCATCCTTGAGGGATGATGGTGTTAACATGCTTGGTTCAGAGTCTGCAGCATCTGCTGTGGCTAAAAAGTCCCACTCGAGAGTGGCAATCCCTACTGCAGTTGGGACATGTGAAATCTGAGGGACTTAGAATAGAGGCCGCTGTCTCTTCCCTTTGTCCTCTTCCTGATTTGTTCCTGTGTGCATTCGTCCTCTGAGAGCTTGACGCTGTTCCGCACAGTTACTCGCCACTTGACACGGTCATCTGCATTGCTTTTCCCGACTTGGATTGATTCTGGTCTTGGTCAGGTCTCTCTTGCAGACATCCTTGAAACGAAGATGCGGTCGTCCCAATGGCCTCACACCTTCCTGAAGTTCTCCGTACAGCAGTTGTTTCGGTATCCGTTCAGGATCCATGCGCCTGACATGTCCCAACCATCTTGCTTGGGAGTGCAAAGATGCTGGTTGTGCTTGCACGATAAAAGACTTCGGTGTTGGGTACTCTATCTCTCCAAGAGATCTGAAGGATCTTCTGGAGGCAGCGGAGATGGAAGCTGTTGAGTCGATATTCATGCTTAGAAGGAGTTGTCCATGTCTCACAGCTACAGAGAAGGGTGCTTATAACACAAGCGTTGTAGACTTTTTAGCTTTTTTGGTAAGCAGTCTCTGTTTTTCAGTCTAGTCATGACAGATGATGCCTTTGCGATTCTGTTAGTAATTTCAGTGTCCATGGACAAGTTGCTACATATTGTGGATCCTACCTGGAGAGGATTGCCATCAATGCTGATGGAAGGAAAGTTGGTAGTGCTCTGCGCCATAATCTTAATCTTTTGAAGGCTGATGAGTAGACCAAATTTTTCACAGGCATGTGATAATTTGTTGATTATATACTGCAGCTCGTCTTCTGTGTTCGCTACTAGAGCTGCATCGTCAGCATTTAACAACTCACGGATAACATCTGTATTTACTTTGGTCTTGGCCTTGAGGTAAGCAATGTTGAAAAGATTTTCATCAGACCCTGTATGTAGATACACTCCATCCCCACAGTCTTCAAAGGCAAATCTGAGCAGAAGGGAAAAGAAAATCCCAAATAATGTAGGAGCTAACACACACCCCTGTTTCACACCGCTATTAACAGGGAATGCTTCTGATGTTTTACCATTGAAGCAGAGTGTTTCTTGTGTTTTCTCATGGAAAGAGACAATTATTTATAGTAGTTTAGGTGGGCATCCAATCTTCTGCAACAGTTTGAAAAGCCCATTTCTGCTCACTAAATCAAACGCTTTAACAAGGTCAATGAAAGCAATATGAAGTGGCCTCTTCTACTCACGACATTTCTCTTGTAGTTCTCTTAAGGAGAAGATCATATCTACGGTTGATCGCCAAGGCCTGAGGCCACACTGAGATTCTGAGTAGAGTGTAGAAGCTAAGATTTGTAATCGCATTAGGATGACTCTTGCATAAGCTTTCCCGGCAACACTTAGTAATGAATGCCTCGGTAATTGCTACAGTCACTTCTGTTCTCTTTCTGTTTATATAGAGTAACTATCCTCGAATTCCTCATACTCATCGGGACATAACCTTCTTCCCAGCTGATTGTGATAAGTGAATATAAATGTTTGAGAAGAACAGACTTGTTATACTTAATAACCTCTGCAGGGATCCCATCTTCACCTGGGGCCTTTCCGTTACCAAGGGAATCTATTTCTCTACTGAGTTCTTCCTTAGAAGGCATTGCATCTAGTTCTTCCATAACTGGCATTTGTTTGATGGCGTCACATGCATCCTTGCTAACTTCATTCTCGGCTGCATACAACTCGAGGTAGTGTTCAACCCAGCGTTCCATTTGGTTGCCTTCATCAGTAACGACTTCACCCGTCTTGGACTTCAGAGGAGCTGTTTTTCTGACAGTTGGTCCAAATGCTTTCTTAATACCATCGTACATTGCCGTAGCATCCCCAGAATCTGCCGCTTTCTGTGTACCTGCACATGAATTCAGCCAGTAGTTATTTGCGCATTTCCTGGATGTTTGCTGTGCCCTGTTCTTTACTTTCCATAGGTCATCTCGAGTTCTTTCATTTGGGTTTCTTTTGTAAGCAAGCAGGGCTTTCCGTTTAGCCTCAGTGACGGGTTCCATTTCTTCCAAATTTTGCTCGTACCAGTTCTTATTTCTTTTTCCTTTCATTCCATAGGCCAATACTTCTGAGTTGTAGATTGCACCTGAGAGTTTTGCCCAATTCTTATCAACATTCCTTTCCGCTTGCACGTTTCCTGGGAAAGCACTTTCAAAATTACTGGCAAAATCCTGTTTTCTTTGTGTCATGAACATGATCTGTGTTGATACGGGGATGACCTCTCGGTTTAGCGTGGTGATATTTCTTAGGAGTGAGCCTCAATGTGCACGCCACCAAAGCGTGGTCAGTGTTGCAATCAGCACTATGATAATTTCGTGTAAGTAGCACATTTTTGAGAGCAGTACGCCTAGCTATGACTAAGTCAAGTTGATACCAGTGATGAGAGCACGGGTGTCTCCAGGACACCTTGTGCTGATCCTTAAGCTGGAAATATGTGTTTGTAATGCAGAGTCCATAAAAGCAGCAAACTTCAAGCAGTCTCTGGCCATTTTCATTTATTTTTCCCACCCCATGATGTCCCAGGCAATTCGGTCATATGTCGTTATCTGATCCAACTCTAGCATTAAAGTCCCCTAGAATATACAGTGTCTCGGTGCTAGGTACCTCGGCTATTCTGTCGCTGAGTAAATCATAAAACAGAGCCTTCTCTTCCATGCTGGATCATAAGGTGGGAGCGTACACATTTAGGATGTTGACAGTGCCGCTTGAGGAGCATATTTTTAAAGCGATAATTCGCTCTGTTCCACCGGATGGTGGTACAGTACAGTCCAGAAGGGTGTTTTTAAAAGCAAAACCTATACCATGAAGTCTTGGCTCGTCTTGAGGCTTCCCCTGGCAGAAGAATGTGTAATTATCCTCCCTGATAGAGCCCGCGTCTGGAAGCCGCGTCTCCTGCAGTCCCGCAATGCCTACATTCAAACGATGGAGCTCTCTGCCAATTACTGCAGCCTTACGGATGAAATCAACGTCTTGGGCATCGTCAATGTACCTTGGACACATGGTCCTAACATTCCAGGTGGCAATACGAAAAAGTGATTTCTTTATTATTTCATTTTTGTTTTTAGTAGGTGTACTATATCAACCCGCTTGTCGAAGATTACTTCTAAGCTCCACACAGCCCGTGAAGCAGGCGGATAGTGGCGGGACAGCCCCTTGTTGGCTGGGGGCGAGCGCTAGCTGTCCAGTGAGATGCAAAGATCTCTCCCACCGTCGGAAGTGGTCCCTGGCACTCGAGTCGTACGCCAATCAGACAGAGCTTATAACCGGTAACTGCCTCTTCCCGTGTTCTGCCGTAGTGCTACGATAAGGCAGTGCCTCATGGCACATATAGCGCGCAGATAATACCTTACTTGGATTACGGAAGCGTCGGTTACAGTTCAGAACGCAGAATAGGATAAAAAACTATCTGTTATACAGTGAAGCTATCAGAGCATCCAAATCGACTCCAACTAACGCCTCGCGAATGGAATTAAATGTATTTCCGGCGTAGGTCTAATAACATTTCGTCACTGTCAAATTCTTCGTCATCATATTACTCCTGGAACGTCTTCACTTCTTAAATGAAAATTTGATAACAGAAATTAAATTGCTATGCAGGCATGTAATGAATTAAGAAGAAACCACCACCTTTAGCAGAATTTTTCTTCGATGCTCCCTCCTTCCGCAAATACGTCGCCACTTCGCAAAATATAAGCTGCTTCAGCACGCCCTACACTCATACCTTACTGAAGTTGAATACCAAGACGCAATTTCGTTTCAACAAAGTTACACTGAGTGAGAAAGTTTTAGCTACCAAATTAGCACCTGGACTATCCTCATGACAGGTCTACGCGGACGGATCTAAATAAAAAGAGGAGTATGAAGTGCATTTGTAGATGGCAAGGCTAATTGCAGAGGCAAATTCAAGCTCCCTGAAGGTGCATTCAAACTCCAGGACTCAAAGCGATTTTAGACGGATTTAAATACACAAAAGAAGTACAAGAAGAAAAAATCAATTTTATCCGACTCACATTCAGCAGTGATGCTGTTAAAATACTACTATGCAACGTACCAAAAATTATAAACTGCATTATAAAAGCAACACAGGAGATTTCCCTCATAAATAATAAATTGGAAATTTGAGGTAAGTTCCTGTGGGACCCAACTACTGAAGCCATCGGACCTCGGCCTACACACTACTTAATCTAACTTACACCAACTTCAACAAACTTACTCTATGACCAACATACCCGACCTTCCTCCACCCACTCCCTCCCCCCACCCCCCATTCACCCTATTCACCATGCCGTAGCTTCCAGGGTCTGTATGTGCATATAGGTGCGATGTATACTATTTTCCCATGTTTTGTTATGACTTTAAGAAAGGATTTTCCTGCTACATTTTACGTTTTGTGTTTTGCTGCTACACATTAACTTTAGACACATGGAAACCGATTTATGTGAAGACTACGAAAATTTCGTTTTCAGCTACCTAATCTGAGATACTGGTCGCTTCACGTACTTGGTGTGTTAGCGCTCTCTACCTGCTGTTGCTCTTATTTGTGTAAACATAGGACGACCTCAAGCTACCGGTAGCCTTGCTCATACATCTGCGTGTACAAATTCTGTCTGGTTGGACTCGTATGAGAATACTTCTAATGGTATGTTGTGGCTCTTAGCCATGTTATTCTCTTTACATATCCTTCAGCCAATTGAACCTACCATTGTTACATTTTTTGTATTTTAGAACTCGTTTGATAATAGCAGAAAGACAAAATTAGTCATTGTGAATCGTACTGCAATGCGTGGGCAAAAAGGGAGGGGAGTTTAATAAACTGCCAGACATGATTCGATGTTCGTTTACAGACTTTATGTCTTCAATGGATAACTAGAAATTCTCGTGTCATAGAGCTTCATCTTTGCAGACTTTCTCTCAAGTTTATACCTGCAATTAACTGAAAACAAGCTTTCCATTTTGGGACAGTATCTAAGTCCTAATAGCATACTCCTTTCAGCTACGTTAGAAATATTAGTGTTTAGGGTAGTTTCATCAGTAGGGAATTTTTTGTGGTGAAATTTCGCGCCTACCATTTTGATGTAAGCCGTTAAAATTTGATTTTTTGCATATCTCCTTTCTTTTTTATCAGCAAACTGATTTCATCGGTATACTACTTACATTTTATCTAGATATTGCAGACCTGGGGACCTTGTAATGTTTTAAGACATGGCTCCACGCCAATAGCGTCTGACAGCAGCCAGACCTGTCCAAAAGAGTTTTTCAATTGTTAATGTAATCTTAAGTTATCCATTAACATTAATTCTCTATGCTCCATCCCCACAATTTTGTATGTTTGTCATCCGTGCGTTAAACCTCGTTTTGTTCACAGTGTTAATATGAAATTGTGTTTTAACTCAATCATACACGATGTCACATCATGGATTGTGGGGAAACCGGAACAGAACAGAATCGAAACGTTTGAGATGTGCTACAGACCAATGTTGACGTTTAGGTGTACTGATAAGGAGTGTGGGGGTTCTGCACAGGAGAGGAAATGAATGTACGAAAAGCACTGACAAAAAAAGGACAGGATGATAGGACATCTATATAGACATCATGGAATAACTTCCATGGTATTACAGGGAATGGTAGAGGTTAAAAACTACAGAGAAAGACAGGGATAGGAATTATTCCACCAAATAATTGAGAATGTAGGTTGCACATGCTACTGCGAGATGAAAAGGTGGCACAAGAGAGGAAGACGAGGTGGGCCGTATTAAACCTGAAATAAGACTGATGACTCAAAAAACACGATGGCAAAGTCTACGAAATTTATGATTAGCTGTGATTTGTAGATTGAAGTGAGAGATAAAATATATCTGTTTAGTCTGCCAATAGATCGGACGTGCTCCTAACTATAGTTGCAATGAGTTGTGAAGTAGATTCTCTTCTGAAATGATTTGAATACGTTATTTAATAAGAATCTCAATACTGGAAATATATATTGAGTAAAATTATCAGTCTACAAACTTAATGTGGTATCCGCTTTTGTTGATTGGGGTTAACACCACTAGCCCACCAATGAAATATCTTGGAAGTATTAGTTCGGCTAAAATGTAAATGTAAACTAACCACCACTTGTCATCAATGGCTACCCAAAAAATTGCACTTGTACTCCTACAATGCTCACTGATTTATTTTTTATGACGACCATCTCTCACAGTTCTTGTCTGGTTATAGCGAATACTATGCTGTCGTTATCTTCCCTAGTAATTTGTCTTAGAAAGGTGATTTCCAGATGCGCTAGTTGACACTGGATTCACTTATAAGATATATATCACAGTGCCTAAAAAGTGTTGTGTATTTGTTTACAAAGTCTGGCGTTGTCTTCCGTCATTGCCCGTTATCTGTTCTGTTAGTGCCTGCTTTGCCCCTTTATCCTCCGAGAGTGTGAATCTATTTTATTGGCGCCCACGTACATAGGGGCAAACGATCATCATAATAAAATAAGAGAAATCAAAGCTCACACTGAAAGATTAATTTGTTAGTTTCTCCTGCACACAGTTAGAGAGTGAAACTGTAGAGAAGTAGCTTGAAGGTGATTCAATTAATTCTCTGGCAGGCACTTAATTGTGATCTCCAGACAAACCGTGTAGGTGTAGTGTGTAACGTCAATGTTTGATCTTCAGCGTAGTTCTTTCCAACACGTACGAGAACATGTCTCTCTTATAAAATTTAGTTGTGTTATTTTGATTATTATGGGCTTTTCTACCATGCTATCTTTTCTTGTAAAGCGATGTCGATCCAGTTTTGACAAGCCCACTGACGTCTATGCACAGGTGATGCACACCATTTCCACGCCCCACAAACCACCAGCCCCTGGTTAACGGGAATTGCGACAGAGCACCAGATGCTATCCACCAGCT
Source organism: Schistocerca americana (assembly GCF_021461395.2). Taxonomy (NCBI): domain Eukaryota; kingdom Metazoa; phylum Arthropoda; class Insecta; order Orthoptera; family Acrididae; genus Schistocerca; species Schistocerca americana. Next base: position 34,878,294 of record NC_060126.1, read on the forward strand.
CCAGACCAGGAGAATATGGCGGCCACGACGTCATCGTCAGCTCACCATCCCACTCGTCAAATCACTGTACCACGGTTCTGCCCTTGACACGCACAGCTATCTTGCTGGAAGAATAAACAGAACAGTACTCCAGATATTTGCAGTGCCGCAGAGGTGCCACGTATTCTTGACAACTGGCGAGGTGTGGCTGTTGCAACATATCTCCACTCAACCACACTTCAAACGCGACTTCTCTTATTATTTCGAGAAGTCACCTTATCAATTACGCCTTCTGAGCATGCCTGCGTATGTGACTCCCTTTTATTGAGCCTGATGTTTGCACAGTTGATTGCTAAACACTACCAACAGAGTTTCTAGCCTACGTCTCTCGTAGTAGGGTAAACCACCACCCTCTACAGTGTTCGTTCCCCCAATTGTGTTACTGGTACATACCCAAGGTGAACCTCTGATTCTAACGTTATCATGGCTTTATCCAACGACTGTCATTTTTACTTGCAGTGGAGAGCTGTCGACGCTAGAAATGGAGTGCCAAGAGAAAAATCGACATATTCTCCTGTTAGAGTTCAAAAGAGGGTTGACAGCGGGAGAGACAGCCAGAAACAGTTATGCCACCTATGGAGATAATACCATTGGCCAGCGCAAAGGCTATAAAATAGTTTTAAAAAGGAGGATCGTTTTTATATTAGTAACTCTACGTTCACATAGACCTCCGGTGTTTGATGATGATCGTTAAATGCATTAATCCACAATGATCCACGTCGATGTACTCTAGAACTGGCAAATGTGACGAACTGTGATCGCTACACAATCGTGCGACTTGTGCATGCAATCGGGAAGGTTCAAGAATCGGGTGTATCGGTACTGCATGTTCTATGGCAAAAGCACAGAAATCAGCGACTGGACATACATGTACCTCTGCTTGCTCGTTATCAATTGGCTCGTGAACAACTTCCACAATTCCTATCCCGTATCATTACTGGTGACAAGAGATGCTGCTTTTATGCTAATATAAGGAAAACAGAGGAATGTTTGAGCGCAAACAAAGCAGCAACTCCCGTACAAATACCTGCGCGCATTCCATCTTCTGGTAGAACAGCGACAGTTTGGTGTACTGGAACCACTTGTCCGCGGAGTAACCACCAATGTTGACATTTATTGCCACCAACAGAGATGTCTTGCAGACAAAGTCCGAGAACAACGGCCAGGAAGACTGCGTGAAGCGATACTAGTCCACGATACCGCCCGCCAGCGTTCTGCTAGACTGTCGTACGCACCTGATCTCGCGCCAGAGATTTTCACCTTCTGCGCTCTCTATCGAAAAATCTTGAAGGAACTTCTTTGCCGGATGAACATGCGCTCGGAAGTTGGCTCAACGAGGTGTTCGACGGAAAACCAGGCGATCGAAAAGTTGCTCCAGTGTTTGCAGACTGTTGTACGTAGTGAAGGAGTACATGCTAGTGATGACTAAAGCCTCTGTTGTGTTGTGTTTCATTAACGTATGGAAAAACGCTACGAACTTACACACCAACACAATAGAAGAGACAATAGAAGTTTGAGCCAGGTGTGGACGTGAGCAAGAAACGCATTCCAAGTGCAGTAGGGCATAAGTTTTCAGTGCTCTGTAGTCTCCGAAAAGTCAAAAGATACATATGCAAAATCTGAAGACACACCCCAGAACACGCCATATCCTTATTCTGCTGCATATTATTTTTGTTTGCTTTTTCCTGCTTGCGATTCATTCAAAATTTCTGTTTCAGTATCACCAAAGACTTCGATTCAAGATTATTTATTGGCATAAAATCGAAGTTTTTAGGAGTGTCAATGCATCAGCACCTTCTGCCTTATCTATTTGCTAAACGAGTCATTCTCAGATGGAGCGCCATCACCGAAAGAGCAAATTGCATCCAACATATCAGTATATTCAGTACCTATGGAAAAGGATTTTGTTTTCTTACATCTTTCCCCCATAACTGCTGTGAATGAAATCTTGTGCCCTGAACTAAATACAACCCATACGGTGAACCCAAAGAGGGATGTAAGGAATCACTTTCATCAATCACTAATCGCCACGAGAATTTATAAAAGGAATAAGTTCTATCGATAACTATAACCCCTATGTATGTTACCACATATGCGCTACAGCGTTATTCAATTTCCTTGCACCCAACCCTTGGTTGATGCCCCCACAAGTCGCACTGTGTAGTGGCGGAACTCACCGCAGGCGAGAGACGGCAGAGTCATCTGGCGGAGGAGTGGTGCGGCTGGTCGTGGGTGGCGCAGCAGTGGCAGGGGTGGGGCCGCGGTCTCCCTGCGGCCCACTGCCGTCTGCAGAGGCCGGCGCGCTGCAAAGACAGACAGGCAGGGTGTGGTAAACTCTGTCCACTTGGAGGCCAGAGGATAGCATACTACATGCATTGCTGCTTGGGGATTCGTCTTCACACAAACAACAGAACACACACTGCCAATGACAATAGTGGGTCTGCTAAGGTGAATAACTCAGGAGAAGCAGTGTGTAAACAGATCAGATCAAGGCGGAGTTCCTCAGACCAGTAGCTTACTGTAACAACAAAAGAAAGTACAAATGAAACGTAGATGCAACGCCATCAGTTGTGCTATAGTAATACGAGAACAGTTCAAATACACAACAAGAATCACATGGAAATAGCAACAGCAATAACCTTTGAATGTACTTACTGTGTGACTGATTTAATCAAATGTTGCTCGTACCACCTGTGTTAGGGACCAAGCATTAGGAGGCTCACATGGTTGTGAGGCGGGCAGCAGCTTTCGAACAGACCCGCAAAGGAAATTCATGTAAATAAAGTGCACAGAATTTGTGATGCAAAGAAGTTATTCTAATAAAATTCTTAAACCTGTAGCATTTAAATTTTCATTACAGAAACTGAAACTGTTTCAGTGAACAGATTTAGTTCACATTGATCATGGGACCTCACACTGAATAGGTGAATGTTAAATATCATCTGTGGCAGGAAAACCTATAACACAGCAACAGACTATCTGTGAGCCGTGTCCGGCTCATGTTGATGCCGTTCATAGCTTTTCATCTTGTAATAGCGACAGTGGCGTCTCGTTTGCTTAGTGTGTTCACTGGCGCCACGACGTTTGGTCGGCTTGTCTGTCCGTGAGTAGCAGCAGCAGCGCTCATCGATAGTGCGTACTGTCGTACCATCTTTGGAGCGGCCTCCAGTATTTCTTGGTCGTCGTGTGGCGAGTTGGGATGGAGCAGCTGTGAGGTCCAGACAGCCAGTACTCGCCCGACTCCTGGCGACACACGTGCACTGTCCGACGGAAGGATGTGGTCGCGAGAGTGCACGACCACGTCATGGACGGGATTCAACGAGTTTTAGTTGAATGGGCCGTGATATTCGAGTAGTGCAACTTTCACTTGTGTGTGTGTGTGTCTGCCCATCGGAGTGACATCATGGCAATTAGTCGTCAGGCGACGATTTACACTGGGATCTTTCCCGTGCCCGACTTGAGTGGGGACGACTGTTGGTTGGTCATTCGGTCGGTCTTCGCAGCAGACGACGTGCATTTTGTCTTCCGACCGCTTCTGGCTTCTCTGTGTTTGTGCCTACTTATAATTCGTCCGTGTTGTTTCACAGTGACTGGTTTTAGTATTGTGAGTTGTTTGTGGAATTGTTTTCCCGGATCTGCGTGTATCTTGTGGTTTTGAAGGAGCAGTTATTTCAATGCTGTCTGAGTACTGAATTTCATGAGCAGTTGAGAACGGACGTCAGATCGGTTGTGGTGTAGCAGCGAGCAGGTCCGTGCGGTGTGAAGGCAAGCTGGGGCCACTGGCGGAGTGTTGCCACTGCCAGATCGAGGAGGGGTAGCTGCGAGAGCACACCGAACCCTGGACGTTTAAGCTGAGTGAAGAGTTAACTGATAGTGAAACATCGGCTATTCTGAGATCTCGCCTTTGGTCGGCGGGTTGTTGCTCCCAGGGCCCCTGACCCTGGTGGTTACGAGTGAAGTGTTCCGAGGCAGTTTAATATTGCAGCCGTCTTTCTCCATTAGTTATTCATAATTAAATTTAGTATTATTCTTATTAGTGAAGTGCAACCAGTGGTATTTTCTGCATTGTGGCCGCTACCGCCCCAGTTACTTTTCTGGCAGTGTACCTTTCCTCATGGTTTTGATGCTGTCCGACATGGCGTGTAGTTCGACAACCTCTTTTATTGTACTGTGCATATGTTTTGGGAGGTCTACCTTGGTTCTAGTGTTTCCTTCAGCCTTGGGTGTTTTCTGAAGACGTACTGCTGTCTGTCTCTTCGCCCTTGCCTAAATATATTCCATCGTTGTACTGGTGATCGAACGTTAGGTGGATTGGTTAGTCGGTCGGTCGGCGCTTAAGCTGCCACTAGTTTGAGTTGCCATCCTGTTGCGTGAGTACAGCTCTTGGCCGCCTGTCTCACCTTACCTTACGTTTGAGTTCCCTTCCCAGGCCGACCCTTGGAACACTTGCTGAGAACCGCTTGTTCTGATTCCTTAGATTGTGATGTTTGTTTTAATGATCTTTGTAATTTTCTAGTCCGCAGCTCGTAGTCGTGCGGTAGCGTTCTCGCTTCCCGCGCCCGGATTCCCGGGTTCGATTCCCGGCGTGGTCAGGGATTTTCTCTGCCTCGTGATGACTGGGTGTTATGTGATGTCCTTAGGTATTTTTCGAATATGCAATAACTTTTTTTTGGGCGTAGTTTCGGTATATGAAATAAAAAAGGGGAATTCCTGTTTCAAAAGGCAACTTGAGCCCACTCACGCAGGCGGTTATACATATATAACGTTGTACCACAATATGTACACACAACAGTGTACTGGTCGTTTTTCCTGTGCTTCGACTCGAACAGTCTTTGCGCAAACACATCACAAACCTTAAGATTTGATGTTTTCTGCGCTCTTGCACAGTCGTAACGACACCATTAGGTGGACTATGCCTGTCAGTAAACACTCTGTTTTGTAGCCACACCCGATCTGTTGCTGCCCAGGGCAAAATTAACATTAATGAGTTGTTCTTGCCACAGATATTGCCAAAAAGTAATATAAAAACATACCACTCCTAACAGCTTTAATTATTATTCTATGAATGAAGCAAAGTTCATGTTTGTAATTTCTCATTATGTGATCTAGAAAACTGGGAAACTAATTCATCATGAAGCTCACTCGAGACATGCAATAGTTATGACTAGGAAGTTGTGTGCGAAACTGATGTTTTTGTAAGCAAGTGGACAAATAAGATACACTAGTGCATGACGCCTGATTCAATGAAGAAGATAGGAATTACAACATGGATACTATTGTAGTCATCAACAGTGTTTCCAAACTTTACTTCTAAATAACACAGACAGAATTAGATTAAATACTAATGAGTGTTAGGACACCTGGAAAAGACAGCTGTGGTGTTAAGCACTTCGTTTTCAAAATTTATTTTCGTGTTAGGCTATATTGAACTGGTGAGTTTGAGACTGATTTTTCTCATTCAGTTGCGTTTTTTAAAGCAGTCAAGCTGCTTAGGCAACATTATACGAAAGATAAGAATTGCAGTTTATTAAGCAGCCCATTAATTATGGCATAAATACTTACATATATCTGAAAATAAAGTAAAATTTTTTGAAACACCAGGACCTAAGCTTGTAGGGAGTATTTGTACTGTGAGACGGTATGCAACAAATAATATTTTGATCTGAACATCTCATCAATGTTGAATTTGTTTCGAGATGGATCAGCAAGAACAACAGATGACGTAGGGAAGGTCTCAGTAGAAAGAGTAGAATTCTCCATATAGCATTTAGTAACACAATAGAGAAGTTCTAACAACACAGAGAAAGTCAAGCAGAGATTTGATGGATGCTCTTCAAACCAGCAAGCAGAGCATTTTGATCAATAGAACCTCCCCCTAGTGTGTGTAATAGAGGGAAGCGTACTTAGCTACCACATGCATCCTGAGGAATAACTAAACACAAATAGGAAGGAAGTGTGAATAAGGGCCATAATGCAGCTGTTTTGATCATTGGATTTTCTTGTTGTACCGTGAGGTGGGCCTAGAATATCTAGGAAGTAAGCAGCTACGCCTTCCACCACATCTGCTTATGTAAACTTCTTTACTGGAGTCTTCTTTTCGTGCTTTGACTGGGAACCACACACTTATTAGGGCCTAGCATACTTCATAATTCAACAGCTTCAGCTGGGGAAAGTAAGGGAACTTTGTTATGGAAACTATAATTGTATTACATACATCTATCAAGTAAGCAAATGAGAGATACACAACATGCAGATTTGTAGTACTAATGTAGAAATAGTGGTTACTCTGACCGTTTGAAAAATTTGTCCCTTCCTTGATTTTCGTTAGCCAGCTTAACTGTTAATAAATGCAGTTAAGTTATAGCATTAAATGAAACTGTTAAATGAATTTGTGGAAAACATCAAGTGATCACGTACACTCATGGAGAAGAAATTGCAGCGCCGAGAAGGGGTTCTGCGACATAAAGGAAAGTTTGTACGTCTGTTTCTACATCTGAAAGATTATGTCTAATCAGATTTCGAGCCATTCGCATGAGAGTGGCGCTAGTAGCACCACTCTGAGGACGCATAAATCAGGTTAGCTTGAAACACGTACACTAGCGATCGAGAGCATTAGTAGTTAATTTTGAGATTGGGTGGGGCGAGTTGATTGGGACAAAGTTGCCATTATTGCACAGCACCTGCAGCATTAATTTGATCAGCAGTTGGCACCAAAACGACATAACGAAATGTTAGAAATGGTTTGCTTCAAGGACAGCTCAGAGCCAGATGCCCTGGACCGTGCATTCCACTGACTTCGGTGGTGTCAAGTGAGAGATCAATAGAGAGCAGGGTGGAGGCCTCTAGTGTTTTCTGATGAAAGCTGGTTGTGCCTCACTGTCAGCGATGTTGGTATGTTGGTTACGAGGAGACAAGTTGAGGGCCTGCAACCAACCTTTCTGCCTGCTAGGCACTTTGGACCTACAGCTGGAGCTATGTTCTTGGGTGCAGTTTCCTGTGAGAGCAGAAGCACCGTCGTCGTTATCCCATGCACCCACACTGTAAATGTGCGTCAGTCTTTTGATTCGACCTGTTGTGCTGCCATTCATGAACAACTTTTCAGGAGATGTTTTCCAACAGGATAACGCTCGTCCACGTAACAGCTGCTGTAGTGCAGCATTCTCTACAGTGTGTCGACATGTGGACTTGATCTACTCGATCACCGAATCTATCTCCAATATGGCAATATATGGGACACCATTGGATGACAACTCCAGCGTCATCCACGAACTGCATTAAACGTCTTTGTATTGACCGGCCAAGTGCAACAGGCATGGAACTCCATCTCACAAATTGATATCCAGTACCTGTGCAACAGAATGCATTAACATTTGCAGGCTTGTATTCAACATTCTGGTGGTTACACCACTTATTAATGTGCCAGCATATCACATTTGCAATGGCAAATCTGGCACTTACATTAAACTGTGATGTCAATCAGTTACGTATGTTACCTAGCCGAACACGTTCCCCAAATTTCATTCCTTCATCTTAATTACGTTTTGGTGATGTGATTTTTTTTGTCAGATGTGTCTCTGCTCTAAAATGCTCGTACACTAAGTATAATTATTGGCTTGGAAACAGAATAACACTTAGAACTGTACAGCACAGACAAGTGGCTCGTCACATGCTTACCTGACTTCTGTTGGAGAATCCGCGAGCAGCTGACTCAGTGTGACCACGTCTTCTGGCTGAGTGCGCACTGCGTCAGCCCAGCCCCGTGTGGTCATAACCTGGGCGATGTTGGCCTTGATGAAGTTAACGGCGGCCTGCCTGAGGCTGGTGCAGGAGTGCCTGATCGCCAGAACAGCTGCGGCCGCAGCAGTCTCGACGGACAGCTGAGCAGCCACGAGCTGCTCGCACCGAGCCTTCAGGGCCGACACGCCGTATTTATCAGCAGCTGCCAGCAGGTGGGGGGCCAGGCTGGGCAGCTGGGGGGCCTGGAGGGTGTAGAGGTAGGCGACCAGCTGGCGGAGCACCGGGCCCTCCACGTCTGGGACTGCGACCTCACCGGCGTTGGCTTCCAGTGAGTCGTGGCGAAACATGCCGCCAAACACGGGACTCCGTTCGGCCAACACGGCCCTATGCGCCACGAGACGGGTGCCGCCCGCCACCAGTGTGACGATTGCGCCGTCCCCTGCGTCCAGAAGGGCGCCCAGGTCCACGGCTGTTGTCTCCATCACCTCTTGGGTGCATTCCATTGTTGATGACTCTGGAACATGGCGTCATTCAAGAGCCCTTTCTCCTCACATGGCACACTCTATGCTTGTACAAGCCACAGGCAGAACAGTGTCAAGCGAAAGCTGGTAATTGTTTTAAATTTGCGTATGACCTTCATGCCCTGAACACGCCTATCAACCCTCTGACTTTCGAAAATCGCGCGTGTGCAGAACCGAATACAAATATCAGTCTTGCAAATGAAAAATTCAGGGTCCACATTGCAGAGTGGAAGGTCTGGCCATAATCTTAACTAGTTCACAATAACAGATGCAGTTAGACTCTAACATGCAGCCCAAGCGAGTATGCAATCTACGTAAAGCGAATTGGGAACATTTAAAGGCAGCATTCAAGTTACAGCCACTACAACAAAGCGGAACTGAAGATGATGCCACAGCCAACAAGTTTTTGCAGATGTTGCTTACGGCGCGCGATAAGTCTATCCCAATATTTGTTATGTAGCCAAAGGTTTTTGAAATTCCATGATGTTTCACTACACAGAGATGGACATCACAGCAGGTGACACTACCATAGAACCTCAGGGGAAACAGAAAGACAAACAAGGCTGAGTTTCTATCAGACAGTCAAACAACAATATAAAGAAACTATTACACCAAACAAGAGCAGAAAAATGCGAGATACATGTCAAGGACCGAATTGTAACAGACATTTAGTGTTTCACATGCAAACTCAGAACAAACACAGTTCGATACCAACTGTTATATCGACCTTTAGATGATCTAGAGGAATGATGACGATGGACCAGAAGACATTAGAGCTCTGTTGCCAGAAGACATGACAGTATCTTCGCTGTGAACTACCCCAGCAGCATATGAATGATGTTTCGATTTCATTTGCCCAGAAGCACATTGGGCTGGGCAGTAATAAAGTAAAAAAAAGAAAGCACGAGAGATTGATATAATCATGGCACCAATCTTCCATCAGCTAGTGGACCAGATTTTTCCATATCTAACAGCGTCATTCAACGAATTTCCTTTGCAGGTACGAGTAACCAGAATCTGCAGATTCTCAGGTATCATTAGGGATCCAGAACAACTTAGCCCTAACAATATCAAGGAATTTTGCATAAAGTGCATTACCAGTTTGGGGGGGGGGGGGTCGAAGAGGGTACATTGTGCCCTCTTTTAAAAAATTAAAATTATAATAACAACGTTATATTGAAGAGGTACATATGTGTAATTAGGGTTCAGAACCTTAAAATACCTTTTAAAACAATTTTAGCAATATCAAAGCACTTCCAATAATACACTCCTGGAAATGGAAAAAAGAACACATTGACACTGGTGTGTCAGACCCACCATACTTGCCCCGGACACTGCGAGAGGGCTGTACAAGCAATGATCACACGCACGGCACAGCGGACACACCAGGAACGGCGGTGTTGGCCGTCGAATGGCGCTAGCTGCGCAGCATTTGTGCACCGCCGCCGTCAGTGCCAGCCAGTTTGCCGTGGCATACGGAGCTCCATCGCAGTCTTTAACACTGGTAGCATGCCGTGACAGCGTGGACGTGAACCGTATGTGCAGTTGACGGACTTTGAGCGAGGGCGTATAGTGGGCATGCGGGAGGCCGGGTGGACGTACCGCCGAATTGCTCAACACGTGGGGCGTGAGGTCTCCACAGTACATCGATGTTGTCGCCAGTGGTCGGCGGAAGGTGCACGTGCCCGTCGACCTGGGACCGGACTGCAGCGACGCACGGATGCACGCCAAGACCGTAAGATCCTACGCAGTGCCGTAGGGGACCGCACCGCCACTTCCAAGCAAATTAGGGACACTGTTGCTCCTGGGATATCGGCGAGGACCATTCGCAACCGTCTCCATGAAGCTGGGCTACGGTCCCGCACACCGTTAGGCCGTCTTCCGCTCACGCCCCAACATCGTGCAGCCCGCCTCCAGTGGTGTCGCGACAGGCGTGAATGGAGGGACGAATGGAGACGTGTCGTCTTCAGCGATGAGAGTCGCTTCTGCCTTGGTGCCAATGATGGTCGTATGCGTGTTTGGCGCCGTGCAGGTGAGCGCCACAATCAGGACTGCATACGACCGAGGCACACAGGGCCAAGACCCGGCATCATGGTGTGGGGAGCGATCTCCTACACTGGCCGTACACCACTGGTGATCGTCGAGGGGACACTGAATAGTGCACGCTACATCCAAACCGTCATCGAACCCATCGTTCTACCATTCCTAGACCGGCAAGGGAACTTGCTGTTCCAACAGGACAATGCACGTCCGCATGTATCTTGTGCCACCCAACGTGCTCTAGAAGGTGTACATCAACTACGCTGGCCAGCAATATCTCCGGATCTGTCCCCCATTGAGCATGTTTGGGACTGGATGAAGCGTCGTCTCACGCGGTCTGCACGTCCAGCACGAACGCTGGTCCAACTGAGGCGCCAGGTGGAAATGGCATGGCAAGCCGTTCCATAGGACTGCATCCAGCATCTCTACGATCGTCTCCATGGGAGAATAGCAGCCTGCATTGCTGCGAAAGGTGGATATACACTGTACTAGTGCCGACATTGTGCATGCTCTGTTGCCTGTGTCTATGTGCCTGTGGTTCTGTCAGTGTGATCATGTGATGTATCTGATGTATCTGTATATTACAGAGAACAATGACTCCATTAATCACAATTACAATTTTAATACTGCGAAGTTTTGTTATGTTAGACAATAACAGATTGTCTTTTTCAATAAAAAAAGTTCAGATTAATGTGTTCATTCTTTTTACCTCGATTAATTGTGAGCCACCATTCGAAAGAAATACGGTATCGTTCTAATGCTTGAGGTCACAATTTTTACTAACCGTAATAAACCCATACATTTTTCTGTTTTCATTTTCGATTTTGCAACCATCTTTCGCAGCAGTTAAAGAACTGCCTGTCCTAATTCAATAGCAATTTCATGCATTACATCGATTTGGTTGGTCTTTCAGTTTAATGCGAACAGCAGTCTAGATGTAAAAATACAGGGAGACGCAAATAAAAGTGGCGGAGGAACAGAGTCTCAGGGTACAAAGAAACAACAAAGGAAAGGAAATGCAGTACTAACATGACTTTAGCAGATGTTGAAAGTGACCACCATTCATCTCTTGGCGCTTCTGAGGCCTCGCCAGCAAGATGCTGATGACGGATGGAGGCTGGAGTTCTGGAATTGTTGCAGTCTCGTCCGAGATGATGTTCTGCAGCTCATGAAGACAGTGAGGGTTGTTGCGATACATCTACGACTTAAGGCCACCCCACACAAAGTAATCTCACACTGACAGATCAGGTGACCTGCGTGGCCAGCTAAGGCCGCAACCAGACTGACCCCTGCTAATAAGTCTACCAGGCGTGGAGGTTGTGCAGATGTGCTCCAAGCATCGGCCGACGGTAGGGGCAGCTGCTCGATCCTGTTGGAAGCAGCTGTGCGTCTTTTCCTCCGCCGTTAATGCTGCCACAAAGGGTTACAAAATGTTGCCAACGTAACACGCCAAAGTCAACGTCTGATGAAACAAATGGGACCAATAATTCAGTGCGCAGACACTGCACACCAAATACCAACCTTACGATCATGCAACGTGTTTCGTGGACGATACGTGGATTCTTCGCTGCCCAGAACCTGAGAGTTGACGTAATCACTGGGGTAAAATCAGTCTTCATCAGACAGAAAGAACAGATCCATATCCCAGCCATTCTATGTGAACAACGACTCACAAAACTGGAGGTGCTCAGGAGCTTCTGCTGATTTTAATGCACGAAGAACAAACACTCGGTATGGATACATGTGCATGTCGAGGTGGAGTGTACGTCAGCAGGATTGCCGTGATATTTCGGCCTCTTACAACGGACGTCGGGTTGATTTTGTAGGACTCTGAAGCATTTTCTGGCGACCAGGCACGTTTAGAAATTTTTTTTTCACTTAGTCAGTACAGATCCCGTGTGATCCCATTTTAGGACTAAGCGTTGCTTGGCACACTCTGCTGGCGCTTTGACACCATTAAACTTCTCAGCACACAACTCACCACATCATTTCTACTTCGTTGTCCTGCAATTTTCGTAGTGCTGCACTGTGAGAACCATCATCCTCTTTTCAACGCTCCACTCACATTGACACAGCCCGCACTATGCTCTGAACATGTGTGGATCACGAGACGGGCCTACACGAAGTGTGCGTGTCACAGGGTGTGGTTATAAGCCAACAGACACGTCCTCTAGTACCAACTCGTCCGGGCCACTTTTGTTTGTCCCACCCTGTATAACTGTTCATAACGTGATGAACGACCATATGTGGAAGTCATTGTACCTCATCAATGGTAAAAAAAATCGTGTATCTTAAAAGTGATGCACTCTACGTAAATCTGTGTCCGAAATTTAGGTCTCAGTACTGCTGTAATAAAATAATTGATTTCTCTTGAATTCTTGATTCATGTGAAGTGCGTCCTCGATAAAGTGCCTTGAAAAAAAATTGTGTGTTAACGTGGGCAAATTAACTCTTCCCTTACGACAACACATTTTGTATGCCCTAGTATCAAGTATAGTACCCTCTGCTGTGAAACGTTTTCCAATACAAAATCCGCATTGTAAATTGATCAAACCACAATTGTTACTGGCAGAATTGTGTGGCATTCCCTTCAGTGGACATTTAAATGTATCATTCCATAAAACATTTCAATGTCCACATTCCTATTACTTTCTCGACGCAAAAACTGCGTCTGTTTCGCTCTGCGTCTTTTGCTCTGACCAGTTAGTGTTTTTCTTCTAGGCATAGCCTAAAACAAATACGGTTTCCGTGTAATAAGGGAAGCTGCAAGTGATAGTCAAAATAATGAAATTAAAAATTACAAACGTCAGATTTTCTGGTAATGGCGGCAAATGACCAGAGTGTCATTCTTGCAGAAAAATAAGCGAATTAACTACGCCAGTATACAACGTAATTTACAGACTTTGTTACAGCGATCTATTAATTTCCACCGTGATCATCATCATCGTACTGGCAGCTGTCGCACTGTAGCTACCGGGTATGTGTGTGTGACTGCAGACGAACTGCGTAAATATGAACGTCACTGGAATTAGATTTCACGATACATTGTTACTTTCGTAGGCCTTTTCTACCATAGCAGATCAGCACACAGGGCAGTAGTTGGTAGCACTTCATTTGTAGATCACGTATTGGGATTCAATGCATGATAGTGAAGTTATCACTTGAGTTGCGAATATGAGAGCATCTACTTCCCGACACCACTCTTAACGGCTACATACACACACGGGTTTTTCTTTGTGCACATCTATGGCAAAGTACCTTTCGAATTAAGAAAGTTTCATTTTCCTCCTTTCACAATTAATATTAAAAATGTGTACTACAGTTTTCGTGTTCACTTATTGACATTGTGATGTATTTACCAGACGCAATCAAATAATAATTGCCCACCGTTCTATTTACAAGTTCATAACACCAGCGGTTTTTCAAGATATGTAAATGGATGTAATTCTCTGAACTTTCACTTTTCGTAAAGTTAACTTTTCTGTCACCACAACATACCGCTGTATATTTATAGCAGAAGTGTTGTAGCTATACTTATTGTCAGATGGTCTAAGTAGCACCTTGTACAAACCAGAATGCCTTAAGGCAACACCTTAGCAGCATAGCTAATGTGAACATCAATTTTCAATGCACACGGATGTGCAAGAGTATGGCGGTGCCCTGAATGAGGAGTATATCTGAGAGATATATCTAGGAACTGTAAGTATTTTAAGCATTTATAGGCATGTACACAATGCTGTGTTATCAGTTAGTGCATCAGATACACTAAGTGGATAGAGCTTCATAAAAGAGCCCAGGCAGATAATATCTACACTTTAATCCTTCAAACACTGCTGTTCAAAATTTGTCTAGGTTCCTTATAGACCATAATTTGACGTAAGTCTCAAATTGTCTTCACTTGATAGATAAATACTTCCATCTATATGGAAAATGACTATTCGTAACCGACACTTAATGCTTTGTGGAAAGTCTTTTTCGCGAGTTAGTTTCTTGACGTGTTTCAATACCTCGTCATGAAATCATAGCTCCATGAAAAGAAGAATTACAACATAAATCACCACAGACAGTTATATGCACAATGGTCAACCGTTAAACAAATACTTATTCCGTTTGACCAATTGAAAGCGTTCGGTTAGTAAGTACCTGGTTATGCGAGGGCAGCGGCAAGGTTCAGTGCCACACTTTGACTCAGCTAGCAAGACATGAGCGCTGTACGCGGAAGACAGTTGCTCTCTAAACCACTAGGAAAATGCTCGGACATGTATTTTCTTGAACAACACTGATCGATGGCTATTTAAACGGGAATAATAGTGAACGTTCGGTAAGGATCATTTTATTGAGAGTTTTTGTACGCCAAAGTCGAAAACTGTGTTCTAGCTAGTCATCAGACAAGTTCTTTTCTGATGCTAGATGGGTAAATCACTATGAAGTAAGGAACACAATTACACTGCCATACTGTGAGAACAGCAGTGATAGTGAGACCGGCTTTAGTACATTTTTAACCGTCAAGTAACTCCTTTGATATGGACAGTAGCTGTTTATCTTTGTCCTCAGATTCACTGAATTAAATAAACATTAACAGTTGTACAACGAAATGTGCATTAGGAATACTTACTGTTTAATATGACTTGCGGGCAGTATCTCTAAGAAAAAGTAAGACATCTATTTTTTACTTCAGTTAGTGTCTCTAGACGTGACGTGTACAACAAACTTAAAGGAGACCAACAGTTAACATTGCGCAGTTCTGGGAGACGAATACTTCAATTAGTTTTTGTAAAGGTCTTCATCGCTCTAAACCAGTTTGTGAAATCTGCAATAGTTTCACTTGGCACAGACCACGATCGTGTCAATTACTTTTCTGTGATCAGATGCTGGCGTAACTGGTGTTTTGTTTTCACAAAAGGAAGCTTAAATCTTATAGGTTTAGTTTTTAAAAGTATGTGATGGAAAAATACCTCCAAATTTCTTTCTATTTGAAAACTCTTATAGCCTTTAAATACAGCAAATTTTATTACCACTGCATATCTTTACTCTTCACGTATGCAAATTTGCTTTGCAACATAGTCACTCTGGAGAAGAACAGATTTCTGACATCGAGATGGTAGTTTCTTGATACTGTCACTACAAAATGTTTGCTGACAAAGCCACAACCTGCACCTTTCCATCGATATCAAAGTCAAAGTGAAGTCCTCGAAGGCGTTGCTTAAATTTTGGATACACGTGGAAGCAGGATGGGGCCGAGTCGGAAATGTATGGAGGATGGTCAGGGACAGTGAAGTCGAGGTATTGGACAGTTGCAGAGATGCAGTGCTCTTGTGTGACTTAGCATTGTTGAGCAGGAGAGGATGGTCCACGTGTGGACAGTTTTCTGAGAGTCTCTCAATATGCTGAGATAGTTACACTACACCAAACCTTATCACATGCTACAGTTTAGTTGCAGCGAGCAGTAGCTTGTGTGAGCAGAGTGGAGAAGTCGGCTGAGTAGCATGCATGACATGTAACACATCAACGAATCTAGAAAACAGAATAAAAATTTCTCGAGCATTGGTTTTCAGCATGACCTCGTAGATATTTCTCATTGTCACTTTTGTTATGATATTTTCATACTTACAAGTAAGGGATGTGTTGATCCTACTGGATAATGTCCCTGCGAAAACACGAGTCCCTCCAGATAACTACAGACCAAAAATCAATTTTAGAATCAGATGAACCAATGTAGTAAGCAGTTTGTTCCGTTTTCTAATGTTTTGTTTTTAGAGCTGAGGGAATGAACTGTGCAGCATTTGCAAACTTTTGTGTTCTACATATTTAAACACTGCATAGGAAATTGAGCCTACTTCGAATATATTGTTAATTCTTCAGTTAGTGTGTTTTTCTGTGAGGAAAATTGTATATATTCTTAAAGGTTTTTACAGAATGTGTCAGCAGTTATGCCACGCCCTATCAGTGGTGCAATGAAAGCGTTCTAGGATGAAACATGTATTTGCAAATAAACTGAGTATCTTCAATAACTGAGTATCTAATCTGTGAACAGTTTCACCTGTATTGAGAAATGAACGTTGTTTTAGTTGCCAATAGCTCCTATTTCAACAGCTTTTTAATTTTTAACAGCCTTAGTGTAAATCTTATTCTTAATTTCATTTAATTTACTAATTATTGGTTGTAGTAAAGTAATACTGTAACAGGTATATTGCTGCAGTTGAGAAAATTTCTTCAACAGTGTATTTTTGAATTTGAGTCGAATATTTGTTTCTAGGTTCATGACCGTATTGAAACTTCGAACACGTTTTCACATTTGAGAGAAGTTTAATCTTGCACTTTTTTATAATTTCAGAAAAATACAGCAAAAATCAAAGACGTGTGCCAAGATTTGAAATTGGAATAATATTATGTACTATACATCTACTGAAGCGTTCACTAGAACTGGCCAAAAAAGTCTGCCGAGGCACAACATTATGCTTGAATGTGGGAGTACAGAAACAGTGAATAACTGCAGGTTTAGATTTGTCACAGTCTATATTTTAATAATGAAGAAAACTCATGGAATGGAGTTCTTTTCGTTTTACTCCAAGGATATCTGTCAGACGGCTACCTTCACCTTAACATGTCTATCAGCTGCTGGTGGTTGTTCTGCTTGGCGAGGTCCAGTGGGGTTTTTCCCTCGTTATTCCTGGCCCAGCGGTCGGCCCCAGCATCTAGCAGTGCCGAAGCCGCCTCTGCATGTTCGCGCAGAGTCGCATTGTGCAGCGGCGTTCGTCCCCACTGATCCCTGGCGTTATGGTAAGGAGTGTTCGCCAGCAGCAGCCGCACCACAGCCACGTGACCATGATATGCAGCCACAAGCAAGGGCGTGCTCTGCGTTTTGTTCCTGGCATCAGCCTCCGCTCCTGCCTCCAGCAGAAGCCGCACCACAGCCTCGTGGCCATTACTTGCAGCCTTGTGCAGGGGCGTCTCCTGCCAGCCGCTGCTCCTGGCGTCCACGTCTGCTCCACCCACCACCAGGCACTTCACTGCCTTCTCATGTCCCTTCTCTGCTGCCCAGTGCAGGGCGGTGTACCTGCGCTCGTCCTCATCCCTCGCCCCCACGTCCGCACCAGCTGCCAGCAGCGTCTGCAGCTCTGTGACTGCATCCTCCTTCGCTGCCTTTATCAGTCTGCTGTTCTTCTCCTTTTCAGGCAGGCTCCTGTGCAAGAAGGGCAAATTGTCTCATTTTTCGCCAAATACATACTTCTAATTAAGAATACAGCAGAGGAACCTGATATTACACCAGTTCCAAAAAGCAGATCTGACCACTAGCTAATCTGCAATTTTCACCACTGAAACAAATAGTAGTATAATAGTCCTCTACGTGCTGCAACCCCTTTTTTAATACACCCAAACGTGGCACTCAGACAGTCATGTCCTCAGGTATTTAAATTTCCTGTCATAGCATTTCTTTTATTTGCAAATTTGTCAAAACATCCTCAACAGGGTCAGCTAATGCTTAACAGGGAACAATTTAATCGAAATACTTCAGTTACAGGAATAGCTGTAGATTACTTCTTTATCCGTACACACAAACATATCTGTTGGCATATACACATGTACAAACTTACTGAGAAGAGTGTTTGCATGGTAACAAGCATATCCACAAGCAGTCTCATACTCTCCCATGTTCACACACATTCATGTACACACATACACAGAACCACACCACTAAAACCTCCCCCTTACACACACTCACAGATGTACAAAACATACTCTTAATTTCTTGTAGCTGTAATGTGTCTGAAGGCAACAGCAAATCCTGCAGTTTTTGAAAGTAAATTAATGATTGATGTGCTTGGTTGGATTACTATCTGTAGTAGAGGTCCTTAAAACTATAGTCCTGACACTGCTCATGTATTTACTGATGAACACCTCATGTCCTTCGTGTGTGACAGCCTCATTACAATGATTTTAATTCACAATACCTACATTATGACTCTGAATTGCGTTCCATGTTGTCCGAGTTTCGAGTCCCCCTCAGGCACAGGTTTGTGTGTTGTCATTGGCGTAAGTTAGTTTCAGTTAGATTAAGTAGTGTTTCAACCTAGTATATAGTGTATAGTGTCCCTTCTCTACTTTGCGAGTATGATTGTGAACATGGCTAGATGACTGCTCAGTACGCCCATTCACTGTTAATTCTCGAACACACAAATCATCAAAATATACCAGACTGTGCTCTACATATTTCTAAGACCTCGAGCATAGTACTTAATTTACGATCCATCTCTCTGTGTATGGGAGTCACAGAGCATTCTCGCTGTCTTACGGCAAAATTAGAAAGAGAGAGAGAGAGAGAGAGAGAGAGAGAGAGAGAGAGAGACCATCCTCACAATGTCACTGACCAGCCCACCGTGCAGCACCGTTACCCAATTAATCTGCAACTGATCAGAGGAAGAAGACCTAAACTCCACGTCCCGTGAATGAATTGAGCTTTCTGAGCCCTAACCCATCCAAGTGCACGACATTTCTCGAGATGCGACCACGGCGAGGAGCTTAGCACTCCGTATTGATTTATAGTAACAGATTTTAAAGTGCCATGATGTAGCAGTAGACAGTTCAGAATAAGAAACGATTGAAAACTTCCTGGCAGATTAAAACTGTGCGCCAGACCGAGACTCGAACTCGGGACCTTTGTCTTTCGTGGGCAAGTGATCTACCAACTAAGCTGCCCAAGCACGTCTCACTCCCCGTCCTCACAGCTTTACTTCTGCCAGTACCTCGTCTCCTACTTTCCAAACTTTCCAGAAGCTCTCCTGCGCAGGCGATTTTGAGAAATATATTTCAAGCGCATGACATACAACGTTCTTCCCGATTTCTCTATGATGAACTATCTTACAGAACCGTAAAACGAAAATCAAACTATTTCCGTAAAACAATCGCTCTGCGTGATAGGAGCACAATATAGCTTTGGGGAGATGCATAGTGTCCACTGTTCACATCGGATCACAGTTCATAAATTATACAGTGCCTGCATCAGGCTTATGTAAAATGATTAGCAGTGGGGGATACCTCCAACATGGAAACAGATAAACACACAGCAGCAGCGTCCTACATGTGAAAATTACAATTACTAACTCTGTAAACACATCTGTCGGGCAATTGTCCTACCGCTAACTTAGTTATGACGAAGTCTCGATTTTACGCCCAGGATGCGACAGGAGGGGGGAGGGGGATTGCATAAATCAAAGTTCGTTTAGAGGATTGTGTTAAGTTTCATCAGTGATGAGATGGATGTCCTCTAATGACTGACAGGTTTACTGTTAGAAATCTCAAGTAGATGGTGCTTTAATGCTTTAATCCACGAAGGCCTCACCTTCAGCCCTACTCCCAGATTCAACCGAACAGCTATCGTCAAATATTTACTGTCCTACACTCGTACTCTCTGCTGGAAGTATCACTTTGCCACGAAGAAAAATGATCCTAATCCTACTCCTAATGATCCAACTCCCCGAGACACTCTCCAAATTGAACCCTGCCTGGAACAGTTCCGTCCTCCGTCACAGCGGGACCCGCCTCCTCTTCCTCAAAATCACCCTCTCCAAACCTTGCCTCTCCATCCTCCTCAAAAAACCCTAATCCTACTCCCAACATCACCACTGCTGAAGCCCAGGCTATCCGTTCTCTGAAGACTGACTGATCCATCGTCATTCCTCTGGCAGACAAGGGTTCCACGACCATGGTACTTTATCATCAGGAGTATGTGGCTGAGGGACTGCGTCAGCTTTCAGACAACACTACATACAAAGTTTGCAAGGTAATCCCATTCCTGATGTCCAGGCAGAGCTTCAAGGAATCCTCAGAATCTTAGGCCCCCTACAAAACTTTCACCTGACTCCATCAACATCCTGACCCCACCGACAGCCTGCACCCCTACCTTCTACCTACTTCCTAAAATTAACAAACCCAAACATCCCGGCTGCCCCATTGTAGCTGGTTACCAAGCCCCCACAGGACGTATCTCTGCCTACCTAGATCAACACCTTCAACCCACTACATGCAGTCCCCCATGGTTCATCAATGACACAAACCACTTTCTCAAATTCCTGGAATCCTTACCCAATCTGTTACCCCCGGAAACCATCCTTGTAACCATTGATGCCACTTCCTTATACACAAATATTCCGCACGTCCAGGGCCTCGCCGCGATGGAGCATTTCCTTTCACGCCGATCACCTGCGACCCTACCTAAAACCTCTTTCCTCGTTACCTTAGCCAGCTTCACCCTGACCCACAACTCCTTCACTTTCGAAGGCCAGACATACCAACAAAGGGAACAGCCATGGGTACCAGGATGGCCCCCTCGTACACCAACCTATTTATGGGTCGCTTAGAGGAAGCCTTCTTGGTTACACAAGCCCGCCAACCCACAGTTTGGTACAGATTTATTGATGACATTTTCATTATCTGGACTCACAGTGAAGAAGAACTCCAGAATTTCCTCTCCAACCTCAACTCCTTTGGTTCCATAAGATTCACCTGGTCCTCCTCCAAATCCCATGCCACTTTCCTTGACCTTGACCTCCATCTGTCCAATGACCAGCTTCACACATCCATCCACATCAAACCCACCAACAAGCAACAGTACCTCCATTATGACATCTGCCACCCATTCCACATCAAATGGTCCCTTCCCTACAGCCTAGGTCTTCGTGGCAAACGAATCTGCTCCAGTCTGGAATCCCTGAACCATTACACAAACAACCTGAAAACAGCTTTCGCATCCTGCAACTACCCTTCTGACCTAATACAGAAGCAAATTACCAGAGCCACTTCCTCATCCCCTCAGACCCAGAAACTCCCACAGAAGAACTGCAAAAGTGCCCCACTTGTGACAGGATACTTTCCGGGACTGGGTCAGACTCTGAATGTGGCTCTCCAGCAGGGATCCGACTTCCTCAAATCCTGCCCTGAAATGAGATCAATCCTTTATGAAGTCCCCCCCACTCCACCAAGAGTGTCTATCCACTGTCCACCTAACCTTCGTAACCTCTTGGTTCATCCCTATGAAATCCCCAAATCACCTTCCCTACCCTCTGGCTCCTACCCTTGTAATCACCCCTGGTGTAAAACCTGTCCCATGCACCCTCCCACCACCACCTACTACAGTCCTGTAACCCAGAAGGTGTACACGATCAAAGGCAGAGCCACGTGTGAAAGCACCCACATGATTTACCAACTGACCTGCCTACACTGTTAAGCTATCTATGTGGGAATGACCAGCAACCAACTGTCCATTCGCATGAATGGACACAGGCAGACAGTGTTTGTTGGTAATGAGGATCACCCTGTGGCTAAACATGCCTTGGTGCACAGCCAGCACATCTTGGCATAGTGTTACACCGTCTGGGTTATCTTGACACTTCCCAGTAACACCAACCTGTCAGAACTCCAGATATGGGAATTTGCCCTTCAGTATATCCTCTCTTCTCGTTACCCACCAGGCCTCAACCTCCACTGATTTCAAGTTGCCGTCGCTCTTACCACACCTGTCATTCAACAACATCTTTGCCTCTGTATTTCCAAATCGACTCACATCTCTGCCTGAACTCTTTGCCTTTACAAATGCATGCGCGTGCGCGTATACCTGTGGTTTTTTCCCCCTAAGGTAAGTCTTTCCGCTCCCGGGATTGGAATGAATCTTTACCCCTCCCTTAAAACCCACATCCTTTCGGCTTTCCCTCTCCTTCCCTCTTTCCTGATGAAGAAACCGTTGGTTGCGAAAGCTTGGATGTTGTGTGCATGTTTGTGTTTGTGTGTCTATCGATCTGCTAGCGTTTTCGTTTGGTAAGTCACATCATCTTTGTTTTAGATATATATTTTCCCACGTGCAATGTATCCCTCTATTATATTCATATATAAAGTTTGGCCGTACCTTTTTGTAGGGTGTTACAAAAACGTACAGCCCAACTTCCAGCAAACATTCCTCACGCACAAAGAAAGAAAATATGTTATGTGTACATGTGTCCGGAAGCGCTTACTTTCCATGTTAGAGCTCATTTTATTACTTCTCTTCAAATCACATTAATCACGGAATGGAAACACACAGCAACAGAACGTACCAACGTGACTTCGAACACTTTGTTACAGGAAATGTTAAAACTGTCCTCCGTTAGCGAGGATACATGCATCCACCCTCCGTCGCATGGAATCCCTGATGCGCTGATGCAGCCCTGGAGAATGGCGTATTGTATCACAGCCGTCCACAATACGAGCACGAAGAGTCTCTACATTTGGTACAGGGGTTGCGCATAGACAAGAGCTTTCAAATGCCCCCATAAATGAAAGTCAAGAGGGTTGAGGCCAGGAGAGCGTGGAATTGCTCTGCCTCTACCAATCCATCGGTCACCGAATCTGTTGTTGAGAAGCGTACGAATACTTCGACTGAAATGTGCAGGAGCTCCATCGTGCATGAACCACATGTTGTGTCGTACTTGTAAAGGCACATGTTCTAGCAGCACAGGTCGAGTATCCCGTATGAAATCATGATAACGTGCTCCATTGAGCGTAGGTGGAAGAACATGGGGCCCAATTAAGACATCACCAACAATGCCTGCCCAAACGTTCACAGAAAATCTGTGTTGATGACGTGGTTGCACAATTGCGTGCGGATTCTCATCAGCCGACACATGTTGATTGTGAAAATTTACAATTTGATCACGTTGGAATGAAGCCTCATCCGTAAAGGGAACATTTGCACTGAAATGAGAATTGACACATTGTAGGATGAACCATTCGCAGAAGTGTACCCGTGGAG
This sequence comes from Schistocerca americana, assembly GCF_021461395.2. NCBI lineage: Eukaryota > Metazoa > Arthropoda > Insecta > Orthoptera > Acrididae > Schistocerca > Schistocerca americana. The sequence continues at coordinate 34,901,412 of NC_060126.1, forward strand.
GCCGATCAGCTGCTGATAATGCCTGCACACGCTGTACATGGTATGGAAACAACTAGTTCTGCCGTAGCACTCTCGATACAGTGACGTGGTCAACGTTACCTTGTACAGCAGCAACTTCTCCGACGCTGACATTAGGACTATCGTCAACTGCACGAAGAATTGCCTCGTCCATTGCAGGTGTCCTTGTCATTCTAGGTCTTCCCCAGTCGCGAGTCATAGTCTGGAATGTTCTGTGCTCCCTACGACGCCGATCAATTGCTTCGAACGTCTTCCTGTCGGGACACCTTCGTTCTGGAAAACTGTCTCGATACAAACGTACCGCGTCACGGCTATTACCCCGTGCTAATCCATACATCAAATGGGCATCTGCCACCTCCCCATTTGTAAACATTGCACTGACTGCAAAACCACGTTCGTGTTGAACACTAACCTGTTGATGCTACGTACCGATGTGCTTGATGCTAGTACTGAAGAGCAATGAGTCGCATGTCAACACAACCACCGAAGTCAACATTACCTTCCTTAAATTGGGCCAACTGGCGGTGAATCGAGCAAGTATAGTACATACTGACGAAAGTAAAATGAGCTCTAACGTGGAAATTAAGCGTTTCTGGACACGTGTGACGTAAGAATAACACACAGACGTTACGGTGTGAGACGCGGCGTGAGCCATGCTGGGGCAGGTACGTATGGCTGAATACGTCACGCATGGTCCGTTACAATTTCTAGGGGGGAGAGCAGCCTGTGTTATTCTATCATCAGTGGTAAAGACAATACTGGCCTGAGGTGTCTCGAGTATGGGGACTGCTGCTTGGAGTTCAGTGACGCCGGTCTAACGGAGACTGCAGCTGTGCGAGAGCGATGGCACAAGCTGGCTTGCGTACTGCGACGGCGTCGATCGCATTTGCGCCTGGCACAGCTTAGGAGCGTCACCATAGGCATGTAGGTGAACACGTATTTCGATAGGTATTTCTCAAACATCAAGTATGAAGGATGTTGCTGCTTCATGCTTAAGGGCAGCTGTGCGTGGTTTGACGACTGACGGCCGAGTCACTTCGTTGGGGCTGTCTGTACGCTCTACTGGACAAGGGGTGGCGGAGGGTGCTTGCATGCGTTGACTGCATTATTTTGTGAGCAGGTCTGTAGGCTGTGATATGCGTTATTTGGGCAGTTTACGAATACTGAGCATATCTACACATCTGTGTACTGCTTTATTTAGGAGCAGTTTGACATTGTGTACTGAAATTATTTCGGTAAATCAGGGAGTTGTTTGCGTGTCTGCAGTCTGTGTTTTGTGGTCCCAATCGAATCAGGGTGAGTGCTTTGTGTCACTGTGATAAATATACTCCATCCCTAAATAAAATGTTCCAAAATAAATTGAGTACACTCCTTCCTTACTCTCCCCAGCAGCCATTTTCCCCCTCCAGATCATCATCTTCGTTTACATCACATGAGATTAAAGTACCCTCTTGTGGCAGTATGGCCGTCCGGGTGACCGAGCAGTTCCAGGCGCTACTGTCTGGAACTGCGCGACCGCTACTGTCGAAGGTTCGAATCCTGCCTCGGGCATGGACGTGTGTGATGTCCTTAGGTTAGTTAGGTTTAAGTAGTTCTAAGTTCTAGGTGACTGATGACCTCAGAAGCTAAGTCCCATAGTGCTCAGAGCCATTTGAACCATTTGTGGCAGTATGTGCACTAGTTCAGTTGGACTCTAAATCTTGTGGTGGAATGACTGTCTGCAAAATAAAGACTTGTGTCCGGAGTCGTTTTCCCGCCATTTACGCTCACCATCTGGAGTAACATTACGAAAATAACGACAGTGTCCTCTGCTGGTGGTACTCAGTACTAGCGGTCATGGTGAAAACACTGTTTGCCGCCATCATGGATAATTGTACTTACATCACCTGACATCACGATAGTATCCTCTGGCGGCGACGAAATGTACTTAGTTGGGCTTTGGACCCAGTGGCCAACACACCTACATAAATTGTTTAAGTAATAAAGGTAAGTACTTTTTCCCCACGAATCCTTAGGATGTGGTGGCTACTGAGGTTCGTACAAGTGTACTTTCTTTCGCGCCATTTTCTCAGATTAACAGCGAAATCCCAACTGAATTTTGTTTACCAATTAAATTCAAACTTTGCGCCAGTTCATCCGAGGAAGTAGCGGTCAGATGACTTAAGTCAGTAGAGGTAGACCAAGTGGCCTATCTTCACGCGATTTTCTTTGCTTAGTAGAGATAACGGAGGTGTGGCCATTATCCTGATGGAAATTTTTATGTTTTGGTTTTAGGGCGCGAAACTGCTATGGTCATTAGCGCCCGGTCCGTCACTTAGGAAACAGTAAAAAACCGAAAATGGAAACCAGCAGCAATGGGAACGAAACTCAAGAAATTGGAGAAACTAAAAGCAGAAGGAAAGCTTAAAAATCCACTACAGAAAGGGGTTGGTTGTCTCAAAAAAAAAAAGCTTCAAATGACTGATGTCATTTCACTGGCACTAATGAACTCGAAAACGCGATCGGCCGAGGGCGTGTCATCTGCTAAAATTGACGATATATCAGGCGACAGCTGTAGACGGGCGCGTAACGGAGTAAAATAGGGGCACTCAATTAAAAGGTGTCTTACCGTCCACAGCTGAGAGCAGTGGGGACAGAGCGGGGGAGGATCCCGCTTAAAAGATGTCGATGGCTAAAGAGACAGTGCCCTATCCGGAGTCGAGTTAAAATTACCTCCTCCCGACGACGCGTTCGGGAGGAAGATGTCCAAGCGCAAGGAAGAGCTTTCATGTCCCGCAATTTATTACATTGAAGTGTTGACCAATGTGCGTGCCATAAAAGAACAACATGACATAAAACGCTCCGTAGACCGGCGAAGGGAATCGATTAAATAGCTGGCCGAAGAAGAGACTGCAGCCTTGGCCGCCATATCGGCCACCTCATTTCCTCATATACCAACGTGTCCCAGAAGCCAGAGGAACGCCACCGAGAGGCCCTCAGGTGGAGCAAGCGCAGACAGTCCTGAATCCAGTGGACCAGACGGTGGGCAGGGTAAAGAGCTTGGAGACTGAGGAGAGAGCTGAGAGACTCTGAACATACTGTATCCGCTGATGGCGGCGGATGTAGTGGACAGCCTGGAGAACAGTGTAAAGCTCCGCAGTATACACCAAACACTGGTCGAGACGCCGAAATTGATTTGGGGTGTCGCCAACAATATATGCACTCCCTACACCAAACGATGTTTTTCAGCCATCAGTGTAAATAAATGTGGCTTCCGTCATTTGTGCACATATGACAGGAAATGCCCGACGATAAACAAGTGAATGGGTACCATCCTTGGGAAACTGACAAAGGTCACGGAGCAGGCAGATCCGGGGACGGAGCCAAGGCGGTGCTGTACTCCAAGTTGTCAAGAAGGTTTCAGGAAAGCGGAAGGAAAGAGAATGGAGCAGTTGACGGAAGCGGACTCCTGGTGGTAGTAGGGAGGAGGGAGGAGGGGCTGCGTGCATACTCTACATCAAAGGAGGCGTCGAAAAAAATGTCATGGGCCGGATTTGCAGGCATGGAAGAATGATGGCTAGCATAACGACTCAGAAGGACTGCTCGCCGATTGGACAGCGGAGGTTCAGCAGTCTCAGCATAAAGGCTTTCCACAGGGCTGGTGTAAAAAGCTCCAGAGACTAAACGTAATCCACGGTGGTGGAGAGAGTCGAGACGCCGAAGAATAGACAGACGAGCAGAGAAGTAAACTATGCTTCCATAATCCAACTTCGAGTGCACTAAGGTGCGATAGAGGCGGAGAAAGACCACTCGGTCCGCTCCCCAAGAGGTAGCATTCAGGACACGGAGGGATCGCAAACTGTGAGCCGAAAGATAGGTAACGTGGGAGGACCAGCACAGTTTTCTGTCAAACATAAGACCCAAGAATTTAGCGACGTCCGAAAACGGAAGGTTGACAGGTCCTAGATGTAAGGAGGGTGGAAGAAACTCCTTACGTCGCCAAAAATTAAAACAAACGGTCTTACTGGGAGAAAAACGGAAGCCGGTTTCGATGCTCCAAGAGTGGAGGCGATCGAGACATCCTTGAAGACGACGTTCAAGAAGGCTGGTCCGTTGAGAGCTGTAGTAGATCGCGAAATCGTCCACAAAGAGGGAGCCCGAGATATCAGGAAGGAGACAATCCGTAATTGGATTTATGGCAATGGCAAACAGTACAACACTCAGCACTGAGCCCTTTGGTACCTCGTTTTCTTGGGAGAAAGTACGGGAGAGAGTAGTTTTCACCCGCACTCTAAATGTTCGCTCTTCCATAAATTCGCGAAGAAAAAGGGGCAGCCGACCTCGAAAGCCCCAAGATAACAGTGTGCGGAGGATGCCTGTCCTCCAACAGGTATCGTATGCTCTCTCCAGATCAAAAAATATTGCTACTGTTTGAGGTTTCCGGAGAAAATTGTTCATGATATAAGTGGAGAGAGCAACAAGATGGTCAACTGCAGAACGATGCTTTCGGAATCCGCATTGGGCAGGTGTTAAAAGACTGCGGGATTCCCGCCACCAAGCTAAACGGCAATTCACCATATGCTCCAAAACCTTACATACACTACTCGTGAGAGAAATGGGGCGATAGATGGAGGGGAGATGTTTGTCCTTTCCAGGTTTCGGAACAGGAACGACGATAGCTTCCCGCTATCGTCTGGGAAAAGTACTTTCAGTCCAAATTCTATTATAAAGGCGAAGGAGGTAACGCAGACTATGGGTTGGTAAATGAAGCAACATTTGGACGTTGATACCATCTGGTCCTGGTGCGGAGGATCGAGAAGAAGAGAGTGCATGTTGGAGTTCCCGCATGGAGAAAACAGTATTGTAGCTTTCGCGATTTTGAGAGGAGAAAGCAAGAAGTCGCACTTCCGCTGCACGTTTCTTCTGGAGAAACGCTAGCGGGTGATTTGAAGAGCTCAGAACCTCAGCAAAGTGCTGACCCAATGAGTTAGAAATTCCGACAGGGTCCACTAATTTATCATGCGCGACAGTGAGCCCAGAGACCGGGGAGAAACTAGGCACGCCTGATAACCGTCGAAGCCGACTCCAAACTTCTGAGGAGGGAATGAAGGTGTTAAATGACGGCATCGCACACTGAACTGCTTGTAGCGGATACAGTTGGCCACAGTAGGATGGAGGCGGAAAACGCGAAGAGCACGTCGCCGCTCACGTATTGCGTCACGGCACGCCTCGTTCCACCAAGGAACTGGGGGGGCGCCGGGGCAATTCGGAGCTGCGTGGTATTGAATGTTCCGCAGCTGTAAGAATAACGTCGGTAATATGTGTGACCTCATCGTCGACGATGGGAAAGTGACTGTCATCGAATGTCGCCAGAGACGAAAAAAGTGTCCAATCGGCTTGGGCAAACTTCCAGCGTCGCGGGCGCATGTAAGGCAGTTGAGGCTGCAGTCTAAGGACACATGGAAAGTGGTCACTCGAGAGTGTATCATCAAGGGCGAACCATTCGCAGCGCCGAGCTAGCGGAACAGTACTGACCGAAAGGTCCAAGTGAGAGGTATTTGTCGTGGAGGCAGACAAAAATGTAGGGACCCCAGTGTTAAGGCAAACTAGATCCGCTTGGTGGAAGACGTCTAGCTATAGTGAGCCACGTGGACAAGGATGAGGAGATCCCCAAAGTGGGTTGTGGGCATTGAAGTCCCCAACCAGCAAATATGGGGGAGGAAGCTGACCAAGGAGATGAAGGAGATCAGCTCGTGCCATTGGTGTGGGCGATGGAATGTATACAGCACAAAGAGAAAAGTTATATCCAGAAAGGGAAAGACGGACAGCGACAGCTTGGAAGGGAGTGTTTAAATGGATTGGGTGATAATGGAGAGTACCATGGAGAAGAATCATGAGTCCTCCATGGGCTGGAGTGCCTTCAACAAAAGGGAAATCAAATCGGAAGGACTGAAAATGGGGGAGAACAAAGTGGTCATGGGGCCGCAGCTTTGTTTCCTGAAGACAGAAGATGACCGGCGAGTAGGATCGTAAGAGGATCGACAATTCATCCCGATTGGCTCGAATGCCGCAGATATTCCAGTGGATAATGGACATAGGGTGAACAGAAAATGGAGGAATGTGACCAAGGTTGCTGTCAACTCATCGACTGCTCAGAGCTTGAGACCGACAGCATGGAATGGCATTCAGCCGAAGGCAGAAGATCCTGATCCATAGGTTGTTCTGGAGCAGCTCCTGCCACCAGTGATCGGCTGGTTGATCGCCCGCCAGAAGTGCGCCTCGGCGACACCAAAGACGGCCAAGGGCGATTTCCGCCGGGTGGTGCTGTAGATGGGACACGCTTTGGCGGAGAAGGAGATGAACTGGGTTTCTTAGTAGCCTTCTTGGAAATATTATGTTTAGATGAAGGAGGAACTGATGGTTGTGAAGTTGGGGTACGTAAAAAAATCTTTGAGTATGCTCTTTTTTCGAAATCTTGGTGTCTGACTTGTGGGCTCGAGATTTAGCAGAACCCGCTGAAGGGTGAGCCATAGAGTGGGCAGGCGAAAGAGGTGAGGTGGAACGGGCGATCTTTGCGCTGGCCGATCTGTCGACCGTGGCACTAAAGGTGAGGTTGCAAATCTGCTCGGCCATCTCCTTTGTTGGCCGAGGAGAAGCAAGGAAAGTGCTGTATTTTCCTGTCTGAGGCACGGTGGGCTGTCCACTGGCGAATAATTTTTTAGCAGCGAAAGTCGACACCTTTTCCTTCACTCTGATTTTCTGGATGAGCTTTTCTTTTTTAAAAATGGGGCAATCTCAAGACGAAGCTGCGTGGTCGCCCATACAGTTGATGCAGCGAGGGGATAGAGGTGGACTAGCACCCTCATGGGCATCTTTGCCACACGTACCACATTTGGCCGGATTGGAACAGGACTGGCTGGTGTGATTGAATGGCTGACACCGATAGCAACGCGTAGGGTTTGGAACGTAAGGGCGAACGGAAATTATTTCATAACCTGCTTTGATTTTCGATGGGAGTTGAACTTTGTCGAATGTCAAGAAGACAGTGCGGGTTGGAATGAGGTTCATGTCAACCCTTTTCATAACCCTATGAACAGCTGTTACGCCCTGGTCAGACAGGTAGTGCTGAATTTCTTCGTCAGACAATCCATCGAGGGAGCATGTATAAACGACTCCACGCGAGGAATTTAAAGTGCAGTGCAGTTCCACCCGGACAGGAAAGGTGTGGAGAAGTGAAGCACTCAGCAATTTTTGTGCCTGGAGGGCACTGACTGTTTCTAACAACAAGGTGCCATTCCGTAATCTGGAAAAAGACTTTACAGGACCTGCATTTGCGTCGACACCTTTCTGAATAATGAAAGGGTTGACTGTGGAGAAGTCGTGACCTTCGTCAGAGCGAGAAACAACAAGGAACTGTGGCATCGATGGAAGAACAGACTGTGGCTGAAACTCAGTGAACTTACGTTTGTGAGCAGACATAGTGGAAGGTGAGGAAACCATTGCGGAAGAATCCCCCATGATTACTGGCGTCTCCGATGGCGCGCTCCTCGCTTGTGGGGGCCCTCTCTGAGGGCACACCCGCCTTAGGTGATTGTTCACACCTCAGGTCACACCTCCCGACAAACGGACGGAGGGACCAATCGGCACTTTCGGAAGGTATCAGCTCGGGTAATCACCCCTTCCTGGGCCTGGCCGTTACCAGGGGGTACATATGTGTGCTACCTGTCTACCCAGGGCGAGGAATTACGCGTTACCCCGTCACCGGCTACGCACAAAAATGCGCGGGTCGGCCTTCAGACAAGCACAGGGAGGAAGAAAGAGAAAGGGAGAAACAAAGAAAGGGAAAGGAAAGAAGAGAGGTCTCAAACGCGGCAGCGGAGAGAAGGGTAAAGAGAAGAGGTAAGGAAAAGAGAAGGACAAAGGATGGATGAAGACATACAAGCAGAGAAGGCGAAGAATGCGTTACATTTACGAGTGTCCGTCTCCGGACATAGGCACAAACCATCCTCCCAGAGGGGGAGAAAGGGAAGGAAAGAGCCAGAGGTGAGGGGAGGGGGGGCGAAGATGGGGCATAGGGAAGGATACGGAAAAGGAAGGTATGCAGCCCGGAAAGGAAGGAGGGCTACATTAGCTCGGGGTCCCGTGCTCGCTACGCACATATCCACAAAAGAGTTGTGGACCCCCTGGGGGGCTGTTGGAATTTGAACTTACAGCCTTTTCTCTGGGTGAGGGGGGCGTGGCCCTTTCCCACGAAAACTCCAACTTCCCGCCATTTTGGATGACGTCATGCGCTGTTGCCAAGTGCACACAACGCCATGTTGGATGGCGTCTTCGCCGCTTTCTTGGATACATCTGGGAACAATGGAGAGTGACCTGTGACCCCTTGTCCCAACACTTGTGATACTACCGCCATCTGTTTATGTGCATGTCGCTATCCCATGACCTTTGTCACCTCACTTCATAGTAACATTGGCACGACTGTTTCAGTCATGGGACACTCCGCCAAATCTCTGCTACCTGAACATGGTCAAATAATCTTCATGTGAATGCGGAAGTGAAGAAGGTGGTTATCACATTTTCGTCAGGTGCCACGAAAGGTATCAAGAATTTAAGAAACTATTACGGTATCTGAGGTTCTCTTTCTACGAACATTAAGATCCTTCTAGTAACAAAAGTTCCAGAAATGTATAGTACCTCTACAGTTTTGTAACAAATGGTCACATAAGAATATAGGAAAAGGGAATTTCTTATTTTATAGTTCTCTAAATATGTTATATTTAGTGTACTGTAAGATAAAAAATTCTCTTTTCCTATATTCGATCATTGAGTTAAATCCAGTTTAATAAGATTTAACAGGTTAGCGTTGTTCCTTGTCTGATGCTGGTTGTATAGTTCGCTCCCCAATAACCATTAATAAATCTAAACAAAATGTATTCCATACTTCTGTCCTGAACCGAAGTTGGAATACATGGCCAGAATACAACGATCTTTTTGCCGTACACTACTGAGGATATTGATAGAAGCGGAATTTGAAGGTGGACGCAAGACGATCCTGTTGCATGTTCCAAGGCAAAAACATAAAACGCAGTGGCTGGCCTTATATGCGCCTCTGCATGTCGTTATCCATTGGCTCGTGAACGACACCCACCATTCTTATCCTGTATCATTACTGGTGTGGTGTACTGGAACTGCTTGTCTGAGGTCTAATCGCCACTGTTGACATTTATTGCCAGCAACTGAGACGTCTTGCAGACGCAAGCCGAGAACAACGGCCAGGAAGACTGCGTGAAGTGATACTGCTCCACGATAACGCCCGAACACATTCTGCTTGACTGTCGTACGCACCTGATCTCGTGCACCATTTTCACCTTCTGCGCTCTCTATGAAAAAGTCGTGAAGGAACTTGTTTGCTGGATGAACATGCGTTCGGAATTTGGCTCAACGAGTTATTCGACTCAAATCCACGAGATCGGAAAGTTGCTCCAGCGCTGGCAGACTGTTGTACATACTGAAGGAGGACATGTTAGTGATGTCTGAAGCCTCTGATATGTTGTGTCTAATTAACATATGGAAAAAGGCTACGAAATTATTCACCAACACAACAGAAGAGCGAATGGAAGTTTGAGCCAGTAGTGGTCGTCTGTTGAGGAAAGCAATACACGCATTCCAAGCCCAGCAGGGTTTAAGTTTTCAGGGCTCAGTAGTCTCTGAAAAGTCACTTAAACCTACATATAAAAAATCTGAACACTCCATATCCTTATTCTGCTGCATTTTAGTTTTGTTTCCTTATTCTTGCTTACAATTCCTTCAACATGTGTTTCAGTATCACCAAAGAATTATTTTCTACATTATTTATTGGCATAAAATGGAAGTGTATAGGAGTTTCAATGCATCAGCACCTTCTGTCTCACCTATTTGCTAAATGATTCATTATCAGAGAGCCATCACCGAGAGAAGAAATTGCATCCAATGCATCAGTATATTCAGTACCTATGGAAAAGGATTGTTTTATTACATATTTCCCTTATAACTGCAGTGAATGATATCTTGAGTCCTAAACTAAATACAACTCATACTGTGAACCCAGAGAGGGATGTAAGGAATCCCTTAATCCATGGCTATTCGCCACCAGAATTTATAAAAGGAATAAATTCTCTCGATAATTATAGCCTCTGTGTTCCCAAATATGCACTACAGCGCTATTCGATTTCCTTGCACTCAACCCTTGGTTGATGCCCCGACAAGTCGCACTGTGTAGTGGCGGAACTCACCGCAGGCGAGAGACGGCAGAGTCATCTGGCGGAGGAGCGGTGCGGCTGGCCGTGGGCGGCGCAGCAGTGGCAGGGGTGCAGCTGCGGTCTCCCTGCGGCCCACTGCCATCTGTAGAGGTCGGCGTGCTGCAAAGACAGACAGGCAGGGTGTGGCAGGGTGGAGGCCAGAGCGCAGGTTAGTGCATGCATCGCTGCTGGGGGATCGTCTTCACACAAACAGAACACACACTGCCAATGACAATAGTAGGTCTGCTACGATGATTACCTTACCCTCGATCTAACCAGTTTACACACTTCTCTTGAGTTCCTCAGACCTGTAGCTTAGCATAACAAACAACAAAAGATTGTATCTACGTACTAAGACTTCCGTTTTGATAGAGTAATACGAAAATAGAATTTACAACAAGAATCACACGGAAATTGCAACAGCAATAACCTTTGAATGTACTTATCGTCGGATTGTTTTAATCAAATGTTTCTGGTAGCTCATGTGTTACTGACAGGGCTGTAGGAGGCTCACATGATAGTGAGGCGACAAGCACCCTCCGAACAGAGTTGTTGTTGTTGTGGTCTTCAGTCCTGAGACTGGTTTGATGCAGCTGTCCATGCTACTCTATCCTGTGCAAGCTTCATCTCCCAGTACCTACTGCGAACTACATCCATCTGAATCTGCTTAGTGTATTGATCTCTTGGTCTCCCTCTACGATTTTTACCTTCCACGCTGCCCTCCAATGCTAAATTTGTGATCCCTTGATGCCTCATAACATGTCCTACCAACCGATCCCTTCTTCTAGTCAAGTTGTGCCACAAACTTCTCGTCTCCCCAATCCTATTCAATACCTCCTCATTAGTTACGTGATCTACCCACCTTATCTTCAGCATTCTTCTGTAGCACCACATTTCGAAAGCTTCTGTTCTCTTCTTGTCCAAACTGGTTATCGTCCATGTTTCACTTCCATACATGGCTACACTCCATACAAATTCTTTCAGAAACGACTTCCTGACACTTAAATCTATACTCGATGTTAACAAATTTCTCTTCTTCAGAAATGATTTCCTTGCCATTGCCAGTCTACATTTTATATCCTCTCTACTTCGACCATCATCAGTTATTTTACTCCCTAAATAGCAAAACTCCTTTACTACTTTAAGTGTCTCATTTACTAATCTAATCCCCTCAGCATCACCCGATTTAACTTGACTACATTCCATTATCCTCGTTTTGCTTTTGTTTATCCTCCTTTCAAGACACTGTCCATTCCGTTCAACTGCTCTTCCAAGTCCTTTGCTGTCTCTGACAGAATTACAATGTCATCGGCGAACCTCAAAGTTTTTACTTCTTCTCCATGAATTTTAATACCTACTCCGAATTTTTCTTTTGTTTCCTTTACTGCTTGCTCAATATACAGATTGAATAACATTTGGGAGAGGCTACAACCCTGTCTCACTCCTTTCCCAACCACTGCTTCCCTTTCATGCCCCTCGACTCTTGTAACTGCCATCTGGTTTCTGTACAAATTGTAAATAGCCTTTCGCTCCCTGTATTTCACCCCCTGCCACCTTCAGAATTTGAAAGAGTATTCCAGTTAACGTTGTCAAAAGCTTTCTTTAAGTCTACAAATGCTAGAAACGTAGGTTTGCCTTTTCTTAATCTTTCTTCTAAGGTAAGTCGTAAGGTTAGTATTGCCTCACGTGTTCCAACATTTCTACGGAATCCAAACTGATCTTCCCCGAGGTCCGCTTCTACCAGTTTTTCCATTCGTCTGCAAAGAATTTGCGTTAGTATTTTGCAGCTGTGACTTATTAAACTGATAGTTCTATAATTTTCACATCTGTCAACACCTGCTTTCTTTGGGATTGGAATTATTATATTCTTCTTGAAGTCTGTGGGTATTTCGCCTGTCTCATACATCTTGTTCACCAGATGGTAGAGTTTTGTCATGACAGTCTCTCCCAAGGCCATCAGTAGTTCTAATGGAATGTTGTCTACTCCCGGGGCCTCGTTTCGACTCAGGTCTTTCAGTGCTCTGTCAAACTCTTCACGCAGTATTTTATCTCCCATTTCATCTTCATCTACATCCTCTTCCATTTCCATAATATTGTCCTCAAGTACATCGCCCTTGTATAAACCGTCTATATACTCCTTCCACCTTTCTGCCTTCCTTTCTTTGCTTAGAACTGGGTTCCCATCTGAGCTCTTGATATTAATACAAGTGGTTCTCTTCTCTCCAAAGGCCTCTTTAATTTTCCTGTAGGCAGTATCTATCTTACCCCTAGTGAGACAAGCCTCTACATCCTTACATTTGTACTCCAACCATCCCTGCTTAGCCATTTTGCACTTCCTGTCAATCTCATTTTTGAGACGTTTGTATTCCTTTTTGCCTGCTTCATTTACTGCATTTTTATATTTTCTCCTTTCATCAATTAAATTCAATATTTCTTCTGTTACCCAAGGATTTCTATTAGCCCTCGTCTTTTTACCTACTTGATCCTCTGCTGCCTTCACTATTTCACCCCTCAAAGCCACCCATTGTTCTTGTGGTGTATTTCTTTCCCCCATTCCTGTCAATTGGTCCCTTATGCTCTCCCTGAAACACTCTACAACCTCTGGTTCTTTCAGTTTATCCAAGTCCCATCTCCTTAAATTCCCGCCTTTTTGCAGTTTCTTCAGTTTCAATCTGGAGTTCATAACCAATAGATTGTGGTCAGAATCCACATCTGCCCCTGGAAATGTCTTACAATTTAAAACCTGGTTCCTAAATCTCTGTCTTACCATTATGTAATCTATCAGATACCTTTTAGTATCTCCAGGATTCTTCCAGGTATACAACCTTCTTTCATGATTCTTGAACCAAGTGTTAGCTATGATTAAGTTATGCTCTGTGCAAAATTCTACAAGGCGGCTTCCTCTTTAATTTCTTCCCCCCCAATCCATATTCACCTACTAGGTTTCCTTCTCTCCCTTTTCCTACTGACGAATTCCAGTCACCCACGACTTAAATTTTCGTCTCCCTTCACTACCTGAATAATTTCTTTTATCTCGTCATACATTTCATCAATTTCTTCATCATCTGCAGAGCTAGTTGGCATATAAACTTGTACTACTGTAGTAGGCATGGGCTTTGTGTCTATCTTGGCCACAATAATGCGTTCACTATGCTGTTTGTAGTAGCTAACCCGCACTCCTATTTTTTTTATTCGTTATTAAACCTACTCCTGAATTACCCCTATTTGATTTTGTGTTTATAACCCTGTATTCACCTGACCAAAAGTCTTGTTCCTCCTGCCACCTAACTTCACTAATTCCCACTATATCTAACTTTAACCTATCCATTTCCCTTTTTAAATTTTCTAACCTACCTGCCCGATTAAGGGATCTGACATTCCACGCTCCGATCCGTAGAATGCCAGTTTTCTTTCTCCTGATAATGACGTCCTCTTGAGTAGTCCCCGCCCAGAGATTTGTATGGGGGACTATTTTACCTCCGGAATATTTTACCCAAGAGGACGCCATCATCATTTAAACATACAGTAAAGCTGCACGTCCTCGGGAGAAATTACGGCTGTAGTTTCCCCTTGCTTTCAGCCGTTCGCAGTACCAGCACAGCAAGGCCGTTTTGGTTAATGTTACAAGGCCAGATCAGTCAATTATCCAAACTGTTGCCCCTGCAACTACTGAAAAGGCTGCTGTCCCTCTTCAGCCTCTCAACAGATACCCCTCCGTTGTGGTTGCACCTACGGTACGGTACGGCCGAACAGAGTGGTGAAGGCAATTGAGGTAAATAAAGTGAACAGAATTTACCAAACCATTGTTTCCCATTCGTGTAATCAACAAATATCAAGTGCGCTTGCTTTTTCACTCTAGAATCGATGTATTTGATTCTATGTTTTGTAACGATTGCTATTAATGTCACTCGTTACAACATCTTTGCAAATGTGTTGTACAAAACAAATGTTATGGCTAGACATTGACGTATCTGACAAAAAGCTACATGTATGGTAAGAGCTACCTGCATGGTAATATAGTTTAAATTTCCTGTGGGGTTGACTGTGGTGACTCACCAAACCATCGGAAAGTTAGATTTCGGTCGCCACCCTGGAATCCCGCTATTAAGATGGGTCATTTCGGTTTGTGTTTCCATCCAACTGCCGTAACTCTCGCACTGACCACTACACGGCTACCAGCAGAATACAAACCACAAGCACTGTAATAAGGTATAATGTCCATGCCGCGATAGTGGTAGGTGCACGTGCCACAAATGCTCACCAAAATCGAGCACACCAGTGGTGAGAGGCTAGGAGTCTCACTGAAATGAAGCATGCTGATGGGAACACGAAGCTACTACATCCTTGTAATTGTCCCTCGATAATGCTACACATAGTTTATAGCCAGACACAGAAACGGCTAACCACACTGCTGTGTACAGTCAAATTTGCAGCTCTAAATTTCAAACATGAATATTGACCTTTAAGACACAAAAATTTACATTTACGTCTTCAATGAAATCTAGAATGAAATATGTCGGTTCTTAATTGCACAGACGAACTCTTCGAATTCAACTATTACAGCGCCAATTACCATGTATGGAAATCAATGGTTTCGTTAACAGGGAATTCCATGTCAAATCAAGTGCTACAACCTGACCCTCTTAGATTTTTTCTGAAATGAAGTATACATATATTACTCATAAATCGTGACAGAAATTAATTTTTCACATTTTTCTGACGAGAAGTTACCGAGTAGTGAACCTTAAAAAATTGAAAGACGACAAATTTTTTGCTCACGGAACGATGTTATTTTCATTACAGCTCGTGTTCTAATTAAGCTAGAACAATAAAATTTACTTCATTGGAAAGCTCTTTTAAAGAGCTTTTTTATGATAACGAACATCAGTAGTTTAATATATATATATCCACAAATTGTTAACGAACACTGTTTAATTAACCGAATTTGGAAAACTATTTTTAAAATTCTCAAAAAAATACGTGAAAGATGCATTTTACATCTACATATTGAAAATGTTTCAACTTGGGATGAGCATGGGATCACTATCAAAAGCAATTTTACATTAAGTGTGGTGATTTAAAAATTCGTAAAAACTAATTTATTTTAGATATTAGGCCGACTTCTCACCAGCTGTATTTGTAAAATTTGGAAATTAAAAATAGCTTATAATTGCAAAATAACATGTTTTATGCTTCTGTAATTAATAAATACAAAGTCAAAACTTTTAAAAAAACAGAGAAAGATGAATACCTGAGATCAGACCTAAATTCAGTTGATAATTACAATTATTTACAAATAGGCGTCCTATTAGTGCACTTCTTCATACTTCGAACTAATCAGTCTGTTGCACATCAACATTTCTGCACTGGATAACTTATATGTTCGCCCTGCAGCAGTTTGAGGGTTCAAGATTGCCACTGCTTCCCTACTGCTTATGGAATGAATGACTTCGAAATGTAAAAGATGGTGACTGTCCATATGGATGAAAGAAATTGTGATTTCATCCTTCTCCCGATTTTTTCACGTACACAGGTTAACCATCAGTGTCCATTATAGTCACAAGCAACAGCTCCTTTTTTGTCTTGGAATGGTATTGTATCACTGTCAGAAACTGTCACCATTTCAATTTTACTATCATCAGAGTTTGAATACACTTTTGTTATTATTTTGTCCTTGCTAAAAGGAATTAAAGTGTGAAGTTTTTGTGTCCCTACAATTTTGCAGCATTTCTCAAATCTCTCCGTAACTTTCATTTCTTCATTTTTGTGATCTTTAGTAGCATACTTGAAGTTCATTCCTTCTACGTTATCATTGGCAAACATGTAAGGTTGTTTTCGTGTCATTATTTGATCACTGTATGTCCGTTGCAGACTTGCTCGAGCTGCAAGTCGTTTAACTGTTCCATCGACACCTTCACTAGCTCCCTTCCCATGTGAGGTGACTGAAAAATACCATTCAGCTTCAGTTTGGAAATCGTCTTCATTATGGCCTTTTTTTTTATAGTGAGCTGCTGCTCCATCAGAGAAATAATATATTTTTCTTGGTTTTCTACTGAATTTAACTGTCAGGAAGTCCATCAAGTATGATTGGAACAAATGCACAGCAACATTGTCGTGTTAGGCATTCTGATATCATTACAAGACATTTGTGCTCGAGTTTTTTCCCATCCTTTTAATAAGCAACAATGGGATGAATCGTTGCTTGCATGTTTGTCCAGTGATAGCCTTGTACTTCGTCCTGGATGACAAAGGAGTAATTCTCAGAAAAGTCACAGATCACTAACACCTCGCCTTCTTTAAGTTCATTTCTCAGTTTCTTTTGAAAGGTTCATTGTTGACTAGCTGCAAACGAAGGTCGTGTAAGCGACTTTAATTTATCAAAAGAACAATGAATAAAGTTGCCAGATGATTTTATGATTGTTTCTAGAGATGTGTGATCAACGGAAACCCATTGCTGATAAATCATATTATCAATATCATTAGTATTCAACAAATCTTGTAAATATGTCGTAAATGTATCTGGGCCAGGGCAGAATTTACATTCACCAAAATGACAAGCAGGTAATGACGGATCACATGCAACCCTTTCAATGCAGTCTTTGTAAGTTTTTATTGGATTATCTTTATCCTTTGTCAGCTGAGGAATGTTACATCCAGTCAGCATAAGTTTGAAGTTTTGATGTGTAGCGCACACACACACACACACACACACACACACACACACACACACACACACACACACACACACACACACACACACACACACTATGTGTACCAAAAGCACAAAATCTTTTTCCAGGCATTGCCCTGCTTATATCATCAGAACAATAAAAGTTTCTAACAAAATCAGTGGTTGTTTGATCAAGAGTCTTGCCGGAGTTTGGGTTTGGTGAAGACAACATTCCCTTGGCCTTTACCAAATCTTTTACTCGTAATTTGTTACGTTAAACTCATCTTGAAGCTTCTGAACACTACAGCTTTTAGGTAACATGGTAAGAATTTCCATCTGTTTACTTCGAGATGTACATGTACGAACTTTATCTTTCAGCTGACTGATCATCTCATCTCAGTTTCTGCATGATCATGTACCTCCTTTTTTGGAAGGAAGCAGTTAACACCTTAGTTTGAATTGTTGAAGTTTAGTTTTTCCTTGGGATGTTTTGCTTCACACAGCCGTTTCTTCTTAATTGGCGATTCACCAATGGACTGTAAAGAAGCATTCAACCTTTCTAAGGCCTCACTTGCTGCAACGTCTTCTATGTCACTATCACATAAATAAAACTTTTTCACTTTGTTTCACGACAGAATACAGTAGATCATCATCATTTTATGTGCTATACATATCACAAATTTCTACTTGTGCAATTTTTTTTTACAGCAGTTCTCTCACTTTTTGATTTAAAGTTAAGAAAGGTTTCCTTGCTATCATCCATTGTGAAACAGGCTGTACGTTTTTCTTGTGGTTATTGTGGCCCTTTTTATTAAATGGATTACAGCACAAAGCTGAAATTCTAGGCATTTTATATTTCTCACGTGAACAAACTAATTTTAAAAAATGTTTTAAGTTGAATGCCCCAGCTTTCTATATTCAATACTACACAATATTACTTTTCTATTCTTTCACTTCCTGTAAAAAAAAATTCATTATGCATGTTGTAGGCATACAAACTTACCCACTCTTGTGAGGTTTGTACAAAAGTACCTTTACGCTAGATTCAAAACACATTTCAGAGTTAATCACATAATTTCACTACAGCTGCCTCACAACTAAAGAATTGTAGGTCACTTTCAACAATAGGTGAAAATTGCTGACAATATTATCCAGAGATAAAATACGGAATATACTGCAGATAGTAACACCAAAGAATCATTTATATATAATCTTTAAAATGAGAGTTTCCTTTTTTTCTTTTTTCCCATGGTTTTACAGCTATTAATAAATAGTTAGCACTAAAGTTTAATAAGCGGTTATTTGTTTCAAAAGTACAATTTGTGGACCATCTAACAAAATCCAACACTAATATTTTCATGTGTAGCAAAATAATAGGAATTCATCTATCTGGCTGTGATTTAGGAGAATCGTGGCAAACATAAAATTGCTTTTGATAGTGAGCCAATACGCATCCCAAGTTGAAACTTGCAGAATATGTAGATGTAAAGTGTATCAGGGTGTATACAGGGACAAGGAAAAAATGCCGGATTTCCCGGTTCAAAATGCACTTTCTCCCGGTTTAAAATACACTTTTCCCATGTTAACTGATAGTATAGTTTTCCTCGGCACTGTAAAACTTATCAGTCATTTGAACGTTTATGGTTTTATATGCCGACGTAGAATTTTCCGGCACTTTAGGAAACGAAACTAAGGGGGAACAAAACACGTTTTGGAAAGATCTTCGATGTGCAGCAACATGTACACTGCATATTTTCGTGTTATGAAGGTATAAATTCGAATTCCACCATACACCGCATGTCACTTTCCAAAGCATTGAAATCAAGATTGCGGCGCGCTTTTGTAAGCCAGTCATAGCTCATATCACGTGACATCGCCAGCCAAAGACAGCACAGGACACGTGATGTAGTCAGCCAATAGCAAGATCACTCTTAAGCAGCGCGGAAACACATATAGGAAAAGTTAATGGTTTAAATTAATATACATAGTGTTGCTGCAAGAAAAACATAGCTTTCACATGTAATCGTCGTCTCGAAGATTAATAAGCTGCAAGAGACGCTAAGCTTCCACATATGTTTATTTTTGCGCGTGTTACACTTTCAGATGTATCACACAAATGTGCCAGCAAAAATTTTAATAACGGCGTAAATTTCTGATCTTTTGGGCTCGAAATTCTTCTAGATGGTCGTCCTCAAAGCGTTGATTTTTAATTGAGGGTCAATCGCTGTGTTATTTCAGAAATTCATCGTACATTCTCGCACATTGTTCATCTTGTGTAAAAGTAAATTTACTTTGAAAGTAACTCTTTTCAAACAACCATTCGCAATATTTTCCCGTGACCTGTTAGAAACGGATTCGTTTCAGCAGTTGCCAGAGAGCGCCAGGTAACAGGCGCCACTGCTCATGCGCAGCTACGATGACGCAGGAAGCTGGTATGTTCGTACGTGTAGAACATTAAAAGGTCTTGCACTATGTAACAAAAGAAACAAGATATCAGAGGATACTTCGAGAGTGTCTGAATTTCGTGAACCATACTAAAATGCATAATTCGACTTAAAGTGCACATTCGTATGTCCAGATTCGGATATAAATTTTCTTGAGTACCAGTACTGTCTGTCACGTCACGCTCATGGGAGGTAATTTGTTGTTAGGAAGCATTGCATAGTCTTCCTAGAGCCTATGACATTTTGCTGTTGGCAGACGCTTGTATGGGCACTATGTTTTGCTGTTGTATATGGCGCATTTCCTTGACGACTTAAGTATTATTTTCGTTTTTTTCCCTTCTCGTTCATGTTTTGTTGCTGCAGTATTATTCCGCAGAAGCGGGATAGAGTAATATCCTTTAGTGGAGTATTGATTCTTACCAGTCAAAATCACAAAAGTTTAACTGAAAACTAGAACAATAATAGACTCCCGGAATTCTAAAAAATTCCCGGGCTTTTCCTGGTTTTCTCCTGGATGAAAAAATTCCTGGATCTCCCGGGTCGTAGCCACTGTGTATCTTTCACATATATTCTTTTGAGAATTTTAAAAATACAGTTTCTCAAAATTCTATAAAATCAACAATGTTGTTTTTATAAACAGTAATTGTGTGTGTGTGTGTGTGTGTGTGTGTGTGTGTGTGTGTGTGTGTGTGTGATGCTTGGTATCATATAAAAGCTCCTTAAAAGAGCTTTCCAATGAGGTACATTTTATTGTTCTTGCTTAATTAGAACACGTGTTATAAAGAAAACAACATTGTTGTGCGAGTCTAAAATTTGTCATTTTTTCAATTTTGGAAAGTCCATTACTCGGTAACTTTTTATCAGAAAAATGTGAAAAAATTAATTTGTGGTACTATTTATGAGTACTATAAGCATACTTAATTTCATTTAAATCCAAGAAGGTTAGGATGAAAACGATGGTTTCATTTGTTGATTTGACGTGGAATGACCCTAACTATACAAATTTTTTTGGCGTAGATTCGGTATATTCAATAAAAATAGGGGATTCCTGTTCAAAATGGAACTTGAGGCCACTCATGCAGGCGGCGTAGACACATATGATGATGTACCATACTATGTACACACACCACTGTCTTTGAACTAACACATCGCAAACCTTCACCGTTTACACATCACATCATGAAGCCCATTGCGGACATGCCAGTTTCATAACGAAGTTGTGGGACATTTATATCATAAGCAAGTGGACAAATAAGATGCAGTTGTACATGACACCTGATGCAATAAAAAAGATTTTGGTTAGTAATTACAACATTGTTCCTATTTCAGTTATCAAGACTATTTCAAAACTTTACTTTCAATTACTCAGACAGAACTACAGTTAAAGCTAGTAAGTTAGTGTTACGATACTTTTTAAAATATTGAACAGGCGAGTTTGAGTCTGCGATATTTCTCAATCAATTGAGTGTTGTAAACCAGTCAGACTGCTTAGGCAACATTATATCAAATACAAAATTTGCAGTTTATTAAGCAGCTCATTAACTATGGTATAAATATTTATACCACTAGAGAATTACGTGGTCCTAGGTTTGTACAGAGTATTTGTAATATGAGACAGTATGTAACAAATAATATCTGCATCTGAACATTTCATTGGTGTTGAATTTGTTTGGATATAGTTCAGTAGGAACAACAGATGACATAGGGAAGATCGCAGAAGAAGGAAACACAGAAGAATTCTTTATGTGACCTTTAGTAACACTGAGAAGTTCAAGCAACGCATGAACAATAGAGCAGAGATCTGTTGACTACTCCTCAAAGAAGCAACACAGTATTTTGATCAATAGAACCTCCTCCCAGTGTGTGTAGTAGACGGGAGTGTACTTAGCTACTGCATGTATCCTCTGGAAAAACTAAACAGAAACAGGAGAAAAACGTGAATAAGGGATATGATGCTGCTGTTTTGGTCTTAGGACTGGCTTTTTGTAGCGTGAGGAGGGTCCGGAATATAGAGGGAGTAAGCCCTCCTCCACATCTGCTTATGTAAACTTCTTTACTGGAGTAGTCCTTTCGTGTTTTGAATGGGAACAACACTTCTTAGGGCCTAGAATACTGCTTAAAAATTATACCTAACTTAAGTACTTCGACTGGGGAAAGTAAGGGAACTGTGCTATGGAAACTATGGCTTTTTTAGTTTTTTTGTTTGTTTTGGTTCTAGGGCGCAAAACTGCTATGGTCATTAGCGCCTGGTCCGTGACTTAGGAAACAGTAAAGAACCGAAAATGGAAACCAGCAGCAATGGGAACGAAACTCAAAAAATTGGAGAAACTAAAAGCAGAAGGAAGGCTTAAACATCCACCACAGAAAGGGCTTGGTTGTCCCCAAGAAAGGCTTCAAATGACTGACGTCATTTCACTGGCACTAATAAACTCGAGAACGCGATCGGCCAAGCGCGTGTCATCTGCTAAAATTGACGATATATCAGGTGACAGCTGTATACGGATGCGTAACGGAGTAAAATAGGTGCACTCAAAAGGTGTCTTACCGTCCACAGCTGAGAGCAGTGGGGACAGAGTGGGGGAGGATCGCCGCTTAAAAGATGTCGATGGCTAAAAAGACAGTGCCCTATCCAGACTCTAGTTAAAATTACCTCCTCCCGACGACGCGTTCGGGAGGACGAGGTCCAAGCACAGATAAGAGCTTTCACTTCCCGCAATTTTTTATGGGGAAGTGTCGACCAATGTGCATGCCATAAAGGAACAACACGACCACATAAAACGCTCAGTAGGCCGGCGAAGGGAATTTATTGAATAGCTGGCCGAAGAAGAGAGACTGCAGCCTTGGCCGCTATTTCGGCCGTCTCATTTCCACAGATACCAACGTGTCCCAGAAGCCAGAGGAACGCCACCGAGACACCCCCGGTGGAGCAAGTGCAAACAGTCCTGAATCCGGTGGACCAGAGGGTGGACAGGGTAGAGAGCTTGGAGACTGAGGAGAGAGCTGAGAGACTCTGAACATACCGCTGATGGCGGCGGATGTAGTGGGCAGCCTGGAGAACAGCTTAAAGCTCCGCAGTATAAACCAAACACTGGCCGGGAAGCCAAAATTTATTTGGAGTGTCGCCAACAATATAGGCACTCCCTACACCAAATGATGTTTTCGAGCCATTAGAGTAAATAAATGTGGCTCTCTTCATTTGTGCAGATAGAGCAGCAAATGCCCGAGGACAAACAAGTGAAGGGGTACCATCCTTGGGAAACTGACAAAGGTCACAGAGCAGGCAGATCCAGGGACGGAGCCAAGGCGGTGCTCTACCCCAAGTTGTCAAGAAGGTTTTAGGAAAGCGAAAGGAAAGAGAATGGAGCAGTTGACGGAAGTGGACTCCTGGTGGTAGTAGGGAGGAGGGGCGGCCTGCATACCCTACATCAAAGGAGGCGTCGAAAAAAATGTCATGGGCTGGATTACCAGGCATGGAAGACAGATGGCTAGCATAACGACTCAGAAGGACTGCTCGCCGATTGGACAGCAGAGGTTCAGCAGTCTCAGCATAAAGGCTGTCCACAGGGCTGGTGTATAAAGCTCCGGACACTAAACCTAATCCACGGTGGTGAATAGAGTCGAGACGCCGAAGAATAGACGGCCGAGCAGAGGAGTAGACTATGCTTCCATAGTCCAATTTCGAGCGCACTAAGGTGCGATAGAGGCGGAGAAGGACCACTAGGTCCGCTCCCCAGGAGGTACCATTCAGGACACGGAGGGTGTTGAGGGATTGCAGACAGCGAGCCGAAAGATAGGAAACGTGGGAGGACCAGCACAGTTTTCTGTCAAACATAAGACCCAAGAATTTAGCGACGTTTGAAAACCAAAGGTTGACAGGACCTAGATGTAAGGAGGGCGGAAGAAACTCCTTACGTCGCCAAAAATTAAAACAAACGGTCTTACTGGAAGAAAAACGGAAGCCGGTTTCGATGCTCCAAGAATGGAGGCGATCGAGACATCCTTGAAGACGACGTTCAAGAAGGCTGGTCCGTTGAGAGCTGTAGTAGATCGCAAAATCGTCCACAAAGAGGGAGCCCAAGACATCAGGAAGGAGACAATCCATAATTGCATTGATGGCAATGGCAAACAGTACAACACTCAGCACGGTGCCCTTTGGTACCCTGTTTTCTTGGGAGAAAGTACGGGAGAGAGTAGTGTTCTCCCGCACCCTAAATGTGTGCTCTGGCATAAATTCGCGAAGAAAAAGGGGCAGCTGACCTCGAAAGCCCCAAGAGAACAGTGTGCGGAGGATGCCTGTCCTCCAACAGGTATCGTATGCTCGCTCTCCAGATCAAAAAATATTGCTACCGTTTGGCGTTTCCGGAGAAAATTGTTCATGATATAAGTGCAACAACATGGTCAACTGCAGAACGATGCTTTCGGAATCCGCATTGGGCAGGTGTTAAAAGACTGCGGGATTCCAGCCACCAAGCTAAACGGTAATTCACCATATGCTCCAAAACCTTACATACACTACTCGTGAGAGAAATGGGGCGATAGCTAGAGGGGAGATGTTTGTCCTTTCCAGGTTTCGGAACAGGAACGACGATAGCTTCCCGCCATCGTCTGGGAAAAGTACTGTCGGTCCAAATTCGATTATAAAGGCGAAGGAGGTAACGCAGACTATGGGTTGATAAATGCAGCAACATTTGGACGTGGATACCATCTGGACCTGGGGCGAAGGAGCGAGAAGAAGAGAGGGCATGTTGGAGTTCCCGCAAGGAGAAAACAGTATTGTAGTTTTCGCGATTTTGAGAGGAGAAAGCAAGAGGTTGCACTTCCGCTGCACGTTTCATCGGGAGAAACGCTGGCGGGTAATTGGAAGAGCTCGAAATCTCAGCAAAGTGCTGACCCAAATGAGTTAGAAATTGCGACGTGGTCCAATAATGTATCATGCGCGACAGTGAGCCCAGAGACCGGGGAGAAACTAGGCGCGCCTGGGAACCGTCGAGGCCGACTCCAAACTTCCGAGGACGGAGTGAAGGTGTTAAATGAGCTAATAAAGAATTTCCAGCTTGCCTTCTTGCTATCGCGGATGACATGACGGCATCGCGCTCGGAACTGCTTATAGCGGATACAGTTGGCCAAAGTAGGATGGTGGCGGAAAACGCGGAGAGCACGTCGCCGCTCACGTATTGCATCACAGCATGCCTCGTTCCACCAAGGAACTGGGGGGCGCCGGGGCAATTCGGAGGTGCGTGGTATTGAATGTTCCGCAGCTGTAAGAATAACGTCGGTAATATGTGTGACCTCATCGTCGACGCTGGGAAAGTGACTGTCATCGAATGTCGCCAGAGACGAAAAAAGTGTCCAATCGGCTTGGGCAAACTTCCAGCGTCGCGGGCGCATGTAAGGCAGTTGAGGCTGCAGTCTAAGGACACATGGAAAGTGGTCACTCGAGAGTGTATCATCAAGGGCGAACCATTCGAAGCGCCGAGCTAGCGGAACAGTACCGACCGCAAGGTCCAAATGAGATAAATTTGTCGTGGAGGCAGATAATGTAGGGACCCCAGTGTTGAGGCAAACTAGATCTGCTTGGTGGAAGACGTCTAGCAATAGTGAGCCACGTGGACAAGGATGTGGAGATCCCCAAAGCGGGTGGTGGGCATTGAAGTCCCCAACCAGCAAATATGGGGGTGGAAGCTGACCAAGAAGATGAAGGAGATCAGCTCGTGCCATTGGTGTGGACAATGGAATGCATACAGTACAAAGAGAGAACGTGTATCCGGAAAGGGAAAGGCGGACGGCGACAGCTTGGAAGGGAGTGTTTAAATGGATTAGGTGATAATGGAGAGTTTCATGGAGAAGAATCATGAGTCCTCCATGTGCTGGAGTGCCTTCAACAGAGGGGAGATCATATCGGACAGACTGAAAATGAGGGAGAACAAAGCGGTCATGGGAACGCAGCTTTGTTTCCTGAAGACAGAAGATGACCAGCGAGTAGGATCGTAAGAGGTGCGACAATTCATCCCGATTGGCTTGAATACCGCGGATATTCCAGTGGATAATGGACATAGGGTGAACAGAAAATGGAGGAATGTGACCAAGGTCGCTGTCAACTCAACGACTGCTCTGAGCTTGTGACCGACAGCATGGAATGGCATTCAGCTGAAGGCAGAAGATCCTGATCCATAGGTTGGTCAGGAGCAGCTCCTGCCACCAGCGATCGGCCGGTTGATCGGCCACCAGCAGTGGGCCTCGGCGACACAGAAGACGGCCAAGGGCGATTTCCGCCAGGTGGTGTTGTAGATGGGACACGCCTTGGCGGAGAAGGAGAGGAACTGGGTTTCTTTGTAGCCTTCTTGGAAGTATGATGTTTAGAGGAAGGAGGAACGGATGGTTGGGAAGTTGCGGTACGTAAAAACTCTTCACGAGTATGCTCTTTTTTCGAAGTCTTGGTGTCTGACTTTTGGGCTCGAGATTTAGCAGGAGTCGACGAAGGGTGAGCCGGAGTGGGCAGGCGAAAGTGGTGAGGTTGTACGGGCGATCTTTGGGCTGGCCGATCTGATGACCGTGGCACTAAAGGTGAGGTCGCAAGTCTGCCTGGCGGTCTCCTTTGTTGGCCGAGGAGAAGCAAGGACAGTGCTGTATTTTCCTGTCTGAGGTACGGTGGGCTGTCGACTGGCGAATAATTTTTGAGCAGCAAAGGTCGACACCTTTTCCTTCACTGTGATTTCCAGGATGAGCTTTTCGTCCTTAAAAACGGGACGATCTCGAGAGGAAGCAGCGTGGTCACCCATACAGTTGATGCAGCGAGGGGATGAGGTGGACAAGCACCCTCATGGGCATCTTTGCCACACGTAACACATTTGGCCGGATTGGAACAGGACTGGCTGGTGTGATTGAACCGCTGACACCGATAGCAACGTGTAGGGTTTCGGACGTAAGGGCGAACGGACATTATCTCATAGCCTGCTTTGATTTTCGATGGGAGTTGAACTCTGTCAAATGTCAAGAAGACAGTGCGGGTTGGAATGATGTTCGTGTCAACCCTTTTCATAACCCAATGAACAGCTGTTACGCCCTGGTCAGACAGGTAGTGCTGAATTTCTTCGTCAGACAATCCATCGAGGGAGCGTGTATAAACGACTCCACATGAGGAATTTAAAGTACGGTGCGGTTCCACCCGGACAGTGAAGGTGTGTAGTAGTGAGGTACGCAGCAATTTTTGTGCCTGGAGGGCACTGACGGTTTCTAACAACAGGGTGCCATTCCGTAATCTGGAACAAGACTTTACAGGACCTGCATTTGCGTCGACACCTTTCTGAATAATGAAAGGGTTGACTGTGGAGAAGTCGTGACCTTCGTCAGAGCGAGAAAACAAGGAACTGTGGCATCGATGGAAGAACTGACTGTGGCTGAGACTCAGTCAACTTACGTTTGTGAGCAGACATAGTGGAAGGTGAGGAAGGTATCAGCTCGGGTAAGCACCCCTCCCTGGGCCTGGGCGTTACCAGGGGGTACGTACGTGTCCTATCTGTCTACCCGGGGCGGGGAATTACGCGTTACCCCGTCACCGGCTACGCATGGAAGTGCATGGGTCGGCCTTCAGACACGCACAGGGAGGAAGAAAGGGAAAGGAAAGAAGAGAGGTCTCAAACGCCGCAGCGGAGAAATGGGTAACGAGAAAAGGTAAGGAAAAGAGAAGGACAAAGGAAGGATATACAAGCAAGGGAGGCGAAGAATGTGGTACATTTACAAGCGTCCGTCTCCAGACGAAGGCACAAACCATACTCCCAGAGGGGGAGAAAGGGAAGGAAAGAGCCAGAGGTGAGGGGGGGGCGAAGATGGGGGATGGGGAAGGATGCGGAAAGGCAAGATATGCAGCCCAGAAAGGAAGGAAGGTCACATTATCTCGGGGTCCCATGCTCTCTACGCACATATCCACAAGAGTTGTGGACCCTCTGGGGAGAGGTAAGTGGCTTGTTATGTGCTTACCTGGCTTCTGCTGGAGGATCCGCGAGCAGCTGACCCAGTGTGACGATGTCTTCAGGCTGAGTGCGCACTGCGTCAGCCCAGCCCTGTGTGGTCATGACCTGAAAGGCGTTGGCCTTGATGAAGTTAACGGCGGCCTGCCTGAGGCTGGTGCAGGAGTGCCTGATCGCCAGAACAGCTGCGGCCGCCGCAGTCTCGACGGACAGCTGAGCGGCCACGAGCTGCTCGCACTGAGCCTTCAGGGCCGACACGCCGTATTTATCAGCGGCTGCCAGCAGCTGGGGGGCCAGGCTGGGCAGCTGAGGGGCCTGGAGGGTGTAGAGGTAGGCGACCAGCTGGCGCAGCACCGGGCCCTCCACGTCCGGGACTGCGACCTCACCGGTGTTGGCTTCCAGTGTGTCGTGGCGAAACATGCCGCCAAACACAGGACTTCTATCGGCCAACACAGCTTTGTGCACCACGAGACGGGTGCAGCCTGCCACCAGTGTGACGACTGCGCCGTCCCCTGCGTCCAGAAGGGCGCCCAGGTCCACGGCTGTGGTCTCCATAACCTCCTGGGTGGGTTCCATTGTGGATGACTCTGGAACATGGCGGCACTCCGCAGCCATTTCTCCTCACACGGCACACACTATACTTGTACGAGCCACAGGCAGAACAGTGTCAAGCAAAAGTTGGTAAATGTTTTGACATCTGCACACTCGGCCTTCATGTCTTGAACAGGCCTCCCAACCCTCTGTCTCTCGAAAGTCGCGCATGTGTAGAACCAAATATAAATATCAGCCTTGCAAACACATAGAGACCATACTGCAGAGTGGAAGGTCTGGCCATTATCTCAATTAGTTTAGAATAAGAGATGCAGTTAGTGCCTGAGACGTTAACACACAGCCCAAGCGAGGGTGTAATCTACATAAAGCGAATTGGGAACATTGAAAGAGAACATTCAATCTAAAGCCACTGCAAAAAAGCGTAACTGATTTTGACGCCACAGACAACGAGATTATCCAAATGTCGCAGACAGCGCACGACAAGGCAATCCCAATATTTGTGTGGTAGCCAATGGTTTTCAAACTTCCCTGATGTTTCACCCCATAGAGAGAGACAGCACAGCAGATGGCAAGGCACTACCATAGAACCTCAGAGAAAACAATCACAAACAAGGCTGAGTTTCCATCGTAACAGTCAAATGAGAATATAAAGAACTGTTACACCAAACAAGAGCAGAAAAATGCGAGCTACATTTCAAGGACCAAACGGTAGCAGAAGACATCTAGTGTTTCACATACAAACTTTCAACAAACACGGTTCCATTACCCACTATTATCGACTTTGAGACGATCTAGAGGTATGACGACGATGGACCAGAAGACATTAGTACTCTGTTGCCAGAATACATGACAGTTATCTTCGCTCTGAACTACCCCAGCAGCATGTGAATAATGGTGTTTTGATTCGATTTGACAAGAAGCACATAGGCCTGGGCAGTAATAAAATTAAAAAAGAAAAAAGAAAAAATCAACAGAGGTTGAGATAATTATGGCGTAAGTTCTGCATCAGCTAGTGGACCACATTTTACCGTATCTAACAGCGTCATCCGCGAAATTCCTTTGCAAGTATGAGCAAGCAGTATCTGCAAAATCTCAAGTAAAACTACAGATAAGACAAAGAGCCAAAACAACTTTGCCCTAAAAATATTGAGGAATTTCACGTAACGTCCATTACAAGGGGTTGGTGAAGGAGGCACTGTGTCCTTCCTAAAAAATTAAATTATAGCTGCAACATGCTTTTGAAGAGGCAATTATATGTAGTTAGGGTCCAAAACGTGAAAATACCATTCAAGACATTGTTAGCAATATCAAACCACCTTCCATATGTATACTACTGACTTTGTAACCAACACAAGGTTTCTTTCAACCTTGTTGACTTTTACTCTAAACGTAATTTTTGAAGACTTACGGTATGTAAGTAAGGCCCATAACATGGATATACTGATTACAACTTTCATTGGGGAAAGTGACATCTACTGCTGTCACTTAAATTTTTATGTTAACTGAATTGAAATATTAAAAACATATATGGAATCTGATATAATTGATTAGCAACAGCAAATACTTTTTCAAAATTTTAAAATATAGAGAAACTGACTGGATTACCACACGTGCTACAGACAGGCGTAAGTACCCCCATCCCTGCCCACCTAGGTATTGTGAGGATTAAGTCTTACAGCACGATTCGTTTGGTAAACACTCAGCCAGAGTACAGGAAAACGCTCCGTGCCGCCAACTGAGCCATCGTAGACAGATAAAAGCCATGAACTCCTGTATAATCGTCTCATGAAAGGGAAATACACCGAGGGTGCAGTAAATCAAGCAAGACATAATGCGAATACCTCAGACAAGTATGTTATAGGCATAATGATTGATAATGCTGTGGATATCGATAATTTATGGTTGCCTACCCAGTTCAAAAGACTGAAGTGGATGGTCTGTCCCAATTCTCTCTACAACATCCTAAGAGATTACTCCAGACAGAGGCAGATGAAACTGGAATCCGTCGAATGTAAATTGTGAGAACGTCACCAAAAACTGCTCACAGGTTTCTGTTGTCATTAATGAACACGCTTCAAAGCATACCAAACACTAGAGGCTTGAAGACGATGTACTAAATACTCTCATAAAATGTACCAGTGCAAGAGGAAATTAGTAGGGAAGTTATTGCAGGACTAAGTAATTGGTGCATAGGAAACGAAAAATAGCAGCACAAAAAATGTTTATATGTTAGTGACTATTATCAAGACTATAAAAGCAAACAATCAGAATAAAGAACCAACCAGTGAAAAGTGATGAATCGTAAACATCCCTCATTATAAACACGAGTATCAAGGAGAGCACCTAGTAATCGTGTATCGGAGAAGTATTAATATCCTCAACAGACCAGCAATGAAACAAGCGCATATCACTTGCAAAATTCTGGCTGCTTTCGTACGACTACGTGTATCCCATCTTTACCACTGTAAACTTGCAGAGACAATGTAAAGTGCACACGTAACCACGAATCTGATAGTAATTTCATGAGTTTTAGTGGAAATAGAAAGTCAATAGGACTTTAAACATTTTGGTTCACGAAGGTAGAAGCCGGACCACCCTGTATGTATCATAAACTTACAGGAAACGATTTCTGAGTAGTTTCGCGGCGTTTCTCTGGTAAGTATTGGCTGATATTTTCCTTAACGCTGCTTTGCACCACCTAGACAGTACCTGCTACGACAGAACGAAGGAACGAGGAGCAGCAGGAATGTAGACTGAACTGTGAGAATGTGATAGCAATAAGAAGGAAAAACGAACTCCGCCCCGCCGCAAAACGTATTACCGTGGGTGCCGGAAGGTACAAGCCAGGTATCAGCCATTGCCTGTACTTTGTGTCGGACTGTGTTCATTTGATAACTGGATTCAATTAGTCTGTGTGTCGTACCGTTGCAAAGTCGGAAGAGGAGTTATCGACTCTAAGCACAACGGGGCACTTAGCATGTGAAGAAACCGCAAGGACTCACCGTAGAGTGAGGGAGGGGCGTCTCCAGTCAAGTGATGCTCGTCGCTGCAGACAACACACAGGGCGTACCGGCAGCTGCTGGAGTCGCAGTGTGCTCAGCGACACAGCCCGGCCTTCATTATTCGTCTGCAGGAAGCTGCGTGACGTCGCCGTGCCTCGGACATGCTACTCGCGTTACCGTAATGATGTGGCGCATATCTGCGTGCAGTTTATCTCAAGCGTCTGTCACCAGGTGTAACAACCTCAACTTCAGCAGGCTTATATAATCCGTCTGTCTATTCCCACGCGGACATTGCACTGAATGCAAAATGTCAGAATACTGTGATGCTGATTAGGATTTGCGCTGTATGGCAGAAAATATTGTCCCAATCTCAGATTGGGAAAAACCAAACTTTTGATTTCTTTCTATTGTGTCAGTGTCTGCAGAATGAGTGTGGTTGTATTTCATATGTTTTTTTTTTTTTTTTTTTGGTAGGGTTTAAGGGCGCTCAACTGCTGAGGTCATTAGCGCCCAGTCACTGGTGTTAGAGCACAAGGAACCTGCTAAAACTCAAGGGGATGGGGGGACATCAAAAGGACCTGACAAAGATGCAGATGAAATAAGTAAAAAGGTTAAATGTCTTTGGTCAAGCCAGTTAAAGTTATAAAACGCAGAAGACGAGCAGCTGCTCGAGCGTCATCAGCTAAAACATCCGGTAAGGTAGATGGCAGGGACAGGAGAACACGAAATTGACTAAAACGGGGACACGACAATAAAACATGGCGCACCGTTAATGCCTGACCACAAGGGCACTGCGGGGCTGGGTCACCAGAGAGCAGGTAGCGGTGGCTAAACCGGCAATGCCCAATCGGCAACCTGGTCAGAAGGACCTCCTCGCGCCGAGATGGTCGGGAGGAAGTTGTCCAAGCAGTTGGGAGCGGTTTTACTGCCTGGAGCTTGTTTCCTTGGAGGGATGACCAAGCATCCCACCACAAGGACACAAGCCTCTTACATACATCCCCACAAACGTCAGATGACGGGACACAATGGGAGGCTGGCCGAGGCTGGAGGACTGCAGCCTTGGCTGCAGCATCCGCAGCCTCATTCCCAGGCACTCCTACATGTCCGGGGACCCACAGAAAGCTGACAGAACCGCCATTGTCAGCGAAAGAATGGAGGGACTGCTGTATTCGTTGAATCAAGGGATGGACCGGATAGGGAGCCCCAAGGCTCTGAAGAGCACTGAGTGAGTCAGTGCAGAGTACATACGATGAACGGCGGTGGCGGCGGGCATACTGAATGGCCTGATGGAGAGCAAAAAGCTCGGCCGTAAAGCTGGAACATTGGTCAAGGAGCCGGTATTTAAAGGTGGCGGTCCCGACGACAAAGGTACAGCCGACACCATCGTCAGTTTTGGAGCCATCGGTGTAAATAAAGATGTGACCAGCAAGTCGAGCACGAAGTTCGACACACCGTGAGCGATACACTGCAGCTGGAGTACCCTCCTTCGGGAGTGAGCTGAGGTCGAGATAAATACGAACCGGAGCCTGAAGCCAAGGTGGTGTCGGGCTCTCACCCTCTCTGAAGGTGGTAGGGAGGGCAAAATCCAATTGTCGAAGCAGGCGACGGAAGCGGACTCCGGGGGGCAGCAGGGCAGACACATACAACCCGTACTGACGGTCGAGAGAATCGGCGAAGAAGGACTTGTAAGAGGGGTGTTCGGGCATAGACAACAGCCGGCAGGCATACCGACACAGCAGTATGTCGCGCCGGTAGGTCAATGGTAACTCGGCAGCTTCAGCGTAAAGACTCTCGACAGGACTAGTGTAGAAGGCTCCGGTCGCAAGACGTATCCCCCGATGGTGGATGGAGTTGAGCCGGCGTAAGAGGGACGGCCGAGCGGACGAGTAGACGAAGCTCCCATAATCCAGCTTCGATCGGACTATGGACCGATACAAGCGAAGCAGGACAGTGCGATCCGCTCCCCAAGATGAACCGCTAAGAACTCTGAGGACATTAAGGGAACGTGTACAACGGGCCGCCAAATAAGAGACATGTGGAGACCAACACAGTTTCCTGTCCAACGTGAGCCCTAGAAACTTAATTGTGTCCACGAATGGGAGAACAACGGGGCCGAGATGTAAGGATGGCGGAAGGAACGCTATATATCGCCAAAAGTTGATACAAACCGTCTTCTCTTCAGAGAACCGGAAGCCATTTGCCACGCTCCATGAGTAGAGGCTGTCTAGACAACGCTGGAGGCAGCGCTCCAGGAGGCATGTTCTCTGGGCACTGCAGTAGATCGCGAAGTCATCGACAAAGAGAGCCTGAGACATTAGGTGGAATGCAATCCATAATTGGATTGATCGCGATGGCAAAAAGGGCTACGCTCAAGACGGAGCCCTGAGGCACTCCGTTCTCCTGGAGGAAGACTTCGGACAATACGGAACCCACACGTACCCTAAACTTTCGATCCGTTAAAAAGGAAGCAATAAAAAGGGGCAGACGACCGCGTAGGCCCCACTTGTGCATAGTGCGGAGGATACCTCCTCTCCAACAGGTATCATAAGCCTTCTCCAAGTCGAAGAACACTGCTACCGTTTGGCGCCTTCGCAAAAAGTTGTTCATGATGAATGTCGACAAGGTCACAAGGTGGTCAAAAGCGGAGCGGCGGCGACGAAAGCCGCATTGGACATTAGTAAGTAGTCGTCGAGATTCAAGAATCCAAACTAACCGAACATTAACCATGCGCTCCATCACCTTACAGACACAGCTTGTAAGAGAAATGGGGCGGTAACTAGAAGGAAGGTGTCTATCCTTCCCGGGTTTGGGTATAGGAACAACAACGGCGTCACGCCAACGCATGGGGACCTGACCTTCGGTCCAGACGCGATTGTAGGTACGAAGAAGGAAGCTTTTGCCCGCCGGAGAAAGGTGTGCCAGCATCTGAACGTGAATGGCATCTGGCCCCGGAGCAGAGGACCGGGACAGTGCAAGTGCACGTTCGAGTTCCCGCATAGTAAAGGGGGCATTGTAAGTTTCCAGATTCAGCGAGTGGAAGGAAGGTCGCCGAGCCTCGTCTGCCTCTTTCCTGGGAAGGAAGGCAGGATGGTAATGGGCAGAGCTTGAAACCTCCGCGAAAAAGCGGCCAAAGGCGTTGGAGACAGCCACGGGATCAACAAGGACCTCATTACCTGAGGTCAGGCCAGGTACTGAGGAGTGGGCCTTAATGCCCGACAGCCGGCGCAGGCTACCCCAAACAACGGAAGAGGGAGTAAAACTGGTAAAGGAGCTCGTGAAAGAGGCCCAGCAAGCTTTTTTGCTGTCTTTGATGACTCTACGGCATTGCGCTCGGAGTCGTTTGTATCCAATACAATTCGCCAACGTAGGATGGCGGCGAAAGGTGCGTAAAGCACGTCGTCGAGCACGGATAGCGTCCCTACAAGCCTCGTTCCACCAGGGGACGGAAACGCGCCGTGAAGAAGAAGTAGTACGAGGTATGGAACGTTCGGCAGCATGGATAATAACAGCCGTGAGGTATTCGACCTGACTGTCACAACTGGGAAAATCGTGGTCCGGAAAGGTCGCCAGGGAGGAGTAAAGTCCCCAGTCAGCTTTCAGTATGTTCCAGCGCGAAGGACGTGGGGATGGGGTGTGGTGCAGGAGACGAACGACACAGGGGAAGTGGTCGCTCGAATAGGTGTCAGAAAGGACATACCACTCGAACCGACGGGCAAGAGTGGCAGAACAGATCGAGAGGTCCAAGTGGGAGTAGGTATGAGTAGAGTCCGAACGGAAAGTCGGGGCGCCGGTATTGAGGCAGACAAGATTGAGATGGTTGAAGACATCCGCCAAGAGTGAGCCTCTTTGACAGGATGCAGGAGAGCCCCAAAGGGGATGATGGGCATTGAAGTCGCCAAACAATAAGAACGGCGGGGGAAGCTGATCGATCAGGTGCATCATGTCAGCCCGACTAACAGCAGATGACGGTGGAGTGTAGACGGTGCAAACTGAAAAAGTAAAAGCAGAAAGAGTAATGCGGATAGCTATTGCTTGGAGTGGGGTGGTCAATGGGATGGGATGGTAATAGACATCGTCCCGAACGAGCAACATGACCCCACCATGAGCTGGGATACCGTCCACAGGGGCGAGGTCATACCGCTCCGAGGTATAGTGGGAAAAGGCAATACGGTCAGTCGGGCGCAACTTGGTTTCCTGGAGACCAAGGACGAGCGGACAGTGCAGGCGGAGGAGCAGTTGTAATTCCTCCCGATTAGATCGAATACCTCTTATGTTCCAATGAAACAACGCCATTGCTAGTCAAAAAGTTGGGGGAACGAGACGGAGAAGAGCTGGTCACCTCGATGGCCGCGGAGGGCCAGGTTGCGAGGCAACAACGCTACAACTGACGGCAGGCGGATCCGGTTCCATCGACTCGTCGCCAGCTGCGGCCGCTGTCCCTGACTGTGTAGGAGGGGCCGCATCATTTGCCGACAAAAGGCCGGCGGAACGCCTGGCAGCAGAGCATCCCGGCGAAACTGAGGACGGCCGGGAGCAGCGACTCACGGATGAAGCGTCAGATGAAACGCGCCGGGGTGGAGAGGGGGATAGAGACTTCTTCTTGGAGGCCTTCTTGGAAGGCCGAGGAGGCACAGGGATGGTGGGCTGGACCCGAAGAAGGTCCTCACGCGCGGGGTCCGTTTTGGAACGCCGGACCTCGGAAGCTGGGGTCCGGAACGTTTCCCCGATGGACGCCTGAGAAGAGGATCGCTTCTCAGGTGGCGTGGGGGGAGGAGGAGGAGGAAGGGTGGCCCCTGGGGCAGGGTGGGTGGGGGCCGCGGGGGAGGAGGAGTTGGAAGGGAGGGATTTGGGAGGTGGAGGCAGAGCCCCCTGATGGGCAGAGGAGGCGGAGGGGGGACAGGATAGAGGTGAGGATACAGCGGAAGGAGTGGACACAACTGAGGCAAACGAAGTGGCCAGTGACACGGGATGAAGGCGGTCATACTTCTTCCTGGCCTCAGAATAAGAGAGCCGATCCAAAGTTTTGATTTCTTGTATCTTTTTCTCCTTCTGATAGGCGGGGCAGTCTGGGGACCTAGGCGAGTGGACGCCAGGACAATTAGGGCACCGAGGTGGTGGGGTGCAAGTATGTTCCTCACGAAGAGGACGTCCACAGTCGCCACAAAGGGGCTCAGCCTCACACCGGGACGACATGTGCCCAAAGCGCAAACACCTAAAACAGCGCATAGGAGGCGGGACGTAAGGTCGCACGTCGCACCGGTAGCACATCACCTTTACCTTCTCCGGGAGAACGTCCCCCTCGAAGGCGAGGATAAAGGCCCCGGTGTCGATGCGACGGTCTTTGGGGCCGCGCTGGACTCGCCGGACGAAACGCACGCCGCGGCGCTCCAGGTTGGCCCTGAGCTCATCAGATTGTAGCAGGAGGTCACGATGAAAACTAACCCCCTGCGTCCTATTTAGTGCCAGATGTGGGACAATGGAGACTGGGATGTCCCCGAGGCGGTCGCACGCCTGGAGTGCCGCCGATTGTGTGTCAGAGGTGGTCTTGATAAGAACGGACCCTGATCGCATCTTGCTGAGAGCCTCGATTTCCCCGAAGACGTCCTCAATGTGCTGAACAAAGAACATGGGCTTGGAGGTGGCGAACGTCCCCCCATCTGTTCGAGAACAGACCAAATAGCGGGGGAAGTACTTCGCCCCAAGCCGGCGGGCCTGTCCCTCCTCCCATGGAGTGGCCAAGGGGGAAAGGGCAGGAGAACCAGAACTAGAAACGGTACCTTTTCTTTTGGAAGACTCGGCCGCAGAGCGACCTGATACATGTTGACGTTTCATGTGCAAAACGTCCGCCCCGATACCACCCACTCCGACCAGGGGCTCTCCCCACGGGCGCCACCCAGCCGCAGCAAGGGCCACCTGGCAGGATGACCATTGCCGGGAGTCCTGATGCCCCAAGGAGACGGGCATCTACTCCTTGGCCAACGTGGGGAGGGTGCAGCTCAGGTATCGGCAGTACGATCCCTGTGTTGTCAGGGGGCTACAACCTAGAGGGTACATGACCCCACCACAACGGGCTGGCTACCGTGCTGGATTTCTGGTGCCATGGAAAGTCCATCATGATCGCTGGTGCAGATGGAGATGCACTATGGGCGTAACTTGGACAACCCATCAGGCGTTTAGGCCCAATTTGAGGAATAATGGGTATGGTGACAACGCCGGTGCAATGCTGAGTGCCAAGGTCTTAGTGCACTTAGGACCAGTGGTACACCATGTAAGGTGTCCTTCCCCAAAAGGCTCGTACTTCTGTAGAATTTTGAAAAATGGAGGTCAAACCCCAAGGGGGACCATCACATTAAGGCCAAAACATTTGAGACTCCTTTTAGTCGCCTCTTACGACAGGCAGGAATACCGCGGGCCTATTCTTACCCCCGAACCCACAGGGGGCTATTTCATATGTTCGTTGTTCAGTTGTTTTTTCCTAGAGTGAATAATCAGATGTGGGAACTGATGGACTGAAATGCACTTGTTCATCTTCCATACCGTGAAAAACACCTACCGCAAGGTCTTTGCTTTCCATAATGTTGGGGGAAGTAGTACAGAATAAAACATGGAAAAAGTCCACTAAACATGGGCTGTGAATGCTTACTTTAAGAGCATGTTCATTGGAACAGATGTGTCTCGCATTGTCGAAGATTAGGTGCTCATAGCTATTAAGGTATGCATTCTAGAGAACGTTTACTACACTTTTTTGTTGTTTTAGTCTTTATAACAAAGTTTGAGTGTTTTCTGATCTACCATCTTAGCAACAAAAGTTGTGGAACATTTATTCCACTGACAGGGAAGTCAGGGAAATTTTCCGGCTCGTTCATTTCCGCACTGCGATCCCATACTTTACACTAATATATTTTCCCTTCCCCAGCAGCTCTGCAAGTCCTTAAAATCATCGCACAGTCATCCTGTGGAAGGAAATGAAAAATACAGTCTGGCAATATTTATTATCCTTGGCGCACGCACACACACATGCTATGTTTCCGTATAGAGAACACTGACTATTCGAATACGATAATCTGGTGCTACAGGCTGTGCTGTTGTTGGGTGTTCGATTATCAGTGTGCCTGTCTATAGTTCTGTCAGTGACAGCTGAAACAATGGTGGCCGTAATGACAGTGCTCAGTGCTACAGACGTGGTCACGTTGTCCATGTGGGTACTGGTCTTCTGTATTCCCCATATGTGGGATAGATCTAGGATACTGCATGGCCAAGCAAGCCGTGACTCCTCATGGACGCTAACGGCGTGAGGCTACTGAGATCGTGCACCACATTGAGTGGGCACATCCTGAATGCACTGCTTCCGTATTCGCCTGACAGTCGTGGGATCCTGACAGTCAGACTCGCAATTTTGGATGGGGCAGCAATAGCAGCCACAAATGCCGCAGGCACAGCTCAAGGCTGGCAGAGTCTCGAGCCGCACAGACGTAACTGCCAATGGAGGCGCTGCAGCATACGGGGAGGCAGCCATTTTGGGGAAAGGGGGCTGTGGTGGGGTGGGCAGACCAGCTGAAGGGGAACCGAGTGGGAGTCCCGTGTTCCTGCTGCCTGTCCCTGGTTTGAGGAGTGGTCGGTACTAGTCTTAGTGACTAAATTTATTTAACTTCTCCTCCTTAACGCTTAGTAAAATGTTTTAGTTTCACCACACCACGAACACTGTTATTCTATCTATCTCTCTCGTTAGTGATACAGTTTTGAATGATCTGCAGCGAGCTGTTGGGATCAAAACTGAGCGCCCCTGAACCCCCGCAGCAGCCACCGTTGCGCTGGTGTGCCCCAAACTCTGGAGCAGGCCTCCAGAACATGGCGCCCTTTAACACCTGCAGCGATCACGCTAAGGGCTCGTTGGTGGAGCCAAAAACACTGTACCAGGTCTCCAGAACAGGGCTTAATTGCAGTGCCGTGTGTGGCATTCCACATAGATGTTATACATTTTTGCAGACCTTTTCAAAGAAACTTAATTCCTTTACTGTTTTACTCCGGTTTACTTTCATGTGATCTTCATAGCAATTTATAGTACTTTTGCAATTAGAGTATCTTCAAATATACTATAGCTTCTCATGCGAACAGCCCCTGCTCCCGAAATTTAGCAACTGGATAGAACGAGATTTTTCTTTTAATAGTAGATATTATGTGTGCCTTGCTATATATTTACATAGAGCTTTCTTTTTGCAAACAAAGAGAAAAGTAAAGAACCAAGTTATTCCACATCTGCTTAAAGTCATAACAAGGTTACACAACTCGTTCCTGTACACCGTAACTTGGTCTCAGAATGCAATTTACCCTAAGCCGTTTAGCGTGCTCAGAATATTAGTATCCAGTTCTACAGTCCTAAGGAGCTCATGATATGATTTTGGTTGCTGTCGATTTTTCTCTGTCTGGTTCTTAATTTCGGAAACTGTCTTGGCTATGCACATGTTTGAGAAGATAGATCGTACGACTTTCTCGTAACAGCGTTGCTACAGTGAGGTACATGCAGTACCCAATTACTTTTCCTACTGTGAGAAAATCTACTGTATCTGTTAATCTGTGTCTGCTATTTGCAACATATCTTGTTTGATGGGAAGGGGATGGTCTTCCATTCGAGTAATATGTCGAGAATGCAGTCAGAACCTCAGGCAGGGATTTCTTTTCTTCGACGGATTTCTTTTCCTCTGAATTCAGAATTCCGCGGGTCTCGGCCTTGCTGCCCCGTTCTCCACCACCCCTCCCAATTTTTTTACGCCGGATGCGGCCGCGACTCCTGTAGGCGCTGACCCTTCAGCGCCTCGCACTTTCAAACTCTGCGAGACAGCGCCCATTCTCATAAATTCACCCCTCACGGGTCCTTATGCACGCGGAATGCACAATCCTGTAATACTTCAACATGTGGGGAATTCCGATAGCAGGTGTTTGCATATCAGCTTCTCTCTTATTTGGTGGGCTGATTGCCAGGTGCGCCGTTTGTAGATAAATCCCACCGAACATGACAGCAGAACACAAAATGTGTTTACTTTCTCTACAGACTTTTTTTCTGTAAATAACATAACTTTAATTTACAATCTGTGCTTCGGTAGCATTGGGTAAGGAAACAAAGTCCGTTTACATTGTGTATTGTCTGCTGATTTCAAATCTATTAAGTTTTATTTCTATTGGACAGATTCTTTTTAAACACATACATTTAAATTCGACAAAATTTTATCTTTATTTAGTACCGAAAAAACTACATTTTCTGTATAGTGCCTAGAATGTAAATTTTTGTACACCTAGTTTATCACTTACACAAGGTTGGAGAAAAGTCTAAATGTGTGTGGAAGAAAGAGTTTTAAAGTCGTGCTACAACCAAGTTTCCTGTATTTCTCAATGAGCTGACTAAGGAGTTCTGATAGTTATCAGCATTATGGTTTCTCAGGAAATTTTTTACAACGCTTTTAGAGGATATCCATGCGGCTGCCTCAGCTTCATTCAAACTTAGTTCGAACTCAGGGTCATTCATTAATATGAAATGATAATCGACACCCTAGCTGCGAACAGGCGGCGATATACATCATTGGGGACATGTTGATTAATTTGCCACGAGTAGTGAGTGTGATGGGCAAACATCTATGAGGTGCACTACGAATGTAGTGGTGTGGACATGTTGGGAAAGTGCTTCTCACGCGGAGCAGGCGCACTATCCCCCCTGCTCTTGGTGGCTCAGATGGATGGAGCGCTTGCCATGTAAGCGGGAGACCCTGGCTTCGAATCGCGGTCGGGGGCACACATTTTCAACATATCCCCAAAAAGGTATATCAACGCTTGTTAGCAGTTAGCGTCTCGATTAAATTGTTTCATTCTAGACAAGCTGCACAGTCATCAATGGTATCTGTTCTTTCGGGAACAGATACTACCTTCATACTATTCATTAGTACCATTATTTGTGAACCAATAAAAATGTCTCCTTGATCTTGGTGTCACTGATTCTAGGGAATTTGGTTTTGAGGAACTCTGAACCTTTGACCTTTGGCAGACCCAACCGTCACTTAACGAAATTCTTGATCTAGCCCAGTTTGATGTGCACTTTTGGAAGATAAATATTCTCCGATTTCGCAAGTGGTTGATTAACTATAATTTTCGTCCCAACAGTGAAAATTTCTCTCCGTATGGCCGTTGTTCCCAAAGGTAGTGGTTTTTTATGTCCATGCTGTCCCACTCACAAAGGAAACAACAGAACTTCGCTCATCCCGGTTGTAACCCAAGAACTATCACCACATGTATGCCATTCATTGTTATCACATTGTATACTGTTCAGCACAAGCTTCATGTCGTACGATTCCTTCATGCATGCAGCATATGTAAGAGGGATCGAAGGATATTGGCTGCCACTGTGCAGAAGAGCTTCTTTGAAATAAATCTTAGAAGAGTCAATGAAAAGTCGCCATTCATTGGGATTGTGCGGATTCGCAATGACTTCAAATAATCTCTCTACATCATTACAACACACTGAGGTATCTTGCTCGGAGAGAAACTTTTGTTGACTTTTACAAAAAAAATTTTACCCTTGCATTTTTATCCAAAACATTCCATCCTTTCAACCTTGAAGCCACAATCTCACCTTGTTTTTTCTATAAGCCAGCATCACGAACCAGATCGTTTAATTCATAACGTTCCGTCAACATGTTTGTGTTGGAAAAAAATGGATACTGTCGTTCAGTACCAGAATGTAGCCGAGTCTCTCAAAATTCATTACCCTTAATCTCATCAATAACTGTAATCCATGTTTCTGGTCTTTGAGGAATGGGCAGGTTTGATTTATACTGTGAGGCACATGCCTTCTAGCTGAAGCAACATCCGAATACTGGACAGTGTGCCTTGTCCTCGATGTTACTCCAGAGAACTGTGTAATTCAGATGTAGCTGTCTGTTATGTGGTTCTGTGGTTCTCTCCAAACCATGGAAATGCACAATCTCATGTGATGAGATCCAGTTTCCAATCATCCACTTAAAAGCGTCACTCATGAAGCACAACATACGTATGGGATCTAGGATGTACCCTGATCTTTTTTTGTAGCCAAAATAGAAACCGTATGGTTTTTTTTTCTCGGTGGGGTTATATTTCTCTCCACAGATATAACGAAAAGAGTTTGGGTGATTAACACACGTGCGGGGCATTGTTAGTATGCACGCACATTATATACAATCACAAAACAATAAAATATTACGAAATTGTTAATCGCAGTTGTCAACAAAACCTGACATGTCAATCATAGGTTTCTGATTTCACTAATAAACGCCTCTAGTTAAATATTTTTCTAACAGTAAGATATTTCAGTATAGCAGTACATGAAAATAACAAACAAATGCATGTGTCTCGTAATAAATAATTTAGCTTCAAGCAACAGAAACAAATGTTGGTATGCAATAATAAATAATGTAGCTTAAAATATGTTCACATAATGATGGTAATTGCAGCGCAATAGTGCGAATCTACTGCATATTCAGAATTAGTGGAGTAAATGCGTTGCAAAAAACTGTAGCCCAAAGAGTATTTGTAACACGCAGTAATTAATGAAAATTTCTCATTTAGCAAAAATCACTTTCTCACTGAACTTTTAATTAATGGGTATGTTATCGCAGAGTTATGACACAGGAGTTTCACGAAGAAATGTATTCCTTCCGTTAACATGGCTTACAACTTTAAATTTTTTCCTTGAAATGTTCGAGAAATAAAATTCAAAATGCCAAATTGCAGAAATTGTTGTACTTTCCCATGTATATAAATTTCCTTACGAGATCGGAAATGCAGGCTACGATGTACAGGTATAAACTAAATGTGCCACGTGGCATCACGTCCCGAAGGTCTGGACCAGGGAGTGAAACTGCGGCTTCCGCTCTGCCTGTTGGTCAGACAGCTGTGGGACGGTGGCTGTCCTCCACCTCAGCTGTTGTCTGGCTCCACACTGAGGGAGCGGACTCAGCCTGCGCCGCCTCGGCCCACCACAGAGGCTGGACACAGTGACCAGTGCTGGCAGCCAGAGGCACTCGGGCGTCCCGACGACCTCCGAGGACAGCGTGCGGGATGCAGGGACTGGAGACATCCCGGATGAAAGCTTTCGGGCGGGTTCCAGCAGTCGGAACACACTTTACAGTCAGCCATTAACTTCATCAGTTTTGCATGTGCTCCTCACTTACACTATGTGTCGGGCAGTCTGCAGTTTATCAGCCGCTCCTGTCACTAAAGTATTCATAATAATGTCCAGGAGCAGTTTGTTTTGGGATCTAGTGTAGCGGAAAAATGGTTCAAATTGCTCTGAGCACTATGGGACTTAACTTCTGAGGTCATCAGGCCCCTAGAACTTAGAACTACTTAAACCTAACTAACCTAAGGACATCAAACACATCCATGCCCGAGGCGGTCGCGCGGTTCGAGACTGTAGCGCCTAGAACCGCTCGGCCACTACGGCCGGCTACGACGAGACGACACAAACACTGACACGTTGTAAAATTTTCCAAAAAGACGTGCTCAAGTACACGAAGTATTTTCGTAGGATGCTGGCAACATTTAGACATTGTTACAATTTGTTACATAAATAATTTTAGATTATTATGTAAATAATATACGCTTTATAACAAACAGAAAACCTGACTATTTTACATACTGCTACCGTTACTCAGAAGTGATCATTACGTAGATTCTACAAAACAAGGAAACTGGTCCTCCTTCGACTTTGTTTTTAATGAAACCATATGCTTCACATCTCCGTGATTACCTTCTGCCTGCTGGTGGCAGAAGTGATAACTATCATGTGTTTGTGAAACACGGTCGTTTGTAATTGAGGGATGCCCAGTTTGAGTCTTATTGTCTCCAAACCTTCCCTTGTTACACTTTTCCCGTTTCTTCCAGTTACTTATAGGAAATAGCTAGAACTGAAACCTTAACTTAATTATTTCCTCATTCTATGACAAACACTTTTTTGTTAGATGTTCATTTGCTTTAAAACTGCGCCTCATTCACCCTTTTCGGTCTCCTTTAGTAAGCGCAAGAGCTTTGGACCAACAAAGCTTTCAAAAGTACAAGTTTTATCGCGAGT
This sequence comes from Schistocerca americana, assembly GCF_021461395.2. NCBI lineage: Eukaryota > Metazoa > Arthropoda > Insecta > Orthoptera > Acrididae > Schistocerca > Schistocerca americana. The sequence goes on from NC_060126.1 coordinate 34,945,414, forward strand.
TCACGGTGTGGCTAGTCAGCACTCTTACTCCTGCCTTTGACGTGCTCCAGATACGTGATGGATTGACTGATGAAGACAATGGGCGCCTCCTGACGTTTTGTTTACTGTTGTCATATCACACCTGCGAAGTGATGACTGTCTCCTGATACCGCCTCAGTTGATAAGGAACCTCTGTTACAGACATCTTCACAATTTCCGAGTGTCTGCGACGGCGACACAGTACTTATTTTGAATAATATGCGCCAGGTTTTGTGCCAAATGTAGCACAGATTTGGGCTTTCAAACTCTAGTAGAAACAACTGATGAATGCTGAACCAGATCCCTACTTGAATGTTTGGAAGTTCATTTTTGCCGCATAAGGGTGTGTGTGAAAGGTGTATGAAATCTTATGGGACTTAACTGCTAAGGCCATCAGTCCCTAAGCTTACACACTACTTAATCTGAATTATCCTACGGACAAATACACACACCCATGCCCGAGGGAGGACTAACTTCCGCCGGGACGAGCAGCACAGTCCATGACTGTAGCGCCCAAGACCGCTCGGATAATCCCGCGCGGCTCCGCGTAAGGGTCATGAGATGTTTATCGGAAGAGCGAAGACTGCTGCTTGATGTAGACGCAGTTTCAGCAAATTAAGGATGGTAAGAAACTACTTAGAGTCGACCTTAGGTAGAGAAGACTGTCAAATTCAGCTATCTCGCTGACGGAATACGACGCAGCTGCTAAATTTGACTTCAATGACACAACCAGTGAGTCTGCCAGTGTTCCCAGGCCTCTTCCAGATAGTCTTACTACATGATTCTTTAACTAGGTGTTGGCAATGATTAAATTATTCTAGCAGGCGGCTTCCCCCTTCATTACTTTCTCCCAGCCTGTTCTCCTACTATTTTCCTCTCAGTTGCTTTCCCTACTGCTAAATCCAAGCCACCCACTATAGCTAAATTTTTATATCTTATGTATTGGAATAGTTTCTTTATCCAGTCATATTTTCTGTCAATCTCTTCTCCATCTGTGGAGATGGTTGGCGTATAAAGTCGTACTAATGTGGTACCTGTTGGCTTTGTGTCTCTCTTCGCTACGATAATACTTTCATTACGCTGTTCGTAAAAGGGTGTCCGCATTCCCAGTTTCTTATTCGTTATTATTCATGCCTTATCCCTATCTGATTTTGTTTTGTTAACTTTGTTATTACGTCATCAAAACTGTTCTTCACGCTGTTGCATTTCTTTATTTAAATTATCCAGTACATCTCCAAAATTGAAGTATCTATAGGGTGTATACGACCCGGGTCAACCGGGAGATCCGGAAAAAACCCGGGAATTTTTTCATCCGCGAGAAAACCTGAAAAAACCCGGGATTTTTTAGAATTCAGGAGATTTTTTATTGTTTTAATTTTCAATTAATTTTTTTAAATTTTACTGGTAAGAACCGATACTCTACCAAAGGATATTAGTGAATCCTGGTACTGCGGAATAATACTGTTACTTCAACAAGAAAACAAACTAGAGAAAAAAACAAATATAACTTGAATTGCAAAGGAAATGCGGCATATACAAGAACGGCACACAGTGCTCATGCAAGCGTCTGCCAACAGCAAAATGTGTCAAATGCTTTAGGAAGACTATGCAAAGCTTCGTAACAACAAATTGCCTCCGATGAGCGTGAAGTCACAACCGTTTACATTACATTCGTTTTAGCAGTTACGAGAGGGCTCATGCGCATACGCAGTTGAGTCACGTTTGAACAGTAGATTCTCCCGCTTCTGGCTACAGGAATGTGGCTGTTGGCTGTGCAAGCAGTCGCAGGAAGCAACTAAATGCTACCGGGAAAGGGGGGTGCCAGATTCATATTCTTGAGGAAAACAAACTTGTTTCACAAAACGCCTAGCATCCAGCGCACGTTGGTCTATCGATTATGCATATGATTTTGAAACGCATCCCTGTAGGTTTTTGAACATTTTTGAACACATTTTAAGTTCATTTCTGAATAAATCATAAGTTTATTTTTGAATGTATGCATAGTGTACGTGATGTCTGTCAGGAGAATCCTCGTCGCATCTAGAAATTAACTTTCCGCAGACGAAAGGGGACGGGCCTATAAGAGCTGAGCGGAGTAAACCCGAACGGATGAATGCCAATCGCTGTCTGATTATGTGGTTTCTTGGATTTGCGAATGATCAGCGTTGTTACAATATAGCGAAATCCATAGATTCAGACTACCAGAATGGAAATAAACTACTAACAGGAATAACAGTTGAGATAGATTACGTATTATCTTCTCGGTGTATCCAAGAAAATGAAATTTTGACAGACATTTTTGGCCAGATCGCCACACTAGTAAGGGCCAGTCGTACAGTCCCCGGCTAGCATCCGCTTAAGCTCTATTCTGGAAGTAACGCGGAAAACGTGTTGTGCGAACATGAAACAACGCCTGACCGGAGAATAATAGCGGGATAACTAAACCGGTGACTCTGGCAGGGTTAGTAAAGTTACTCGGAGAACAAATTTTGACAATGGCAGTAATAGCTACAGAATTGGTGATGACAAGATTGTTAGAATGAGGAAGGATAAGAAGCGGGGACATCACACAAATTATGGAAGAATAAGACGATTCCAAATTTATATAAAAATATCGTAATACTACTTTTCGATCTCATGCTTGAGAAACTGGTGCATGTCAACGAGATGTGGAACTCTTTCCTAACAAAGCTTTTTGCTTGCAGTAGGCCTAATAGGCATCTGATATTGGTACTTCGTGAATTATATTCTGTCTTGTTATAAAATGACCATAGAATATAGGCCTGTTTTGTTTCATCTAGCAGACAGTGACAAAATAGACATAATTCGATCGAGAGACCACACCAGTCTTGGGTATTATTTGTATTAACAGCTTTTTCAGTATTAGATAACGGTATTTCGATTTTTCATGTAGCAAAACGTTTGACTAACTTTGGCGAGGTAATAGACTCTTTCGCGGAAAAGAAAGCACACCATGTAAAGCTGCGGCAATAGTAGAGAAAAAAATATGCTAGGAGCTAAGGATTGAAGAAACGTGTACTTTCTTGCTTTTCTCTCGTCTTTATTAGTTCTATGTATCCTGTATTTAATTTTATGTCACACAAAACAGCAACTTATTAGATAATAGGCAATAAAGAGAGCAAATTTTGTAAGTGTTCTTGTTCTCCCGATTACAAATAATCCCATTCGCTAGTGACTGCGAGATTTTTTGTTTTTGTATTTAAAGTGTGGCAAGCTGTCAAACTGGCCGACTGGGAGCAGGAGAGGCACCACAGGACGTTTAAGTTTCCACTGTCGTGTGTAGGGTTGGTGGCATCCATTACAAAATATACATGTTTCAATTCCACAGAGCGAAATACAGTGACGTGCGATAGAAGAATGATGTATGAAGAGGCGTGGCACTGCCCTTTGGCAACCTTAAGGCCAAATAACATGCCTTACATTTCTTGGAACTCTTCTGTTTCAGGCTTTTCAAAAGGATGTGCGCTACAAGATGAACATATTGTTGAAAATTCGATTTTTTTTAGTGTTGACCCGGTTAGCAAATATCGTAGATCCGGGGCTGATACGCACAGCAGTTTGAGTTATACTGGGTACGCTCCACGTGACCCGTGTTTACATTTAGTGATTTTGCCGTTTCCCCTTCGTTTACTCTCACGGATATCAGTGGCCGGGAGCTATCAAGTGAATTTAAATATATTCACATAATTACCGAAAGCTAAAATATGTTTCAGATTTTATTTCCACCTTTCTGAAAGTCAAGCATTAATCGCCTTGCAGGACAATTAAGTTATTTTTAACTGTTTGCTAAAGAATTTTGAGTTTCGTTAACGTTTTCCGCAGAGGCAGTCAATGTATTGGAAATGAAATGTTTAATTCCACAGTATTAGCTAGTTTCAACTGTTGGCTGCATTTCAAGTTCACGTTTTTATCATCTAGCACGTATGATATTACGCCATAATAAAGAACAAAACATGATATAATACCGTACTGGTGCTCAATAAAATTTACGTCCTGAAAACCACACTGAAAAGCTTAATATCAGTCTGGAACCGCGCAACCGCTATGGTCGCAGGTTCGAATCCTGCCTCGGGCATGGATGTGTGTGATGTAATTAGATTCGTTAGGTTTAAGTAGTTCTAAGTTCTAGGGGACTGTTGACCTCAGAAATTAAGTCCCATAGTGCTCAGAGCCATTTGTACCTTAATATCAGGTCGAGGTCTACATTGGGAATCTGGACATACGAATGAGCACTTTAGGTATGCACTTTAAATATGCACATTTTACTATTGTCCATGAAATTCCGATGCCCTTGGAGTACCCTCTGATGTCTTGTTTAGTGTGTGATAGGATGTCTTACACGTATGTTCATACGGGCTTCCTGCGTCATGGTAGCGGCGCCAGCGCGGTGACGTCTGTTATCTGCTCTCTCTGGCAACTGCTGAAAAGAACCTATTTCTAACAGGCCGCGCGAAAATAATGCAAATTGTGGTTTGAAAAGCGTTACTTTAAAAGTAAATATTCTTTTACGTAAGTTGAACTATGTGCGAGAATGTACCATGAATTTCTCAAATCACAAAGCGTTTGACTCATTTAAAAATAGACTTTTTGATGACGAGCCATGTAGAAGAATTTCGAACCCTGAATATCAAGTATTTGTCATTATTAAAAATTTTACTGGGATATTTGTGTGATAATTCTTAAAGTGTATTATATGTGAAACATATGCTATTCTTGTAGCAACACTATATTAATTTAAACTTAACTTTCCCTGTCTGTGTGTTCGTGCTACTTAACAGTGATGTTGCTGTTGGCTGACCACACCACGTGTCCTATGCTCTGAATATCCGCTGTCACCAGCTGGCGAGATCCCGTGACATGAGCTATGACTGGCTTACAAAAGCGCATCGCAATCTCGATTTCGATGATTCGGAAAGTAACACGCGGTGTTTGGTGGAATTCCAACGTATTCTCTCGTAAATATGCAGCGTACATGTTGCTGCACATTAAAGACATTTCCAAAACATGTATTTTTTTCCTGATTTTCGTCTTCTAAAGTGCCAGGAAATTCTACGCCCATGTATAAAACTGTAACCATTCAAAGGATTGGTAAGTTTTGCAGTTCCGAGGGAAAATATAGTCACTTAACACGGAAAAAATGTGGTTTCACCCGGGAGGAAGTATCTTACCGGGAAATCCGGGAAAAATACAGGATTTTTTCCTTGTCCGCGTTTACACCCTGATGATCCAATGATCCGAACGGAGGGCTTTTTTATATCTGAAATATTTTCATGAGAGAATGCCATCAATGTTTAACTGTACATGACGCCGGCACGCCCTTGTGAAAACAAGAACAAACACTACGCAAGATGGTCGGGAGGTCTACGATTGCGGTCTACATAAGGCCATCCCGAAGTGATTTCCCTCGATCGTTCCAGACAACTGCCGACATGGTTCCTTCCAAAGACCACGGCCGATTTCCTCCCTCATCCCTAAAAAAAATCCGAGTTGCCGCTCGGCCTGTAATGACCTCGTTGTCGGCACGTTGAAACAGAACCTACCTTACTTCCATCCTTTCAATCACTGGTTAAAAAGAGTGAACTGTAGCTTCCCCTTGCTTGTGGCCGTTCGTAGTACCAGCACAGGAAAAATATTGGTGAGTTGAGTTCCAAGGCCATGTCAGTCAACCATACAGGTAGTTGTCCCTCCAACTACCGAGAAAGCTGCTGTCCCATTTCAGGGATCACGAGTTGATCTGGCCTTTTATCAGATAAAGCTCCGTTTTGGTTGCACAGACAGGTCGGCTATCTGTATCGTTATTTCTCAATAAGCCTTCAGTTTCGTTAAACCTGCATCACATATATACTTTCTAAATATGTCTACAGAATATTGGAGAAAGTCTGTTGCGGTGGGGGGCTTGGCAGTTCTGCCAAGGGAGCAGCATCAACTCGATCACTTCGGTACGAGTCTGCTGCTGTGGTTTATCCAACAGGAGTAACCGACACGAGCGTAACATCTTCGCCCGACGAGGTTCCCACCGCCACGTTTCATCTCAAAAACAATATTCAACCGTTTGTCTCAACGACTTGCAGATACGGGTTCATCTGCAACTTTATCAAGGTGTCACGTTATGCCTCGCACGGTTCGCAGGCCTGACACGGAGGAGCGAATGCTGCAGCAAGTACAAGACCATCCTGAACAAGTGTGCAAAGACATGCGGTTGCTGGAGACTTAAGCCACGTCCTTCGCGAGACGCTACTCTTCCTGTACGACTTCCATCTTGCGCAGGTCCTCATAGCCCAAGCGCAGTGGGTTACGCCAGTGGGCAAATTGATTTACAGTGGCTTCCATTGAAGCAAGGCATCAGTCTTAGTACGAATACGTTGGGAGGAACTCTCGGTGAAGGACTTCTACCATCATATGCACAATGTGAGAAATTAACGAATAGTGATTATCGCCAAATTCTAGTCGACTAATTACGCGTTTTTGTAACGTCACACTCGCAGATTGACAACCTTACTGTCGTGCGTAACACAGACGTTCGATTATTGGTAGATTGTTCTGGATCGTCCAGTAGCAGGTCTCCAACCCATTCATCTCCTACGTTACTGGTTACCTTTAATACGCACGTGGCTTCCACAGCTGTCGACGGCGAGCACACGTTACGAAATCCTGTTTCGGAAGCACGGAAGTAGGCAGGTGTGTTCTCACGAGTTCGTCATTTTTTGACAAGGAAGGCTACGGGATATGCAAGAATGAGTGGTGACAACATTGATCAGGTTTTTTTTTGTGGTTTTAGGGCGCACAACTTCAACGGTCATTAGTGCATAGACTACGTTAGGAACGCACCGCGAGTCAAGTTTAAAACAGCAACGAAAAGGGGAAACACGATAAAAGACAGACTGACAGGCATAGGATTAAAAAACAGCATAATCAAATGTCCTTAGAGAGGTTTTACAAATTGATAAAACGAAGAACGCGAGCAGCTGCTCGTGGGTCATCCGCTAAAATGGCATCTAGAGTACATGGCAGGCCAAGATCAAGACGCAGTGTGTTAAAATCCGGACAGGACGTTAAAATGTGGTGGACCGTCAGCAGTTGCCCACATGGGCGGAACGGCGCCGGCGCAGCCGTCAACAGATGGCGGTGGCTGAACCGGCAGTGTCCAATTCGTAACCGGGCCAAAACGACCTCCTCCCGTCGAGAACGGCGGGAGGAGGACGTCCAAGCCGCGGGAAGAGGTTTCAAGGCCCGAAGCTTGTTGTCCGTTAAGTGCAGCCCAATCGGCATGCCACAGCGATAAAATGCGCCGACAAATGACCCTGCTACAATCTGACGAAGGGACACAACAAGAAGCTGTCCGAGGCTGGAGGACCGCAGCCTTGGCCGCGGCATCTGCAGCCTCGTTCCCAGGGATACCGACATGGCCAGGAACCCACATAAAGCTAACCGGATAACCGACGTCCACCAGCCGCTGAAGAGAGCGTTAGATCCGGTGCACGAAAGGGTGAACCGGATACGGATCACTGAGGCTCTGGATGGCGCTCAGGGAATCGGAGCAGATGACATAAGCAGAATGTCGGTGGCGGCAGATGTAAAGAACAGCCTGGTAGAGGGCAAAGAGCTCAGCTGTGAAGACCGAACAATGGCCATGGAGCTAGTATTTGAAACTTTGTGTCCCGACAATAAAAGAACACCCGACCCCGTCATTGGTCTTAGAGCCATCTGTATAAATGAAGGTGATATTAATGAACTTCGAACGAAGTTCGACGAAACGGGAGTGGTAGACCGAACCGGGGGTATCCTCCTTTGGAAGCGAGCTGAGGTCAAGGTGAATGCGAACCTGAGCCTGGAGCCAAGGTGGCGTGTGGCTCTCGCCCACTCGAAAGGTTGCAGGGAGTGAAAAATTAAGGTGTTGAAGGAGGCGACGAAAGCGAACTCCAGGGGGTAGCAGGGCAGAGACATACAACCCGTATTGACGGTCGAGAGAGTCGTCAAAAAAGGAACGATAAGACGGGTGGTCGGGCATTGACAGTAGCCGACAGGCATACCGACAAAGCAGTATATCGCGCCGGTAGGTCAGTGGCAATTCACCAGCGTCAGCATGAAGACTCTCGACGGGACTAGTATAAAACGCTCCGATCGCAAGTCGTAAACCCCGATGTTGTATGGAGTTGAGGCGGCGTAAGATGTAAGATGGATGGCCGTGCAGAGGAGTATACGAAGCTCCCATAATCCAGCTTGGAGCGGACGATCGACCTATATAGACGAAGTAGGACAGTTCGATCCGCTCCCCACGACATACCACCGAACACGGAGGACATTTAGAGAACGGGTACAACGGGCAGCCAAACATGACATGTGGAGACCAGCTAGGTTTCCTGTCAAATGTAAGACCTAAAAATTTTGTTGTCTCCACGAATGGGAGAGCAACGGGACCGAGCCGTAAGGACGGTGGAAGAAACTCTTTGTAGCGCCAGAAGTTAATACAGACCGTCTTCTCGGCAGAAAAACGGAAGCCATTGGCGACACTTCAGAAGTAAAGATGGTCAAGAGAACGCTGAAGACAGCGCTCCAGGACACATGTACGCTGCGCGCTGCAATAGATGGTAAAATCGTCCACGAAAAGGGAGCCTGATACATCAGCTGGGAGGCGATCCATTATTCGATTGATCGCTATGGCGAAGAGAGCGACGCTCAAAACTGAGCCCTGTGGCACCCCATTCTCCTGGCGAAAGGTGTCCGACAGGACAGAACCCTCACATACCCTGAACTGTCGATCCATTAAAAAGGAAAGAATAAAAAGAGGGAGACGACCGCGAAGGCCCCATGTATGCATGGTGCGGAGAATGCTCGCCCTCCAACAGGTGTCGTAAGCCTTCTCCAAATCAAAGAACACAGCCGCGGTCGGGCGCTTCCGCAAGAAGTTATTCATAATGAAGGTCGACAAGGTAACCAGATGGTCCACAGCAGAGCGGCGCCTACGAAATCCACATTGTACATTGGTACGTAGGCGTCGAGACTCGAGCAGCCAAACCAAACGAGAGTTAACCATTCGCTCCATCACTTTACAGACACAGCTGGTAAGCGAGATGGGTCGATAACTGGAAGGCAAGTGCTTCCCGGCTTAGGAATCGGGACAAGGCTTAGGAATCGGGACAACAATAGACTCGCGCCAGCATGCGGGAACATGTCCCTCAATCCAGATGCGATAGTAAGTACGAAGAAAAAAACCTTTACCCGCAGGAGAAAGGTTCTTCAGCATCTGAATATGAATAGAATCAGGCCCTGGAGAGGAGGACCGTGACTGGGCAAGTGCGTTTTCGAGTTCCCGCATGGTGAATGCGGCATTATAACTTTCACGATTCGAGGAGCGGAAGTTAGGTGGCCTAGCCTCCTCTGCCTGTTTGCGGGGGAGGAAGGCAGGGTGGTAATGAGCGGAGCTCGAAACCTCTGCGAAAAAGCGGCCGAAGGCATTGGAGACATCCTCAGGGGCCACAAGGACGTCATTCGCGACCGTCAAGCCAGAAACTGGTGAGTGGACCTTGGTGCCAGATAGCCGGCGCAGGCTACCCCAGACAACAGAAGGAGTAAAACTGTTGAAGGTGCTTGTGAAAGCAGCCCAGCTGGCTTTCTTGCTTTCTTTAATAATACGACGACACTGTGCACAGAATCGTTTATAATTGACACAATTCGCCATTGTAGGGTGGCGTTTAAAGGTGCGTAAAGCACGTCGACGAGCATGTAAAGCGTCTCTACATGCTGCGGTCCACCAGGGGACCGGTACGCGACGTGGAGAAGAAGTAGGGTGAGGGATGGAATATTCAGCAGCAGTGAGAATGACTTCCGTGAGGTGTGCGACCTGACGATCGCAGCTTGTGAAGGTTTGATCCTGAAAGGTCGCCCTGGAAGAGAAGAGCCCCCAGTCTGCTTTGGAGATGGTCTAACTAGATGCGCACGGAGAGGGGAGTATGCTGCAGGAGATGGGTAACACACGGGAAGTGGTCGCTCGAATATGTATCAGAAAGTGCATACCACTCAAACCGGCGTGCAACTTGGGTAGTACATATAGAGGTCTAAATGGGAATAGGTGTGAGATGTGTCCGAAAGAAAAGTAGGGGCGCCAGTATTGAGGCAGATAAGATTGAGCTGGTTGAAAAGGTCTGCTAACAGGGAGCCCCTTGGGCAGGATGCTGGAGAGCCCCAAAGGGGATGGTGGGCATTGAAGTCTCCAATTAACAAAAATGGTGCAGGTAGCTGAGCAATAATTTGCATCATGTCTGCCCTGGTAACAGCAGACGACGATGGAGTGTAAACGGTACAAATGGAAAATGTAAAAGTGGGGAGAGTAATTCGGATGGCAACTGCCTGCAGGCCGGTGTGCAACGTGATGGGATCGTAGTAAATATCATCCCGGACCAGCAACATAACCCCTCCATGAGCCGGAATACCTACCACAGGGGGTAGGTCAAAACGCACAGAGGTGTAGTGTGCCAAGGCAATTTGATCGCATGGGCGTAGCTTCGTTTCCTGGAGGGCTACGACGAGCGGACGGTGCAAGCGGAGCAGCAACTGCAAGTCCTCTCGGTTGGAGCGAATGCTGCGAATATTACAGTGAATAAGTGCCATCGTAAGAAAAGGAAGATGAAAGAAGGGGTCACCTCGAAGGCCGCTGAGGGCCTGGCTTCGAGCGAGCACTGCCGCCGCTATCAGCAGGCGGACAGTCATCCTCCATTGGTTCTATAGGTTCATCGGCCATCTTGGTAAGATGGCCGGGAGGGGGAGCTTCCTCCGCCGGTGAACGGCCAGATGTTCGGCTACCAGCGGTGCGGCCAGGCGAAACGGATGACGGCCTGGGGCGGCAACCGCTGGGTGGCGCAGGAGAAGAAATGCGCCGTGGCGGAGAAGGAGAACTGGGCTTGCTATGAGCCTTCTTGGAAGGTCGTTTGGTGGAAGTACCGGTCGATGGCTGGGAGGTCGAGGTACGTAGGAAGTCTGCACGGGACGGTTCCTTCTTGAAGGCCCGTGCATCTGACTTCTGGGTCTTCGTCTTAGCAGAAGCTGATGAAGGGGCTTGTGTCTGTGGGGTGATGGGAGGAAGAGGAGACGTCGACCGCACGATCTTAGCACTGGCCGAACTGACGACCGTGGTGCTGAAGGTCAGATCGCATGTCTGGGTTGCCACCTCCCTGGTAGTCCGAGGAGAGGCGAGAACAGTACTGTATTTCCCCGCTGGGAGCAGCGTGGGCTTCCTACTAGCCAATAGCTTGCGAGCAGCCGAGGTGGACACTTTCTCTTTGACCCGAATTTCTCGGATACAGCGTTCTTCCTTATAGACAGGACAGTCGCGGGAGGATGCGGCATGGTCACCCTGACAGTTCACACAACGAGGAGACGGAGGTGGACAGTCACCCTCATGGGCATCCCTGCCACAAGTGACACATTTAGCCGCATTGGAACAAGACTGCCGAGTGTGATTGAAACGCTGACACTGGTAGCAGCGCGTAGGTGTCGGGACATAGGGGCGAACAGAAATAACCTCGTAGCCCGCCTTTATGCGCGATGGCAGCTTAACACTATCGAAGTCAATAAAAGTGTCCGGGTCGGTACAAGGTCATTGTTGACCTTTTTCATGACCCTATGGACAGCCGTCACGCCCTGCTCAGCGTGGAAAGATTGAATCTCCTCGTCAGTCAATCCGTCGAGGGAGCTAGTATAGACCACACCACGAGACGAATTCAAAGTTCGGTGAGCCTCCACCCGCACAGGGAATGTGTACAGGAGTGTGGCCCGAAGCAGTTTTAGTGCCTGAAAGGCGCTCTCAGTTTCTAGTAATAAGGTACCGTTATGCAACCTGGTACAAGATTTGACAGATCCGGCTATGGCATTTACGCCCTTCTGGATAACAGGTTGACAGAGGAAAAATCCTTTCTGTCCTCAGATCGAGAAACGACGAGGAACTGTGGGGCAGGCGGTAGTACTTTTGTCACTGGTGGCTGGTCACGTTTCCGTTTTTGGGCAGAAGTCGAGACAGATGGAGTGAAATCCATTGCGGAGGAATCCCCCATGATTGCCAGCGTCTCCGATGGCGCGCTCCTTCCTTGTGGGGACCCTCTCAGAGGGCACTCCCGCCTTAGGTGAATGTTTACACCCCAGGTCACACCTCCCGAGAAACAGACGGAGGGACCAATCGGCATGGTCAGAAGGTATCAGCTCAGGCAATCACCCCTCCCTGGGCCTGGCCTTTACCAGGGGGTACGTGCGTGCCTTACATGTCTACCCAGGGCGGGGAATTACGCGTTACCCCGTCACCGGCTACGCGTGCGAACGCGTGGGTCGGCCTTCAGGCATGCACAGGGATGACAGACTGTCTCAAACGCCGAGGACGAAGGCATGGTGAGAGAAGGCATGGGGAAAGAAGGCATGGGGAAAGAAGGCATGGGGAGAGAAGGCATGGTGAGAGAAGGCATGGTGAGAGAAGGCATGGTGAGAGAAGGCAAGGGGAAAGAAGGCAAGGGGAAAGAAGGCAAGGGGAAAGAAGGCAAGGGGAAAGAAGGCAAGGGGAAAGAAGGCAAGGGGAAAGAAGGCAAGGGGAAAGAAGGCAAGGGGAAAGAAGGCAAGGGGAAAGAAGGCAAGGGGAAAGAAGGCAAGGGGAAAGAAGGCAAGGGGAAAGAAGGCAAGGGGAAAGAAGGCAAGGGGAAAGAAGGCAAGGGGAAAGAAGGCAAGGGGAAAGAAGGCAAGGGGAAAGAAGGCAAGGGGAAAGAAGGCAAGGGGAAAGAAGGCAAGGGGAAAGAAGGCAAGGGGAAAGAAGGCAAGGGGAAAGAAGGCAAGGGGAAAGAAGGCAAGGGAAAGAAGGCAAGGGAAAGAAGGCAAGGGAACGAGTAAGGAAGACAGTGAGATGGAGAAGAACAAAGAAAGGAACCAACCAAAGGAAGGAAGAAACGAGAAGTGAAAAACCAAAAAGACGACAAATATAGATCGTGGAACCGTCCGTCTCCGGACGCAGGCTCTAGCTACCCCCTTGAGGGGGATGGACTCCTTTTAGTCGCCTCTTACGACAGGCAGGAATACCTCGGGCCTATTCTAACCCCCGGACCCGCAGTGGGGTTACAAAAAGGTGATTCTAAAGGACAATCACTTTTAGCTCGACATCTGTACGTTTCGAGACATCTATTTGTAATCCTTTTTTGGGGGAGGCTTGAGGAGCGCTACCTCACCCAGCAATCTTGTTGTGGGACATCCTGCTTACTCCTGGAGACAGGTCCATCCGTTGCGGAGGCGGCTCTGCACCTCTGTTTCTTGCTCGCGCACCAGTCAAGGAGGAATGGTTGGCTGTCTGCACACCTCGGTAGGGGGCCCATCCTGTCTCACGTCCCGTGGGGCAGGCGCGATGGAGGCAGCGGAGCAGTTCCACAGCCTACAATCAAGCTGCGAGAAGACAGCTACCCTTCCTACCAAAGAACTCCATTTCTGTTACCTGAACATCCCTGACATTTTCATTACAGCTGAGCGAGTGGTGGTAAGGGGGAGAGAAAATTCATCATTCTTCTGACTTTTGTCGCGGCTCGCCACGACTTTCTCCCATGTGGAAACCTCACCATCTCGAAATCTCTCTTACGCCGAACATCCTCAATTGTTTGTTGAAAAAATTCTAATCTCCATCTCTGCAGCTGGGTTCATCCTTTAATGCACCGTCCGCCGTCTGACGTTAAATGTCCCAAACTCCACTGTTCTCACGACAAGTAGTCCGCTGTCTCCTTTGAAAATCGCAAAAAATCTGAAATTCACGTATGCTTTCGAGTTCTGAAGCTTTCTTTAGAAAAATTATTTATAGACTTTTCCTGTCGAAGACAAACTGATTACATCATACTCTGAAAACTGTTAGACACCCGTAAATACTTTTTTTTCGTCGATTGCCAAAATATCACCTTCGCAACAGATCTTTCTAAAGTTGCGCATCGCACTGCATTTGCTGCATAAAACCTTCGCAAGATGATTTTCTAACGCTCTGTCAGCATTTAATTGGTAACTTGTTTGATACTAGGTTGGTGCATAACTTCGTAGAATTTTTTGTATTGCATGTCGTTATTCCCGTTGTTAGGCGTTTATTTATTGACCGACATTTTTGTTTGTAGTTCAGTGTTGTTATTTGAGTTTTCATATTGAAATTTTGTAATTTGGAGTCAGTGGAGGTGCGGGCGCTAGAAAATGGAATGCCAAGTAGATAAATCGGAGCATTTCCCACACATTCTTCTGTTCCAGTTCAGTAGAGGGGTGATAGCGGAGGAAGCCTGGAACATTTGCGAGGTGTATAGGGATAATTCTATTGGACAGCACGACAATAAAATAGTTTTCTCGTTTTAAGGAGGAATGTTTTGACATTAGTGATACTCCACGCTAAGGAAGACACTTGTGTTCTGATGAAGATCGTTTAAACGCATTAATCCTGGATGATCCACTGGCATATGTTATAAACTGTGATAATTCCGACACTGTGCGACATTTGCATGCTATGGGGAAAAGTCAGAAATCGAGTGTCTGGGTATCACTTGCTCCAAGCCAAGAACACAAAAAATCAGAGGGTGGCCATGTGTGCATCTCTGCTTGCTCGTCATCAAATTGTTCGTGTACAACACCGGCCATTCCTATCTTGTGTGCATATCCTGCAAAACACCTCTATTTGGATTTAAATCATTTTCCAGTTGGCTAGCAGTGTCGTTACCATTGTGGGCGGGCATAGGGTTCAAGCGTCGTCCCCGACCATGACGGCGCTTGTCCAAGGCTTCTTTAGTTCTGTCCTGAACCAAGTAATCACACTAAGAGGAGGGGGGGTTAGCCCTATTAGTGGTTTGTTCTTTTCGTCGCCTTTTACGACTGGCAGAACATACCGGAGGCCTATTCTTTTCCCGGGCCTCCACGGGAATTATTACTATTATTATTATTATCTTTCCTTTCTCAGACCTTAGGTCTGGTTCGGAATGAAAGTGACGCGGACCTTGATCAAGCGTCACTTCGTTTTAACTGTACGGTATATGCTACATTGCGTTTAGGAACTTTCGGGTAATTGAACATGTATCAATAATTACGGATTTCTGAAGTTGTATATATAAGTTTGGATGTAGCTGTATTGCATTGATGTACTGGTGGATATTGCGTGGTATGACTCCTGTAGTTGAAAGTATAATTGGTATAATGTCAACTTTATCCTGATGCCACATGTCCTTGACTTCCTCAGCCAGTTGGATGTATTTTTCAATTTTTTCTCCTGTTTTCTTCCGTATATTTGCTGTATTGGGTATGGATATTTCAATTAGTTGTGTTAATTTCTTCTTTTTATTGGTGAGTATGATGTCAGGTTTGTTATGTGGCGTTGTTTTATCTGTTATAATGGTTCTGTTCCAGTATAATTTGTATTCATCATTCTCCAGTACATTTTGTGGTGTATACTTATATGTAGGAACGTGTTTTAAAAGTTTATGTTGTAAGGCAAGCTGTTGATGTATTATTTTTGCGACGTTGTCATGTCTTCTGGGGTATTCTGTATTTGCTAGTACTGTACATCCGCTTGTGATGTGCTCTACTGTTTCTGTTTGTTGTTTGCAAAGTCTGCATTTATCTGTTGTGGTATTGGGATCTTTAATAATATGCTTGCTGTAATATCTGGTGTTTATTGTTTGATCCTGTATTGCAATCATGAATCCTTCTGTCTCACTGTATATATTGCCTCTTTTTAGCCATATGTTGGACGTGTCTTGATCGACGTGTGGCTGTGTTAGATGATACGGGTGCTTGCCATGTAGTGTTTTCTTTTTCCAATTTACTTTCTTTGTATCTGTTGATGTTATGTGATCTAAAGGGTTGTAGAGGTGGTTATGAAATTGTAGTGGTGTAGCCGATGTATTTATGTGGGTGATTGCTTTGTGTATTTTGCTAGTTTCTGCTCGTTCTAGAAAGAATTTTCTTAAATTGTCTACCTGTCCATAATGTAGGTTTTTTATGTCGATAAATCCCCTTCCTCCTTCCTTTCTGCTTAATGTGAATCTTTCTGTTGCTGAATGTATGTGATGTATTCTATATTTGTGGCATTGTGATCGTGTAAGTGTATTGAGTGCTTCTAGGTCTGTGTTACTCCATTTCACTACTCCAAATGAGTAGGTCAATATTGGTATAGCATAGGTATTTATAGCTTTTGTCTTGTTTCTTGCTGTCAATTCTGTTTTCAGTATTTTTGTTAGTCTTTGTCTATATTTTTCTTTTAACTCTTCCTTAATATTTCTATCATCTATTCCTATTTTTTGTCTGTATCCTAGATATTTATAGGCATCTGTTTTTTCCATCGCTTCTATGCAGTCGCTGTGGTTATCCAATATGTAATCTTCTTGTTTAGTGTGTTTTCCCTTGACTATGCTATTTTTCTTACATTTGTCTGTTCCAAAAGCCACATTTATATCATTGCTAAATACTTCTGTTATCTTTAGTAATTGGTTGAGTTGTTGATTTGTTGCTGCCAGTAGTTTTAGATCATCCATGTATAGCAAATGTGTGATTTTGTGTGGGTATGTTCCAGTAATATTGTAACCATAATTTGTATTATTTAGCATGTTGGATAGTGGGTTCAGAGCAAGGCAGAACCAGAAAGGACTTAATGAATCTCCTTGGTATATTCCACGCTTAATCTGTGTTGGCTGTGATGTGATATTATTTGAATTTGTTTGGATATTAAGTGTAGTTTTCCAGTTTTTCATTACTATGTTTAGGAACTGTATCAATTTAGGATCTACTTTATATATTTCCAATATTTGTAGTAACCGTGAGTGGGGTACACTATCAAAAGCTTTTTGGTAATCGATGTATGCGTAGTGTAGCGACCTTTGTTTAGTTTTAGCTTGATATGTCACCTCTGCATCTATTATCAGTTGCTCTTTACATCCTCGTGCTCCTTTGCAACAGCCTTTTTGTTTTTCATTTATAATTTTGTTCTGTGTTGTATGTGTCACTAGTTTCTGTTTAATGACTGAAGTTAATATTTTGTATATTGTTGGTAGGCATGTTATGGGGCGATATTTAGCTGGGTTCGCTGTGTCTGCTTAATCTTTAGGTTTCAGATAAGTTATTCCATGTGTAAGTGTATCAGGGAATGTGTATGGGTCTGCAATGTAACTGTTAAATAATTTAGATGTGAATGTGTTGCGGTGAACTTCTTTAACCAGAAATTTGCTATTTTATCATTTCCAGGGGCTTTCCAATTGTGAGTAGAATTAATTGCTTGGGTGACTTCATGTTGCAAAATTGTCACTTCAGGCATTTGTGGTATATCTTGTATGTGTCTGTTTCTGCTTGTATCCACCGTGCATGCCTGTTATGTTTTACTGGGTTTTACCAGATGTTGCTCCAGAAGTGTTCCATGTCTGTTATGTTTGGTGGATTGTTTATTTCAATGCGTGTGTTATCTATTGTCTGGCAAAATTTCTTTTGGTTTGTGTTGAATGTTTGGTTTTGTTTCCTTCTATTTTCACTTTTTTGTACCTTCTGAGTCGTTTGGCGAATGCTTGTAATTTCTGCTTCTTTTCGTCTAATTGCTCTGTCGCTTCTTGTTGTGAGATTTTACCTGACCTTTTTCGTTTTTTTTCCGAGATTTCATTTCTTATAAATTGTGTTAGCTGTCCGATATCTTTTCTCAGTTTTTCTATTTTGATCTGTAGCCTGTGTTGCCATGCTGGTTTTGTGGGTTTCTTCTGTGTGTTGGTTGGTTCTGATCTCTGCCTAGCGTGTATATTTAGTGTAGTGAGTGTTCCTATATATACCAGTAGTTGTAACTCTTCCATAGTTGCGTTTTGATTTATTTTGTTGTGTATGATTGTGTTGATAGTTTTTATTGTTGTTTCGACTTGTGGGTTATTTGGTGGTCTATGCAAGAATGGTCTAATGTCTGTATTTGTGTCTTTGTATTCTATATATGTTAGCTGAAATTTTTCTTCTATATCTAATATCTGTGTCACTTTGTGTTCTATTTGTGCTTGTTCTGGTAGCTGTCTTAAGATTTCGTTTTCCTCTGATTGTTTAATTGATGCGTGTTGTTCTTTGTTTGCTCTGGGATGTCTGAGTCCATTACTGTATTTTCTTCTTCTTCTAATTGCACATTATTTTGTTCCAGTATTTGTTGTACTTTTTGTTTGATGTTATCTAATTCTGACTGGGGTATCCTGTTATTTTTTTATTATTACACGGATCTGATCAGCTAGTCGTTGTTCTGTTAAAAATTTTAATTCTGGGTATCTGGTAATAAATGTTGTGTGTACTTGTGATCTGTATCCAGTTGTGTTGGTTCCTAGGTTTGTTGCTTGGTAATAACAGAACATGAGGTGTCGATAAACTTCATCTGACCATCATCCTCTGTCTTTGTTTATTATTATTATTATTATTATTATTATTATTATTATTATAATTAGTAGTAGTAATAGTAGTAGATACCCAAGTATTTTTACGGTGTGAGAGGCTCCAAAAACTTGCCACTGAAGTTTTAATCGCAGCAGTTTATAGGTACTATTATTGCGTTAGAAGAAACAAAGTTTGTGTCGCATAGCAAAATAGCAGGAAAGTCATTCTGGTATACCTTTTACTTTCCAAGATCGACACTCTGCAGTAGACAACGGCCGCGTCTGAGGATGTAGCTGATATTTTCTTACAAAACGTCTATGTAAGTCGAGATAATCGGATTCTACTAAACTTAATTGTGAGGCACACTTGATGGGACTTTGGTTTCTATTGAGCTTTCACTATATATTATGATGTAGGGAATATTATCACTCAAATGCCTCTTTGAGATCACAGTAATATGCACAGATTGTACGAGCATGTCCTGGTTAAGGTAAATCGAATGCTATGATGTGGTATGCCTTTACGAAATCCAGGAACGTGGATTTTTTTTGTTTCGCCAGGGTCTACAACTTATGTGATACACAGTGGACTCTTATTCCATTAGGCCATCCGAATTTAGATTTTCCTCCGTTTCCCTACATCGGTTATGGTTCATAACCTTCGTATTGGCTCTGAAAGCGACTGATGCACTCATCGCAATATAAGAAATCAATTTACACGAAAGCGGAGATATATCCAAAGAGGAGAACACTGCCAGTTCCTTTCCCCCTTCCAAGCTTGTCCTACGACGCTAGTGATCTCAAAGTTGACGGGACATTTGCACCCAACTGTTCCTTTCCTCACGGCACGAGTCCTGTTATTAAGAAATCTGAGGAACTTTTGAGTTTACAGTTCTCTAGAGATGCAGAGTCCCGGACACTTGGTCTCGTGGCCTCCTGCTCCACCACCCCCTGCATTTACGTACTCCTGTGACTGCTGACCTCTGATTTACGTAGTTTTGTAAGTGGTGCAATGCGACCCTCACTCCTCTGTAAGCACGCAGGTCGCGCAACATGTCGATAGATGTAAGAGTGGAATTACGATAAGGCGTTTCACGTATCATTTTATCGCTTGCTTGCAGTGTTTACTCAGGCGCAAAAATGGAATCCCAGTGGCATTTGAGAGAAGATATAACAAGAAAGGATAGGGCAGCTTTTCTTATAAATAATGAACAATTTTTCTTACTTTTTGTTGGACGCCATGGAAGCTATAACATAGCAAAGCACTTCAAAAAGAATCTAGGATTTAAGAATGTAACTGTTGAATGAATATCTAAACATCGATAAGCGTTGCCATGAATGCAAGTTATATTACTTTTTACGTACTTCGTGGATGTTATATACGGCTCAATATGGTGACACGAAGAACGTCCAAGCTATGACACATTTCATGTGTCGCGTTCTGAAGCATATGTGGTGGTACTGTCACGATCACATTCAGAATAAGCGTTTTTAGTTAAGAAATTGTTTTTGGCTAATGATGCACATACGCAAGCTCTTTCACGTACCCCAATAAAAAAAGTCCGTGGATATATGGTTGGCCATCCTGAGGGCTCTGCGTCTTTCGTGTCCAGAGCGACCGACCCAACCATCTGGAATAATCTTTGCTACGTGTACTAACGTGTTCGGTGTCGCTTTGTTGTGTGCAGGATGGTGAAAACTGTTGGCGTTCGGGTACCTGTCAGTTTACATAGATTTCCTGTACACTGGCTGACAAGCCGACCTCCTGCCTTTCGTTCAACTCAACAACCCAAGAACGGAAACTTTCCATCCCTCTCCGACTCGACAGCGAATTTAATGTTGGCATAGACACCGTTCATGTGGTCGACGAAATGCAGTGCATTTTCACCATCAGGTCAAATCGAGAAAGATGTACCGTAGGAAACAAGATCGTTGCAACCTGGCAGAACTCTGAGCTTGCTCTTTACATTGCTCGATGATAAAGTTC